>NW_027094099.1:18616952-19321309 GCF_029207755.1 Chamaea fasciata | reverse complement strand
CGGGAACGCAGGGGGAAGGTCGCCAAAGACGGGTTTGATGGGAGCGGATTCTGTCCTTGAGGATTCCAGATGTTCCGGGGAGGGAATCTGGGATCGGGGATGGAGGGACAGGACGCGGGGAACGGCTTCGGAGTGGGAAAGGGGAGATTTGGTGGGATTTGGGGATGGAATTCCCAGATTTGCTGTGGCTGCCCCCGGATCCCTGGAGTGTCCAAGGCCGGGCTGGAGCAGTGACGGAGAATCCACGGAATGTGGGAAGCGGGACACTTCCTGCCTCAATATTCCATAAATTCCTTTCCTTTCCTTAAAATATTTTCCTTTTCCTTCTCTTTTCCCTTCCCTTCCCTTTTCCTTCCTCATTTCCTTTTTCTTTCTTTCCCTCCTTCTCCTTTTCCTTCTCTTTTTTTCCCTTCTCTCTTTTCCCTCTCGGCCCCTGTGGCTGCTCTGGGATGAGGGAGGGCCTGTCCCAGCAGGAGACACCCAAGTAAAACCAGGCAAGAAACGCCAAACCCTTCCAGGTCTGGTCAGAAATTCGGCTCCGAGGGGCACAACGAGCCCATTTGAATTGAATTTTTGTGACTTGTTTTTCCCCCTCCTCTGTGGAACTCAGAGAGATGGATTCTTACATGGAATTAATTTTATGTGGAATTGATTTCACGTGGAGTTAACTTTACGTGGAGTTAATTTCACGTGGAATTGAATTAATTTTCACGTGGAATTAAAACCCAAGTGCTGACTGGCGCCGGTTTGAAACTCCCACCTGATCCCAGAGATCCCAGAGGCGACTCCCAACCAAACCCACCCCCAAACCCCAAACCCCAAACGCCGCCGAGGCGCTTTTCTCCCGAGCCCCCCGGATTTTCCACCCTGACGACGTTTTCCCCGTTTCCCAGTGGACGATCTGCTGAAAGAAGCCGAAATCGGGCCCAACGGAACCATCCGCTACGAGGAGTTTGTGCGGCACCTCTGCCTCCCGTCGGTGGATTACTGAGACGCGGGGCGGCACCTCGAAGGGGTTTCATTCCCCTTTTCCCCACTTTTTGTCGGAGTCAGGAACCCTCAAGCTGCCTTCCGAAACCCGGTTTTGCCTTCTGACAATTCCGTAGGTTCCTTCCCCCAGCCCCGCCACCCTCTGGGAAAAGGAGATGCGAGCTGCGGGTGAAATAAACGGAGTGCAACGGCGCGTGTCAGGGGTGTAGAAAATGATTTGGTGGAAGTTTTTAAATCTCGGGGTTGTGGCAGGAGGAACTCACGGTCAAGGTCTCCTGGTTCTCCAAGAAGGTCAGCACGGCTCAGCAGGGGGTTGGTGTTTCCGTAAAGGAAAAACGGGGGGAAAAACACCAAAAAACAACCCCAAAAAAACCCCAAAAACCCCAAAACAAAAAAACAACCCCCCCAAAAATGCAAAAAACCCCCTAAAAACAAACAAAAACCCAAACCAACAACAAAAAACACCCAACAACAAGAAAAAACCAAACCGGGATTCCCGACCCTTCCGGGCTCCCGGAGCAGCTCCTTCCCAGGGGAAAAAATGGAAATTTTCAGGGAAAAACGAACTTTGCTCCACGGAAAAGCGACACCGGCCGCGCCCTTCGACCCCTAACCGGCTCCTCCCACTCCGGGGATGGAAAACACTCCAGAAAAACCGGGAAAAGTCAGAGTTCCAAAGAGCTCACCCGGATCCGAGCCGGGATTCACCGGGAGCGGCTGGAATCCAGAGCCAGAGTGGGATTTCCCTGGGAATTCCCTGGGAATTCCCTGCTCTGTTCCCTGGGATTTCCCTGCTCTGTTCCCTGGGATTTCCACACACACATCCCAGACACCTCTGTGCACACCCCCCCGACAGATGTGCACGCCCCCCAGGCAGATGTGCACACCCCCCAGGCAGATGTGCACGCCCCCCGGCAGATGTGCACGCCCCCCAGGTGTCTGCACGTCCCAGATGTGCACGTCCCCCGACAGATGTGCGCCTCCCGGCACACCTGCACGCCCCAGATGTGCGCAGACCCCCCCAGGTGTGCGCACACCCCCGGCACAATTCCAGCTTGCAATTCCAGGGATCTCCAGCCCAGGCCACCACGGCAGAGCTGGAGACACACGGAGCCAGAGCTTGGGAATTCGGGAGTTTGGGAATCCGGGAGTTTGGGAGTTTAGGGGTCTGGGAATTCGGGAGTTTGGGAATCCGGGAGTTTGGGAGTTTAGGGGTTTGGGGATTCGGGAGTTTGGAAGTCCGGGAGTTTGGGAGTTTAGGGGTTTGGGAATTCGGGAGTTTGGGAGTTTAGGGGTTTGGGGATTCAGGAGTTTGGGAGTTTAGGGGTTTGGGGATTCGGGAGTTTGGGAATCCGGGAGTTTGGGAGTTTAGGGGTTTGGGAATTCGGGAGTTTGGGAATCCGGGAGTTTGGGAGTTTAGGGGTTTGGGAATTCGGGAGTTTGGGAATCCGGGAGTTTGGGAGTTTAGGGGTTTGGGAATTCGGGAGTTTGGGAGTTTAGGGGTTTGGGAATTCAGGAGTTTGGAAGTCCGGGAGTTTGGGAGTTTAGGGGTTTGGGAATTCAGGAGTTTGGAAATCGGGGAGTTTGGGAGTTTAGGGGTCTGGGAATTCGGGGAGTTTGGGAATCCGGGAGTTTGGGAGTTTAGGGGTTTGGGAATTCGGGAGTTTGGGAATCCGGGAGTTTGGGAGTTTAGGGGTTTGGGGATTCAGGAGTTTGGGAGTTTAGGGGTCTGGGAATTCGGGAGTTTGGGAATCCGGGAGTTTGGGAGTTTAGGGGTTTGGGAATTCAGGAGTTTGGGAATGACACGGGCAGGGAACGTTTGGGAAGAACCAAACCGAGACTTGTCCCAAGCAAGGCCGCCCTGTGGGGGGAGGCACAGAGACCTCGAGCCATGGGAATGCCGGAGCGGGAACAGGAATGATCCCATGGAGCCAGGGCAGGGCTGCAGGGCCCAGGTGACAAAGGCCAGCACTGACCCTGCAGCGGCACAGGGAATGGGGACACCGAGGCCAGCTGCCGTTCCCAGAGTGCCAGATCCCGGGATTCCAGCAGCACCACGTTCCATTTCCCACGGGATTAACGGGGGTTTGAAGCTGGAGCCCTCCTCCCACCAGGATCACAGGGAATGGGGAATGCTGCTGTCCAAGCCATTCCCAAAGTCCCAAATCCCAGGATCCCAACATTGCCATGTTCCATCTCCCACGGGATTAACGGGGATTTGGACCTGGGGAATGCTTCTGTCCGAGCTGCCATTCCCAAAGTCCCAAATCCCGGGATTCCAACAGCACCACCCTCCATCTCCCACGGGATTAACAGGGGTTTGATCCTGGGGAACTCTCCGATCCAAGCTGCCATTCCCAAAGTGCCAAATCCCACAATTCCAACAGCACCACGTTCCATCTCCCACGGGATTAACGGGGTTTTGGACCTGGGGAACTCTCCTTTCCAAGCTGCCATTCCCGAAGTCCCAAATCCCGGGATCCCAACACCGCCACCCTCCATCTCCCATGGGATTAACGGGGTTTTGATCCTGGGGAACTCTCCGGTCCGAGCTGCCATTCCCAAAGTCCCAAATCCCGGGATTCCAACACCGCCACCCTCCATCTCCCATGGGATTAACGGGGTTTTGATCCTGGGGAACTCTCCTTTCCAAGCTGCCATTCCCAGAGTCCCAAATCCCGGGATCCCAACACCGCCACCCTCCATCTCCGATGGGATTTCCCGGGTTTTGATCCCGCTGCTCTCGGGGTCTCCCTTACCAGGATCCATGGCAAGCAGCTGGGAGCAATCCCAAATTCCCGCTGGACCTTCCAGGAAAACCACGGCCCTCCCAGCCCCCCAATTCCAGAAAAAAAAACCCCCCCTAACAAACCAAACCCTCCAAATTATCCATGAAAAATCCGGAGGAGAGACAATCCCGGCAGAGAGGTTGAATCACTTCCAAAATCAGCCCGTTTCAAAAATAAAGTCTTGCCCATTTTCTATCCTTTTATTTCTTTTTTTTTTTCTTTTTTTTTTTTTTCTTCTCTCCATTTTTTTTTTTTTTTTTAATCTTTTGAACTGACATTTAATAAATTATAAAATCGGTGTATGGTGAAATAGAATATATATCAGCCAGAGAGAGAGAGAGAGAGAGATATGTATGAAATACAACATGCATGGGGGGGGAAAAAAAATAAAATAAAATAGAACAAAACCAACAAAAAGCAAAAAAAAAAAAATAAAAAAAAAGAAGAAAAAAAACCAAACTATGGAACTCACCTGGAAACTCACACACACGGATCTATAAATACATATATACACACACATATACATATATAAACACCAACAGTTTTCCTTTTTTTTTTTTTTTTTTTGTTTTTTTTAGCTGTGTTTTTTTTTTTTGTTTTGTTCCAAAATTCAAGTCAACCATTTAGTGGCGGAGGGATGCTGTAAAAACACTAAAAACGAGATTTTTTTTTGTTTTTTTTTTTTGTTTTGTTTTGGATGCCACATCATGTGAAACCTTTCAAATAACCATACGACTGATCAGACAGCAATACCTAATGCTACTTGGATTTCAAGGGGGTTTTTTTTTTTTTGCTTTTTTTTTTTCTTCTGTTTTTTAAAATTTTTTCCTGTTTTTTTTTCCTTTTTTTTTTCTTAATCAATGCGCGATTTCTTTATTTTTTATTTTTTTTTTTATAGGTAAAAGGTGGCCCTTTGTCAACGCGTGAAGCAGCTATTTGCAAATCAAATAGGTTTTCTTTTTATTTTTGGACATGAGAAAAAAAATTCAGACAAAGAATCTGCTCATTTTTCAGCATTCCTTAACTCTCTTTTTTTTTTCTTTTTTTTTTTTTTCCTGATAAACTCGTTTACCTGCACTTTCAACCAGTTACAAAAATATTTTTTACACCAGAGGAAACGTTTCCTCTCTCTGAACTGTGGAACTTTGGGACACGAGAGAATCACTTCCTTCCCTCCCCCTTTTTTTTTTTTTTTTTTTTCCTTTGACTTTAAAGAATCTCCTGAAAAAAAGAAAAAAAAACAACAACAAAAAAAAGAAAAATAAAAATCTGCTTTCCCAGCTATTTACACATTCCACTCCTTAAGAACTGGATCAGCCCAAACGACCCCCAAAAAAACTGAGAAAAATTTTCCTATGTCATGCACAAAAACAAAAAAAAAGAGGAAAGAAACCAACAAAAAAAAAAAATCCAGGAGAAATCCAAAAAAATCCAAAGGGAAAAGTGAATTTTGGAAGCCACTAAGGCCTAAAAGAGCTGGCTAAGGAGCAGCGAGGTGGATTTTCGTGGCGGGGCCGGGGTTCAGGACACGGAATATTCACGGGGAGAAGACGGAGCGCGGCACCGGGAGCGGCCCAGGCTGCACAGCCCATGCAGGGCGTGCAGGATTTGCAGGATTTGCTGCGGCTACTGCACGAAAAACGAGGAGTCGTTTTTATTCCGGGCAGGCGGGGCACGGCCGAGCTGCCCCACCCGAGGCCGCTCGTGGTTTTAAAGGTGAAATGGAAGGACAAGCAGCTCCACGAGGTCACGGCGGGTTTGCTGGGGACAGCTCAGGTTATCCGAGCAGGATTGAAGGACTGAGGAATAAAAACCTCCAGGCCGAGGGAGGTTTGGGTTTGGGGCTGCACTTCCCGAAAATGGGAGATCTTGTGTCACAGACCATTCCTCGGCTGGATTTGGGGCTCCAAATCCCCAAAAACGGGAGATCTTGTGTCACAGACCATTCCTCAGCTGGATTTGATGTTGATTTGGGGCTCCAAATCCCCAAAAACGGGAGATCTTGTGTCACAGACCATTCCTCGGCTGGATTTGGGGCTCCAAATCCCCAAAAACGGGAGATCTTGTGTCACAGACCATTCCTCAGCTGGATTTGATGTTGATTTGGGGCTCCAAATCCCCAAAAACGGGAGATCTTGTGTCACAGACCATTCCTCGGCTGGATTTGGGGCTCCAAATCCCCAAAAACGGGAGATCTTGTGTCACAGACCATTCCTCAGCTGGATTTGATGTTGATTTGGGGCTCCAAATCCCCAAAAATGGGAGATCTTGTGTCACAGACCATTCCTCAGCTGGATTTGATGTTGATTTGGGGCTGCACTTCCCAAAAAATGGGAGATCTTGTGTCACAGACCATTCCTCAGCTGGGATTTGGGGCTCCAAATCCCAAAAAACGGGAGATCCTGTGTCACAGACCATTCCTCAGCTGGGATTTGGTGTTGATTTGGAGCTTCACTTCATAAAAATGAAAAATCTTACCCCAAAAGTCATTCCTCAGCTGGGATTTGGGGCTCCAAATCCCAAAAAATGGGACATGCTGTCCCACAGGTCGTTCCTCAGCTGGGATTTGATGGAGTCAGGCCCTCAGGAAAAACTGAATCCCAGAAATGTGGAATATTCTGAGCTGGGAGGGACCCACAAGGATCCAAATCCTTGCACAGGGCAGCTCCAAATCCCGCCCTGGGAGCTTTGTCCAAACATTCCTGGAGCTCTGGGAAGGATTTTCCCTGCAATCCAACCTAAAAATCTCCCACTCAGCTCCCTGGATGGGTTTGCAACATTCCTGATTAAATCATGGAATCCCAAAGGAGAATTTGCCTGGAGAGAGGGGCACAAGGAACCAGAAACGGCAAAAAAAAGAAAAATCCTCCCCAAAAAAACCCCAACCCCAGTCCTGAAAGGGCTCTGGGCTGCAGAGAACCAGGGAATTCTCAGGAACTCTGCTGCCAGAATTAGGAAACCTGCAGGAAATTATGGGATGGGGGAAGTGGATTCCACCAGCCAAGGGAAATGTCTCCAGGAGGAGAAAAAACCCTCTCGCCCAGCTGGAACTTTAGAAGTTCAGCTCCTCTCCTGCGTCTTTACTGTGGAGAACAAGAATGCCATTGGTGTTCAAACCAGAGGGGGGAAAAAAAAAGGAAAAGAAAAGGAAAGAAACTCACATGACAAATGCACAGGTGTAAAATCTTCAGCATCCGTAAAAATGAACTGAAGCTCCTCGGTTTTTTTTTTTTTTCTTAAAATCGTTTTTTTTTTTTTTTTTTTCTCTTTTGTCTTTTTTTTTTTTTTCTTATTTTTTTTTTTTTTACCAGCGAGGCCATCTTAGGTTTTTTATATACAAAAGTAAAACTGAAAATAGACTTTTTTTTTTCTTCTTCTTCTTCTTCATCTTCTCGTCCCTCTGTTTGTTCTCTGTACACGCATAAATTTTTCTTTTTCCCCCCTTTTCTTAAAAAAAAAAAAAAAAAAAAAGGAAAACCCCCCCCCCCAAAAAAACCGCTTTGTCTTAAATTTTCTTTTTTTTTTTTTTTCCCCACTCAGAACAGAAAGGAAAACACGATCCCTCTGTCCCATCCTAACAACCCCTCCCCACCCCCCCAAGAAAAGAAAAAAAAATAAAAACAAAAATAAAAAGAATACAAATAAAAAAACCCGATCAGTCCAAGGAGATAATATCTGGTATGATACCAAAGATGGAGGCCGTGTCCGTGCTGCTCCTGCCGGCCACGGCGTGCCCGTGGTTCTCCCGCAGGCTGTTGGAGGACACCAGGCTGCTGTTGCTGCCGCTGCTGCTGCCGTTGGTGGCCGGCAGAGAACCGCTCCCGCCGGCGTTGAGCTGATCCAGGAACATCTGGGACGAGGCGTAAGGGAAAAAACGGGAGTGCAAAAGTTCCTGATCGTCCGAGGCCGAGACGGCGGCGGCGGCGGCGGCGAGGAGGGAGGTGTTGTAATGCTGCGGGGAGGGAAGGGTTAAAAGCCTGCGGTTGAAAGAGTTTGGGAAAAATGGGATTTGGGGTTTGGGAGGTGTCGAGAGGTGGGATTTTAAAGGGAATTTTAGCTGCGGGTTTTAATTTAAGGATTAGTTCTAGCGCTCGTTTCTGAACCGAAAAGGGATTTGGGGATGCTGGGGTTACAAAGAGCACGGAGGGAATGGGATCAGAAAAACTAAACTAGGAAAAAGGACCAGCAGGAATGGGATCAGAGAACCCAAAGCGGGAAAAGGACAAACAGGAATGGGATCAGGGAACCCAAAGCAGGAAAAGGGCAAACAGGAATGGGATCAGAGAACTCAAACCAGGAAAAGGACAAACAGGAATGGGATCAGAGAACTCAAAGCGGGAAAAGGACAAACAGGAATGGGATCAGAGAACCCAAAGCGGGAAAAGGACCAGCAGGAATGGGATCAGAGAACTCAAAGCGGGAAAAGGACAAACAGGAATGGGATCAGAGAAATCAAAGCAGGAAAAGGACAAACAGGAATGGGATCAGAGAACTCAAACCAGGAAAAGGGCAAACACGAATGGGATCAGGGAACCCAAAGCGGGAAAAGGACAAACAGGAATGGGATCAGAGAACCCAAAGCGGGAAAAGGACCAGCAGGAATGGGATCAGAGAAATCAAACCAGGAAAAGGGCAAACAGGAATGGGATCGGGGAACCCAAAGCAGGACAAGGACAAGCAGCAGCACTTCTGGGTTTATTTTTTCTGTTGTTTTTTAGCTGTTAAACAAATTCCTTGGGGGCAAACGTTTCCCCCAGTTCATCCTGCCAGCCCCCAAAGTCAGGGGGAGGCAGAGCTGGGGGGTGGAACTGTGCTGATCCCTGCTGGGAGCGAGGCAGAATCCCGGGAAAATGCGTTTAGGGCCCACGGGACGGGCTCCGAGCCACCAAAAATCCCATCTGAACACAAAGTTCCTCCCTGAGGGAGAACTTCGCTCTCAGCGTCTCTTCCCACCGTGACTGAACATCCCAGCCTTGCTCCCAAAGACTTCTCCACTGGCACAAGCAGAGCAGCACTCCTTGGATCAGAAGAATTCCCAGGATTTTGGATATTGAGATTTCCTGAACCCAAATTCCCCAGTGCAGGCTCTGCCCTCCATGGAGAAATCAAAATATCCCTCAACTTTTAGTGCAATTTTGGTGCAATTTTGGTGGAATTTCCCTCCTTGGGAGAGCAGGAAGGGCAGGGAGACATCCCAGCTCCCTTTTTTTTTTTTGAGGAGAAGGGATCAAGCTGCACCTTCAGCCACCATTCCAGAACAAAGTGGCTGCGGATTTAACCCCTGGCTCCCCAAGTGTTGATTTTTGCTGAGCTCAGATCATGCTGCTGCTGTTTCCCGCACGGCAAATCCTGCTTGGGAAAGCGTTTCCCACGGGATTTGTTTCTCCCTGACTCACCTGATTGTCACCTGACAGGAAAGGGAAGAAATCTAAACCTGTAAAAAGAGAGAGAAAAAAACAAAAACAAAACAAAATTGAGCTTCTCCAAACAGCCCCTCTCCATTTTACCCACCACTTATTTTGAAATAAAACCGGCGACGTCTCGAGTTCTCTTCGCTGCCAGAGACATTAACCTAATTATCTTTATTTTGTAATTAATCTCAGAGCCGGGGGAGAGGCAGAACTCTCACCTTGCAGGTCGTAAGGCATGGGTGTCATGTGGAATGGATGCCTGTAGTCCTGGATTAGGGATGTGTTGATGTAGCTGGTGTCCACAGCTGGGAGGCTCGGGGTTCTTGACACTGGAGAAGCTTGGTGCGGTAAATTTAAAATGCTGCAAGCAGGGGGAAAAAAATGAATTTGTTAAAAGCATAAAATCCACTCCTGGGTTTGTTGCTAATGCTGATCTGCCTCTTTTCAAATGGAACTTCAACTCAAAACCCATTCTGAGCTCCCTGGAAGACGTGCAGCAATTTCAGGGCTTCACAAGAGCATCACACATTCCCCAGGCTCTCTCCTCCCAGTATTTTTCGTCGGGAAAATCAGCTCAGTCCAAGGCAGCTGGAATTTAGCAAAGGAAATCGGGGAATTCAGGCAAGGAAACTCAGGGATTTAGGAGAGGGAAGTTCAGTCCCAAGCAGCACAAACTGGTGGCTGGCACTGGAAATGGTGCTGGGATCTCTAGAAATGTCTTACATTGATTCCCTTTGCTCCACTGCACAAACACAGCTGAAATATTTGTGTTCCACACTCAAAGCTTTGATTCCCTTTGCTCCATTGCACAAACACAGCTGAAATATTTGTGTTCCACACTCAAAGCTCTGATTCCCTTTGCTCCACTGCACAAACACAGCTGAAATATTTGTGTTCCACACTCAAAGCTTTGATTCCACTTGCTCCATTGCACAAACACAGCTGAAATATTTGTGTCCCACACTCAAAGCTTTGATTCCCTTTGCTCCACTGCACAAACACAGCTGAAATATTTGTGTTCCACACTCAAAGCTCTGATTCCCTTTGCTCCACTGCACAAACACAACTGAAATATTTGTGTTCCACACTCAAAGCTCTGATTCCCTTTGCTCCACTGCACAAACACAACTGAAATATTTGTGTTCCACACTCAAAGCTCATTCCCAGTGCACCATTTCACAAACACAAACGGAAATATTTGTGTCCCACACTTAAAGCTTTCTGTGCACCATTCCACAAACACAACTACAATATTTGTTGCACACTCAAACCTTTGATTCCACTCGCTCCATTTCACAGACACAAATGAAATATTTCCTTGTGTTCCACACTCAAAGCTTTGATTCCACTTGCTCCATTTCACAAACAAGTATTTGTTGCACACTCAAATCTTTGATTCCACTCGCTCCGTTAAATCTTTGATTCCACTCGCTCCATTTCACAAACCCAACTAAAATATTTGTGTTCCAGTTAAATCTTTGATTCCACTCGCTCCATTCCACAGACACAACTGAAATATTTCTTTGTGTTCCACACTCAAACCTTTGATTCCACTCGCTCCGTTTCAGACACAAATGAAATATTTCCTTGTGTTCCACACTCAAAGCTTTGATTCCACTCGCTCCATTTCACAAACCCAACTAAAATATTTGTGTTCCACAGTTAAATCTTTGATTCCACTCGCTCCATTCCACAAACACAAGTGAAATATTTGTCGCACACTCAAACCTTTGATTCCACTTGTTCCATTAAATCTTTGATTCCACTCGCTCCATTCCACAGACACAACTGAAACACTTGTTGCACACTCAAACCTTTGATTCCACTTGTTCCATTAAATCTTTGATTCCACTTGCTCCATTCCACAAACACAAGTGAAGTATTTGTTGCACACTCAGACCTTTGATTCCACTCGCTCCATTCCACAGACACAACTGAAATATTTGTGTTCCACAGTTAAACCTTTGATTCCACTCGCTCCATTCCACAAACACAAATGAAGTATTTGTTGCACACTCAGACCTTTGATTCCACTCGCTCCATTCCACAGACACAACTGAAACACTTGTTGCACACTCACACCTTTGATTCCAACCTCGGGCCTCGTGACCTGAGAGCAAAACCCCGAGCCACCAACCGAGGATTTCCCCCAAACTTCCGAAGTCTGACGCGCACAGACCTTCCCAGGGCCGATTCCTTTCGGAATCGGCGCCTTCTCTGTCCTCACCCCTTGCTGTTGACGGGTGAGGCGGGCGATATGGAGGGGCAGCTCCTCTTGGCCGAGGGCTCCTCGTCCTCCTCGTCGGAGGAGCTGTCGATGGTCAGGTCGATCACCTCCACCTTCTTGTTCTTGGTGGACGGCTGGTGGGAGGACACCTGGTGCTCCAGGGACGAGCTGATGCAGCCTGCACAGAAACAATCAGCGTCAATCAGCTCGGTAAAAAAGCTCCGAGTGAAGGGAAAATAAGGATAACGGAAGTGGCAGAACGTTGGGAGCTTTAAAGCGCCGTCAGCCCCAGAGAGGTGTGACCCAGTGATGAAAGGGAGAAACACGGGGCTGAAGATGAGCATTTGGAGAGGGAGAGGAGCAAAGGGGATCCCAGCCACGGGATCGGGATATTTAAATACAAAAATTAATTAATTAATAAACAAACAAATCAGTATATTTAATTTTATGTGGCTTAGGGTCATCCCATAAATGATTAACGGGAGAAACATGTGGTTAAAAATGAGCATTTGGAGAGGGAGAGGAGCAAAGGGGATCCCAGCCACGGGATCGGGATATTTAAATACAAAAATTAATTAATTAATTAACAAACAAATCAGTATATTTAATTTTATGTGGCTTAGGGTCATCCCATAAATGATTAACGGGAGAAACATGTGGTTAAAAATGAGCATTTGGAGAAGTGAAGGAGCAAAGGGGATCCCAGCCACGGGATCGGGATATTTAAATACAAAAATTAATTAATTAATTAACAAACAAATCAGTATATTTAATTTTATGTGGCTTAGGGTCATCCCATAAATGATTAACGGGAGAAATATGTGGTTAAAAATGAGCATTTGGAGAAGTGAAGGAGCAAAGGGGATCCCAGCCACGGGATCGGGATATTTAAATACAAAAAATAATTAATAAATAAACAAACAAATCAGTATATTTAATTTTGTGTGGCTTATGGTCTCCCCATAAATGATGAAAGGGACAAATATGTGGTTAAAAATCAACATTTTTGAAAGGTGAAGGAGCAAAGGGGGTCCCAGCCAGGGGATCAGTACATTTAAATATCAATATATATAAATAAAATATTTATTTATTTATTGTATATATATATATATATATATATATATATATATATATATATATAAATATATAGATATAAATATATATATAAATATAAATATATATATAAATATAAATATACATATAAATATATAAATATAGATATATTAAATCTAAAAAATTTAAAAATATAAGTTTTATTTTATATATATAAATAAATAAATTTAATATATATAAAAATAAATATAAATAAAATAAATACGAATCTAAATAATAAATAAATATAAATAAAGATATAAAATGTATTTATTTTTATATAGAAATAAATAAATAATTTATAAAATAAATGCAGATAAATATAGATAACTAATAAATATAAATAACAATATAAATTTTATTTATATATAAAAATAAAGGATTTATATATATATAAAATAAATATATTGTAATATAAATATAAATAACAAATAAATATCAATAACAATTTAAATTTTATTTATATATATATAAATAAAAATTTATATATATAGAATAAATATGATGTCTTATAATATGAATATAAATAACAAAGAAATATGACTGAAATGATAGATTTGATTTCTTTGTACGTAAATAAATATCAGCCGAGAGGCAGAGGGGACCCCACCATCCACTCCGTTGTAGGACGCCGTCACCTCCTGCACCTCCTTCTTGGACCTCATGGGAGCCCAGGACCCGTCCTCCTTGAACTGGATTTCATCACAGTCTGTGCAAAACTTCAGGATCTCCATGAACAGCCTGCGATGAAAAATAATTCCTGTCAGTCCTGGAAAAAGAGCTTTTCTTGTTTTAGCTTTATTACCCGAAACATGCAAATCTGCAAAAATGAAAGTAAAATCTGTAAAAGAAAAACAAAAACAAAAGCAAAAAAGCTACAAAAATGAAATTAAAATCTGTAAAAAAAAAACAAACAAAAAATCCACAAAAATGAAATTAAAATCTGAAAAAAAACCCAAAAAATCCACAAAAATAAAATTAAAATCTGCAAAAAAAAAAAAAAAACCAAAACAAAAAATCCACAAAAATGAAATTAAAATCTGCAAAAAAAACCAAACAAAAAATCCACAAAAATGAAATTAAAATCTGAAAAAAAACCCCCCAAAAAACAAAAAGTCCACAAAAATAAAATTAAAATCCGCAAAAAAAAAACCAAAAAACAAAAAGTCCACAAAAATAAAATTAAAATCCGCAAAAAAAACCCAAAAAACAAAAAATCCACAAAAATGAAATTAAAATCTGCAAAAAAAAAACAAACAAAAAATTCACAAAAATGAAATTAAAATCCGCAAAAAAAAACCAAACAAAAATTCCGTAAAAATGAAATTAAAATCCACAAAAAAACCCAAAAAACAAAAAATCCACAAAAAAAAATTTAAAATCTGCAAAAAAAACCCCCAAAAAACAAAAATTCCACAAAAATAAAATTAAAATCTGCAAAAAAAAAATCAAACAAAAATTCCACAAAAATAAAATTAAAATCTGCAAAAAAAAACCAAACAAAAATTCCACAAAAATGAAATTAAAATCTGCAAAAAAACCCCAAAAAACAAAAAGTCCACAAAAATAAAATTAAAATCTGCAAAAAAAAACCAAACAAAAAGTCCACAAAAATAAAATTAAAATCCGCAAAAAACCCCCAAAACAAAAAATCCACAAAAATAAAATTAAAATCTGCAAAAAAAAACCAAACAAAAATTCCACAAAAACAAAATTAAAATCTGCAAAAAAACCCCCCAAAACAAAAAATCCACAAAAATAAAATTAAAATCCACAAAAAAAAAAACCACCCAAACCTCCTAAAATAAAATAAAAATCTGCAAAAAAACCCCCCAAAATTCTGCAAAAAAAACCCCCCCCAAAACCTGCAAAAATAAAACAAAAAAAATCGTTTAAAACCCCCCAAAATTCTGCAAAAATAATTAAAAAAAATGCAAAAGAAAACAAAAAAAAACCCTGCCAATCTCCCTCTCCTCCCGATTTCGGAGCATTCCCCCCAGATAATCGTTTTCTCTTTGGGACGAGGCTGAGAGGATTAACTCCCGGGGGAGGACGGAGGACAAGGAGCCGCCCGGGAACTCCTGAGCAGCAGCAGCAGCAGCAGCCGGGCTCCTCGGGTGCTCTGGGGGCAGCCGCGGCCCTCGGGGAGGCTTTGGGGTGGTTTGGGGTGGTTTGGGGGGATTTTGGGGTGGTTTGGGGGGATTTTGGGGCAGTTTGGGATGTTTTGGGGGATTTGGGGTGGTTTTGCTCTGTTTTGGGGTGGTTTTCGTCTGGTTTGGGGTGGTTTGGGGATATTTTGGGGTGGTTTGAGGATATTTTGGGGTGATTTGGGGATATTTTGGGATGTTTTGGGGATATTTTGGGGTGGTTTGGGGGGATTTTGGGGCATTTGGGGTGGTTTTGGTCTGTTTTGGGGTGGTTTTCGTCTGGTTTGGGGTGGTTTTCGTCTGGTTTGGGGTGGTTTGGGGGGATTTTGGGGCAGTTTGGGGTGGTTTTGGTCTATTTTGGGGTGGTTTGGGGGGATTTTGGGGCAGTTTGGGGTGGTTTTGGTCTATTTTGGGGGGATTTTGGGGTAGTTTGGGGGGATTTTGGGGCGGTTTGGGATGTTTTGGGGAATTTGGGGTGGCTTTGGTCTGTTTTGGGGATATTTTGGGGTGGTTTGGGGGGATTTTGGGGCAGTTTGGGGGGGATTTCAGGGGATTTTGGGGCAGTTTGGAGGGATTTTGGGGTAGTTTGGGGGGATTTTGGGGCGGTTTGGGATGCTTTGGGGGATTTGGGGTGGTTTTGGTCTGTTTTGGGGTGGTTTGGGGATATTTTGGGCTGGTTTGGGGGGGATTTCAGGGGATTTTGGGGCAATTTGGAGGGATTTTGGGGCAGTTTGGGGGGATTTTGGGGCGGTTTGGGATGTTTTGGGGGATTTGGGGTGGCTTTGGTCTGCTTTGGGGTGGTTTTGGTCTGTTTTGGGGTGGTTTGGGGATATTTTGGGGCAGTTTGGGGGGATTTTGGGGCAGTTTGGGATGTTTTGGGGGATTTGGGGTGGTTTTGGTCTGTTTTGGGGATATTTTGGGGTGGTTTTGGTCTGTTTTGGGGTGGTTTGGGGATATTTTGGGGTGGTTTGGGGATATTTTGGGGTATTTCAGGGTATTTTGGGGTGGTTTTGGCCTATTTTGAGGCGGTTTTGTTCAATTTTTGGGTATTTCAGGGCGGTTTTGGCCATTTTTTGGGCTATTTTGAGGCGGTTTTGTTCAATTTCGGGGTGGTTTCGGGGTCCCAGGTCCCCAATTAAACACGGAGAGTTCCAACGAAGAGGGAACTCCAGCCCCGTTTGACTTTGGGGGCACCCCCTGCGGGGTCTGACCCCAGCTGCACTCACCCATCGATGATGAGGTGCTCGTAAGGAGCCTTTTTGTCACACACGGGGCACACCCAGGTGGGTTTCTTCTCGTTCATTTGGATGTAGAGAGTGGCATCAAAGCACTGCAGGTGGGAGCAGGTCAGGGCCCTGCAGGGGATGGTCAGGCGCATCTTGCCGAGCTGGAAGAGAAATGAAAATCAAGATT
Organism: Chamaea fasciata; assembly: GCF_029207755.1. NCBI lineage: Eukaryota > Metazoa > Chordata > Aves > Passeriformes > Sylviidae > Chamaea > Chamaea fasciata. Next base: position 19,305,240 of record NW_027094099.1, on the reverse strand, counting down.
TTATTGCCTTGGTGGTTAAATTAACCACCAGGGTTTGTCTGCCTGAAGAGAGACCAGAGTTAGGCTGAGTTGTGTCCTCAGAAGTCCGAGTTTTGTCACAGTTCTCCCTCCTTCCTGCAGGTTCGGAATGGCGTAAAAAGGGAATAAAAAAATCACATCTGGGATGGTGGTTTTGATGAATACATCACTACGATTTCGAAGAATACATCCTGCCCTGTTCCTGTAACAAAATGCAGGGCTCACTGAGCGAACGGCAGGACCAAAACCAGAACTATGCTTCGTTTTCCTGGAAGTATCATCACCCTGAAAAGGAATTTCGCCTCAGTGTGCAATAAAAATCTGCTCACAAACCCCCAGCAGCTGCCCTGCGGCTCAGGAGGGGCTCGGGGCGGCCACACCAAAGGGGAGAAGCAGCATCGTCTAAACATTTTCACCACGTGAAAACCCAAGAAAACCATCCCTCCTGGAGAACCGTTCGTGCCGAGCAGTCTGGGGTGGTGTTTATTTGGCTGAGACACCCACCAGGCCTGCATTTGGGCAGCTGTCTGGGAGCAGCGTTCTTCGGAGCAGGATCTCCCGTGGATCGCGCTCAGCGCTGCATTTGTGTTTAATTTGACGTGGATCACGTTCAGCACTGCACTGGCGTCACCATATTTAATTTTACGTTGATAATATTCAGCACCGGTGTCAATGCATTGGATTTTATGTGGATCATGCTGAGCACTGCACTGGTGTCAGCAGATTTAATTTTATACGGATTACGTTCAGCACTGCACTGGTCTCAGTGTATTTAATTTTATATGGATTATGTCCAGTACTGGTGTCAGTGTATTTAATTCTACACGGATAATGTTCAGTATTGGTGTCAATATATTTAATTTTCTATGGATCATGTTCAGCACTGCACTGGTGTCAGTATATTTAATTTTACACGGATGATGTTCAGTATTGGTGTCAATGCATTGGATTTTGTATGGATAATATTCAGCACTGCACTGCTGTCAGTGTATTGAATTTTCTATTGATAACATCTCCATATATTTGATTTTCCCTGGATAATGCCCAGCACTGCACCGCTGTCAGCGCATTGAATCTTCCCTGGCCAACGCTCAGCGCTGGTGTCAGTCCGAGCAGGATAACCACAGGATGGCACCACAACATCCCAAGCCCGGAGGAGAACAAAGGCTCCTCTCACAGGCGCCACTTCCTCCGGCGTCACGCCAGGAGGGGTTTGTTCATCCCCCCGAACCCCAACCCCAACCCCTCCGCCCCCTTCCCGGCACGTCCCGTTTGTCTCCCTGCCGCTGTCGCCGCCACCGAGTGCCCAGGGCTGGAGGGGACACACCATTCCCTGGAGACACAACTCCCACAGGAGATGCTCTGCTGCCAGGTGCTTGGCACCTCCTGCCCCCAAATCCATCACCAAGAACATCATTCCCGTCCCAAAATCCATTATTCTCATCCCAAAATCCAACATTCCCATCCCAAAATCACGTTTCCCGTCCCAAAATCCATTATTCTCACCCCAAAATCCAACATTCCCATCCCAAATCACGTTTCCCATCCCAAAATCCATTATTCTCATCCCAAAATCACATCATTCCCAACCCTAAATCACACATCCCAAAATCACATTACTCCCATCCCAAAATCCATTATTCTCATCCCTAAATCACATCATTCCCATCCCAAAATCACGTTTCCCATCCCAAAATCCATTCTTGCCATCCCAAATCACACATCCCAAAATCGCATGATTCCCATCTAAAATCACATCATTCCCATCCCTAAATCACATCATTCCCAACTCTAAATCACGCATCCCAAAATCACATTACTCCCATCCCAAAATCCATTATTCTCATCCCAAAATCACATCATTCCCATCCCCAAAATCCATCATTCCTATCTAAAATCACATCATTTTGGTTGAAAACCTCTGCCTGTGATGCCTCTGAGGGGAAAAAAATAAAGCAGATTTAAAAACCAGGAAGATTTTCCCAAAGTTTTGGTAGAAAAATTTTCAAACCAGGAAGCTTTTCCCAAGGGTTTGGTAGAAAAATTTAAAAACCGGGAAGCTTTTCCCAAGGTTTTGGTAGAAAAATTTAAAAACCGGGAAGCTTTTCCCAAGGGTTTGGTAGAAAAATTTAAAAACCGGGAAGCTTTTCCCAAGGTTTTGGTAGAAAACCTCTAACAAAGATGGGATTTGAGCTGGGATTTAACCACGCTCAGAGTTCACAGGTTGATGCTCTTTTCCCCATTTTTGGCACTGAACCTCCTGGACCAGCTCAGCCGCAGAATAATTAAAAATAAAAAAAGCAGGGATGCATCCCAACTTTGGGAAAAACTGCATTTCCCACCACTGTGCCAGATTCCTGCCAAAAAACCCCACTGCATTCATTTCTTTTACAAAACATTTCGGTCTTTCTTTGCTAAAAAAACCAGGAGTTTTTGTAAACAAAGCGGCAAAACCTCCAGGAAAACCCCCGGATTGGGAATTTTTCTCCTCTTAAATATTTGGTCCAGCAAAAGAACACGAATTTGAGTTTTTTTCCCTGAAATCCAGACTCAGAGCAGCCCCTCTGCATCCTGCACAACTCCCAGGGAAGTTCTGAGCAGCCTCAGGGCAAAATTAGGATTATAAAGACTAAATCCACCACCCTGATTTGTTTTCCTGGATATTCCCGTGGAGAATTCCAGCCAGGAGAGAGAGGGGAGAGCAGCAGTGATGCTGAATTCCTGAATTCTCCACCCAAATCAGCTTTTTCAGGGTTACACCTTCAGAGAACTCAAACATCAGAAAACAACCAGAAGTTATGGATAAAAAATAAATATGGATAAAACCCAATATGGATAAAAAATAAAATGGACAAAAAATAAAGATGGATAAAAAATAAAATGGATAAAAAATAAATATGGATAAAAATAAAGATGGATAAAAATAAATATGGATAAAAATAAATATGGATAAAAATAAAGATGGATAAAAAATAAAATGGATTAAAAATAAAGATGGATAAAAAATAAAATGGATTAAAAATAAAGATGGATAAAAAATAAAGATGGATAAAAAAATAAATATGGATCAAAAAAATATTCAAATATTCTGAATATTTGACCTGAAACCAGTCCCAGGGATTAAAACAAGTGCATTCCATGTTAATATTGGGAATGTATCACTCTAAATTATTATCACTATAAATGATAATATTTATCATTATATTAATTAATAATTATCATTATAAATTTATAGCTGATAAATCCAGGTATAAAACAGTGCATCTACTTTGCCGTTAATGAGCAAACCAAGAGCTCTGCCTCTTGCACGCCCTGGAATATTTGGAATATTCTGTTCATTCCAGTTATTAATAAATTGCTGGAATTTTTTCCTCCCGCTTCCCACTGGATCAAAACCATTTTTTTTTTCCCCCCAGGACGCTGCTTTGTTTTTAAAATTCAAATCATGAAATGATGTGCCTATCACAGGAATTTCAGTGCGTGCTGCATCCTTTGAGCACCAAATTCTCCCCCTTTTTCCCCCTTCGGAGAGTTTTTACCCACCCAAGCCCAACCTGCCCACTCAGACGACGCAGTGACAGATTTAAACGTTTGCTTACATAGATTTGGAGCAACGTTTTTCAAGCTAATGGAATATTCCTGATTTTCCCCTGGGGTATTTCAGCAGCTTTTAAAAGCACAGAGAGTTTCAGCTGTCTCAGTGGAAACCAGGTAAACTCCAGGGAACTTCTCCCGCAACAGCCACGTTCCCATCAGAATCACTTTTCAGGGAATTAAAAAAAAAACCCAAAAATCAACTTACTGGACAAAGAAGAGACACTCTTAAGCTGGTCGTTGCTATTTCACTGTCTGGGTCAGCTGTTAGTTTCTCTTTAACTGGCATGAAAAAAGAAAAAAAAAATAAAATTAGGTTAATTCAGACGTGAATTGGACGATCAAGAAATAAAATGGTGTGGTGAACTTTGAATTTAAGACTCCTAAAAATGTGTTTACCCAGGGATGTCTTAACTCCTTCCCACGTGCAACTTTGCACCTGACCATTGTTTAATATTTAACGTCCCATTAATTCCACTCCTAACTTCCAGCTGAAGTTGTTGACCTTGTTGTTCACTCCCCCACGGAGAGGCACCACTGCAAACCCCCCAAAACCCTCAACAAGTGACTGAAAACTGAGAAGCAAATCGAGCAACAGGAATTCAGCAGCACCTTGCCAAAACCTGAGACTGAAATAACTGGAGTCTTTAATTTCTGGAGGTTTTTTCATCCTCTGATTTTTATTTACGCGGCCTGTTTCATGAGCAGTCACTGGTCAAATGAACAAGCCAGACTCATTTTATTCCTGGAACTCTCTGGATTTTGGTGCATTTAAATCATCAAACTGCATTAAATTAGGATTAATTAATGTCCAGCACTTCATTATTTAGCGCTGGGTTCATTTTTTCTCTTCTGGAGAAGGCACAACACCTGATGTGAGCATTAAAAACTGATCAGGGAATGGGATTTCCCCCTCTCCCTGTGCCTACACCTTCATTCTCACCCTGCAGAGCAGCAGCCACCTGGAATTCTCTGGATTTTGGTGCATTTAAATCATCAAACTGCATTAAATTAGGACTAATTAATGTCCAGCACTTCATTATTTAGCGCTGGGTTCATTTTTTCCCTTCTGGAGAAGGCACACCACCTGATTTTTGAGCATTCAACGCTGAACAGGCGCTGGGGTTTTCCCCCTCTCCCTGAAAACCCAACCCAGGGCAGTTTTTGCCGGCGTTTTTCTGACACGAGTTTCCACCGACTCGCTGTGCCATTCAAACACACGGACACGCTCGCGCCATTCCGCACAAACAAAGCCAGGATGGAAAGAGATTCTCTCGCATTTTTTCCCCCCCTCGCAGTGTCAACAGGGTTCCTGGACTGGCTCCTAGTGCAAACAAAAGCCTCCGAGTCTTTGGAGCCGCACACAAAGAACTCCACTATCACATTCCCAAAGCCCAGAGGGCTGTAGGAAGCCCAAAGCTTGGTCAGAGCACAGCCCGAACTCCCAATCTCCCTTCCCCAAAAGCGATTTCTTTTCTCCCTTTGGAACAAAATCCCAGCAGACGCGTACTGAGCGCTCTGGAGTGATCCGGGTTCCGGATGCCCTTGGCCCGCAACCGCTGCAGGAGCACCGTGGAGGAGAGCTGCTTCACCAGGTACACTGCCATGGAATAGTTCTGCAAAGAAAACACAGAAAGCACCAGGAACTTCAGAGGAAATACCAAAAACACCAGGGAAAACACCAAAAACTTCAGAGAAACGCTGTCTGCAGCATGTAACAGTTTGTATGGGGACTGCAGGGCACCGTGGAGGAGAGCTGCTTCACCAGGTACACTGCCATGGAATAGAGCTGGAAAACACCAGAGAAAATACCAAAAACACCAGAGAAAACACCAAAAACTTCAGAGAAAACACCAAAATCTTCAGAGAAACGCTGTCTGCAGCACAGGCAGCCTGCATACAGTTTGCTATGGGACTGCAGGGCACGGTGAGGGGAGAGTTGCCTCGCCAGGTACAGCGCCATGGAATAGAGCTGGAAAACACCAAGAACTGCAGGGAAAACACCCAAACCATGAGAGCAAAGCCTGTCTGCAGGCCTGGACAGGATGCAGTCTGTTCCAGGATCCCAGGGCACCGCGGCTGGGACACGGCAAAGCTCTCAGAGAAAAGTCTTCAGGAAGTTCACAGGGCCGGAGCCTGAGAGGCAACAAAAGTGACTTCACGCTTCACTGAGGCTGAGCTGCAGCCAAGCCTTGAAAACGGCACTCAGGGCACCTCTGGAAGTTCTGCACCGTGTCAGACACGCAGGCCACCCCTCTACACAGCGTCGTGTACATGGATAACGACCAGCACCGCGCTGGTGTCAGGATATTGAATTCTATATGGACAATGTTCAGCACTGCGCTGGTGTCAGGACACTGAATTCTATATGGACAATGTTCAGCACCGCGCTGGTGTCAATATATTGAATTCTATATGGACAATGTTCAGCACCGCGCTGGTGTCAATATATTGAATTCTATATGGACAATGTTCAGCACCGCGCTGGTGTCAATATATTGAATTCTATATGGACAATGTTCAGCACCGCGCTGGTGTCAATATATTGAATTCTATATGGACAATGCTCAGCACCGTGCTGGTGTCAATATATTGAATTCTATATGGACAATGTTCAGCACTGCGCTGGTGTCAATATATCGAATTCTATATGGACAATGTTCAGCACTGCGCTGGTGTCAGGACACTGAATTCTATATGGACAATGTTCAGCATTGCGCTGGTGTCAATATATTGAATTCTATATGGACAATGTTCAGCACTGCGCTGGTGTCAGGATATTGAATTCTATATGGACAATGTTCAGCACCGCGCTGGTGTCAGGACACTGAATTCTATATGGACAATGTTCAGCACTGCGCTGGTGTCAATATATTGAATTCTATATGGACAATGTTCAGCACTGCGCTGGTGTCAATATATTGAATTCTATATGGACAATGTTCAGCACCGCGCTGGTGTCAATATATTGAATTCTATATGGACAATGTTCAGCACTGCGCTGGTGTCAGGATATTGAATTCTATATGGACAATGTTCAGCACCGCGCTGGTGTCAGGATATTGAATTCTATATGGACAATGTTCAGCACTGCGCTGGTGTCAATATATTGAATTCTATATGGACAATGTTCAGCACTGCACTGGTGTCAATATATTGAATTCTATATGGACAATGTTCAGCACCGCGCTGGTGCCAGGATATTGGATTTTATATTGACAATATTCAGCACTGCACTGGTGTCATTACACTCAATTTTATATGGAAAATGTTCAGTATTGGTGTCAATGCATTGAATTTTATATGGATCATGTTCAGCACTGCACTGGTCTCACTATATTTAATTTTATATTGATAATATTCAGCACTGCACTGGTCTCAGTATATTTAATTTTCTATGGATAATGTTCAGCACTGCACTGGTCTCACTATATTTAATTTTCTATGGATAATATTCAGCACTGCACTGGTCTCAGTGCATTTAAGGAAAGCCGTCAGATCAAATATGATCAGAATTTTTTTTTTTTTTAATTAAAGCTTCTTTTGTTTTCAAAATAGGAAAACGAGCAGCGATGCCTCCTGCACTCAACTGCCTCTGAAAAGTGAATTTCAGCACCAAGGCAGGGCAGAACCCAGCTCTGTCCAAAGTCCCTCAGCTCAGCTGAGCCTTCCCTCATGGAATCAACTCTTCCTACCATGGACTTCAAATTCCTGGGATTTCTGAAGCTCTCACTTTCCTTATAATCACCAAAAAAAAAAAAAAAAAAAAAGAATCAGGTTATAAATGTCTTTCTACAAATGTGACTCAGCAGCAGCAACCCCTCAACCCCCGGAATGGAAAGGACCAAATCTGTGTTCTCCCGTTTGAGTCCATCGATTCTTTTTTTGATCTGAACATTGGCTAAACCTGGAGCTGCACTGACATAATTTAAACGGAGAAATAAGAGGTTTCCCTCAGCAACTGCCACACTTAAAAAAAAAAAAAAATAATCCAAGTCATTGTGACATCTCCCCATCCTTTATTTAGGATCCGAAGGCGGGATTTCAGCGATGGATCTCACCACAAAAACCACCCCAAACTGAAGGAGCATCGGCACCACCACGCTTTAAATATTTCATCCTCCCCAGTGAACCCTCCTCACGGCGTTAAAAACCACCCCTGCCTTACCTTGTTTGTTCAATGCCTCAATTAAGAGAGGGGAGTCAGGAAAAAAAAAATGCTAATTAACGCTGTGAAATTATTTACCGACAGCTTGAGTCTACAAAGGCTGGAGCTTGCCCCGAGGCATCCGTACAGATTGTGGAAAAATCACAGTCAGGGGCTCCGGCAAAGGTAAAAGGGAGCACAGCTGGGACAGGAGCTGAGTCTGGAGGGAAGGGCAGAGGGAAACTCGAATTTTGTGCTGATTTGGAGGGAAGGGGGAGAGGGAAACTCGAATTTTGTGCTGATTTGGAGGGAAAGGGGAGAGGGAAACTCGAATTTTGTGCTGATTTGGAGGGAAAGGGCAGAGGGAAACTCGAATTTTGTGCTGATTTGGAGGGAAAGGGCAGAGGGAAACTCGAATTTTGTGCTGATTTGGAGGGAAAGGGGAGAGGGAAACTCGAATTTTGTGCTGATTTGGAGGGAAGGGGGAGAGGGAAACTCGAATTTTGTGCTGATTTGGAGGGAAAGGGGAGAGGGAAACTCGAATTTTGTGCTAGGCAGGCACAGGTAAATGTAAAGTGATTCCTCGTATTTCACTGTCTGAAATATGAGGAATTATTTTATGTTTAAAATATGAAATTAAATTATATTGATTTGTTATATATTTATTAAATTGTATTGGTTTAGTATGTTATTATTCAATACAGTAAATTATAGTGATTATTATAATTCAAGCCTCAATAAAGCTAATTTGGAAGGGTTGTGTCTCAAAGAATCAATTTAGGAAGGATCGTTTTGGGTTTTGTTTTTGGGGGGGATTTTTTTTGTGTTTTTCGGGGGGTTTTTTGTCATTTTTTTTGTGTATCTTGTATATCTTTTGGTGGAATTCCAGGATGGAAAGGATCTTAAAGCAGATGCCAGTCCAGCCCTGCCGTGGGACACCTGCCCCTCTCCCAGGCTGCTCCAAGCCTGCCCGACCTGGCTTTGGATAATTCTGGGATCTGACTGATGCCCCGAAGTTACCCAAAATGTTCTTTGTAACTGCTGAACCTGCGAAACCCGAGCGGCAGCCAGTTCCCAAGGGACTGCCTCAAACCTGGGGCACTTTCTCGGCCCTAAATCCTGAACCCTGACTCCCTCAGCTCCATCCACCCCGCAGGCTGATTCTGAACCGCTTCTCCCTGATACCTGCAGCTCTCATTAGACACAAGAGCGTTTTTATTTTGGTTTTTTTAACCAAAATCACTCAGCCAATCCTTTATCCCCCCATCTGAATGGAGATTTGTTTTCAGCTCCACAAGAAATCCACCACGAAACCCCACCCTGATGTTTGAGCACGGCCTGTTGTGCCTGACTGGAGCCCTAAGCATTTGTTTTTTTTTCTTTCCACAGTGACAAATTCTTGGCCAAAGTTTCACCTCGGGACAATTCCGGGCACTTCTAAAGAACAGGATGGGGAGGGCAGTGGAATGGCCCATCCAGCAGCTTTGCTGCCAGCACTGAAAGCAGCTCAGTCACCGAGGGGCTGATTTATTTCGAAGTCACTTTTTGCAGCGCGTTCCAGATTTAATGAATCGATCCGGCGGGACAGCAGCGGTTTTCTGACGTGGGTCGTAACGTTCCTCCCCACAGACACAAAAAAAAGTGATAAAAACACGAGGTTTTAAAGGTGAAGGGTGAGGAGAAGTGGGAAAAAGGCCGGAGGGATTTAAATCAGTTGGGCTGGGCTGGTTTTGTGCCCACACTCACAGCCCTAAAGGGCCGCTCTGTGCTCCGTGTCACCCCAAGCCAAGCTTTGTCAAGTCCCCGAAGTCAGGAGGAGCCTCAAAGTCTGAAGTTTGGCTGAATCAACAAACAAAAGGTTTGGAGGACGCCTTGATCTCTTTATCTGGGCCCTCCCTGAGTCGCAGAGATGAGGAGGGAGAGCTCCCAGCCCAAAGGTGAGGAGGGATCTGAGAGGGAGCACCGCCCGGCCCCGCGGAATTCCAGCAGAGCGAGGAGCCTCCGTGGCCACCCCAGCAAGGACTTTGTGCACTGAATCCTGTCCAAAAGAGACCAAAGAGAGGCCAGAGGCACTCACCCTGCCGATCTCTGCAGTCCAGGACACCACGATGGTGTTGGGGACCGTGGTGGACAGGCGGACGAGTGAGGTAATGTTGATTGGTCGGCTGGGGCGCTTTGGTTCCACACCGTTTTTGGTTGGGGGCAGGTAGCCCTAAAAAAAAAAACAACAAAACAACAAGATTTCAGCTCTCAGAAACAAGAATTCCACAATTCTCCTGCCTCCTGCCCCTCCCAAGACACCTGCACCAGGCTCGGTGTTTAATTCAAAGAGAGAAGGAGCAGGCAATAAATTATCGAGCGTTTCATAAGCTCTTTCTCCTGATGGAAATCCAAAATCCGAACCCTGCCCACAGAAACACCAAAAGGAACTTCGCCACCTCTCCTGTCTCAGCAAAACTAAACAAAAAAAAACCCCAAACTTTGGAGCAGAGTTTCTAAAATTCAACCTTTTTTTTCCTTTTCTCTGTTTTCGTTAATAATACTAAATATGTGCTCTTAAAAAGGGAGGTTTTAACTTCCACATTAACTTCCGGATCTACTGGCTACAACAAATGACTCCATCTTTTCTATTCATTCCAGTGCTCCGGAATGTGAGAACGAAGACTGGGATAAATTTTCAGGCAGATAATTGCTAATGCTGCATCCCAAAATGTGCATTGAGAGAAGATTTCACTTACTGGAAGGCTGCATGGTTTCCCATTTACTTTCACACACAGGTTGGGTGGGAAGTGATCTTCTTGCGGACAACTGGTTTCTGATAAACAAAACCTGAAAGCAAAGAGCTGCCATCACCTTTCACTTTTAAAAGCGATTTGAAGATCATCTCTTCCTAGAAGGAATTGTTTCTCCACCGAGCTAAGAAATCACGACCGATCCTGCTGAACACAGCCCTCAAACGATGCCAAAAAAGCAGGAAAACCCCCCAAAATCACCGTGGTTCAAGCAGGGTGGAGGTTCCTCCTCAGACTCCTTGAATTCCTCAGCCTGACTCATTCCCAATCCCGGTTTCTCCTCTCCCTTTTTTTCCGCACAGGACCAAGGAGTCACAAAGGACATTTCCCGATTTCTCCTCTCCCTTTTCTCCGCACAGGACCGAGGTGTCACAAAGGACATTTCCCGATTTCTCCTCTCCCTTTTCTCCGCACAGGACCGAGGAGTCACAAAGGACATTTCCCGATTTCTCCTCTCCCTTTTCTCCACACAGGACCGAGGTGTCACAAAGGACATTTCCCAATTTCTCCTCTCCCTTTTCTCCGCACAGGACCGAGGTGTCACAAAGGACATTTCCCAATTTCTCCTCTCCCTTTTCTCCGCACAGGACCAAGGAGTCACAAAGGACATTTCCCGATTTCTCCTCTCCCTTTTCTCCGCACAGGACCGAGGTGTCACAAAGGACATTTCCCGATTTCTCCTCTCCCTTTTCTCCAGCCTGAGCTCTCCACACGTGTCACAAAGGACATTTCCCGATTTCTCCTCTCCCTTTTCTCCACACAGGACCGAGGTGTCACAAAGGACATTTCCCGATTTCTCCTCTCCCTTTTCTCCAGCCTGAGCTCTCCACACGTGTCACAAAGGACATTTCCCGATTTCTCCTCTCCCTTTTCTCCGCACAGGACCGAGGAGTCACAAAGGACATTTCCCGATTTCTCCTCTCCCTTTTCTCCGCACAGGACCGAGGTGTCACAAAGGACATTTCCCAATTTCTCCTCTCCCTTTTCTCCGCACAGGACCGAGGAGTCACAAAGGACATTTCCCACCACCCCAGCTGCCCTTTCAGCACAGCCAAGGAATCCTCAGGCCTCTCTGATGCTGAATTTGTTTGTTTTAAGTTCAAAGAGGTGGGTTTTTTGTTGGGTTTGGTTTTTTTTGGCTGCTGGATCCCCAGCGGGACACACCCTTCCTGCTCCCAGCCCAGCTCACGGACAAAGAGCATTCCGAGGAGCAGCAAAACCTCTCAGCTCCCCAGGAGTCCTCCCAGCCCTGTCCGTGCTCCAGGATAATCAAAGATGTTTTCCCTCGTCCCCTCCTCATCCCTTGGTCCATCCCCATCTGAGATGGGAATTTAATCAGAGACAGAGAATTTCATCGATTTACGATCGGTGAAAAACCCCCAAACTGGCAGAGAACTGACAGAGAATTTAATCAAATTTATAATTGATTAAAAAAAAAAACAAAAAACCAAAACCAATCCCAAAATGAACCAGGCTGGTGATTCCCAAAGTGCCTAAAGAAGCAGATCTTGGGATACCCATGGAATGAATCCCTGCTGGGAAAAAACAATCCCTGCCCGTGGATTTTCCAGCCCCAGGCGCAGGGAATCACAAACGTGGAGTTACAAGAAGGGATTCACTGACAAAACAATCAACCAGGACGAGGCTCTTTTCTTTTCCACCCAGGAATTCCCCAACCCTGCAGCTGATAAATCCTAAAAACCCCACAGGAAATAAAAGCCCTACCTTAGCTGGACCTGTACTGTGAAGTCACATTTGGTCCCAGAAATATCCCTGGAAACAAGAGAAAACGAGTTTAGAACATCCTGATTTGCACAGGATCCCTCAATGCTGCAATACAGAACTCCTCAAGAGCTTGCTGGAAGTTCAGTTTATGGAAAAAAAAACCAAACAAACTTGTTTTTTACACAAAAAAAAAGGTGTAGAATTGACACTTTTAGGTATATATAATTTATATATTAAAAAAAAAAAAAGAAAAAAAAATACATGTGGAGCAGATTTTCTGCTCTTGCTCAGACCGCCACTCTCTAAAGAGGTTTAAAGGAGGAGTTCTTAATTTTTTGAAGTAAATAAATAAATTCTGGTCTGACCTCTATTTTTGTGGGCTTTTTTTTTTTTTTTTTGGTTGGGTTTTTTGTTTGTTGCTTTTTCGTTTGGTTAGAGTTTTGGGGGTTTTTTGGTGTTTTTTTTCCTGGTTTTGGGGGGTTGGTTTGTTTTGACTTTTTTGTTTGCTGTTTGTAGGTTTGTTTGTTTGTTTCTTTGGGGGGTTGTGGGTTTTTTGGGGGGCTATTTTTCTGGGGTTTGAGGGGGTTTTTTTGTGAGGGTTTTTGTGGGGTTTTTTGTATATTATAAAGAAAATTCTGATGGGTCACCAAAAAGTCCCAACTTTATCATGAACTAACAGAGAACTTGGGGTTATTTTTGTAGTTTCCTGGGGTTGTTTTTGTGGAGTTTTTTGGGGGGTTTTTTTGTATATTATAAAGAAAATTCTGATGGGTCACCATAAAGTCCCAACCTTATAATAAATCAACAGAGAACTTGGTGGCAAAGAAGAGCTGCAAGAATTTGGATTTGAGGAGAACTCAACGCCACAAAACTCAGCGGCGGGCTTGAATTCTCTCCTCCCTACATTCTCTCCTCCCCAGAGGAGTTTTCCCTTCCCATTTCCCAGGCAGGGAGGTGGAAAAGCTGCTCCTTTTGGGGGAATTTTCGGGGATTTCAGGGCTGCTGGACTCACATGGAGCTGCTGATCTGCTGCACTTGCTGCGGCGTCAGCGCGAAGGCAAAGCAGGTTTCCCGAAACCTCTGGCTGTTGTCTGAGGCTGCGAAAAGACAGAGAGCAGAGAGCATCAAAAAGCAGCCAGGAAAAAAAAAGATCAGGAAAAACCGTCAAAATCAAGTTAAAACACACTCTTTTTTTCATTATTTTTTTTTATGGAAGTATCAGGACACATCTGGGCTCTGAAGAGCTTTCGAGGAAGTCGCCGCTGAAAATCCTCCTGTAAATAAAAACACAACGAACAAAACCTGATGTGCCCATAAGAGCGAACATTAAAACGGGGGTGGAGATAACGGCCGGGCTGAGGCAAATCAAAGCTTTTTATGGCTGTAATTTGGGGTCAAACGTGCTCTGCTATTAAACAAAAATACCTCTTGGGGCTTCTCATCAATCACCTTTTTTATTTCCCTCAAGGCAGCAGATCGGGAGAAGTTCACAGAGGGCCATCTCACATTTCACCCTGGTACCTGACGGACTCAAATGCACCAAATCTATCCAGAATAAACCAAGAACTCGTGAGACCTGCAGCTGTAAAATCTGAGTTTAAAACCTTTCCGCTCCGCGCCACTCCAGAACTGACCAGTGCTCCGCAGCGAAACGTCCCTCCCTGCTGGAAACGAAGGTTCAAGATCTCTGAAATTGTGCTGGCGGCTAAAGCCCAGCCTTGCACAGGGCCACTGCAGCAAGGGAAAGGGTGGGTTTTTAAAATAATAAAGGAAAAGAAAGCATCATCTCCCCCAGAGAATTATTCCGCACACTCACCAACGCACACGGAATGGAAAGCTGCTTGTCGGTTGCACCTAAATCTCATTATTCTGCAGAATTTCTGAATTTCTGGATAAATTTCCCTTTTTTTTGGGCCAACACACACTGAATAAAAAGCTGCTTATCAGTCGCACTTCAGCCTCATTATTCTTCAGAATTTTAGAATTTCTGGATAAATATCCTGGATAAATTTCCTATTTTTTTGGACCAACACACACGGAATGGAAAGCTGCTTGTCAGTTGCACTTCCACCTCATTACTCTTCACAATTTTATAAGTTCTGGATAAATATCCTGGATAAATTTCCCTAAATTTCCCTTTTTTTTGGACCAACCCATACTGAATGGAAAGCTGCTTATCAGCTGCACCTCAACCTCATTATTCTTCACAATTTCTGAACTTCTGGATAAATATTCTGGATAAATTTCCCATTTTTGGGGGGCTAACACACACTGAATAAAGAGCTCCTTATCAGTCGCACTTCAACCTCATTATTCTTCACAATTTTAGAATTCCTGGATAACTATCCTGGGTAAAATTCCCATTTCTTTGGTTTACTACGAAGCCCTCCTTGCCTCATCCCCGAGTGACAGCTGAGTGAACATTTCAGGCCGAGGATGGAGAAATTTTTGCTCCAAACAACACCAAAAGGCCTCGATGGGAGTGGAAATATCCCAGCGAGCCACCTCCCAAAATTCCATTTTTTTAAAAATCTTTCCTGCTCCCCAAATCCTCCCATTCCCCCCACGATTATCAGCTGGAACAGGGAGCACCAAGCTGCTGGAATCCCGCGGAAAGAATTCTTCAGTTATTTATAAATAACTTCTGAAATGCATCCGAGGTTTCCTGCAGGAACCGCGGACACAATGTATACAATTGACAACGAAAAGCTGCTCTCCTATAGAACCTGACACCTATTTTTAGCTGCCAAACGGCCAAGAGCACAATTGCAGACTCTAATTAACCAAAGCTGAAAATGCACTGCAGGGAAACGAGGGAATTCCAGGTGTTGTTTCTGTGGTTTTATCTGCTGGGGTGATTTTTTTTCTCCCAGGTATTATTGGCTTTAGCCTGGAAATTGTCAATTTTAAATAAAAAAGCTTTATTTAAAAAAGTTCCGGAAGGTTTTTTTGGGGATCTTTTGGTGTGAACTGCAGCACTTGATTAATTAAAAACTGCTGGTTATCAATGCCACCTTCATTTAAAGCTCAATTATCCAGAGAAGCCCAACCAGCAGCTACCAGAACTCCTTGGATTTCCCAAGATTTTCCCTTTCCCACTTTTTTCGCAGCAGCTCCAATTTAGGGAAACGGGCAAACAGGAGGAACTGGAAGCGTGTGAAGCAGGAAAACTGACCAAATTTGGACCTGAGGTTGCAAAATTCAATCCTGTTTCCTCTGCTCGTGTTGATTTATTATAAAAATATTCATTTTTTAGTAAATAGGGATATAAGAGTGGGGTTTGAACTCCCGTATTAATGGAATCACCGAGTTATTAAAGGTTGGAAAAGACCTCAAAGTTCACCAGGTTGAACTCCTGCCTGAACAGCACTTTGTCCATTAACCCAAAATCCGAGTTTTGAGCCTTTCCAGGGATGGCGGTTCCACGTTTTCCTGGGAAAGCTGGTTTCATCCTTAACCACTCTCCCAGGAAAGAGACAGCTCCTGATTCCCACCCGTTGGATTGGCCGAACGAAAGCACTGATCCGTTTCTTTGGGACATCCTGGGAGTTCCCCTGTTGAGGACAGGAGAACAGCCTCTGCTTGAACCAAAAACTGACATAAAAAAGGTCTCTGACATTTCTCCCTGAGATTTGGGGGTTTTTGGGGTTTTGGGGTTTTCAGTGGGTTCTGTGCAGTTCTGCTGCAGCCCCCAAGAGGAGACCTGGGAAGGGACTGACAGGACAAGGGGTGAGGGGATCACAGGGACAGGGGGTGGGATGGGATTTGGGAGCGGGGAGAGGGAATTCCCAGAGAAGCTCCTGGGAGTGTCCAAGGCCAGGCTGGACAGGGCTGGGAACACCCTGGAATAGGGGATGGGATCCATGGGATCTGGGATGGGATCAGTGGGATGGGATCAATGGGATGGGATCCATGAGATGGGATGGGATATGGGATATGGGATGGGATGCGATCAGTGGGATGGGATGGGATCAGTGGGATGGGGATGGGGATAAATGCGATGGAATGGATGGGATGGGATGGGATCAGTGGGATGGGATCCATGAGACGGGATGGGATCAGTGGGATGGGATCAATGGGATGGGATCCATGAGATGGGATCCATGAGATGGGATGGGATGGGATGGGATATGGGATATGGGATGCGATCAGTGGGATGGGATGGGATCAGTGGGATGGGATCCATGAGATGGGATGGGATCAGTGGGATGGGATCAATGGGATGGGATCGATGAGATGGGATGGGATGGGATGGGATATGGGATATGGGATGGGATCAGTGGGATGGGGATGGGGATAAATGCGATGGAATGGATGGGATGGGATGGGATCAGTGGGATGGGATCCATGAGATGGGATGGTTTGGGGATGGGATCAGTGGGATGGGATGGGATCAATGGGATGGGATGGTTTGGGGATGGGATCAATGGGATCAGTGGGATGGGATGGAATCAGTGGGATGGGAATGGATGGGATGGGATGGGATCCATGAGATGGGATGGGATCAGTGGGATGGGATGAGATCAGTGGGATCAATGGGATGGGATGGGATGGGATGGGATATGAGATGGGATGGGATCAGTGGGATGGGATGAGATCAATGGGATCAATGGGATGGGATCAATGGGATTGGATCAATGGGATCAGTGGGATGGGATGGGATCAGTGGGATGGGATCAATGAGATGGGATCAATGGGATGGGATCAGTGGAATCTGTGGGATGGGATCAATGGGATGGGATGGGAATGGGATCCATGGAATGGGACCAGTGGGATCTGTGGGGTGGGATAAGTGGGATAGGATGGGATCAGTGGGATGGGATGGGTTGGGAATGGATGAGATGGGGATGGGTGGGATCAGTGGGATGGGAATGGATGGGATGGGATGGTTTGGGGATGGGATCAATGGGATCAGTGGGATGGGATGGAATCAGTGGGATGGGAACGGATGGGATGGGATCCATGAGATGAGATCAATGGGATGGGGATGGAATCCGTGGGATGGGATCAGTGGGATCTATGGGGTGGGATGAGGATGGGATCAGTGGGATGGGATCCACGGGATTTCAGCTCCCAATCCCAATCCAACCCCTCTGGAACCCTGTGCTGTGCCCCTGCCTCAATGACTGTGACCCAAACCCTGGGACCTGCCGGATCCCGGATTCCCAGGATCCCCAGGATTCCCAGGATCCCCAGGATTCCCAGGAAAGCAGCTCTGCTCCCCACAGGCAGCTCTGTGCACAGCCCTGGGATCGGTCATCACCACGGGAGCACGGCCAGGCTGCAAAGAGCGAAGGGGAAACAAAAAAAACCAACCCAACCCAACCCCGCTAATTAGGCAGAGACGCTTCAAAAGGCAATCAAAGTATTTCCAGACTCGCGACAGCCCCAGCAGGGCGGGCAGAGGGACGGAGACACACAAGGAGCTCCCCGAAATTACAACTGGGTTACGCTCGGGCCCCTCAGCTGCTCCCAGGATACAACTCTGCCCAAAAAAAGAGATAAAATCTGATTATTTTCTTTGTGGTTTTGGCTAATCGTCTCCCCTTATCATCTTTCTCATGGCCGTGTGGAGCCCTTGCAGATCTGCTCAGCCTCCAAACGAGGCGTGAAGATCCCACCAAACCACATCAAACAGAGCAGCTTTCCCACTAAAACCCCATTCCCAGCTCCATCTCTGCCTCCAGCTCCTCCGTTCCCAAAGAGCTGAGAGTTTCCCGAGGCGGAAACGTCGGAAAATTGGGAATTCCGGGGCGCAGAAAAGCTGAGGGATTTCTGTTCATTCACCCGCTGCAGCTGCTGTGCTTAAAACACCAAAGAGATCCTGGCGGGCCAAGCACAGAATTTACTTTTGGAACTTCTGCAGGATGATTAAAACCAGGAAAAAACCCAGAGTTTTGGACAATAAAACCACTCTGAGGGCCACGAACACGACGGTGCCCGGCGAACGCCGAGCCTGACCGAACAAAAGAAAGGTAAAAATAGATCTGCAAAGCAGGAGGATGGAAACAGAATTTATAACCCAACGAAGCTGGAATCCGGCCAGGACACCAGAACCAATGTGGACACTCTTCAGAAAGACGCCAGGAACGGGTTTTTTTGGGAGGGGGGAGTTTGGGTTTGTTGTTTCTTTTCCGTAACTCTGATTTGTTCAATATTAAATGTTTTCTTTAGCACTGGGAACGCAACGGAGCTTGGAAGAGACAAGAGCACAAAAAGCTTCCAAAAATCCCGGAGTCTCTTCTCCCAAACTTTCCTCGTCCTGTTTCACTCCAGGAATGATCCAGGGACAAAATCATTTCTCGCTGCTGGTGGATTTCCTTAAAATTCATTTCGCTGAGGTAAAAAGTTTCCCAAATTTGAGGGAAAAACTGTTTTAATACGTGGCATTCCCGGGGCCAAAACACTTCAAATTGTATAGGAAGATAAATAGAAATGTAACTAAAATAGATTATAATAAAAATATAAGTATTTTATAATATATTCATATATATTTTTAATATATAACATATATAATACACAATATACATAATATATAATATATATTACAATATATATTATATTATATTATATATCTAATATAAAAGATTATATATAATATAAAATATTATATCTATAATATATAATATATAAAATATAATATACAATATATAATATTTAATATATAATATTTAATAGATTATATATCATGTCTTATATATTATATATTACATATTATATATATTATATATATTATTTACTATATATAGTATCTAATATCTAATATCTAATATATTATATATCATATATTATATATTATATATCATATATCATATAATACATATTATATATTATATGTTATATGTTATATGTTATATGTTATATGTTATATATTATATATTATGTCTTATGTCTCATATATTATATATTATCTATTATATAAATATTGAATATAATAGAATATAAAATTTATAATATACATATTAATTATATTAACGGGATAAATATTTTATGATATGAAATTATAAATATAAATATAGATATACACATACATATAGATATAAATATACACACACTGCAAATATATATGTGTGTATACATATATTAATTTAAAATATATGTATATCCACCCAATCAACAGATCACCTAATCAATCAATTAATAAGCCCATAAGTGACACACAAATGAATAAATAAATGAATGCCACAAGGAATAAAAACGAGACAGAAAAGCCCTTTTCTACTCATTCTCCTCCTCATTTTGGAAAACCCCTCCGAGCACCAGAGCGAAAAAAAACCCAAAAATCAGCTTGAGCGGCTGAATTTCCAACAGCTCTAAAAATATTCGGTTCCACCTCACCAGTCCCCAGGGCTAAAAATAGCCACGCCAAGGCTCCTGCAGCCAAACGTCTCCCTGCTGCCTGGAGAAAAAGCCGCTCTCTCAATTCCCACCCCGGCACAGACACCTCCCGACCTCCCAGGAATTCTCTGGGGGAGCTGAGGGTGTTTCCTAACCGCCGAGAAAACCGATATTCATCTTCCCGTCATCATCAGCAATTCCGAGATACTGCAGGGAATGGGTTAGAATTAGATTGGACTGAAATCCAACCTGCACTCGACACAAGGATTAGCTAAAACATCGTTAAACGGGCCCTTTATTCCCAGTGATTCCCACTAATCGGGGTTATTTCCAAAAAAAACTGTAAAAGAAGTCGTGGAAGAGGATGAGGAGCGGAGGGAATTTTTGCTGCGTGCTGTAATGAAAACCAAGAGGTGCCAAATTGGGTTATTCACTAACCTGATGGCCTGGCCGAGCCGAATTTGTCAAAATACTGAACAGAAATAAATCTGGAGTAGCTGCTGGGATTTCCTGCTGAGCCTGGAAAGGAGGAAAAGGTTTTTTTCCTTCCCCCAGAGGGTGGTGGGACAACCCCCCAGGGAACGGGACCGTTCCCAAGGCTGCCACAACTCCAGGAATATCGGGATAATCCCCCTCACAGGGTGGGATTTTGGGGTTGGGCTGGAAAACCCTTCCCAGCTCGGGACATTCCCCAATTCTCGTTCCTCCTCCCCACGCGGGTGAGGTGCCTCATTCTGCTTTTCAACACCAGAAGGCGACAACTTCCATTTATTCCTCTACCGACCATCCCCGCTGACAATTTCATCTCCTCCTCCCAGCCGCACCAAAACTCTGCTTTAGACGAAGGCGCAGAGAACACTGGAAATGCTGAAGATGTTAAAATACAGAGAGGGTTTGGATGCAAAGCAGGAAATCCGTAACTCAACAGCCACCCGGAAGGATTCAGGAAATGCTGGTGAGAGTGAGCTAGGAAAAGTTTGGGAGAAGAAACGCTGTGAGTTTTTAAGCATTTTGTGCTCTTGACTCTTCCAAGCTCGGCTGCGTTCTCAGTATTAAAGAAAATTGAATGTTGTAAAATTTAATAAATTATAGTTATGGAAAAGAAACAGCAAACCAAACACCCCAAAATCCAGTATCTGCACCCCAAAATCCAACACCTGCACCCCAAAATCCAACATCTGCACCCCAAAATCCAATACCTGCACCCCAAAATACAACATCTGCATCCCAAAATCCAACACCTGCACCCCAAAATCCAACACCTGCACCCCAAAATCCTACATCTGCACCCCAAAATCCAATACCTGCACCCCAAAATACAACATCTGCACCCCAAAATCCAATACCTGCACCCCAAAATCCAATATCTGCACCCCAAAATCCAATATCTGCACCCCAAAATCCAACACCTGCACCCCAAAATCCAACATCTGGATCCCAAAATCCAATACCTGCACCCCAAAATACAACATCTGCACCCCAAAATCCAATACCGGCACCCCAAAATCCAACATCTGCACCCCAAAATCCAACACCTGCACCCCAAAATCCATATCTGCACCCCAAAATCCAACACCTGCACCCCAAAATCCTACATCTGCACCCCAAAATCTAATACCTCCACCCCAAAATCCAACATCTGGATGCCAAAATCCAACACCTGCACCCCAAAATCCAGTAAAATCCTTTCCAGGTTCTGTCCAAGCCGCAGTGAATCCTCGGGAGGAACCGGCAGAGCCACCCTGGGGGCGGGAAAGGGAGCCAAGGAGCTGATCCCAAATTGCGCCTAAACGCACATCCACGGAAAACAGCCCGGAAACGCTCCAGGGGCTACAATCAATCCCGAAATACGGTGGGGTTTTAGGGCTCGTTTGTGATACGCCGTGCCAACAGAAGGGATCGGCTGGACGCCACGCGCCGTCGGACGGCGGCGGTTCCCTTCGACTGCTCTTTGAATCGGCATTTCTGGGGGGGTTCAGAGCATTCCTGAAGGGCTGCAGGAAGCCCAGGGGAACATTCCCAGGCCAACATTCCACGGCCAAACTCGGCCCAAGATGCCAAGCCACCTCAGAGGATGGATCCCGGCTCTCCTCTCCGGCATTCCACGCCATCCATGGAACATCCCAGGGATCCTCCTCGCTCCAAACTCCAGCCCCTCGATCCTCCTCAATTACGGGCCACGACGACGCATTTTAACTTTTATTCCTAAAAGCACCAAGTCCAAGTCGGCACTGCCACATCCCTGCACGGATCCATTGCAGCCGTGTCTGGAAACATCCTAATCCTCTCAGGGCCTGGAATCTTGGGACATCCAAATCCTGGGATCTCGGTACATCCATCTCCTGACAGGGCCTGGAATCTTTGTCAGGACCTGGAATTTTGGAACATCCAAGTCCTGTCAGGACCTGGAATCCTGTACATCCACGTCCTGGAATCTTGTTCATCCATGTCCTGACAGGACCTGGAATCTCGAGACATCCCTGTCCTGTCACGACCTGGAACCTTGTACATCCAAATCCTGAAATCTTGGAACATCCATGTCCTGACAGGGCCTGGAATCTTTGTCAGGACCTGGATTTTGGAACGTTCATGTCCTGTCAGGACCTGGAATCTCAGGACACCCCTGTCTAGTCAGGACCTGGAATCTTGGACCATTCATGTCCCGTGAGGACCTGGAATCTTGGCACATCCTTGTCTTGTCAGGACCTGGAATTTTGCACCACCCCTGTCATGTCGGGACCTGGAATCTCAGGACATCCCTGTCCTGTCAGGACCTGGAATTTTGCACCATCCCTGCCCTGTCAGGACCTGGAATTCTGGAACATCCATGTCCTGTCAGGACCGGGAATCCTGTACATCCACGTCCTGGAATCTTGTTCATCCCTGTCCTGTCAGGAGCTGGAATTTTGCACCATCCCTGCCCTGTCAGGACCTGGAATTCTGCACCATCCCTGTTCTGTCAGGACCTGGAATTCTGCACCACCCCTGCCCTGTCAGGACCTGGAATTGTGCACCACCCCTGCCCTGTCAGGACCTGGAATTCTTCACCATCCCTGCCCTGTCAGGACCTGGAATTTTGCACCACCCCTGTCCTGTCAGGACCTGGAATTCTTCACCATCCCTGCCCTGTCAGGACCTGGAATTTCGCACTATCCCTGCCCTGTCAGGACCTGGAATTCTGCACCACCCCTGCCCTGTCAGGACCTGGAATTTTGCACCACTCCTGCCCTGTCAGGAGTTGGAATTTTGCACCACCCCTGCCCTGTCAGGACCTGGAATTTTGCACCACTCCTGCCCTGTCAGGACCTGGCATCTCATCTCTACCCACGAGGAGACCGAGCAATCAGCTGAAGAAAAAAACCTGACCAAATCCTTTTCTTTTTAACTCGGACCCAGTTCAACCTCTCCCAAGAAAAACCCCACTCGGGGCTGTGGAAAGCTCAACTGGAGGCCCGGCACAGGAAAATCCCAAAAAAAAGAACCCCAAAACCGCTGTAACCCCAGCCCAGAGCTGATTTTTCACCCCACTCTTGCACCATTAAAAACCCCACAGGGCCGGAAATCAAGAGAGCTCAAAGCTCGAGTTGAGAATTCAGCGTTTTGTTGAACTTCCTCCCACAAAGTACGTCTCACAGAAAAATAACAAACACGGGAGACAGTAAAAGCGTGACTTTCATATAAACCATCGCAGCAACCGCACGGAGCACGAGATCAGCTCCGCTGATAGAGAGCGAAAAGGGAGAAAATCCCTGCCAAACAAAACTTCGGTGGTTTCCAAGGCAGCTTTCTTGCGCTTTCTGAATTGTTTAATTGTTCCGTGCCTGCACCTTGGACTACGGGCACACCAAAGAGTCCAGGCAGCTCGGCTGAAAGATCTGCCTCCGCGTCTGAGGGGAATTCATGGGAAGCGCAAGTCACAGAAATCCTGCTGGGAGAGCGCAGAAATTAAGGAATTAAACTGAGATCTCTATGCAGAGTGCCTGGAAACTCTGATGGGGCTGGAATAATCCATAACTCAGTTCTGATGGATCTGGAATAATCCATAATTCAGCTCTGATGGGGCTGGAATAATCCATAACTCAGCTCTAAAAGAGCTGGAATAATCCATAATTCAGCTCTGATGGGGCTGGAATAATCCATAATTCAGGTCTGATGGAGCTGGAATAATCCACAATTCAGCTCTAAAAGAGCTGGAATAATCCATAATTCAGCTCTGATGGATCTGGAATAATCCATAATTCAGCTCTAAAAGAGCTGGAATAATCCATAACTCAGTTCTGATGGATCTGGAATAATCCATAATTCAGCTCTGAGGGATCTGGAATAATCCATAATGCAGCTCTAAAAGAGCTGGAATAATCCACAATTCAGCTCTGATGGGGCTGGAATAACCCACAATTCAGCTCTAAAAGAGCTGGAATAATCCATAATTCAGCTCTGAAGGAGCTGGAAAAATCCATAATTCAGCTCAGATCGATCTGGAATAATCCATAATTCAGATCTGATGGGGCTGGAATAATCCATAATTCAGCTCTGATGGAGCTGGAATAATGACAGATCACTCATCATCCCTCCAATGCTGGCTTGGAGGGATAATGACTGACCTGTGCCTCGCTGCAGGTAAAAAATTCCCGTTTTTCTGGCTCATTTCCATCTTTCAGTGCCGTGTTGGTACCACTGAGGGTTGAAGCACGGCAAATAAACTGCAGGAGGATGAGCCCTGTGCCATTCGGACCGATTTTAAACAGCAGAAGGGCTCACAGCCTCTTTTAATCCTCTCAATTGGAAAAAAGAAATAAAAATAAAGAAAACAAGCTTCATTTCCCTTACAGGTAAGAAAAGACTCCCTAAACCAGTTAAAATGGGTTTTTTTGGAGCAACCACACAGCTCAAGCGATCAGGAATGACATTTGCTGGGACGAAAGGCGTTCCTGAGATGTTGCTGAACTGCCTGGTGTCCCTTCCAGAGCAATAACCTGGTTACTCACGGCAAACACATTTTCACCACACGAAAGAGATCTTATCTCCGGGTTGGGAGTTACTTTTAGAAAACGTGCTTAAAAAACAACCAATTAGCAAAAATTCTCCTCTTTGGATCCCATCAGAAAAAAAAAAGAAACCACCAGAGGAGGAAGCACAGGAATAACGGGCAACGCGTTCCATCAAAGCCAGAGCGGGTTTTTTCCTCCGAAACCATTCAAAATAAATACCAAAACCTCACTTTAAATGGTGGCTAAGCAGGGGCAGAGAGCCGCCTGCCCGCATTTCCAGAACGAGGAGCTCTCCTGGCTGGCCGGGACACAAACCCATCCCCATCCTCGACGCTTTTGTGCACTTGGCAATGAGGGTGACTAATAAAACGTGGATCAAATTCAACCGCTCGGCTGCAGAGGAACAAACGGCTCTTTGTGTGCCACCGGCAATGCCCCGGCAAGGGCTGCTGCTGACAAGGTGCTGATCGAAGCCTGGGCTCCACCATCCTGGGGAGCTTTTCCAGCCTCGGCGATTTTGGGGTTTGGCCAGTTGTGCTCCAAAGGTGACGGTGAGAAGGGCAGGGATGGAGAAATCCCTGGATTCCACGAATCCGGCCCAGCACATCCCTCCGGGGCTGCAGTCAAGTCAAGTGTAAGAATTTTCTGTTTCCTCCTTTTGTTAGGAATAAGAGCGAGCAGATTTTCGTTTCCTTTTCTGCGTTCTACCCACCCACACGGAGTATTTGGGTACAGCATGAATGCCTGCTCCAAGTGCCCTGCTGGGCCAACTCCCTGCCCCGGAGGCTTGCTCAAATTATTGCTTCTGCAACCGAGCATCGCTCCCGAAAGGGACGGAAAATAATTCGGGGAATTACTGCAAACCTTGGCAGCTGTGCCACCTGGGCTTGGGACAACCCCACCACCCAAGGATGGGCTTTGACCGGTTTTGTGGCGTTTCAGGAGGAGCTGAAATTGGAATTATACAAATTCTCTCTCTCACAAACACATTTTCCTTCTCTTTCGGGAGGTTCTGTTTCAAGCAAAGCAGAAAAATTATTGCAAACCCCACGTCGGGTCATCGGTTCATCCTCGTGGATGGACTCGGGAACAACCAGGGGCAATTCCACCACCTAAAGATGGGCCTTGCCTGGTCTTGTGACATTTCAGGAGGAGAAATTGGAATTCTAAATAATCTCTCTAAAAAACACATTTTCCTTCTCTTTCAGGAGGTTCTGTTTCAAGCAACGGCAGAGAAATTATTGCAAACCCCACGTCGGGTCATCGGCTCATCCTCGTGGGGAAGGGAGGCAGAGCCAATTCAAAAGTTCTTTATCCCCATCCCCTGAGCAATCTGATGGGAAAAAGCAAGCGGGAGATGCTGAAGCCCTGGCTGAATCCCAAGTTCTGAGTGCCTGCAGGAATTTCTTCTGCCAGTGGAAAAACAAACCAGGGAACCCACACACGGGACACTGGGGGAGAAACCCACGCTGCCGGCAGGGAGGGAAGGCGGCCCCAACCATCTGGGGTGAATATTCAAATCATTTCAGGCTCTGTACTCAAAGGATCAGTTAAAAAAAATAAACAAATGAATAAAGAAATGGAGAAAATGAATCCACTTTGGGTGGGGAGGGGCTGGGATGGGAATTCCCAGAGAAGTTGTGGATGCTCCTGGATCCCTGGAATGTCCAAGGCCAGGTTGGAGCAGCCTGGGATAGGCTTTGAGGTCCTTTCCAACCCAAACCATTCCAGAATTTTATAATTTTATAATTACACTTAAAGTTATATTTTACAATTACACTTCAAATTATAATTTAATTTGATCCTGAAGCTCTTCCCCCACAGGCTCAGCCTAAAAGGCTTTTTAATGGGATTGCTCCAGACAAACAAAACAAAACCCCCCAAACATTCCTGAAGTTAACAGGGATCGCTTCCAGAGGTACCTGCCTGGAATTTCACTTCCATTTCCTCACCCTGCCACTCCAGGGAGGGGAGAATTCCCGTTGTCCATCAGCTCCAGCGGCAGTGAGAGCTGGCAGGGACGGAGGGACGAGCCCTGGCTTTGGGGCTGGCACTGAGCTCACAGGAAGGAAGAAATGCACAGCCCCGGGATGCCCTGTGGAAATCCCAGCCCTGTTTTCAGGGATTTCTGCTGGAAAAGTGGTGAGACACACGCTGAGCACCTCGTCGGCTCACCCCGGCGGCACTGCCTGCGATGGGGATTAATCAGTTAAAGCTGGAACAGGGACAGTGCACCGCTGCAAAAACACCCGAGCCAGAGGATCCAATCACCAAAATCTCTCTGCTTTTCCCTCAGTTACAGCAGAGAAATCCACCAAAATCAAAGATGTCAGGTCCTTCAGAAATGCACAGACCACGTCAGGTGGAAAAAACACCTGAACCAGAAGAACAAATCACCAAAATCTCTCTGTTTTTCCCTAAATTACAGCAGAGAAATCCACCAAAATAAAAGATGCCCGGTCCTTCAGAAATGCACAGACCACGTCAGGTGGAAAAAACACCTGAACCAGAAGAACAAATCACCAAAATCTCTCTGATTTTCCCTAAATTACAGCAGAGAAATCCACCAAAATAGAAGATGCAAACAGCAGTGCCAGGTCCTGACCACTTCAACACTCCCATCAGGTGGAAAAAACATCTGAATCAAAAGAACAAATCACCAAAATCTCTGGTTTTACCCTAAATTACAACACCAAATTACTAAAATTTCTCTGTTTTTTCCCTAAATTACAACAGCTAAAGCAAAAAAAAAAAAAAAGCACACAAGCGTGCCAGATCCTCCAGAAAAGCTCAGACAACCCCAGCACTGACATCAGGCCTCCCACACCCCCCCGGCTGTCACTGGAAATACCTGCTCAGCTTTGTTTACGAGGGATTTCTTCTGCAAAGGGATTTTCTTTTTTAATTTCCTTTTTTTTTTTTCTCCTCACTCACCCACCCTTCTATCCCCGGCTCTCCTCTTCACAAACCTGCTCCTCCTACCAGCAGGGAAATCTTTCCTGGTGATCCAAGCCAGCAGGAGGTTCCAACACCCAGAAATCATTTAGGTGAGGTTGAAAAGTTATTAAAAGGATTAAACCACGCTGTGAAATGCTCCCTGGAACCCTCCCCCCCCAAAAAAAATCACATCCAAAAATGTAAATGCTCTGGGAGCTGCAGATCCTTCTCAGCAGCTCCAGCAGTGGTTTAGACCTTCAAAAAAACCTCCCCAAAAAATCCAAAGTAGCCACAACTGGGAAAAGAACCACAAGTTCAGGTGTTCAGGCTGAAATGGATCCAGCAAATCTCCAGCCTGGAAAGCGAATTTCCCCTCCTTCCCCAGCACACGTGAGAACATTGCAGAAGCTCGAAGGATTTGGGGTAGTTTTGTTTGATTTGGGGTTTTATTTTTTGGGTTTTGTTTATTTTTTTTTAAATAGTGAAACTCTGTGGTTTATAAGAACTACTGAAAGCAGATTGGGGGCTTTTTCTTCCTTTTTTTCTAAGATTTTGTTTGTTTCTTGTCAAACTACGGAAAGCAAATTGGTTTATCTTTTTCCTTTCTTTTTTTCTCTAAAATTTTCTTTGTTTCTTGTCAAACTACTGAAAGCAGATTTGGCTTTTTTTTCCTTTTTTTCTAAGATTTTCTTTGTTTCTTGCCAAACTACTGAAAGCAGATTTTTTTTTTTTCTCTAAGATTTTATTTGTTTCTTGCCAAACTACTGAAAGCAAATTGGTTTGGTTTTTTATTTCCTTTTTTTCTCTAAGATTTTCTTTTTTTCTTGCCAAACTACTGAAAGCAAATTGGTTTGGTTTTTTATTTCCTTTTTTTCTCTAAGATTTTCTTTTTTTCTTGCCAAACTACTGAAAGCAAATTGGTTTGGTTTTTTATTTCCTTTTTTTCTCTAAGATTTTCTTTTTTTCTTGCCAAACTACTGAAAGCAAATTGGTTTTTTTTTCCTTTTTTTCTAAGATTTTTGTTTGTTTCTTGTCAAACTACTGAAAGCAAATTGGGTTTGTTTTTCTTTTCAGAGACTTTGTTTGTTTCTTGTCAAACTACTGAAAGCAAATTTATTTTTTCCTTTTTTTCTCCAAGATTTTGTTTCTTGCCAAACTACTGAAAGCAAATCAGTTTATTTTTTCCCTTTTTTTTTCTCTAAAATTTTGTTTCTTGCCAAACTACTGAAAGCAGATTGGTTTATATTTTTTTTCCTTTTTTTTTTCTCTAAGATTTTGTTTGTTTCTTGTCAAACCCCTCCTTTAAAACTAAGGGATGTTTAAACCACATTTAGAGGCTCAGCTGAAGCAACTAATGAGAGTGTTAGGTAAGAGATGTCTCTCCATGCAGAACAATCTGTTCCAAAAGTTCCCAAAAATAGCAATTCTCTCTAAACACACTGCTGTGATGCAACATTTAACCACTTGCTGCTGAAATTTGGACTGTTCCAACACAACCCACGAGGAGGTGTTTTTGTTGTGGGTTTTTTGGGTTTTTTGTCCTTACCCAGGCTGGGAGTTTCGTTGTTATTTTGTTTTTGTCCTTACCCAGGCTGGGAGTTTTGTTGTTTTGTTTTTGTCCTTACCCAGGCTGGGAGTTTTATTGTGTTTTTTAGTTTTTGTCCTTACCCAGGCTGGGAGTTTTGTTGTTTTGTCTCTTCTCCTTACCCAAGCTGGGAGTTCTGTTGTTTTTGTTTTTTCTCCTTACCTAGGCTGAAAGTGTTGCTGTTTTCTCCTTACCTTGGCTGGGAGTTTTGTTGTTTTATCCTTACCCAAGCTGGGAGTTTTGTTGTTTTTTGGTGGTTTTTCCTTACCCAGGCTGGGAGTTTTGTTGGTTTATTTTTTTCCCCTTACCTAGGCTGCGAGTTCTGCTATTTTATCTTTTTTGTCCTTACCCAGGCTGGGAATTTTGTTTTTTCTCTTTACCTAGGCTGGGAATTGTGTTGTTTGGTCTTTTTCTCCTTACCCAGGCTGGAAGTTTTGCTGTTTTATCTTTTTCTCCATACCTAGGCTGGGAGTTTTGCTGTTCTGTCCTTACCCAGGCTGGGAGTTCAGTTGTTTTATTGTTTTCTCCTTACCTAGGCTGGCAGTTCTGTTGTTTTATCTTTTTCTCCTTAACCCAGGCTGGCAGTTCTGCTGTTTTACCTTTCTCTCCTTACCCAGGCTGGCAGTTCTGCTGTTTCACCTTTCTCTCCTTACCCAGGCTGGCAGTTCTGCTGTTTTACCTTTCTCTCCTTACCCAGGCTGGCAGTTCTGCTGTTTTACCTTTCTCTCCTTACCCAGGCTGGGAGTTTTGCTGTTTCTTTGTTTTTCTCCTTACCCAGGCTGGCAGTTCTGCTGTTTCACCTTTCTCTCCTTACCCAGGCTGGCAGTTCTGCTGTTTTACCTTTCTCTCCTTACCCAGGCTGGGAGTTTTGCTGTTTCTTTGTTTTTCTCCTTACCCAGGCTGGCAGTTCTGCTGTTTTACCTTTCTCTCCTTAGCCAGGCTGGCAGTTCTGCTGTTTTACCTTTCTCTCCTTAGCCAGGCTGGCAGTTCTGCTGTTTTACCTTTCTCTCCTTACCCAGGCTGGCAGTTTTGCCGTTCTCTCCTTACCTAGGCTGGTGGGTTTGATGAGCTCGTCCAACAAGTCGTAGAAAGGCAGCTTCTGCAGCTTGATGTCGGGGTGCACGGGGTGCAGGGCCGAGGCCAGGTGGGGCAGTTCCAGTTCGTGTTTGGGGCCCAGCAGGGACACAGGCAGCAGGGGGGACGTGGCGGGGTGCCCGTCGTAGCCCAGCTGCGGGAGGGACGACGGCGACAGCGCCGCGGGCATGGAGCCCGAGTGCACGCCGGGCATGGACAGCTCTGCCGGGGTCATGATCTTCTGGGGGAACCTCCTCCTGTAGAGCTCCTTGATCTTCATCTGCACGGCGGGGCTGCAGCCGGCCTTGAGCAGGTGCAGGGCTTTGGTCAGCAGTTCGTGTTTGCGGCCGTGCTTGTTCCTGCCCGCGTAGCCCAGCAGCACCTGCAGCTCCGACACTCGAAGGCTCATCACCATTTGCTTCAAAAAACAGAACACACAGTTAGAGGGGCACCGACAGAATCCTCAGCCACGCTAAAAAGGGCTGGAGCATGAAGGTTTTAAAGGCTCATCACCATTCGTTTCAAAGAAACACGACACAGAGTTAGCAGGGGCACATCCAGCATCCTCAGCCACGCTAAAAAGGGCTGGAGCATGAAAGTTTTAAAGGCTCTGGGCCACTGCTCTGCCCCCTGCTCCAACACTCGGGTATTTAT
This sequence comes from Chamaea fasciata, assembly GCF_029207755.1. Classification (NCBI taxonomy): domain Eukaryota; kingdom Metazoa; phylum Chordata; class Aves; order Passeriformes; family Sylviidae; genus Chamaea; species Chamaea fasciata. The sequence continues at coordinate 19,274,385 of NW_027094099.1, read as the reverse complement.
TGCAATGCTCACACATTTACTGCAATGCTCACACATTTATTGCAATGCTCACACATTTATTGCAATGCTCACGTATTTCTTTTCAAGTCTGCAATGAGAGACCTTTAAAGAAGGGCCACAGGATTGCCAGGACCAGCCATGACAATATTTTGTTCCCTTTTTTTGGGGCAAGTCAGCAGTATTGAGTGGCCTAACTTGCCCCAGGTCATCACCAACAGGTTTTTCACGGGGTGAATGACTTTGGGAAGTTCTGCAAAGCATCAGCACATGGAGCAACGTGGGGAAAAACCTGAGAAAAGGACTCAGTGCAAAATAAAGGTTGCAACTCGAATTACTTTCTAATCACTTGCTGGAATCTCTGATGCTGATAATTTTTTACTGCTCCTGCTGGGTGTAAGAGCTGCTGCACATTGAAAATATCCAAGCTGTGCCAACCCTCAGCTTGCGCCATGCAGCAGAACTGACCCCCACAGGCCCAAAGAAAGATCAGTGACGTTAAAAGGCGAGTGAACACAATCCCATCAAACCCCCTGCCATCATTCCTGGGCTCAAGGAATTCCCATCCCATCCCTGAGCTGCTCCCATCAGGGCTCTGTGTCCTGTTCCGGATGGGGGAGCCGGGCCCTGCCTGCCATTAATTAACACCCTCATTAACACGGCCCCTTCGTGCCTCCCAGTGTGATCCAATGAATCAGACTGGTACAACGGGTCACCTGCTGCACTTCTCCAGGAGCTGAGGACAACACTTCCCAGACCAGTGAAACCAGTAACCACCAGTGCGCACCAAGTGGGCAGGCAGCAGCCAGAAGCCAACTGCAGGGCCTGGCTTTCACTGGAAAACACATTTCAGGGCTTGGCAGGGGCTTGCCCACCACCAGAATGGCTCAGACAGCAGCTGGAATGATGACACCCCTGCGGGATTTGGGATTCCCACGGAATCCGAAAGGAATACAAAGCCTAAAGCCCACTGACGGGACAGGTTTGCTGCATCTCCTGCATGAAACACCCCGAATATTTCGCAGCCAGTCCCAGGAATCTGATCCCAAACAATACCTGACCCAGCACACGAGGGAGGGTTTTCTGCAATTCCCAGCCACTGGAGGGTGAAGATCCAACCCAGAACCGGCATCTGGAACCTCCGAATTGGACCACAAACTCTCCCACCCTCCCTGGTCCTTCAAACCCTGCAAAGCATTCGGCCACAAACACTGCCCTGAGGTTAATCCCCAAACCCGAAGGGCCAAGATTAGCAAGGAGCTACCCCTGGCTTTAGCAAAACCAGCCCCAAACTCCCACCATCTCCTCCAAGCTCCAGCACCTGCAGGAGATCTTCACTGCCCAGGTGGCCAGGGGAGCGTTGTCCCTCCACTGAAACAGCTGCCGGGATCTGAAAGCCCAAAACGAGACGGTTCGTGGCGTTATTGAGGTTGGCAGCAGCCACGCTCAAGTGTCAAATCCACCACAAGAGTTCTGCTCTGCTGAACCACAGCTCGGGAACCTGGCTGTAAATCCTCGCTGCAAATCCTCGCTGCAAATCCTCGCTGCAAATCCTCGCTGCAAATCCTCCTTGCAGCCTTCCACAAACCCTTTGGGTAAAACTGGAATTGTTGGGGTTTTTTATTCCCTGAATACCCCAAGAACCTTCTTCAGACTAAACTCTGAGACCTCTCTGCAAATCCTCGCTGCAAATCCTCGCTGCAAATCCTCCCTGCAAAACCTCACTGCAGCCTTCCACAAACTCTTTGGATAAAACTGGAGTTGGGTTTTACTCCCCATTCCACAAACTCTTTGGGTAAAACTGGAATTGTTGGGTTTTGTTTCCCCTGAATACCCCGAGAATCTTCCTCACACTTAATTCTTAGACCTGGCTGCAAATCCTCACTGCAAATCCTCCCTGCAGCCTTCTGCAAACCCTTTGGATAAAACTGGAGGGGTTTTTGTTTTTTTTTTTCCCGGAATACCCCAAGAATCTTCTCCACACTTAACCCTGCGACCTCACTGCAAATCCTCCCTGCATCCTTCCACAAACCCTTTGGATAAAACTGGAATTGTTGGGGTTTTTTTTTTTCCCCTGAATACCCCCAGAACCTTCTCCACACTCAGCTCTGAGACTGTCACGGAGCCACTAATGAGAACAGACGAGGCGCTTGGTAAGAAATGAAGATGCCTTAAAAGAAATAAGGCGTTTTCAGCTCCAATCTGAAGTGTTGACAGCTGAAAGGAAAAGTGAAACAAACAGATCTGAAACGTGGAAAAAACCACTATTTATAATGCTTTCCAAACACTCCCTCAAGAGAAGGAGTAGTCCCAGCTGAAGGCTTTAATGCCATCACCACTGAAAGTCACTTCGCGAGCGGCCACAACCTCCGGGCGCTCGGCTCTGCTCTTGCTTTGTAATGAGCCCACAAAGAGCACGGGAGGATTGAGAAAGGAGCGAGGCAGGGGAGAAGCTTCTGCTCCACGCTGGATCATTTCCATTCTGAAGGTAAAGGGGAGCTGGAGTGAGCACAGAGAGAGCAGGCTCAGAGAGCAAACCAAAGACAATCGCCACCGCGGAGCATTCCTCACAGCAGGACAAGAAGGATTCTGCCTGCACCCACAGATCCAGCCCTGAAGCCTCGGGGCTTTGTTATGCTGCCGTCAACTTGGGGATAAATCTCTGATCCATCTGGAACCATCCCCACCTTGCACTGGGATTGCGTCCCCAAAAATCTCCTCCAACAGGAGCAGGAAAATCCCTGTCCCCTCCTCCAGCCCGGCTGTGTTTGACAGCACCCAACCCAGCCCCAGCAGCAGAAATCCAACCCCTGACCCTGCAAACAACCCAAGGAAATCCATGGCAAAGCCTCAATTTCTCCCGTTTTCTCTGTCACAATCCCCAACCCTGGCAGCAGCAAAAGCTGAAGGGCGAAAGACGCGGAAGAGTTTTGCTTCAGGAAATGTTGTTTTCCTCCCCTGCTGCCTGCAGCAGCCGAGCAAAAAGATCCCTGGCAGGTGTCAGCTCCAAACCCCACCACAAAGAGCAAAGAGGTGCCCCCACCTCCGGCTGCAGAGCACAATCCCCCAAAAGGTTTGGATTGCTCCGTCCTGACGGCAAATAAAGGGACGGAAGGGCCACAAAAAGCTGAGCTGCAGAGAAAGGAGAGGATATGCACAGTTCCTTCCCAAGGATTGACCTGCAGGCTGCACTCCCAGGTGTTTGTAGTTCTGGGAATATTCTTTCTCACAAACATCGCAGCAGTGCACAAGAAATTGATGTTATTTAAGCCCTGAAAAGGTGGAGGTTTTTGGCACTCGGCTTCAAACTGGTTCCCAACAAAATCCCAGCTGGCGTTGTGCGTTTTGGTACTGAGGGAAAAGACTCAATCCAAACAGAGGATGAGGAGGGGGAGAAACATCCCCAATTTCTGTGTTGGGAGACACTGAAACAACCCACCTGGGGGGAAAAGGAGAATTCCCTGCTCCATGCCTCCAGGTGAGCAGGAAAGACTCAAAACTCAAACAGAGGATGAGGAGGGGGAGAAACATCCCCAATTTCTGTGTTGGGAGACACTGAAACAACCCACCTGGGGGGAAAAGGAGAATTCCCTGCTCCATGCCTCCAGGTGAGCAGGAAAGACTCAAAACTCAAACAGAGGATGAGGAGGGGGAGAAACATCCCCAATTTCTGTGTTGGGAGACACTGAAACAACCCACTTGGGGGGAAAAAAAGGAGAATTCCCTGCTCCATGCCTCCAGGTGAGCAGGAAAGACTCAAACAGAGGATGAGGAGGGGGAGAAACATCCCCAATTTCTGTGTTGGGAGACACTGAAACAACCCACCTGGGGGGGAAAAAGGAGAATTCCCTGCTCCATGCCTCCAGGTGAGCAGGAAAGACTCAAAACTCAGAGGATGAGGAGGGGGAGAAACATCCCCAATTTCTGTGTTGGGAGACACTGAAACAACCCACCTGGGGGAAAAAAAAAGGAGAATTCCCTGCTCCATGCCTCCAGGTGAGCAGGAAAGACTCAAACAGAGGATGAGGAGGGGGAGAAACATCCCCAATTTCTGTGTTGGGAGACACTGAAACAACCCACCTGGGGGGGAAAAAGGAGAATTCCCTGCTCCATGCCTCCAGGTGAGCAGGAAAGACTCAAAACTCAGAGGATGAGGAGGGGGAGAAACATCCCCAATTTCTGTGTTGGGAGACACTGAAACAACCCACCTGGGGGAAAAAAAGGAGAATTCCCTGCTCCATGCCTCCAGGTGAGCAGGAATAATTGAAATATATGAGAACAACCACTGATGTCATTCCCCTCGTGCTCTCCACAGATTATCCATGGCAAAGGGATCCTACAGTTCTTTTCCAAAATAATCATTACATTAAAAAAAAAGAAAAATCTATTAAGAGATGAAAAATCTTGAAGGTGAGAATCATTCACTCGGATTTTTCTCTGCAGCAGCAAGAGCTGAGATGAAACCTTGGCTTTTCCACACAAACCCAGTTGTTCCAGGCAAGGGAAAACTCCCAGAGTGGGCAGATTCCCAGCCCAGGGAATTCCAGCCCTCAGCACAGCCCAACAACAGCTCAGAGCATTTGCAGGAATTGTCTCCGCGACACGTGAAAATTAAGTTTAAAAAGAAAGAAAATGGAAGTGTTGGTGCCTGTGGATCAGAGATTCCCCTTGGCTGGTCTCCCAGGGAATCGTTCAGGGAAATCATGGAAATCACAGAGAGGTTTAAACTCCGCTCGGAAATGCAGGAAGAGGAGCTGCAGGAAGACCAGACCCAGGTTTATCTGCTGACATCCAAAACCTGAATTTTTCCCCCCATTTTAAGAAGGGAAGGACTTTCCTGAGAGGTAAACACCAAGATTTAGTGATATTGTCAACAAACTGAGCATTTTTCACCCATCCAGCAGCACAAAAACTCTCCTCAAAGCAAAAAATATTCAAATCCATGTTGGGTTTTGGTTTTTTTAAAGGACATTTCTCCAGTTATCAGCCCTGGGAATCAACCTGGAGAATCCAAGGAGTTATTCCTGGAAGTTTATGGGAAGCAGAAGGAGGGAACAAGCTCCAAAAACATATTTAAATTGATCTGCCAGCACGACGAGAAGCGTTTCGTTCTGTGCCTGAAGCCATCCAGCAGGTCCTCCCCAAGAATTAATGGGAAAGGGAAAGGAGGGGGGGAAAAAAAAACAGGAATTAAAAAAAAAAAATCAGTGAAAAGATGGAAGAGAGTGAGAAAAAGGAGGAAAAAAAATGGGAGATCATTGATTTATAAACAGCAATTCCAGGCTGTAAATTTCTGGTTATTAAAAACACGGTGATGAGCTTCAGTGAGCTTTTAGTAATTAAGAGTCATCATGGCAGAAGAGAGGAAATCCTCCTCTGCAGCAAATCCCTTCCAAGTTAAGGACAACACAAACGGAGATTTCCCCCTTGTGAAACAGGAATTCCACAATCACTTCCCGAAAGACAGGCAAAAAAAATAAAATTAAAAAATTAAAATTGATCCTTTTTTTTTCTCTAATAAAAGCAAAGGAGGAAGTGTTGGATGAGCATGGGAATGGTTCTGAATGAATCCCAGGGAACTGCAGGCCCCAGCTGTAAAAACACAGCTCCTGCATGCTCTGAGCAGCCTCCTTAACCCCTGAGAGGGATTCTCTGGACTCACACCCAACTCTTGATATTTAACATTTGTGAAACTGCCCAACCACAAAGGTGAAAAGAAAAAAAAAAAATCCCCGTTTTTAACAAACCGCATTCCCTGAGTTGAAATTCCACCTGCAAGGCTCACTGAAGGAAACTCCCAAGGCTAAACCATAAAACCTGAACTCAATTCTCCCCTCAAAAAAAACCCCAAACCTGCAGGAGGGAGTGAAACAAATCCCGGGAATCCCAAGTGCCTGGAGGAGAGGTTGGGACTTCCTGCGTTTGTCTCGGGAAAACCAACACAGCCCCAGGTTGGATTTCCCTGCAGTTCAAGCCAGAGGGGAGAACAACCACCAATATTCAACGTCCTCCAAGCTTTTAAGGAGGGTTTCATCAGGAAAAAAACCTCCAGTGGTTGGAGTAGGACCTCCAAGGTTGGGGATTTAAGGTAGAATTAAAGGAACGAGGCAGTAGGGGAGAATAATCCTAAATATTCGACATCCTCCAAGCTCTAAGGAGGGTTTCATCAGGAAAAAAACCTCCAGTGGTTGGAGTAGGACCTCCAAGGTTTGGGGTTTAAGGCAGAAGTAAAGAACAAGGCAGTACGAAAGAACAAGGCAGTACGAGAGGACAATCCTAAATATTCAACATCTTTCAAGATTTTAAGGAGGGTTTCATCAGGAAAAAAAACTCCTGTGGTTGGAGTGGGACCTCCAAGGTTTGGGGTTTAAGGTAGAATTGAAGGAATGAGGCAGCAGGGGAGAATAATCCCAAATATTTGACATCCTCCAAGCTCTAAGGAGGGTTTCATCAGGAAAAAACTCCTGTGGTTGGAGTGGGACCTCCAAGGTTTGGGGTTTAAGGCAGAACTGAAGGAACGAGGCAGCAGCAGCAGCAGCAGGGATAAATATTCTTCGCTTTTTGTTGCGCACACACGCCGGAGGATTGAGGATCTCTCCACCAAAGCCGGCTCTGTTTGCACGGGGTATCGGCGCCCGGAAAGGACAGGTAATAACTGCAGCAGTAAATCAAATACCCGTCAAGAAAACCGGGCTTGAGAAGGGCAAAACTCAGCCAACAAAACGCCCAGAGACCCCGACGATGGCACCTGCAGGCGTCTGAGCCCCCGATTTTCCCCCAGCAATGAACTCCCTGCCAGGGCAGCACAGAAAGCTGCGGGCAGCAGGTATTTCCCTCCGCAGCCACATTTCCCTTGGGAATTCCATGGCTCCAGAGCTATTAATAGCAAGGCGCTGACCTTTGAACCGAGCTGGGGAATGATGGAGCTTTTACAGCCTTTAATCGTCCTGTCAGGGTGCAATTTTAAGCTCGGCTTAAAGTGCAGGGTTTAAGCTCGGCGTTAAGGTGAAGAATCTGTCAGGGAGGAGAGCAGGAAAAAACCCAAAAATGTTTCTGTGTCAGCCCATGGAAGCACAGAACCACAGAACTCGGAATTAATTCCACAGAGAATTAATCCCGGGAATCTTCTCCTGGCAAGGACGACTTCTAGTTTAGACCTGTTGGGTTGGTAAAACCTGACTGTCCCCAAATTCGGTGGGTTTTAGGCAGCTCAGGGATGCTGTTTTATACCTGAACACCAAAAAATCCCAAATCCAGTGAGTTTTAGGCAGCTCAGGGATGGTATTTCACACCTAAACACCAAAAAAATCCTAAATCCAGTGAGTTTTAGGAAGGTCAGGGATGCTGTTTTATACCTGAATACCATAAAATTCCCAAATTCAGTGACTTTTAGGGAGCTCAGGGATGGTATTTCATACCTGAACACAAATAAATTCCCGAATTCAGTGAGTTTTAGGAAGGTCAGTGATCCTATTTCATACCTGAACACCAAAAATCCCAAAGTCAGTGTTCAAACAGCGCACCCTGTGGGGTTTTTGGGGAGATCACACCCCAAATTCAGTGTCTGAGCCCTGTGGGGTTTTGGGGAGATCACACCCCAAATTCAGGGTCTGAGCCCTGTGGGGTTTAGGGGAGATCACACCCCAAATTCAGGGTCTGAGCCCTGTGGGGTTTAGGGGAGATCACACCCCAAATTCAGTGTCTGAGCCCTGTGGGGTTTGGGGGGGATCACACCCCAAATTCAGTGTCTGAGCCCTGTGGGGTTTTTGGGGAGATCACACCCCAAATTCAGTGTCTGAGCCCTGTGGGGTTTTGGGGAGATCACACCCCAAATTCAGGGTCTGAGCCCTGTGGGGTTTTGGGGAGATCACACCCCAAATTCAGTGCCTGAGCCCTGTGGGGTTTTGGGGGGGATCACACCCCAAATTCAGTGTCTGAGCCCTGTGGGGTTTAGGGGAGATCACACCCCAAATTCAGTGTCTGAGCCCTGTGGGGTTTGGGGGGGATCACACCCCAAATTCAGTGTCTGAGCCCTGTGGGGTTTGGGGGGGATCACACCCCAAATTCAGTGTCTGAGCCCTGTGGGGTTTGGGGGGGATCACACCCCAAATTCAGTGTCTGAGCCCTGTGGGGTTTTGGGGGGATCACACCCCAAATTCAGTGTCTGGCCCCTGTGGGGTTTGGGGGGGATCACACCCCAAATTCAGTGTCTGAGCCCTGTGGGGTTTGGGGGGATCACACCCCAAATTCAGTGTCTGAGCCCTGTGGGGTTTTGGGGGGATCACACCCCAAATTCAGTGTCTGAGCCCTGTGGGGTTTTGGGGGGATCACACCCCAAATTCAGTGTCTGAGCCCTGTGGCGTTTAGGGGAGATCACACCCCAAATTCAGTGTCTGAGCCCTGTGGGGTTTTGGGGGGATCACACCCCAAATTCAGTGTCTGAGCCCTGTGGGGTTTGGGGGGGATCACACCCCAAATTCAGTGTCTGAGCCCTGTGGGGTTTGGGGGGATCACACCCCAAATTCAGTGTCTGAGCCCTGTGGGGTTTGGGGGGGATCACACCCCAAATTCAGTGTCTGAGCCCTGTGGGGTTTGGGGGGGATCACACCCCAAATTCAGTGTCTGAGCCCTGTGGGGTTTTGGGGGGATCACACCCCAAATTCAGTGTCTGAGCCCTGTGGGGTTTTGGGGGGATCACACCCCAAATTCAGTGTCTGAGCCCTGTGGGGTTTTGGGGGGATCACACCCCAAATTCAGTGTCTGAGCCCTGTGGGTTTTGGGGGGATCACACCCCAAATTCAGTGTCTGAGCCCTGTGGGGTTTTGGGGGGATCACACCCCAAATTCAGGGTCTGAGCCCTGTGGGGTTTTGGGGGGATCACACCCCAAATTCAGGGTCTGAGCCCTGTGGGGTTTGGGGGGGATCACACCCCAAATTCAGTGTCTGAGCCCTGTGGGGTTTTGGGGGGATCACACCCCAAATTCAGTGTCTGGCCCCTGTGGGTTTTTGGGGGGATCACACCCCAAATTCAGTGTCTGAGCCCTGTGGGGTTTGGGGGGATCACACCCCAAATTCAGTGTCTGAGCCCTGTGGGGTTTTGGGGGGATCACACCCCAAATTCAGTGTCTGAGCCCTGTGGGGTTTTGGGGGGATCACACCCCAAATTCAGTGTCTGAGCCCTGTGGGGTTTTGGGGGGATCACACCCCAAATTCAGTGTCTGGCCCCTGTGGGGTTTGGGGGGGATCACACCCCAAATTCAGTGTCTGAGCCCTGTGGGGTTTTGGGGGGATCACACCCCAAATTCAGTGTCTGAGCCCTGTGGGGTTTTGGGGGGATCACACCCCAAATTCAGTGTCTGGCCCCTGTGGGGTTTGGGGGGGATCACACCCCAAATTCAGTGTCTGAGCCCTGTGGGGTTTTGGGGGGATCACACCCCAAATTCAGTGCCTGAGCCCTGTGGCGTTTAGGGGAGATCACACCCCAAATTCAGTGTCTGAGCCCTGTGGGGTTTGGGGGGGATCACACCCCAAATTCAGTGTCTGAGCCCTGTGGGGTTTGGGGGGGATCACACCCCAAATTCAGTGTCTGAGCCCTGTGGGGTTTGGGGGGATCACACCCCAAATTCAGTGTCTGAGCCCTGTGGGGTTTTGGGGGGATCACACCCCAAATTCAGTGTCTGAGCCCTGTGGGGTTTGGGGGGATCACACCCCAAATTCAGTGTCTGAGCCCTGTGGGGTTTGGGGGGGATCACACCCCAAATTCAGTGTCTGAGCCCTGTGGGGTTTTGGGGGGATCACACCCCAAATTCAGTGTCTGAGCCCTGTGGGGTTTTGGGGGGATCACACCCCAAATTCAGTGTCTGAGCCCTGTGGGGTTTTGGGGGGATCACACCCCAAATTCAGTGTCTGAGCCCTGTGGGTTTTGGGGGGATCACACCCCAAATTCAGTGTCTGAGCCCTGTGGGGTTTTGGGGGGATCACACCCCAAATTCAGTGTCTGAGCCCTGTGGGGTTTTGGGGGGATCACACCCCAAATTCAGTGTCTGAGCCCTGTGGGGTTTCTGCTGGGGCAGGATTCCCTCCAGCAGTGAGGCAGATTTGTCAGGAAGGGTCTGCCAGGACTCCGGCCAGGCCTAAAGCAGGAAGGAACGGCTTCAAATCAAGGCTGGCTTTACGTTCATCCCTAAGGAAAGTTGTCCCAGTCCCAGGGGGAGGACATCACCCCTGTGCTGTGAAACCAGCCTGCTGACACTGCGCTAATCTCCAGGTTGGGTTTTTTTTTTTAAGCCAAGCTTTAAACTGAATTGTCAGCTGGGAATTCCGTGCTGGACTGATTCCCATGGCAAGGAGAGGCAGGAATTCCACCCGGGGGAATCCTGGATACCACAGCTCCGGCTGGGAGCGGAGGTGATTATTGGGGAGAGGGTCACCGGCAGATCAACTGGTTTTTATGGAGAATCTGGAGAATATTCCCGACTGAAGCCCGGCTGGCTGACAGAGAAGGCAGAGCCGGAGTCCTGTCGGAACCAGCCGGACAAAGGTTTACATAAAACAACGGCCAGAGCCCAGGAATGGACCCAAATGATGCCTCTGTTTGGATAAAAAAAAGAGCAAGAAGCCACGAGGGAGGTCAGGAATTCACTGATTTCCTCTCCCTGAGCGCGTTCAAAAGTTAAAAATTAATAAAATAAAGGGAAAGAAAAGATTAAAATATAATATAATATGATATGATATAATATAGGTAAAAAATAAAAAATGAAATTTAAAAACCAAAAGAAAATTTAAACATAAAAATAAATTAAATAAAATTTAAAACTAAAATAAATCAAAAAAAAAGAATAATAAAGAATAATAAAATAAAAATTAAAATAAGTAAAAATAAATAAAAATAATAAAGAATAAAAAATAAAGACTAAAAATAAAATAAAAAATTAAAATAAAAAAGAATAAAGAATGAAGACTAAAAAAATTAAAATAAAATAAAGAATAAAGAATAAAGACTAAAAAATAAAATAAAAAATTAAAATAAAAAATAATAAAGAATAAAGACTAAAAAATGAAATAAAAATTAAAATGCAATAAATAAAAATAAATAAAGATTTAAGATAACAAAAATTAAAATTAAAATAAAATATGAAAATAAAAATTAAAAAATTAAAATAAGAATAAGAATAAAATAAGAATAAGAATAAAATAAGAATAAGAATAAAATAAGAATAAAATAGAATAGAATAGACTAGAATAAAATGGAATAGAATAAAATGGAATAGAATAAAATAAAATAGAATAAAATAAAATAAAATAAAATAAAATAGAATAAAATAAAATAAAATAAAATAGAATAGAATAGAATAAAATAGAATAAAATAAAATAAAATAAAATAAAATAAAATAAAATAAAATACAATACAATACAATAAAATAAAATAAAAATCCCCTTTATGATGCCCAATTAACACAAACCAAGGGGTCGCACCAACTCCCGGCGCGATTTTCCCGGCAGGATTTCCCCGCCAGGCTCCCTCCAGCCACGCTTTCCCCACGGGACAACAGCCCAGCTCCCTCCCCAGACGCCTCCAACAGCCGCCAGCAGCACGGGGCACCTTTGGGAAGAAGAACGCACCTGGAATTCCAGGAGAATCCCACGGGTGTCCCCCCAGCAGCAGCTCCGGGGCCTGGGCACAGCACACACCCCCCAGGACCCACATTCCCACTCCCAGGGCTCGCATTTCCCTGGAAAACTCCGGGAATCTGCCCTGAACCCACAGGAGCCATCGCCCGCCTCGTGCCCGTCCCCTCCAGCTGCATTAAAACTCTTTATTCCAGCGGGAGACGCAGATTTTCCCCCAGGACCCGCAGAGAAAATGTTATTTCTGCCCCTCGCAAAGCGATTTCTTCCCCCCGCAGTGCCCCGAGTGACAAATGAGTTCTCCACCCCAACTCTGCTAATAATTAGCTCCAAATGAGAGAACGCTCCAAGGTGTGAGATAAGGCACCCAAAAATATCCAAATGATCCCTTTTTTCCTCCTCATTTGTCCCATTTTTCTGGGCGGCAGCACAGGCATCAGCCCTGCCCGCCATCCTGGAATCTCAGGGAGCTTTAATTAAGAATGATATCAAATTTGGATCCTGGATTGCCAGGTGAAGGCAGCACATCGTTTAATCTTATTTCCTCTGAAAAGCAACCAGTGGCTCTGTGGGTGCCCCAGGAGAGGGAAAACTGCGGAACCGAGGGAGCAGCTCACAATCCACATCGAAAAAGGGGGGAAAAAAAATCACGGAATGTGACAAAATTCAGGTTTTCTTTGGGAATTCGAGGCGAAATTCCCTTCGAGAAAGGAATTTCCAAAGTCGAAAACTGGATTTGGTTTGGAATATAGAAAAGCCTCCAAAACATCTTACATGGGGGAGGGAAAGGGGAAAAACTATGGGGGGAAAGGGGAAAAAAGGGGAGGAAAAAAAGGGGGAAAAGACGGGAGAAAAGAGGGGGAAAGGGACAAGATCAGCTAAAACCTCAGGTACGGGAAATCACGATTTATCACGAAAAGATTCCCCTTCCCAAAGGAAATAATCCCGGGCAGGACTGGGGACCCTGGGCCAGGCACACCATGGGACAGGGATGAGGATGAGGATGATGATGATGATATGATGATGATGATGATGATGATGATGATGATGATGATGATGATAGAGCCCAGGCAGGACTGGGGACCCTGGCTCAGGGGGCCATGGGACAGGGATGATGATGATGATGATGATGATGATGATATGATGATGATGGAGCCCAGGCAGGATTGGGGACCCTGGCTCAGGGGTCTATGGGACAGGGATGAAGATGATGATGATGATGATGATGATATGATGATGATGGAGCCCAGGCAGGATTGGGGACCCTGGCTCAGGGGTCTGTGGGACAGGGATGAAGATGATGATGATGAAGATGATGATGATGATGATGATGATGATAGAGCCCAGGCAGGATTGAAGACCCCGGCTCAGGGGGCCATGGGACAGGGATGAAGATGATGATGATGATGACAGAGCCCAGGCAGGACTGGGGACCCTGGCTCAGGGGGCCATGGGACAGGGATGATGATGATGATGATGATGACGATGATGATGATGATGATGATGATGATAGAGCCCAGGCAGGATTGGGGACCCTGGCTCAGGGGTCTGTGGGACAGGGATGAAGATGATGATGATGATGATGATGGCGCCCAGGCAGGATTGGGGACCCTGGCTCAGGGGTCTGTGGGACAGGGATGAAGATGATGATGATGATGATGATGGCGCCCAGGCAGGATTGGGGACCCTGGCTCAGGGGTCTATGGGACAGGGATGAAGATGATGATGATGATGATGATGGCGCCCAGGCAGGATTGGGGACCCTGGCTCAGGGGTCTATGGGACAGGGATGAAGATGATGATGATGATGATGATGATGATGATATGATGATGATGGAGCCCAGGCAGGATTGGGGACCCTGGCTCAGGGGTCTGTGGGACAGGGATGAAGATGATGATGATGAAGATGATGATGATGATGATGATGATGATAGAGCCCAGGCAGGATTGAAGACCCCGGCTCAGGGGGCCATGGGACAGGGATGAAGATGATGATGATGATGACAGAGCCCAGGCAGGACTGGGGACCCTGGCTCAGGGGGCCATGGGACAGGGATGAGGATGATGATGATGATGATGATGATGATGATGATGATGATGATGATGATGACGGAGCCCAGGCAGGATTGGGGACCCTGGCTCAGGGGGCCATGGGACAGGGATGATGATGATGATGATGATGATGATGATGATGATAGAGCCCAGGCAGGACTGGGGACCCTGGCTCAGGGGTCTGTGGGACAGGGATGAAGATGCTGCTGCTGCTGCTGCAGGGATGAAGGCTCAGGAGGCGGGAGGAATCCCGGATCCCACCCAGGAGCAGCACAAGGCCGATGAATGCAGGCCTGGCCCTCTGTGGGCACAGGGGAAGGCACAGGGAGAGCAGAAATTCACTTTTTCCAGCAGCCACAAGGCACAGGGGCTTCCCCGCACCCTGTGAAAACGCAGAGAGGTGACACAAGAACGGCAGAGGAAGAAAACCTTCCCGCTTCTCTTCAGCCTCCAGCGAGCAGAAGGAAAAAGGGTTTGGATGAAGGTGCACCCTAAGCCAGGCCTGAACTCCTGGCAAAGCTGATCCCCACCCCACAATCCCCTTCCAGCCCCCAAACTCTGGGGTATTGTGTCCCTGGCAGGAAAGCGCATTTCTCTGTGTGACACCAGCCTGTCACCCATCGGCTCGGGCACGCAGGGAGCCGGGAAATTCAATAGATTCTGCGGGCAAGACTTTCCGGGGCCACACAGAGCACGGCAGGGCCTAAAGGAACATTTATAGGGACGTTTCCCCAGCACTCTGGCTCAGGCTGAGGACACTGGCCTGGTGGGAAGAGGGAGATTTCACTCCCCCAACCCACCACCTCATCCTCCAGACACTTTTTCTCACCATCAGACTGAAGGCAATTAACTCATTCCCACAATAACCCCTACCCTGCATAGAAACAAAGAGTTTGAGGGGTTTGTTCCAGAAGCCAAGTTTCAGCCACACCTCAGATTTCAAACGCAGGAAAAACCACTGCAAAGTGAACTCCAAACAGGATCCTGCTGCATCCACTGGCCTCCAGCCACGGGAATAAACCAGGACGCAAAGAGCTGCTGAAGAAAACTCTGAGAGCAAAGGGATCAAAATCCCAACCGAATTAGACAGAGCTGCAGTTTCTGATTCAAACATTCCCTCGCTTTTCCCACCCTATCCTCATTACCCACCCACCCCAATCCCACCCGAAGAGGAATCTGCATACCGACAAGGCTTCTGCAGCTCATTAATGGCCCCTGAATAACTCTGACACGTCCATGAATTCATTCCCTGCCCGTCCCTTCTACACACACACCAGGACACAAGGGATTGTTCAGGGTCTGGTGACAAAACAAGGCCTTTTCTGGCTGTCAGCACAGAACTTCGGTGTGAACTGGCTTCACCTTCCTGAAGGTAACAACCTGCAACTCCTAATTCCAGGTGAGGATGTTTGAATTGCTTCCCCATACTGCTCAGCCTCTGTGCCCAAAGGAAAAATAAAAATAAAAAATAAAGGCACCAAGACATCACCGTGCGGGCCCAAGAAACGGAGCCCACGCAGTTAATCAGTTATTAATTAGCTCAAGCCTTTCACCAAACCGTGTGACTGTCCTCTAAAAAAGAACCCAAAGGCACATCTGACCGAACTTTTGGAGTGAACCGAACACAGGAAACAAGTCCCAGCACATCTCTGCTCCCCCTCCACACAGCCTGGCACCACCCCAGAGTCCTCCGTGTGTCTAAAAACAACACAACAGCACAGGGCGGAGGAAAACCATGAAAAAATCCAGCCTCGCACACAGGCTGAGCATTCCTCCAGCACCAAAAACTCCTTGAAGGGAACAAAAGCAGGCCCTGGATGCTCAGCTGCAATCCAAACTTGTTATGAATTCATATTCTGAAGCTGGCTTTTGGCAAGATGCGTGCTACGTGATTAATGACGTTGTGGTAAGGATGGAAGATTTTTATTCCTGCTATTAGAAAAGAAAATTAGGCACAGTTGATACAGTACGCTTAAAGTGTCTGTTTAATTCAAATAATATCCAGTGTAAAGAAGACTCTGCTATTGATAAAAAATGCTTAAAACTGTTTGTTTGGTCAGAATAACACCCAGTGAACATGTAAAGAAGACTCTGCTATTGATAAAATATGCTTAAAACTGTTTGTTTGGTCAGAATAACACCCAGTGAACATGTAAAGAAGACTCTGCTATTGATAAAATATGATTAAATTGTCTGTTTAATTCAAATAACATCCAGTGAACAAGTAAAGGAGCCCCTGCTATTGATAAAATTTCCATAAAACTGTCTGTTTGGTCGGGATAACACCCAGCGAACATGCAAAGGAGACCCTGCCATCGAGACACCAACTATCAGCATCCACCATCTGAAGGAAGTCTGGACCAAGGCCCGAGCTGGAGGTGATAACAAAGGTGATAATGAAGGTGATAATGAAGACACAGCCAAGAAACATGAGTGCTCTAGAAAGGCAAACCCAAGGAGGGACCATGCAGAACAGTTCCCGGAATATAGAAACTAGTTTATGGAAAAATGTGAATATTCTGATACCATAGAAAGGGTGTTTAAGGAATGACTCTGATACAGCAGAGTGTGGACTTTGCTTTTTTTTTTTTTTTTTTCCTATCTCCCAATTGTCTTATTTTCTATTAAACCCCATTTTTAAAAAAAAAAATTTACCTAGAAAGTGAACGTTGTTTCTCACAGCAGAGCTCCGGGGTGAGCTTTGCCACTGCTGGGCTCCAGGTAAACACAGGTATGGAAAGGTCAGCTCAGCTGCCAGAGCACAAAGCACCGGGAGAAATGGTTGGGAAGGGAGCAGAGAGCTAATTTTAAAAAAAATCAATCTAAATTATATGAATTCCTGCTTCACCCGAAGCTCCAAGTGTGGGTGGGTTTGGTGGTGTCATCATTTAAAAAAAAAAAAAGATATTCAATAATTATATATACAAACACACACACATGAGAAGTGGAAAATGTTCACAGGATGGCAGAAGGCCAGCACGACTTCCCTAATGAAGAAATAATTAAAGAGTTTTCCAGCTAAAAACAGAGGACCTGGGGACAGCTCTGATCCAACGTAGAAAACCACGAGCAGCACCCAGAGCTGGAGAGGGACGAGCTGCTCGTCCTCCTCCATCCCAACACCCAGGGATGGAACCAGGCTCAATCAGAATTCCCTCCCAAAACACTGGCAACAAAACCAGGTCAGAAACGTTCAAGAGAAACCTGGAGAGGGATTTGAAAACAGAATTATTTTATTTATATTATATTTATAGGTTTATTTTATCCAGCTCTCCCACCCCGCTGGATGCAGAGGGCTGAGCTGGAAGTGGCTGGAGATGGAGGAACGCCGCAGGGAGGGGATTCCTCCCACTTTGTGCCCCCCTCACTCATTTCCAGAAGCTGCAGGAGAACAGCACCAGGCCGGAGGGACCCTGGGTCACTTTTCCATTCCTCAGAACCAGCCTCTAACACGTTTATTTTTAGCCATTTCCTCCGAACCCCAAGGGACATTGTCAGGGGCCTCAAATGAAAACGTCACTGCAGAAGAGAAAGAGTCAAGTTTTAACAGCAAAGAGGTAAAAGCAGGAGAATTAACTGAATGAAAACCTGGGTGAACACCCTTTAGGAAAATATTATTTAAAACCCTTGTGATTCAAAGCAACAAGAGCTCTGACAGCTGAAAATAAAAAGATTTGAAGGGCTGCCATGGAGTGGCCTCAGCAGATTCAGAGATGAGAGAGGCGCTGTTAAATCAACACAGAACCCACCAAAACTTACAGATTGGATTCTCTCTCCCCTCCTGCTGCTGTGCCTTTCTAGGTGCACCCACAGCTCCATCCACAGCCTCCAACAGCTCTTCCAAGGAGCTGAAAATCTCCACAAACACTCGGACTCTGCTTTTGCACCAGGGAAACGAGAGACAACATCTGCCCAGGAGTGAGATCATCTTGTCGGGGAGTCTCGAGGAACCAGATGAGTGAGGAATGGATGTGTCAAAACCAGTCTCATCCACGCAACTTTTCACAGGGCTCTCCTGCAGTTCAGATTGCAGATTTCACCTGAAGCAAATCATCCCTATTGCACTTGGCTTCTGCTTTTTATAAGAAAACACAGAACAGGGAGCTGCACCTAAGCTGAAGCGCCAAGCAAAACTCGGTCTGCTGCTGTTTTCATCCTCTATTCTATTTTCCACCCTTAACTCATCATTTCTCAGTCGAGCATCTTGTATAAACCGTCTCATACATCCCATTTTTCAGGTGAATGGCCTGTCTAAACCCAGCTTAGAAAAGCCAGGCCTCTGAGCTGTGCCCAGCACAGATCTCTGAGAACATTCATCACGTGTCTGCACGCCCCACTGCCTGTGGCCACAGAAGACGCAGCCTCAGGTGCTGCAGCCAAGCAAGGAGGACACTGAGCTCAGTTTCCCACGTGCTACAGAGCCTTGGATTTCATGGGAGAAGGGAAAAGAGCGGGAGAGTTCGGTATCCCCAGTTCCAAAACGGACAACGATTTCATTTGTGTCACCCGCTCCCCTCTGAAGGTTCACTGCTTCCGAAATTCCAATTTCTGGAGGCAAATTCCTTTACCTCTGTGTCCTTCCCTGTCCCTTATGTGTTTATCCCGAGTGCTTTTTCCCAGTAATTCCAGCCCTGATATAAATTGTGTCCTCCTTGCTTGGCTGCAGCACCTGAAGCCGCATCTTTTGTAGCCACAGCCAGTGGAGTGTGCAGACACGTGATGAATGTTCTCAGAGATCTGTGCAGGGCACAGCTCAGAGGTCTGGCTTTTCTAAGCTGGGTTTAGACAGGATATCCATGGAAAGCTGGGCTCAGTGTCCTCCTTGCAACACCTGCAGTTGCATGCCCCACTTCTCAAGGAGGAGCTGCTGCTGTGCCAGCCCCAAGGCCGAGACTGGAGTGCTCCTCCTTGCTCCCTGCCATCCTTCCTGCAGGGAAAGCAGCCCCTGGAGCCTCTCCTGCAGCCCAGGCCGAGGTGGGGAGCAGGCAGAGCCCACCCAGGGTTATCAGCTGTGTCCAGAGAGCTCATCCCCATCTCCCAAGCCAACCACGGGCAGTTCGCTGCGGAGCATCCCCCACCAGGTGGCCAGCACTAATCTCTGCCCCCTAAATAAACTCCCACACGGCCAGGGCTCCCTTCTCCCCAAGCAAAGGCTTTCAGAAGCTCCTTTTCCTCCTCATTAATTACCCTGCCACCTCCCCAATAAATCTCCTGTGCATCATCTCCCACAGACGTGAAGGTCAAGCTCGGGCTGACCCCTGGTCTGACTGTGCCCTGGCTTTTCGTGGCTTTGTTTCCCATACCCCAGGACGAGCCCACAACACCCTCCCACTCCTCCCCAGCCTCGGGATCCAACCTCCAGGGCAGAGATGCCAAAAGGAAAACAAGATGAAGCAAACCGCTGGCCAGCTCCCGGATCAATAAATGCAGTCTGCACCAGCACAGGAGCCTCAGCCAAAGAGGGACAAGGGAAGGTTTGGATCCTGCTCACCTGCCGCCGAAAACCGGCAGGCTCAGAGCAAAACCACCATCTCCTCGTGTCCTCAAAGGTTTAACACCTTCCAGTTTATCTTTTCATTTCCTTGGAAATAGCCGCTATTTCTGGCAGTGACTGCGTTCGGAATGGCTTTGATGGCACTGAGGGAAATCACAGAAATAAGCAGCCTTTTGTAAACTCCTTTCTCCTCGTCGTCCCTCTCCCCTAGCCAGAGGTTCTACCTTTAAGAAAGGCATTCGTTCCCATGAACAGGCTGCTATTGAAGGTACGCTACGTGCAATTTCTGCATGGTAAAATCCAATCAGCTCCACTTTAAGAGGCCCAAAGCAACACTCCGAGCACTCAGTGGTCTGCACGGAGCTGGGGCAGGGACAGAGCACAGTCCACACCTGAGCTTCACCCCGAGGATCCCAAAATCCAGCTCTCAAAACGGGCATTTCCCCTTTTCTCCCCGCTCGAGAACAGGAAAAACCTTTATTTGTGGTTCTGGCAGGCAGAATTCTGCTCATCAGAGGTGAAGGGGGGGCAGCACAGGCTGAGGCACACAAGGTGTTTACAGAGAGGTTTTCCATGTAAAAGCCGTGTTTGCATTCCTCCCTGAAATCTGGGGCTCTCAAAGGGCTGTCACTGCTTTTTGTGGAGGGTGACAAAGGCGACTTTTCCATCAGGAGGGCACCTGGAAAGCCAAAGTTTCTACACTGGAAACAGACATTTGTGACACAGCTTCAGGGCTGGAGGGGAAATTCTTCCCTCGAGGAGACAAACACCAACACTCTGTGCAAGAGAAAAACCCCAAAGAGAGAAAATCCATTCTCCAGCCACAAATCCTCTGAGACACTGAGTGATCCAAAAACCAACCCCCTCAAAAGGCTGACTGCCAAGGAACCAAGGGACTTCTGCTCCCAGTTCCATCCTTTCAGCAGAGCCCAGTGCCACAGGGAAGGAGAGCACCAGCCCACCTCAGCCCAGGCTTTAGGACAAACCAGGATTCCAGGAGCTGTTCTAAAGGGTCAGCCCCCAATTCACCCTAAGCTTAAGGACAAAAAAGAATTCCAAGAGATGCTCCAGAGGGTCAACTCTCAACTCAGTCCAGGCTTTTGGACAAAAAAGAATTCCAGGAGCTGCTCTAAAGGGTCAGCCCCCAACTCAGCTGAAGCTTAAGGAAAAACAAGAATTCCAGGAGATGCTCTAAAGGGTCAGACCTCACCTCACTCCAAGCTTTAGGACAAAAAAGAATTCCAGGAGATGCTGCAGAGGGTCAGATCCCAACTCAGTCCAGGCTTTAGGACAAAAAAGAATTCCAGGAGATGCTGCAGAGGGTCAGACCCCAACTCAGTCCAGGCTTTAGGACAAAAAAGAATTCCAGGAGATGCTGCAGAGGGTCAGACCTCAGTTCACTCCAAGCTTTAGGACAAACAAGGATTCCAGATGCTCCAGTCAACTCTCAGCTCAGCCCAGGCTTTAGGACAAACAAGGATTCCAGGAGCTGCTCTAAAGGGTCAGACCCCACCTCACCCCAAGCTTAAGGACAAACAAGAATTCCAAGAGATGCTCCAGAGAGTCAGAGCCCAATTCACTCAAAGCTTAAGGACAAACAAGGATTCAGGAGATGCTCCAAAGGGTCAGACCCCAACTCACCCAAGGCTTTACGACAAACAAGAATTCCAGGAGATGCTCTAAAGGGTCAGGCCACACCCCACTCCAGGCTTTAGGACAAAAAAGAATTCCAAGAGATGCTCTAAAGGGTCAGCCCCCACCTTATTCCGAGTTTTAGGACAAACAGAGACTCAGAAGATGCTCTGAAGGGTCAGACCCCAATTCCCCCTAAGCTTTAGGACAAACAAGGGCGCCAGGAGATGCTCCAGAGGAAGGAGAGGGCTGGGGGCATCTCGGAACAATTACAGGGAGAGTGCCTGAAGCTCTGGTTTGGTTCTCGCTCTAATGGCACTGAGAGAGAACTGCTGAGACGCTGATTTCCCCAGAAGAGGTTCCAGGAACTCCATCCCCTCCCGTGCCAAACCCATTAGTGATGGCCCTGCCCTGCCTGGGCTCGGGGGGGATGCAGGGCAGGCTAAAACCACAGCACTCAGAGCCTCCAGCCCCAGAAATAAATAACCTCAATATCGCAGGAGGCTGAGCTCTCCACAGCCTGCTCCGTGGGATGTTTTTAACTCGTGTGCCGGCTCCAGGAATATTCCGACCAATGGCCAGGCAGTCCGGAGCACTTCTCCTCCCTGCAGGAACGTTTTTCTCCTGCAATAAAGCTAAAGAAGGTGCATCTCCTACCTGCTTCCAACTGGAATTTCTAAACACCTTCATAACCAGAAGAAAAACCACCTGTAAATCCATTAGAAATAACTACTATGAAATACTTCCTCCTCACATGGATTTCACCCCCTCCCAGGATGGGGAAGGTTTACCCACGAGTACACCGGCACTGGATTTATGTGCACACAACAATCTGGGGTTTATTGGCAATAAAAAAAGGGGTTATGGATTGAGGCTTCGACAGCTCAGCTGCCAATTTTATCCTTCTGATACCTGCAACCCCAGTGTCCATGACCGAAAGCTCAAAAAAAAGAGAGGTACCCAGCCCAAAAAATCAGTTAAAAAACCCAATTCTGCTGCCACCCACCGAATTACAGCGTGAACCAAGGTAACCCACGGGCTCAGATAACAGCGAGAAGCAGATTATATTGACTTTAATCTCAGCAACAGGCCACCTCAGCAACTGAGAAAAGGGTGAAGCAGAAAGAGCTCGTGGAGCAGGAGTGTCAAATCCTGGCTGACCGCTGAAACAGGCAGATGATGTTTACGGAAACGAGGGGTTTGCCATTCCACAGGTCCACGTGTCACTGCTATCCCCAAAACTGCTCCCCGGGATTTCAGGGAGGGGTATTTCCCAGCTGAGAACGTTCCTAAAGCGGTTTTGTTCTCCTCACCACTGGGTGGAAATGCCGTGATGGGTTTTCATTCAAACTCTTGCCTCACTTTTTTTTTTTTTTTTTTAATATTTAAAGTATAAATTCTGCCTAACGAGAAACACGCCAGGGATCTCCTCAATCCCCAAAGGCACTTTCTTAAAAAGGAGAGAACAAAGGAGAAAACCTCCCAGCATGCGCTCTCCAAACCAGCTCCTTAGGACAGTATCAAGAATGACAATTCTTCAACACGAGCTCTTTCTTTTTTTTTCCCCCCCCTCCTTTGATCCGTGCTTAATTGAATTGATTATTGCAAACTGAGGGACGATTTCCGAAACGCCGGAGCGGGAAGCGAAGATCACAACAACCTAATAACCAATTTGAAGAGATGTAAGAAATATTGAAGGGAAAGATTTAATCACTCAAGTGTACTCCTTCCAATTAGAAAGAGCTTTAAATAGCTTTACCTGGAGATGAATTAGAGCCTGGGTGCAATTAGGCAGGAATAGTAATTAAGATGAGGAAAATTCACGTCTGCCTCAGCCTATGGGGTGTGGGAGAAGAACAAACTCTGCAGAGGAACAAACTTTCCTTATTTTACCTTAAGAAGGGAAAACACACTGCTCCAATTTATCCCAACCTTCCCCAGCACCCAGGAATTCAGTAACCTCACAAACTTAAGTTTCATCTTATCTGATTTATTTTTTTTTTTTTCCCCAAAGGGGGCGAAAAAGGCTGAAAAAGGCTCTGGCCTGTGGTAAGAAAACACATTACAGGAAAAGCAATTTCATGATTAAAGCTCCATGAAAAATCGTGGCAAGTAGGACTGACCACTGTTTTCCTGGAGGGGAGCAAGAACTTTTAATTTTCCCTTTGGCAGCAGCGCCCATCATATCACATTCCCTAATTCCCACACACAACCCCCGGGGTTCTCTGCACAGGAAGGCAACAAAAAGTTTTAGAAACTCCAGTAAGTTTTTTTTCTGACAAACTTCTTCTGGCCAGGGAAAAAAAAAAAAAGAGTCCCTGCCCAAGTATTAGAGTTGTTTTAGTTCTTTAAAGGTCACTAAACCTGAAATCAATCCCGTTTGTTAATTAATCAGAGGAGAAGCGTGAAAGGTTTTACCTGAGAAAATGAAAATAATTAAAGGAATTCACTGGTCACTCTGCAGAGTCTTAATCACAAACCCTCCCTTCAACTCCTCACAAAAAAAAAGGAACTGAAAAGCATGTTTTCTGGGATTTACAACCACTTTGTGAGAGCTTTCCATGAGCCACATTTTCCTGAGGAGCCCTGCTCACCTCCTGCAGCACCTGAGAGCCTGCAGAGCTGCAGGGTGACGGCTCCAACCCCAAAACCAAGATTCTGTGTCCCCCTTTCTCTACCCTGACACAGCAGGACCCACCCACACACCTTTAAAAAAACCATCAGAATGTCCTGAGGTCTTTCAAGGGATGGATTTATGAAGTAATTGCCTTTTTTTTTTTTTTTGCCAAGCAGACTGCCAAGCTCCCCGTGGCTACAGAAAGAAAAGCCCAACTTTTCACAGAGTGCCATCCTCCAGTCCCCTGCCTGCAAGTACCACAACATCCACAACCCGAGCAGGAGAGTCAATTTGAGGATAAAACAGAATAAAACAGTGACTTTGGCATTTACCCTCCACATCCCTGAGGGGGTAACAGCACTTTAGGAAGCATTAATTCTTTAAAAAAAGCGACTTCTCTCTAGGAGATTCCTAAGAGTGATCAATGAAAGGGGTTTGGAATGACTTTATTCCCTTATTTCCCACCTCTTTTTAACTCCTTTTGGGTCACACTTGCTGATAAAGGAATCACACAACCCCGAGCAGGCTGCTGTTACCAAAACACACCGTATTCCATTTGCCACGCTAAAATTAACAAAAAAACCCCAAAACAGCCGAGCGCTGGAATCGCATCTTAACCCTTTGATCTCGTTACGTGGGAAAGAGGGTTTGAAAAGGGGAAGAAAAAAAAAATTTAAAAAAAGGCTTAAGGACTCCACAGCTCAATATGGTCTGAAGATTCCCAGAAAAAACCAAGGCCAGGGCAGGGTTTAAAGGAGGATCTGAAGGGTCCCGACCCGCACAAAGTCACAACACGCTGAGGAGCTGATGCTCCTTTACCTGCTGACAGCTCCTTAAAGCACCTAAAACTCAAAGCGCACGACACCTTTTGATACACGCCAAACCTCGAGGGAAAGCCAAAATATTTCCTCAGTCACACCCGACACACGCCGTCGTTTATGTTACAGCTGTAACACGCCCGTGAGGGTGCACATTTAACATCCACCTGATCTGCGAGCTCCAAGGGGGGAGGCAGGAGCCCTCCTGGCGAACGCCGAGCCCGTGCCAACGGCGAGGAAACTCGGAAACTTCTAACACCTCGCAGGGAGCGCACGGTCTGCACCCACACACGGCCCGTCGACTTTCGGGGGGGGAGTCTTTTCCTCGGATTTTTGGGAGGATTCCTGTCACATTCTACCCCCACGGCTGCTGCTCCTCAAAACCGCCGGTTCTTTTTTTTTGTTGTTGTTTTTGCGCGTTAGCAAAATCCAAAGTTCCGCCTTGGGCAGAACCGCTCCCGCGGGTGAGCGCTTAAAACCCCCCCCCAAAAAAAAACCCCAAAAATGCCCCAAACCCAACCAGAGACCGGGGTGTCTCGGAGTGCTCCCGGCTCCTGTTCCCACGGGTTAAAGCCTAAAAACCACTCAAAAAAATCCCCAAAACTGCCCCAAACCCAACCAGCGACCGGGGTGTCTCGGAGCGCTCCCGCCTCCTGCCCCCGCGGGTGAAAACTCAAACCGTCCCCCCCAAAAAAACCCCTAAAAATACCCCAAACCCAGCGACCCCCGCCCGGGGTAGAGCCGCCCGGGGTCTCTCGGAGCGCTCCCGGCTCCTGCCCCGCGGGTTAAAGCCTAAACCCCCCCCCAAAAATCCCCCCCAAAACGCCCCAACCCCAAGCAGCGACCCCCGCGGCGGGCAGCGCCGGCCGGCGTCTCCGGGGTGTCTCGGAGCGCTCCCGTTTCCCCGCGTTCCGCAGGATGACAGGGACCGCCGCCAGCTCGACACACACCGCGGAAACTCCTCCACATCTGCTTGTGACGTTCTTTATTTACCGTGAGGGGCGGCCGGCCGGGCTGCCCGGCGCGCTCCCCCCGCTGTCACCGCCGCTGCCGGGGGGCTCGCTCCCGGCCCGGACCGCCCGTGACAAACTTCGCGGGGAGCCGAGGGGCTCCGTCCCCCCCGCCCGCCCGCCCGCCCGCCCCGGCAGCCGCCCTCAGCCCCCCGCGGGGGTTGTTCCCCCCCGGCCGCCGCCCTCAGCCCTCAGCCCACAGCGGCGCGGAGCCGGCGGGCCGGCAGCGGAGCCGCCCGCGCTGCCCCGGCTGCCGGCGGGGCCGCCCGGCGGAACGCGGCCGGCGGAGGGGGGGGGCCGGCCAGGGGGGGAAAGGCAGCTCCGCGCTCCGCTCCCCCCCCCCCCCCCCCCCCCCCCCCCATCCACCTCACCCTTCACGCCGCGCTGCCGCCGAGGCTCCGGCAGGAGCAGCCGCGGCGGGGCTCATCCCGCTCCGGGCCGCTCTGTCGGCCGCGGCCCCGGCGGCGCCGCGGGGGGACCCGGAGCTGCGCTTTACCTTTAGTTCCGCACTGTCCGCCATCTTGCGACTCTGCGCGCAGGCGCAGTGAACCCCGCCGGGACACCGCCCCCCCCCCCTCCCCCGCCGCCCCGCCCGCCCGCAGCGCGCAGCGTTTGAATCGCGGCGCCATTTTGTGCCTCCCCTCGGGCGGGCCGGCCCCGCCGCTCCGCGCTCCCCGCCCGGCTCCTCCGGGCTCCCCGCACGGCTCCTCCGAGCTCTCGGTGCGCTTCCCCAGCCGCCCCGGGCGTGTGAAGCGGTGTGGCCGCCGCCCTGGCCGTGCGGTTCGGCGCTGCGCGGCGCTGCCCCCGCTGCGCGCTCCGTGAGGGGCGCGGGTCCCTCCGGGCTCCCCTCAGCCGTGCGGCCGCCCTCCGCATCGCCCACGGGGCAGCCGTGGATGCGCCTTCCCGCTGTCATGAACGACTGGATTGAAATGGGGTTTTGCAGCTCCGCTTCCTGCTGTTTAATCGGCGGGTTTAAGACCTTTAGGGGTGGAACGGGATGGGGCCGGGGTACTTGGGCGGGCGCTGGCGTAGCCTCCGGCTCCTGGTCTGCGCCAAGCGGGAAATGATGAGTTTTATTTCGGGGAATTACAAGTTATATTTCCCTGGGCTACTGCGGAGAATCATCGTGAGCTCGCCCGAGTTTTCCTGTTACCAGGGAACGGCAGTACAGGTGTTTTTAGGAGTCCCAGGCAGCAGAGGGTTGGGATCCAAATGTGCCCATTTCGTGTCAGTTTTGAGTAAAATTTGTGTTCTTCCAACAGCAAGCCGGATAGTCCAGAGGGTAAAATATCTACCGAAATTCTGCCTGGCAAGATGATGGCATCCGTTGTGAATTTGGGTGGATTAAACGTTAGTATTTAAGTCACTACGGGTTGATACAGCTTCTTTCTACCTGTGTTATTCCCTAAATACAGATCGCCATGACAATTCCTCTCCTTGGCCTTCACCTTAATGCACAGAAGGGAACAAAGGAGACAAAATTTTTTATTTTCCCATAGCAGCCATAAAATCCATCATCCCACGTTCAGAAAGCACTTAGATTATGGTCGCTGAAAGACAAAATAAAGCTTTAATGTCTCAACGTTGCTGATTAAAACCAGGAGTGCTCGGCTCCGCGCAGGGACAACCACGAGCGGTAATTACAGGATTAAAATTTACAACATTCGACTCAGAGGGTTTGACCCGGGTTTTAAAATCAGGTAGTTTGTGCTAAGGGAAGGATGGGAGAGAGGTGTCAAATGTGTTCAAGGAGCTTTTTGGTACAAAAAGCTGCTTATTGGTAAGAATATGAAATCCTGAAGAAAACTACTCTTCGTAAGTAGGGGTGAGGATGGATTTGCATCAGGATGTGTCACATTCCATTGATCCAGGACAAAGTTTTGACCAATTCGTATGGATTTTGACCAATTGTATGGATTTTGACCAAGGTGGACAGGTCACCTTACACTTAACCTAGAAAAAGGAGCATACATAATTTATACGTGTTCAACAAACAGATTTTTGATGGCATCTTGCTTATGGTAAGGATGTATATGGAGTCCTGATATGCCGAGCAAAGCCAACAACTCACATCTCTTCCCAAACATTTCATTCCCGAGCGTTTCGCCCAGAAATATCCTCCGGACTGACAGAAAAATCTCTTTCTGTGACCTCTTAAGCGCTAATTACTCGATAACGAGATGACACCTTTATTATTTCTACTTTTAACCCAATAACGACCACCCATGGTCCACAATGCCGACCTTTCCATCTAGTTACAAAAAATCACCCAAAAAACCCCTAAAATTCTCAGCTCCCAGAATTCCAACAGGAACTTCTACCATCTCTTAAGTGCTAATTATCTAACAGCTGTATTATTTCTACTTTTAACCCAATAACCGACCACCCGTGGTCCACAATGCCGACCTTTCCATCTAATTACAAGAAAAACCACCCAAACCCATGAAGGAGAAGGTGAAAAAGGAGGACTTAGCCAACACCCTAAATCTTCCATATTCCTTTCTATATATTAGTATATACTAAAACCTCAAATCCTAAGTTTTGCACCCTATCGCATCTCTTCAAATGGCACACCCGCAATCCCAGTGCTGCCACTCGATTTTGGGAGCCTCTTCCACGGCCCTCAGGTCAGATGTGGTGTTTCCTTGGTGGCTCAGTGCCTTTTGGGACAGAAAACCTAAAATTCTCAGCTCCCAGAATTCCAACAGGACCCCCCCGTTCCTTCTCCAGGCCATCCCATTTCCATCCCTCCGTCCCATGCTGCTCTCCTGGAGTCGTGACACGTCTGGCACGTCAGGAAACGAGCAGCAATTAAGAGGAGGAGGCTGATGAGCAATGATAAACCTGCAGGGTGATGAAGGCTTCTCCCGGTGTCTGGTTTTGGGGAAGGGGGCAGGGTGCTCGGCGAGAGAGCTAAAATAAAATAAAATAAAATAAAATAAAAGTCAGATGACTCCAGCACGCCCACGGCTCCCATAATTAGCCCGTCTATTTCGGTGGTCTGAGGCAGCCCAGCGGAGAGCCCTCTCGTTTGAATGAAATTATTAAATACGTGTAATAATTATTATCTAATACGATCAATGAGCTCACGTCAAGTCAGAAGCATTTGGGCCGGAAAGATCTGTAACTGTGTGCAGACAAATCCTTGGCTTATTTCAGTTATTTATTTTTTTTTCCCCCCTTCCCTCCTGAATGAGGCTGCCGCGCAGCAAAAACAGCTTTTCCTCTGCTCCTTCGCTTCCTACCAAATTCAGTGGGATGTGGACATGTGCCTCGAGCGGGTTTTTTTTCCCTTTTTTTTTTTGCTAAATCATGGCATAACACTATCAAACTTGACACGTGGCCATAAACCACAGCGTTCCTCCCTCAAAACTCGCTTTAAATAAAGCAGCCCCGGAACGGCTTCGGCTGCATGAAAATAAGGAAGCGAACTAAAAGAAGGGGGGAAGATACAGAAAATCGGGTTTGAAATGCTCCTGCCCGTGGTTTTTTACAGGCAAACCTCGCCCAGGCTCTTCGGGTTTGGTTTTTTTTTTTTTCAGCCTGGGCTTTTTGATAATCGCTCCCTGCTCGGAGCAGAATATGCTGGGAGGATGGAGAAGGGACTTTAATGAGAAAAACAATCTGCGCTTCTATTTTTAGGCCGTTATTTACATGTAGTGAAATTTTGTTCCTCTCCGCTCCCGGAGGCTCGGGTGATGGTTTCTTGCCAAAAAAAGCCTTTGTCAACACGCGCAGTCGTTTCCAGGGGTGCTCTCAGTGCCTCCAGCTGGGGCAGGGAGGGCAGATCTCTCAGGGTTCTCTCCCCACTTCCAAAAGAAAAAACTCCATTTTTTTGGGGGGGAGGGGTGCAGAACAGCCCCCAAAATCAATCCTACAGTTGTCCCGCTCCTGAGCTAAAGCTGCAATTTTTAAATTATTATTATTTTTAACCTCTGCGGGGAGAGAAAATGAAAGATCAACGTTTCCCTCAGCCCCCCCAAAATGTCGATATTTTCAATTCCCAGTTTTCCATAGTTACATTTCCCCCTTTTGGCCACGTAAAATAAACGACTCGAGAACCTGCCTCCTACCCCCAGTTTCCTTTTATTTTCCTCTCCTGTAACTTCCCCAAAAATGTATCGTGTCACATAACGCACACATGCTCGAAGCCTTGTTCAGACACAATAATATTTTTAAAACAGATACGCGGGTTTTGTTGGGTTTTTTTTTTTCCCGGAGAACATGTTGTTTCCATTAGTCCGAGTATCCAAGAATTTTCCCTCTTTGTCTAATAATCCAAATTTACTCTTTGCTTAAAAGTAACATCAGGGCATTTCTGAGCCAGAATAAAACTGATTAAACGACAGGCTCTCAGTTACCATTTCTTGATAGAGAACGCGACCAAGCCATTAAAATCCCTTTATTGCTGAGGTTGTTGCGGGCACGAAATGTGTGAAATATCCTTCTCTGAGGGGCAAAAGGAGGAATATTTCAGGGGAAAATTACTTGGCTGCACAAGAAGGCAACGGAATGGCCAATATCCGATAAAATAAATCCATTTTTTTAACCTTATAACAACATTAATCCATTTTTTTTTAACCTTACAACAACACACGTGGCTCGACGTGCACGAGAAGACAACGGAATGGCCAATATCCGATAAAATAAATCCATTTTTTAACCTTATAACAACACACGTGGCTCGACATGCACGAGAAGACAACGGAATGGCCAATATCCGATAAAATAAATCCATTTTTTTAACCTTATAACAACATTAATCCATTTTTTTTTAACCTTACAACAACACACGTGGCTCGACGTGCACGAGAAGACAACGGAATGGCCAATATCCGATAAAATAAATCCATTTTTTAACCTTATAACAACACACGTGGCTCGACATGCACAAGAAGACAACGGAATGGCCAATATCCGATAAAATAAATCCGGGTTTTTTTAGCTTTATAACAACACACGTGGCTGGATGTGCTGAGCGGGAAGTTGATGTGCAGTGGCTGAGACTCGGCTGGCACGAAAACCTCTCCCCAGATCCACATCCAAGAGCAATATCAGATCAAATTATATCATATTAAGTTTCCATCCTCTCTCCCAAACTGGGCCCAAACTCAGGGCTGCCGCTCAGCAGAGAACCTTCCCTGCCCGTGTTGTGAGAATTCCCAGGGCGGGAGCTCAGATCTGGAATTCGGGAGGGATCCTGGAGCAGTTTGGGAATGTCACCCCGGCCGTGGCGCTATGGAAAGCGCATGCAAATGAGTTTCTGTAGTGGTTAATTAGGTGTGACACATCCCTCGTTTCCCTGGTTCCTGTTTTTTTCCCTGCTCTGACATCCAGCGAAGTTCCCAGCCCGCCGTGGGTCTGCACAAACTCCCCCCTCGCTGCGATTCCTGCGGATCTTTACAAAAATCCCGTTCCCCGCCTCGTTTTGGGGCTGCCCTGCGGATTCTGATTGTGTTCCCAGCCTGGAATGACACATTCTCACCCCATATTCCCAGCCTGGAATGACACATTCCAAGCCGATAATCTCAGCCTGGAATGATAGAATTCCCAGCCTGGAATGACTCATTCCAAACCTGTATTCCCAGCCTGGAATGACACATTCCCAGCCCATATTCTCAGCCTGGAATGACCCATTCCAAACCTGTATGCCCAGCCTGGAATGCCAAAATTCCCAGTCTGGAATGACACATTCCAAGCCCATATTCCCAGCCTGGAATGCCAAAATTCCCAGCCTGGAATGACCCATTCCAAGCCCGTATTCCCGGGCTGGAATGCCAGAATTCCCAGCCTGGAATGACAGAATTTCCAGCCTGGAATGACCCATTCCAAGCCCATATTCCCGGCCTGGAATGCCAGAATTCCCAGACTGGAATGACAGAATTCCCAACCTGGAATGACAGAATTCCCAATCTGTATTCCCAGCCTGGAATGACCCATTCCAAGCCCGTATTCCCAGCCTGGAATGCCGGAATTCCCAGCCTGGAATGCCAGAATTCCCAGCCTGGAATGACCCATTCCAAGCCCGTATTCCCAGCCTGGAATGCCGGAATTCCCAGCCTGGAATGCCAGAATTCCCAGCCTGGAATGACCCATTCCAAGCCCGTATTCCCAGCCTGGAATGCCGGAATTCCCAGCCCCTGTCACTCCCCGGCCCCACAAGCCCTGCAGCTGCAGGACAATGGCCGTGGCCACAACAATCAGCTTCTTCTTTCCCAGGATTTGCATTCCCGGGATGATGTTGGGGTGGGAGGAGCTCCCAGTGTCCCCCAGTGTCCCCCAGTGTCCCCCAGCCATGCCTGGACTGGTCTGGGGTACCTGCCCAAGGGTGAGGGGGGACACCTGGGGACAGTTGGACAGGGCTGGGGGCACCTGGGGACATTGGGGACAACACTGGGGACATCAATACCAAAACTGGCAACACCTGGGGACATCAGGGACAGGGTGAGGGACACCGGGACAGGGTTTGGGGACACCTGGGGATGTTGGGGACAGGGCTGGGGACACCAAGGGACGCCAGGACCATGATTGTGGACACGTGGGGTGATCAAGAATGGGGCTGGGGACACTGAGGGACATCGGGGACAAGGTGAAGGACACCAGGACCAGGGCTGGGGACACCTGGGGACATCGGGGATGGGGTTGAGGGGGTCTGAGGGACACCTGGGCAAGGTTTGGGGACACCTGGGGTGACGTGGGGATGAGCAGGGCTCTGAGGTGCCTCCCAGGCCGAACCATTCCGGGATCCTGGAAGCTCCTGGTTTGTACTGGTTTGTACTGGTTTGTACTGGTTTGTACTGGTTTGTACTGGGACGGGGCGTGGCCAGCCCGGGGGGAGGTGACAGCGTTTCCTGCCCTGGCGTCCTCCTCACCTTCGTTTTCCTTGCCTAAAATTCCCTTCTGGGGACTTTTCCCTGGAAAAACTGCCCCTGTCTGGGTGGATCCGCTGGCTTTTCTCCAGGCTTGGATGCGAATTATCCTATTTTTTATTGTTATTTTTAAATTAAAACTGGCCTGGTTCTCTCTCTCTCTGAGAAGAAATGGTCATTCCTGAGATATTCATCTCCAGTTGGAAAAGCATTTCCTTTGGCCGAGTTAAATCCCCCTTTTTTTTTTTTTTTAATATCAACAAAATTCCATTTCCATGAATCACCATCGGGATTTTTCTTTTTTTAAAACTTTTTTTTGGGGGGGTGGTCATTAGCACCCATTTTCATAATTTGTGGATGCAGCACTGGAAGAAAAAGAAAGAAAAAAAAAAAATCAACCACAGCAGGTCCTGGGGAGCCGAGAAATTCAAAACCAGGCAAGACTTTAAAACGTCACATCCTCCAGAAGCTTCGAATCGCCCAAAAACCATCCAAACACGAGGAGGAAAAACAACAGAAAGCCGCATTTGTTCCCCAAATATCATCACAGGGGTGAGGGAGGCTTTTAATTGCGCTCCCCGGACTTCCAGCATCAACAAACCCGCGCTTTCACTGGGAGCAACTCGCTCCTTCCAATTAAAAGCCATTTTTTAAAAGTTGTTTCTGCAGATAGTGAATGGTTCTTAATGGGCAAAGCCCCCGTGGCAGCAAATTAAATAAATAAAAATAATTCGCCTTTTCCGGAATTTGGAGGGCGAGTCCTCGTCAGGGTGTGCCCCCGTCCCTCCACTCCCACAGCCCACGAGAAATGCTGAGATCTCCGTGTTTGAGTGAAAATTACTGGGCTGCCTGAGGAGACGACGGAGTGGCCAAGAGCTGAGAAAATAAATCCGTTTAATGATGGATATAATCGGAATTTATAATATATATAAATATATATATATATTATATATTACCTGGCTGTGTGAGAGGACAGAGTAGCCAACATCTGATAAAATAAATCCGTTATATAATGGATATAATCTGAATTTATATAATTTTTAAAATAGCATAATAATTTATATAATAAGAGACATAATATATAATACAATACAATATATTTGTAATATAATATAATATAATATAATATAATATATTGAATTATATATTATATAATATATTATGTGCCTATATAATCATATATACAATAGATATTACGATATATGAATAAATAAATATAATGTGAATTTATGATAATTTTTCCCAGAGAGTGATCTAGAAAACGGCCTGCTCCAGTCTGAATCTCCTTCCCGCCCTAAAATTCCCATGATGGACCACACATGTCATTCCTATGGAGCAGATTTTCCTCCAAATTTCCTCTTTTTTTTCCCCCCCTCCCTAAAAATCAGCCGAAACTCAGGATAAAGCAGCACCAGCCCCGAGACGGACTCAGCTAGGAAAAAAAAAAAAATTAAAAAAATCTCAATTTTTCACCCAACCTCTCTTCACCCTGAGTCATGGGAAGGCTCGTGAGAAAACAACCCAGCTAATTACACCGCGGTAATTACCTGAAAATTACACGTGTGTTGTTTTCCCACCGGTCAATAAGTGCTATTTCTGAACTCCTCATTGTTCTCCCGGCCTGCCCCAGTCACCTTGTCTCCAAATTCTCTTTTTTTTCCCTTTTTTTGGCTCATCACTCGCTCACCTCTGGGTTGGGGAGGGGTTGTTTTTTTATTAGGAGGAGTTTCACCTGCAGAGTTTGCTCAGATCTTCACCTGTGCTGCATCTGAGAAAATATTTCCATTCTATTGGGCTTTCAAATAAGAATTGCAAGATCCTGACTCAGCATCCCGTCAAGATTTCCTCCTGCACATCAAAAATCCTGAAAATCCGAGAATTCCTGGCCGGGATCATCCTGATTTGGAACAGTTTCATCCCTTCACCTGCATTTCAGAAAATATTTCCCTTTTAATCGCTTTTAAGTAAGGATTACAAGATCCGGACTCAAGATCCCATCAAGATTTCCTCCTGCACATCAAACATCCTGAAAATCCTTGGATTCCTGGCCGGGATCATCCTGATTTGGAACAGTCTCACTCCTTCAGCTGCATTTGAGAAAATATTTCCCTTTTAATCATCTTTTAAGTAAAAATTACAGGATTCTGACTCAACATCCCATCAAGATTTCCTCCTGCCCATCAAAAATACTGGAAATCCAAGAATTCCTGACTGGGATTTTCCTGTTTTGGAACAGTTTCATCCCTTCAGATCTTCACCTGTGCTGCATTTCAGAAAATATTTCCCTTTTAATTGCTTTTAAAGTAAGAATTACAAGATCTTGACTCAGCATCCCATCAAGATTTCCTCCTACCCATCAAAAATCCTGAAAATCCTTGGATTCCTGGCCGGGATCATCCTGATTTGGAAGAGTTTCATTTCCTCCCCTGCCCTGGGTGGGGCTTGTGATCGTTGTCTGGGTTTGTTGTTTTGTTTTTTTCTTCCTTTCAAGAGGCACCAATGGAAGCAACTGAGTGTCACACCCCACTCCCAGGCCGGGAATGTCGTCGGGCAGCAAGGCTGGGAAAATGGGAGGCAGGAATTTCCTGGATCAATCCCAAAAAAAAAAAAAACAAACCAAAAAAAACCCAAAAGAAAAAACCACCAAAACCCTCCTGCCGTGTTTTTTTCCCTGATTTTGCCCCAAATCCACGGGGGTAAAAACGCACTCGGAGCCCCTCCCTGAGGAAATGGAGATGCCTGGCGATAAAAGGCATCTCCCTGGACCGCCGAGAGGAAATTAATTAACATTTGGAAAAGCGCTTTGAGATGGTTGGATGAAAGATTTCGGGGGCTGGAATGCTGGCAACATTCAAATAAGTTGGAATAAAACGTTAATATTTATTGCGCCCGGCGCTTTCATCTTCAAAGCTCTGCGCCGGCGTCGGCGAGTTAACAAAGAAAATATTAATAAAGATTCTGTTTACCCATAAAATTACCCTCCCGAAGCACGATTAAGTAGAGCTGCCTTCAGTTTAAAAACAAAACAAAAGAATTAGTAGTTAAAAAATAGTGTTTAAAAAAAAAAACAACCGGCTGAGCCCCAACTCCAGGATCAGGCACGAAATCCCTGGTGGGGCCGTCCGTGGCAAAAGAACTTGGAACGAGGAATTGTTGGTTTGTATTCTGAATGAGGGAATGTTTGTTAATTTTTTTAATGGGGAATTGTTAAACTGATACTTTTAATGAGGCTAATTGGAACCTAATCCACCACTGCAGGGTGGAAAATCAGGATGGGAAAGGGAGAAGGAAGAGCAGCTCTTTGGGATTATCTCCATTGGCAGCCAGGGCCTTGCTCCCTTTGGGGCTCCTTTCCCACCGCCCCTGGAAAGATAAATAAATAAAGATAAAATAGATAGAGATAAATAAATTTAAAATAAATAGATTTATTTTAAATAAATATAAATAAATAAGCAAATATAAATAAATAAAGATAAATAGACACAGATAAAGAAAGATATAGATAAAGATAAATAGATAAAGATAAATAGATAAAGGAAAATAAATTTAAGTAAATAAATTTAAGTAAATAAATAAATAAGACAAAGATAAATAACTTTAAATAAATTTAAATAAAGAAAAAATTAAGATAAATATAAATACATTCAGATGAATAAATATACTTTAAAAATTAAAATAAATTTAAATAAATAAAATACTAAGCTATATAGAGATAAATACTTTAAGATAACTAAATAATTTTTTTTAAAAATCAAAATAAAAATTTAGAAATTCAATCAATTGAGAGAAATCAATTAAAACGAAGATTTCAAACGAAACCAACATCCTGTTGTGATTTCCCTCCCCAGCACGGCCCCGACGTGTCCCAAGCTCCCCCATTTCCATCGCTCTCCCCGGCCCTGACGGGCTGGGCTGCCTTCCAGCACACAGTGGGCGCTCCTAGGTTTTTGATTTCAAATCCACGGTGCTGTGCCCGGGCTCTGGAGGTCATTTCAGGCCGCCCATCGATGCTCAGGACAAATATTTCTGCTCGGCCCGTTCTGTGGGGCTCCGCTCTCACCAGATTTTCGTGCCACAACCCCAAAAACCCTTCCCTGAGTTTTATTTTGTTTTTGTATTTTCCCGTGAGAACCTCCCCGTTATCCGGGCAGGGTTTTGCAGCCCGCTCTTGTCGAGACTCCGCTCCTCCAGAGCTGGCCGAAAGGTTTTCCAAACTCAGCCACGCGTTGAACCGCCCCAGCCCATCTGAGCTTCCAACCACGTTCGCGTCCGGAGAGAAACCTAACGTCACCTTCAGGAAATGCGCTGATTATTAGCGTCAGACACGGATTTTGGGGCTGCTTCCAGCTGGGATAATTCAGATATATTCTACAATCCGATTTTTGAATTTACTCAATACTGGGAGCCAGCCAGGAGAGCGGAAATAAAGAAATGAGGAATTGTTCGGGAAATGTTGGGAGTCATAAAAACCTTCCCGTTTGGGGTTTTAGTGCACGGCGATGCGCGTGGGTCGAGGTAAAAAACGTGTTGTCCAAGTCCTTCTTCTTCGCCTCCTTCTTCCTCCTTCACCTTCTTCTTCCTTCTTCCTCCTTCTTCTTCCTTCTTCCTCCTTCTTCTTCCTCCTTCACCCTTCTTCTTCCTTCTTCTTCATAGTTTTGGGTAATTTTCTGTAATTAAATTCAGAAAAGGTCTGCCTTGCAAGCCTTAAGGGATCATCGTTGAGTCAAAAACGTTAACAATGTGTCGCCTTAATTTTAAACACTTATCGCTTAAGTAGCCTTAAAAAAAAAAAAAGCTGAAAGGGCCCGTTTTACCTCGTTTCTCGGATTTGCTGATTGAGCAAATTAGAGCCATGGAGTCCCTGCGTAACCTCACACAGCCCCATAGCCCCACAGCCACCCCACAGAGACCCCATGGCCCCATAGAGATCCTACAGAGACCCCATGGCCCCATAGAGCCCCTATAGCCCCATAGAGACCCTATAGCCCCATAGAGACCCCATGGCCCCATAGAGACCCTACAGAGACCCCATGGCCCCATAGAGACCCCATAGCGCCATAGAGACCCCATGGCCCCATAGAGACCCCATGGCCCCATAGAGACCCTCCGTAACCTCACACAGCCCCATGGCCCCATAGAGACCCCACAGAGACCCCATGGCCCCACAGAGCCCCTATAGCCCCATAGAGACCCCATGGCCCCATGGAGACCCTCCATAACCTCACACAGCCCCCATAGCCCCACGGCCCCATAGAGACCCCACAGAGACCCCATGGCCCCATAGAGACCCCATAGAGCCCCTATGGCCCCACAGAGCCCCTATAGCCCCATAGAGACCCCATGGCCCCATAGAGACCCTACAGCGACCCCATGGCCCCATAGAGACCCCATAGCGCCATAGAGACCCCATGGCCCCATAGAGACCCCATAGCGCCATAGAGACCCTCCGTAACCTCACACAGCCCCATAGCCCCATAGAGACCCCACAGAGACCCCATGGCCCCACAGAGCCCCTATAGCCCCATAGAGACCCCATGGCCCCATAGAGACCCTACAGAGACCCCATGGCCCCATAGAGCCCCTATAGCCCCATAGAGACCCCATGGCCCCATAGAGACCCTCCATAACCTCACACAGCCCCCATAGCCCCGCAGCCCCATAGAGACCCCATAGAGACCCCATGGCCCCATAGAGCCCCTATAGCCCCATAGAGACCCCACAGAGACCCCATGGCCCCATAGAGATCCCATAGAGACCCCATGGCCCCATAAGAGACCCCACAGCCCCATAGAGACCCCATAGAGACCCCATGGCCCCATAGAGCCCCCATAGCCCCTTAGGTACCCCATACCCCCCAGAGCCCCCCTACAGCCCCCCAGAGCCCCCCAGAGATGCGCTCTGGGAACGCCCCGCTGAGGGAGAAACCAGCGGGAAAGGAGGAAAAGTTCTGGATTTGCCCCGTTCTCCCGAATTCCCGGGATCCGCCCCGGGGGCTCGGGAAGGGAAAAGCCGCCGCTGGCCTGGAGGGAGAGGGATGGGGAGAGTTCACACCCCGGGGCACAAAAAACCACAAAAACTCACAAAAACCCACAAAAAACTACAAAAACCCACAAACCCCACAAAACCCCAGAAAACCCCACCAAAAAAAACACAAAAAAACCACAAAAAAACCCACAAAAACCCCACAAAAACCCCACAAAAACCCCACAAAAACCCCACAAAAACCCCACAAAAACCCCACAAAAACCCCACAAAAAACCCCACAAAAAACCCCACAAAAAACCCCACAAAAACTCACCAAAAAACCACAAAAAAACCCACAAAAAAACCCACAAAAAACCCTCAAACCCCCTTTTGTTTTCCCAGAGAAAACGGCTCCGGAGCCAAATTCCCACCCGTGTCCGCCACCCCACCAAAAAAAATCATCGGGGTTTTTTTGGGGGGACCTCGAGGGTGCCTCGGGGCTGAGGAGAAAAGGAACCGAAATTTTCTTTTTTATTTTTTGTTATTTCATTTCTTTCAGGTTTGCCAAGTTGAAGATTTTTTCTTTTTCTTTTTCTTTTTTTTTTTTTTTTGTTTTTTGGGGTTTTTTGGGTTTTTTTTTTGTTTCTCCCGGAGTTTGGGATGAGGGGACGGGAGCGGCGGAATTTCCCCGAGTGTTTGGTGAGGTTGTGGGGAAGGGGAAGAGTTTCTTATCAGCCCCCCCCGGAGCCCTTATCAGCGCCGGCCAGCCGGGTGACATCGCCAGGGGGGAGGACAAACGGCGGCTGCAGGGAAATCAAACGGAGAGAAAACGGGGTTTGTGCGCAAAAAACGGCTCCTGGGACCCCAAAACGCCTCCTGGGACACCCAAAATTCCTCCTGGGAGCCCAAAACGCCTCCTGGGACACCCAAAATTCCTCCTGGGACCCCAAAACGCATCTTGAGACACCCAAAATTCCTCCTGGGACACCCAAAATGCCTCCTGGAACACCCAAAATTCCTTCTGTGACCCCAAAACGCATCTTGAGACACCCAAAATTCCTCCTGGGACCCCAAAACGCCTCCTGGGACACCCAAAATTCCTCCTGGGACCCCAAAACGCCTCCTGGGACACCCAAAATTCCTCCTGGGACCCCAAAACGCCTCCTGGGACACCCAAAATTCCTTCTGTGACCCCAAAACGCATCTTGAGACACCCAAAATTCCTCTTGTGACCCCAAAACGCATCTTGAGACACCCAAAATTCCTCCTGGGATCCCAAAACGCCTCCTGGGACACCCAAAATTCCTTCTGTGACCCCAAAACGCATCTTGAGACACCCAAAATTCCTCTTGTGATCCCAAAACGCCTCCTGGGACACCCGAAATTCCTCCTGTGACCCCAAAACGCATCTTGAGACACCCAAAATTCCTCCTGGGACCCCAAAACGCATCTTGAGACACCCAAAATTCCTCTTGTGACCCCAAAACGCCTCCTGGGGCACCCAAAATTCCTCCTGTGACCCCAAAACGCCTCCTGGGACACCCAAAATTCCTCCTGGGACCCCAAAACGCATCTTGAGACACCCAAAATTCCTCCTGGGACCCCAAAACGCCTCCTGGGACACCCAAAATTCCTCCTGGGACACCCAAAATTCCTCTTGTGACCCCAAAATTCCTCCTGGGACCCCAAAACGCCTCCTGGGACACAGGGGTGACACTGGATGGGATTTAAGGTCCCTCCAGCCCCGACCCCTCCAGAATTCCAGGATAATTCCGGCTTCAACCTGCCCAGCAGCACTTTGGGGCAGCAGGATTTAGGGCCGGATACCTCCGACGGCATCACCACCACTCCCCGAGTTACAGAAACAAATCATCCCTCGTTAGAAATGCATTTTTAAAATGAGGGGGGAAAGAGAAGGGGATAAAAAAGAGTAGAAGGGAAAAAATAAGGATAAAAGAGAAAGAAGAAAAAAGAAAGAAGAAAAAGAGAAAGAAGAAAAATAGAAAGAAGAAAGAAGAAAAAAAGAAGAAAAAGAGAAGAAAAAGAGAAAGAAGAAAAAGAGAAAGGAGAAAAAGAGAAAGAAGAAAAAAAAACAAAAAAAAAAGAAAAGAAAAAAATTAAAAAGAAAAGAACAGAAAAAAAAGGGAAAAAAAAGGAAATTAAAAACAAAACAAAACAAAACAAAACAAAACAAAAAAAAAAAAAAAAAAAAAAAAAAAAAGAAAAAGAAGAAAAAGCCCGGCAGAAATGTGATGCCAGAATTTCCTCCAGACCCTCTGCTACATGGAAACCAACACTGAGGCTTTTAATTTAGCTGAGATTTCGCTCCGGAGAGGAAAACGTACAGTTTGTTCGGGACGAGTTGACAGATGGGAGAATTAAGTCCTCCCGTTATTGTTCCATTTGCCGGATGCAAAAGAAAAAAAAAAACCAAAAAAAATTAAAATACTTAACGCTTCCAGACTTGGACTCGGAGGATGGGAAGAGCTCCGAAATACCAACAGTCTGGACAAAAATCACAAGTGGCTGGGGCTGATCCTGGGAGACGCCAGGAGCTTCCAGCTCCTCCGAAATCCGGCTTTTCCCTGAGCGCTCCTCGCCATCCCCCTGCGGGAAAGCCGAGGAACCGACGGGCGAGGTGAAGGGTTAGACCTCAAAAGCCGAATTACACGAGATCCTTTCTGTTTGATGTCCCCGCCCAGCTCAACTCTTTCAAAACAGTGACTTCCCTCCTTCACTTGAATTTTCCTTTTTTTTTCCTCCCTAAGTTGGAAGCCTTCGGCTCAAATCTTTCTTTTTTTTTTCTCTGCTAATAAAGACTGTTAGCCCTGGGTTTTTTTTTTTTTCCCTTCCCACTGAAGATGTCCTGGAATTTTCTCCCGTCTGGAGACCCAAAAATCCTTTCAAACGACACCAAGGGATAACTGGCAGCTCTCGGCCTGTCCTGTGTTCACCCCTGGGCTCCCCCGAACGATAAATTATGGATTATTGGCACATCCTGGAGCAGGCTGGAGGCCAAATTCCCTCCTGGAATAGCGGGGTTACCACAGACCTGCTGCACCGGGGACGTCCCCACAGGTCCTAAAATGATAAATGATAAAACGACGGCCAGGAATAGGGGTTAAAACAAAAACCAAACAAAACAAACCGCCCAAATCCCGGCGAAATCCGATTGTTCCTGGTGGTTTGGAGCGCTGGGTGTGGTGTGAGGTGCCGGGGACGCCGTGTCCCGCCGCAAATAATAAAAACCAGAGGGATCGTTGGGGCTTCGTTGGAGTTTGTCCCTCGTTATCACCGGCCCCTTCGTTCTGCTCGGCCTCGGGAAAATCCACATTCCTCATCCCGGCACCTCTGCCACGAGCTGCGGAGCCAGGGAAAACCCCCGGAAAAATGGGACACGGGCAGAGGGATTCCCAGAGTTGTTCCCTCGTGTTTGCAGCTCATCCCAAAGCTTTGGGTTTTCCAGAAGGGATCATGGAATCGTTGGGTTGGAAAATCCTTCCAAGATCCAGTCCAGTCGTCGACCCAACCCTGTCCCCAAGTGCCGCACGTGCACAGGGATGTCCCAGATGTCCAGGAAAACTCCGGGAAAAACTGGGCACAGCCAGAGTTGTTCCCTTGCTGATATCCTGCACTCAGCGCTTATCCCAAACCTTTCAGTTTTCCAGAAGGGATCATGGAATCGTTGGGTTGGAAAATCCCTCCGAGATCCTGTCCAGCCATCGACCCAGCGCCGCCAACCACATCTCCAAAGCGCCACCATTCCACAGGGACGTCCCAGATGTCCAGGAAAACTCCGGGAAAAACTGGACACAGCCACAGTTATTCCCTTGTGTTCACAGCTCATCCCAAAGCTTTTGGTTTTCCAGAAGGGATCATGGAATCGTTGGGTTGGAAAATCCTTCCAAGATCCAGTCCAGCCATCGACCCCACCCTGTCCCCAAGTGCCAGCATTCCACAGGGATGTCCCGGGAGGATGACTGTTCATTGGGATGCTGGATAACCATCATTCCCTTGGGATCCATCCCGGGAACTCGCCTGGCTCGGAAGGAAAATCTCTCTGGAGGTAACGAGGAGCACCCCAAGGCTCAACCCTCCATCCCACCTCAGCTCCCAGCCACCTGCAGCTTCCCTCTGGCAAAATCCCATCTGCACTTTTCACCTTTTTCCTGCTCTTTCAACCCTTTCTTTGTCCATGGGCCTTTTCTTTGAGGAATCCTCCTCCCCCCCAAAAAAACCCCAAAAACAAAACCCAAAAAAAAACCCCCAAAAAACCCCCCCAAAAAACCAACAAACACAAAAAACCCCCCACAAACAAACAAGCAAAAAAACAACCAAAAAACCCCCCAAAACTACAAAAAACCCAAACCAACCAACTATCAAAAAAACCCCACCAAAAAAAACCCAAAACCAACAAAAAACCAAACCAACCATCAAGAAAACCCCACCAAAAATCCAAAACAAAAACCAAGCAAACCAACCAAAAAAATCCAAACCCAACTAAATAAAACCGACCAAACAGAAGCAGTTTGAACCCGGCCTCCTGTGCCCTTCACGAAGCTGAGCTGCAGCGAGCTCTCGGGACGTGGCTGTGATTTCCCACATCTGTTATTCCCACACGTTCTTTCCGTGCCAGGAGTCCCGGGGAAGGAGCTCCGGGAGCCCGCGGTGGCACGGGATTCGGTGGGGTTCAGCGTACTGCCGCTCT
The DNA here is from genome assembly GCF_029207755.1 of Chamaea fasciata. Lineage (NCBI taxonomy): Eukaryota > Metazoa > Chordata > Aves > Passeriformes > Sylviidae > Chamaea > Chamaea fasciata. Next base: position 19,231,595 of record NW_027094099.1, on the reverse strand, counting down.
CGGGAGCCCACGGGGGAATTCCAGCCACGACCTCGCCCCGGCGGTTTTGTTCCCGAACTTCTCTGCACCCAAAGATCTGGCGTGGTGGGGTTTCCTCCTTCCACAGACAGGCTCAAGGGACAAGTCCATGGAATCCTGGAATCATCCAGTTCCATGGGCAAGGCCACCTTCCACCGTCCCAGGCTGTTCCCAACCTGGCCTTGGGAACTTCCGGGGATCCAGGGGCAGCCACAGCTTCTCTGGGAATTCCATCCCAGCCCCTCACCACCCTTCCCAGAGAACGATTCCTTCCCAATATCCATCTCAATCTCCCCTTTTCCCCTCTGAAGCCATTCCCTGTGTCCTGTCCCTCCATCCCTTGTCCCAAATCCCTCTCCAGCTCTCCTTTAGACGCTGGAGGATTCCCTGGATCCTTCCCTTCTCCAGGCTGGGATCATGGATCTTCTCCCAGGCTGTCTGAAGAGCCCTGAGGATCCACCTGGGAGCAGGGGCAAGCAGGAGTTTGGTTGTGGCAGGAACAGATTTCCTTGGGACAGCCCTGGCACAGGTGAGACGCCGAGAACTCTGGAAATTTCCAGCCTGGCTCTGCTTGAAATGAAAACCCCCGTTCTCCCCGGGTCAGATATCCTGCCCGCAGTTCCCCATTTGGACCACGGCTCTGGAAAACCTGATCAGAGCCGCGAAGACGGAATTTTTATTGGGGAGAACGGGGGGCTCCTTGCCAAGGTTTATTTTTCAAGGGAGCAAGAGCTAATCCCGGCAGCGGCTCCAGGGCTGCGCTAGCCTGGATGCCCTCGCAGTGGTTTATGGCAACTCCACCGCCAAGGCTGGGAGGGCTGCTGGTGTTTGCTTTGGACGAGAGCCGGAGGTGGTAACCAGCTCCAAATGTTCTCCTCAGAGTGCTGCAGGCATGGCTGGAAATTTGTTTTCTTCCTCAGTTTGGTGCAGGCATCACTGGAAATCCATTTTCTCCCTCAATGTGGTGGTGCAGGCATCGCTGGAAATTTGTTTTCTTCCTGTTTGGTGCAGGAATCACTGGAAATCCATTTTCTTCCTCAGTTTGGTGCAGGAATCACTGGAAATCCATTTTCTTCCTCAACATGGTGCAGGAATCACTGGAAATCCATTTTCTTCCTCAGTTTGGTGCAGGAATCACTGGAAATCCATTTTCTTCCTCAGTTTGGTGCAGGAATCACTGGAAATCCATTTTCTTCCTCAGTTTGGTGCAGGAATCACTGGAAATCCATTTTCTTCCTCAGTTTGGTGCAGGCATCACTGAAAACCCATCTTCTCCCAGGTTTCTCCTTTTTCTCCCCTGTTTCTCCTTCATTTTTCCACGATTTCCACTTTCCCAAATCCATCCCACCCGAAAACAGCGGAGCATTCAAAGCCGGCCGCAGACCAACAGCCCTCAGTTCAGACATAATCACCACGGACACATCCCCTGCCAGCTTCCAAAGCCCGAATTCCCGCAAAACCCGGCCTTAAACCCCCCCGTTGGGGTGGAAATTTTCCAGGGAATAGCACATGGGCTTCCTCCAGGGAGCCCACAGAGGTTATGGCGTGGAGCGACCCTCTGGAGAGAGCTTTGGACCGGGGCTGAGCGCAGCCGTAAATCCAGGAATGCCTGGGAAAAGAGCGAATTAAAACGTGCGAGACTTGGCAGGGAGCGCAGGGCTGGGGAAGGGGGCCTTAATGGCCCTTCCAGCCCGGGGCTGAGCTCGGTTCCACAGCCAGAGGATTCCCAAAATGTGCCTCCTGTCCTCCTCCAAAGGGTTTTTCCTTCGGGGCAGGGGTTGTGCAGCTCTTCCCAGCCGTGCCGGGGGGGTCAGGGAGGGGATCCTGCCCCCACACCTGCGGGAGTGTCCTGCGACAAGGGGGACAGGAGCGGAGCTCCTGGAGCCAGCCGGGGGGGACTGGGACACCCGCATTGTGAGGAGATGGAGCTGCTCAGCCCGCGGGAGAAATCCCCAAAATAACATCAGGTAGGATGGAAAATCTCAAGATTGGATCTTAAGGTGCAAGATCCCCCGAAACCAGCAGATCTGGACAATCCCTCTGACTGCAAAGATGCGGGATTGTGAGGACGGGATGAGGAGATGGAGCTGCTCAGCCCGCAGGAGAAATCCCCAAAATAACATCAGGTAGGATGGAAAATCTGAAGATTGCATCTTAAGATGTAAGATCCCCCGAAACCAGCAGATCTGGACAATCCCTCCAAAATGGGCAGGTCCCACAGATTCATTAGGAGTGAGAAAGGAGATCAAATGAAAGGATTTTAAGGGGGAACGGGGGGATTTAAAAGGAGCTTTTAAAGAAAAGAAAAAAAAAAAACCAACCCAAGAAAATGTGTTTTAAGTTTCCAGGAGAATTTTCACTTTGTTACGTGAAACTAAAAGCGATTCTGTGAGCCAGGCAGAGCTGCCCTGCTCACGCCCTTCTCACAACAGAGCAATGCACAAAAAGCCCTGTTAGCCCCAAAAATTCCATCGATCCGATTAAACCCACGTCTCCTCACACGTGGGCACCCCTGTTTGTGCCCAGCTCCTTGCCGTCCTGATCATACCTGCCCCCAAAACACCGGATTTCAACCCAAAGGACGCCAGCCAGACACAGCACTGCTCAAATTAAATGGGTTTTCCCCCCCAAAAAATGAAGAAAAGGCAGGAGGAGCCTCCAGCCAGGCCAGGGCTAAACATCACCTTGTCCTCAGCCAGATCCTGAAGCAGCTGGGATTTCTCCCAGGTGAGAACTTTTGGGATTTGCGAGCAGACAACAGCTCAGGGCACGTTTTTGGTCACACCTGAACGTTCCAGGTCCCCCTGATCCCCTTGGATGAACACATCCGTGGTGGGCAGAATCCCAGGAATCTACCAGCATCCCTGTGGGACCACAGGATCATTTTGGACACACCTGAACCCTCCAGGTCCTCCTCAAATCCTTGGGAAAACACATCCATGTTGGGCAGCATCCCTGTGGGACCACGGGATCATCTCCACAGGGTCGCAGCAGTGCCGGGACTGGGAAAAAGCAAAATATATTTTAAAAATAAATAAAAAAAAATAATAATAAAAAAGAACAACACGTGGGACTGGCAGCTTTGGTCTGGGAGAGGAGGAGGATCCCGGGAAGACGATGGAGCAAATCCCGCTGGAATTCATCCCCGACAGAGACCTGGGGAGGGCAAATGTCGCGTCCTGCCCCGGGCTGGGCTCCGGGAGCTGCCGGCGCTTCCCCGGCGCCTCCAGCCCGGGCAGTTCCCGCGGCAGGAGCACGGAACATCCCTCCGGACTCCGGAGAGTCGAGCTGAGCCGGGCGAGGCTGCGGCCGCCACCTCCTGGCGCCTTCGAGGAATCGGGGATTGGAGTGGGAAGGGCCTGGAATCCCCTCCAGGGCCACCCCTGCCGTGGGCAGGGGCACCTGCCGCTGTCCCGGGACACCTGTCCTGTGATGGGACACCTGTCCTGTCCCGGGACACCTGCCCTGTCCCGGGACACCTGCCCTGTCCGGGGACACCTGTCCTGTGATGGGACACCTGCCACTGTTTTGGGACACCTGCCCTGTCCCGGGACACCTGCCCTGTCCCGGGACACCTGCCGCTGTCCCGGGACACCTGCCCTGTCCCGGGACACCTGCCCTGTCCGGGGACACCTGTCCTGTGATGGGACACCTACCCTGTGATGGGACACCTGCCCTGTCCCGGGACACCTGCCCTGTCCCGGGACACCTGCCGCTGTCCCGGGACACCTGCCCTGTGATGGGACACCTGCCACTGTCTCGGGACACCTGCCCTGTCCCGGGACACCTGCCCTGTGATGGGACACCTGCCCTGTCCCGGGGACACCTGCCCTGTCCCGGGACACCTGCCACTGTCTCGGGACACCTGCCCTGTCCCGGGACACCTGCCCTGTGATGGGACACCTGCCGCTGTCCCGGGACACCTGCCCTGTGATGGGACACCTGCCACTGTCTCGGGACACCTGCCCTGTCCCGGGACACCTGCCCTGTGATGGGACACCTGTCCTGTCCCGGGGACACCTGCCCTGTCCCGGGGACACCTGCCCTGTGATGGGACACCTGCCCTGTCCCGGGACACCTGCCACTGTCCGGGGGACACCTCCCACTGTCCCGGGACACCTGCCACTGTCCCGGGCTGCTCCAACCTTGGACTCGGACATTCCAGGGGCAGCCGCGGCTCCTCTGGGAATTCCATCCTCATTCCAGAGGTGGAAAACGCCTGCTCTGGGGTTATATAAAGACAAGCGATCTCTGAATCTGATGGATTGGCCGAAGCCGCCCAGGAATTTTGTTCGGGGTCATCCGGCTGGCGGATTTGCGCTGCTGGAAGCCGGCAAACTCCACCCAGACGTGAAGGAGGAGTACAAGCCTAGCCTTAAATAAATAGAGGGTTTAAAAGTGCCTCGAAATGTCAGGAAGTAAGAAACAGACCCAGTACCTAGTTCATAGTTCAGTGATGTTGCCTTTTGCAAAGTCTGTGAAATTCTAGCCAGAGTTCAGGCTCCTTCCTGCTTTATTATTTAAAAATCTTGACTCTGGCTGTTTTCAGGGGCTACTAAAGCGTTTTGAGACTAAACAACAGAGAGGGAAAAAAAAAAAAAAAGAATAAAAATAATGTAGCCTGCATGATAAAAAATGGTTGTTCCCTCCCAGGGAAAAATTCCTCCCCAAAATCCCGTCTAAAACTCATCCACGCTGAGGTTCGGGGCGTGCTCTGACTGGGACACATTCCCATCCAATCCCATCCCGTACCTAAACCCTCCTGAGGGCATCCCCCGGCCCCGGGAATCCTGTCCCGTCGGGAAAAACCTCCCGGAATTCATCCCCAGCACCCACGAAATCCCCTCCTTGCCAGGAAAAAACTCCGAAATTCATCCCCAGCACCCACGGAGCCCCCTCCCGTCGGGAAAACCGCCGGAATTCATCCCCAGCACCCGCGTGGTGCCTCTAATCGCTTCCCTCGACCCCGGGAATCTCCTCCCGCCAGGAAAAACCCCGGAATTCATCCCCAGCACCCGCGGAATCCCCTCCCGTCGGGAAAAACCCGCCGGAATTCATCCCCAGCACCCGCGGAATCCCTTCCCCGCCGGGAAAAACCCGCCGGAATTCATCCCCAGCACCCGCGTGGTGCCTCAAATCGCTTCCCAAAGAGGGGGAAATCGCCGCTGCGGTTTTCCCGGGGGGTCTCCGGAGCCCTCCTGCCCCCAGGAGCCGCCGCAGCCCCCGAGCACGGGGGGAGCAGAGGGAGCAGCATATGGGGACAAGCTCCGAGCTGCTCCGGCACTGGCCTGAAAGAGCAGCTCCATCAGCCGCAGCCAGCAGACCTTCTGCTTCCCCCGATTCCAAATTCAGCGCAGGCTCCAGCCCAGACAACTCCAGGCTCCTTCCCCGCTTTAATTATTTAAAAAACCTCGCTCCGGCTGTTTATTTTCAGCGGCTGTTAAAGCATTTTGAGACTGAACAGCACCAAAAAAAAAAAAAAAAAAAAAAAAATTAAAAAAATTTTTTGAAGCCTTTCCCTCACTCTGCCGGTGAAGTTTAATTCACTCTAATTATTTCATATTACTTAGACCGTAATAGTTTCATAATTTCTAGTATATTAAGCGCTTAATACGTTGTGTCATTTCCAAGTCGCATATTAAATTCTGCAAAGCACATTTTAATGAGCGCTAAGTGGTGGGGAAATATTAATACCAGCGAACGGCTCGACGGTGGTGCCCGCGTTGGGGGGCAGGTGGGCACGGCTGGGTGAAATTTTGGGATGGAGAGACACCCGGGCCACCTCCTCTGCGGGCTCACTGCTGTCAGGTGGCCCCGGTGACCCAGAGAGGCACAAAACGCGAAGGAAAAGGTTCGGCTGCCCCCTCTACGAGCTCCAAAATTATCCGAATGTTTCATTAATTAATTCATTCCCCTCCCCGGGGGTCACACAGCCCCTCCGCGGCCCGGCGAGTTTGGGGGTTGTTGTTTGGTTTTGGGGTTTGTTTGGTTTTCCTGCACTCACCTGTGGAGGTGCCGCCAGCCCCGCTGATCCCCGGGGTCACACTCGGGATGTCCCAAAGGAAAAATCCCCAAATCCCAGAATGGCTTGGAGGAGACCTTAAGGATTATCCCAGCCACAAGCAGGGAAATTCCCGGTGTCCAGCCCAGCCTGGCCTCGGACATTCCGGGGATGGGGCAAAGCAGCCTTGAGAACTTTCCCTGAGCCCCAGACAAACAAAAACCCCAAAAAGTCTCTCCTGGCCTCCTGCCCCAAAGGGGTTTTAACCTTCATCCCACCCAGACAAATAAAAACCCCAAAAAGCTCATCTGGGCTCCCGCCCCAAAGGGGTTTAACCTTCATCCCACCCAAACAAAACCCCAAAAAGCTCACCTGGCCTCCCGCCCCAAAGGGGTTTAACCTTCATCCCACCAAGACAAATAAAAACCCCCAAAAGCTCATCTGGGCTCCTGCCCCAAAGGGTTTTTAACCTTCATCCCACCAAGACAAACAAAAACCCCCAAAAGCTCATCCGGCCTCCCGCCCCAAAGAGTTTTAACCTTCATCCCACCCAAACAAAACCCCAAAAAGCTCACCTGGCCTCCCGCCCCAAAGGGTTTTTAACCTTCATCCCACCCAAACAAAACCCCAAAAAGCTCACCTGGCCTCCCGCCCCAAAGGGTTTTAACCTTCATCCCACCCAGCCCTGGCTGGGAAGGGCCTCCTCACCCTCGGGGGATGTGTTTGGGATGCGGCTCCCGCTCAGCTGATCCCGAGGTCGGGATTAGAGGAAGGATTTGGGATCTGCTGCATCTCCGGCTGCGCCCACGCGGTGGCGGCCCAGCCCGCGGAACGGCTTAATGAGCGCGGGCGCTAATTAATTACCGGCCGCTCCTTCTCGGCGGGGCTCCTCACACCGCAGCGACCCCGCCACGGGCAGCCCCGCGGTGCCGCCAGTCCCCGGGATGCTCCCGGACCCCGCATCCCTTCCCCCGGTCCCGGTCCCGGTCCCGGTCCCGCGGTGCTCGGTGCATCTCCCAGCCCCGGAGCTTCCCCGGTGTCGTTCCCGCATCCCAGGTGGATTCTGGGCTAAAACCCGGCAATTTTCGGGCTGATGGGTGCGCGTCCTCTCTCCGAGCTCATTAGTGCCGTACCCTCATGTGTGACAGCGGCACATAAATGGGCGTTAATGAGCTCGGGGAGGAGCGGGCGGCACCCCCGGCCCGTCCCCGGGACACCCCCGGTACCGGGGGCCGCGGCAGCCCCGAGCACCAGGCGGCTTCTTGGAGTGTGTTTTTATTAAAGAACCGAAATCACGTACAGAGGGGGGCTGTCCCCAGAGCGTTGTTGTGCCCGTTAAAGTGCCGTTACATCCCGAATTTACAGGCATGGACGGGGGAAGGAAGGGCTGGAGGGAAGGAGGGAAGGGGGGGGGGGGGGGGAGGGAGCGGGGTAGGAAAGATAAAATAAATAAATAAATATACATCATAAAATAAATAAAAATCCGACGAATACTGTACCAAGAGAATCACAGTACATTTATATCCATTGCACGTAGCCACTTTTTGTTTCCAGTCTGGACGAGGGTGGCGGAAGAAGCGGACACACAGGGAGGGAGGGGGAGGCGGAGCGGGGTGGGGGCCCGGCCGGGACCCGGCTCCCCCCCCGGCCGGCCCGGGGCCGCTCCCCCTCTATCGCCGGGCCCGGCAGCGCCGGGCTCCGAGTCCTCTATGTACAAGTGTCTCCTGGCGGGAATGGCTTCTGTGGGCTCTGCCCGCATGGCTTCGGGGGTGGGGGGCCCGCGGGGGGCTCACTGGGGCAGCAGCGGCGGCTTGAAGGAGCAGTTGCCCGTGCAGTGCCGCGGGGTCAGCATCTTGCAGGAGAAGTGATGCAGCGCGTCGTGAGCCTCTGCAAGGGACGGCAGCCGTCAGCGACGGGCCGGGGAGGGTCCCCCCGAGAGCCCCGTGTCCCCCCGAGACCCCCCGAGACCTCCGTGTCCCCCCGTGTCCCCCCGAGGGCCCCGTGTCTCCCCGTGTCCCCCCGAGACCTCCGTGTCCCCCCGTGTACCCCCGAGACCTCCGTGTCCCCCCGTGTCCCCCCGAGACCTCCGTGTCCCCCCGTGTCCCCCCGAGAGCCCCGTGTCTCCCCTCCCGGTACCTTTTAATTTCTGCTGGATGGCGTAGCGCGCTTTTCTCTCCTGGTCCAGCTCGTTGCACAGCGTGTCTGCGGTGGGGAGCGGGCGGGGATGAGCCCGCGGGGCTGAGCCCGCCCCGAGGGCACCCAGAGGTGGGGGGACCGGGGGACGTGGGCTGGCCAGGGAAGTCGTTTTACGGTTTGGGGTTTATTTTTTAGTGGTTTGTTTTGGGGTTTTTTTGTTTTATTTATTTTTGTTTCGGTTTTTTTGGAGGGGGTTTGGAGTTTTTTGGGTTTTTTTTTGTTTTGTTTTGTTTTTTTTTTTTGTTTTTTTTTTTTTTTTAATTTGGCCCGTGTGGAAATGATTGCGGGACGGAAGGTTCGTTCTCTGCCGTGCGAGAGATGCCTCGCAGTCGTTTGGGGGGGCAGCTCGAAATCGTGAGGGGAATTGGAGGGCGAGGAAAGATACAGAATAAATAACAGTAATAATAATAAAACCCCAAAAAACCCCGAACAACAAAAAAAAACCCCAAAGAAACAAAAACAACAACAACAAAAGAAAAACCCCAAACCAACAAGAAACCCACCAAAAAAAACACCACCTAAAAACATCCCACCAAAACAAACAAAAAAAAAACCCAACCAAACAAAAAAAAATCCCCCCCAAAAATAAAAATAAATAAACAGAAAAATCCCTCACCCAACCAAACAGAAAAGCAGAAATAAATGAGATGAAATTTTTGTAAATTAAAAAAAAAAAAAGGAAATTTAAAATAATAAAAGTCCGGATGTGCTCGGCCTTACCTCGGACGATCTGCAGCTGCTGCACCATCTCCTCCCGGTACGCCAGCTCCCGCTTCATCTGGTCCTGGAAGTTATCTGTGGGGCCGGGGGTCAGCCCCGCGCCCGCCGCGGGAGCCGCTCCCGGCCGGGCCGGCCCGCGGGCAGGGGATGGGGCACCGGTACCTTTCAGGCTCTGGAAGTCCCTCTCCAGCTTTTTCCTCAGCTCCATTTGCTCCAGGACCAGTTTTTGTAACTCGTCTGTTTAAAAATACACGGCGGCGGGGTTTGAGGAGGGAGCCCCGCACTTTTCCATCTGGAGGCGGCTCAGCGCGGCGCTAATCGCATTACGTTACATTAATCACAGGAGTTAATCACTCCTCGCACAAAACACAAATAAATAAAGACCTCGGGCCGCGCGGGGGGAGGCCCGGGGGGCGCCGCAAGCCCCCGAGCCCCCTGAACCTCACCTCGGGCCAGGTTCTCGATGTCCTTTTCCAGCAGCGGCGTGCCGGTGACATCCATGGCCAGCCCTTCCTCGCCTGCCGGGGGGACACGGCGCGGTTCAGCCCGGCCCGGGGGAGGGGGACCCGCGGAGGGGCCGCGCATCGCCCCGCGCAGCGGTGCTTACCTCTGTCGGTATTTACAGGGCTGGGATGAGAGACATTCCTTTGGTCCTGATAGGATTTTCTGCTCTCCAAATCCTCCGCCGCGGAGTGATTGTCTTCTTTATCTTGCTCTTAAAGTTAATAAAACGGATTTGCCGGCCATAAGCAATGAAAGTATGGTTCCTGATATATCCTTAATTACATAATTACGGACAAAAGCCCCTCGTTAAAACCTTCTTAGCGGACATCCTAATCGCTTTGCTGGTGGAAAGTAGCTTGCGGGCAGGAGCTTGGCCCCGCCGGCCCATCCCCGCCGCACCGGCGGCATCCCCGGGCGCGGGGTGGGGGACCGGCCCCGCTCCCCTCCCCGGATCCCGTTTGTTTCGCTTTTCTCCCGAAAATCCCCCAAAAACGAAAGCGGCCCTTGGGGGTGCCCCCCGCCCGGGGCTGAGCCGAGCCCGCGGTGCCCGCGTTACCCTTGGCCTCGGGGGTGCAGAGGAAGGCGGCGGGGGCTCCCAGCGAGGCTGCGGGCTTCAGCGGCTGCAGGTGCTCCCCCCTCTCCGGCGCGAACACCTACAAAAGAGCGAGTCAGGAGCAGCCCGGGCCGGCCCCGCGGGGACCCCCCCGAGGGCAGATCCCCCCCCTTTCCCCCGGGCCCCGCACCTCGTAGGCGCCGCTGCTGCCGCTGCGCTCGGGGCTGCCGTCGGGGGCCTGGCCGCCCTCCTGCGCCCCCGCCTCGGCCGCCTTCTCCTCGGGCCCCTCGGCCCCGGCGGGCGGCGGCGGCTCCTCGGGCCCGGCCAGCAGCCGCGGCGGCGGCGGCTCCCGGCCCTCGGCGGGGCCGGCGGCGGGGACGGCGGCGGCTTCGTCCTCCTCGTCCTCCGGGAAGCGGTTGGACTCCACGTCCACCTCGGGCTCCTCGGCCGTGTCGCCGCCGGGGGACAGCGAGCGGTAGCTGGAGCTGCCCTCGCTGAGGAAGTCCGGCGAGAGGTAGCCGGGGCCGCGGGGCCCCGCGCCGCCGAACGCCTCGCGGGTGCCGTAGAGCTTGGCGATGCTCTCGGCGTCCTTCACCACCGGGCGGAAGGCGGACAGGTAACTGCCCTTCCTGGGCAGCGGCAGCGGCGCCAGCAGCGCCTCGTCCCCGGAGCGCTCCTCCTCGCCCGCCGCCCGCGACAGGGCGCTGGGGCAGCGCTCGCCCTCGCCTCCCGCGCCCTCCTGCGGGGTAGCGCTGCTGCGGCCGCTGCCCGAGGGCTCCGAGCCCTCCGGCTCCCCGTGCCGCCCCGCCAGCCCCGCGGGCTCGGCCGCCGCCGCCGCCGCCGCCGCCGCCGCCGCCACCACCACGGCCGTGGCGGCCGCCTTGGCCGGGCTCTGCGCGGGGTAGGGCGGCACGGGCAGGCTGCCGGCGGCCGGCCAGAACACCGGGAACGAGGGGTACACGCCGCCGTCCTTGGCGGCGCCGGGCTGGTGCGGCGGCTGGGCCGGCTGGTGCGGGTGGGGGTGCGGGGGTCCCCAGAACATGCCGGGGGGCAGCGCGCCGCCCTTGCCCGCCTCGCCGCCCCCCGCGCCGCCCAGCGCCTCCTCCTGCTTCTTGGGGCACAGTCCGAAGGCGGCGGCGGGGAAGCCGTAAGGGTGAGGGAAGAGCGGCGGCGGCAGCTTCTGCAGCATCCCGAAGCCCTTGCTGGGCACCGGGATCACCGGGTAGCTGCGCACCGCGCCCGCCCCGCCGTGCGCGCCCGCGGCCCCGCCGTGCGCCGCCGCCAGCCCCAGCGCGCCGCGCTCGCCCGCCGCCTCCTGCCCGCTGCACCGGAGGCTCTTGTGCGCCGGGGCCAGCTCGGGGCCGGCGGGCGGCGGCGGGTGCAGGGCGGCCTTGGCGGCGGGGGAGCCGGCCCCGGGCCCGCCGGCGGCCGCCCCTTGCAGGGAGAAGGTCCGCTTGCGGGTGCCGCCGTTGAACATGGCCTTGACATCCTCCCAGGCGTGCGACAGCTCCTCGGTGGCCGTCTTGTCGCTGAGCTTGAGGTGGCGGCGCCAGGAGTTGAAGTTGGCGGCGTCGGGCTGGGTGTACTTGGAGTCCGGCGTGCGGTGCGAGTGGAAGATGAACTTGTTGGGCGAGAAGTACATGCTGCAGTAGCTGCACTTGATGCACTTGGCGCGGGAGCTGTTGTAGCGCGCCGGGATGAAGCTGCCCCGGGAGCCCCAGGCGCACTCGTGCACCACGTCGAAGGCGAAGTTCTCGGGCAGCTTGGGCGGCTTGTGCTCGCCCAGGAAGGACTTGCAGAGCCGCTCCGCCTCCCTCTTGGTGATCATGCCGCAGCGGCGGGAGGAGATGGGCATGGCCCCGGCCCGCCGCAGGATCTCCAGCTGCACCGGCGTGCACTGCACGCAGGTGATGCCCAGGGCCACGCGCCGGTTGTGGATCTCATTGTAGCTGTAGTTCTTGAGCAGCGTGTTGGAGATCTGCGCCAGGCACAGCCGCTCCTGCCCGTCGATGACCAGGGACACGATGGGCACGCCGTACAGGGAGGTCTCACCCACTTGGTTGGGCTTGAGGGTATTGGAGCCCTGGTACGGCTGCAGCTCTTGCTTTGAATTTGGGGAGGAGCTTGCATCTCTCCCATTTCCCATCTGACTGGCGATCGCCTCCATTCCCCCCCAAAACGCCCCTGCAAAACAAAATCGGGGAAAGGCGCGGGTTAGAGGCGCTGCCGGGGCCCCGCCGCCGCCGCCGCCGCTCCCGGGGCCGCGCCGCTCGGCCCGGCCCATCCCCGCCGCTCGGCCCCGCCGCTCCTCGCTCGGCGCTGCCGGCGCCGACCCGGAGCCCCTCGGGCGCTACCGCAGGACCCTCCCCGACCGGCGGGGTCCGGCGGGGCCGGAGCGCATCCCCCCGCCCCGCGGCCGCCGGTACCGAGCGCCGCCGCATCCTCCCCGCCGGGCGCGGCCCCGCGGCTTGAGCGGCCCCGGGAGCCCGGGGCAAGGACATCCCGGGGGGGGGGGAGGGGGGTCACCACCTCCTCTTCCTCCCTCGCCGAGCCCCCGGGAGGTGCCGCGTCCCTTCCCTTTGTGCCGGCTCGCCGGGCCGTGCCGTGCCGTGCCGGTTTGCGGCGGGCTCCGGGCGGGCTCCAACCAAAGGCGCCGGAGGATGCGGCCGGCGCGTCCCGGGGGCCCGAGCCCCGGGCCGGAGCGGGCGGGCCCAAACTTGGCTGCCGGTGCCCTCGGGCGGAGCGGGGCGGAGGGCGCGGTGGCCCCGAGCCCCTTTGTCGTGTCCCCGGCAGGCGATTAGGCACGGGCGGATTAGGGGCCGGGGCGGGCAGCACCCGCCGCACGTAGCAGAAGGGCAGCAGCGAGCCAGGCAAATTGGCTTAGCGGGGAGGGCTCCCGGTGCTTTAAGCCGCTTCCGAGGTAATTACACAAAATAACGGGGAGCGACTCCCGAAAACGCGCCCCGCTTTCCGCTCCCACCCCCCCCCCCCCCCCACCCCATCCCCACGGCCACCCCGCCGCCCGCTCGCACTCACCGCGCCGCGGAGCCCGGCTGGACGTGCAGGCTCTGCTCGGGACTAGGGCCCGCAGCCCGCAGCCGGGGCCGCCATCGGCCCGTTCCCGGGGCAGCCGAAGCCGCGGGGCGGGCGGGCAGCGGGCGCGCCCTTCACCGACGCCTCGGGGCCGCCGCCCGCCCCGCCGCCGCCGCCGCGTCCGCCCGGGCGAGATGCAACAAGAGCGAGTGACCAGCCGCGCCACCGAGGGAGGATCCGGATCCCTACTTGGAGACGCTGCACATTGATCCGGTGACAGCTAAAATAACGGGAAGACACACCCACTTAGCACCAGCATATTTACATTAACGGCCTCCGGGACCCCGCCGCCGTCAATCACCGATGCGCTCCAGTCAATCACGGCGCGGCTTTAAGGCACGGCGGAACGGGGAGGGAGCGGGGGGAGGGCGTGGGGGGCCGCCACCGAGCGGGGACCCGCCCGGGCTGCCCGAGGTAAGAGCGGGGCTCAGCCCCGCGCCGCACCTGCGTGGGGCTCCGCGCCCCCGTGTCCCCCCACCCCGCCGAGCCGCCGTCCCGGGGGGGAGCCGTGCTCGTTCAAAGTTTGCGTGGGGAGCGGGCGGTAACGAAAAGAGGAGCCCGGGGAGAGCGGCGGAGGGACCCCATCGAAATCGGGGATGCGCTGCTGCCGCGCATCCCTCTGGCAGCCGGGATGCGCGCTCCGGTGCGGGGCGCGGATGCGGGAGCGGTACCGGGGCCGAGGGCGGGGGGCGGGGGGGACACCGGGCGGCAACGAAATCGCCGGGGGGAGAGGGCAGAGGGCGGCGAGCTCGTGGTTTTCGTTCCCCACGGCGGCTCACGCCACACGGGCAGGACCGGCCGGCGGGACCGGCGGAGCGGCTTAGGGGACCCGGCGCTCCGGTGACCGCCGCTCGTGCCGCCGTGGCGGGGGCCTCTCGCCGCATCCCTGCCCGGCTTGGGTTCCCGCACGCGGCGCTCGTCACGGCCACGTTAATTAAACTGTAATTAATCACCGCGTCCGGCCGCGATCGGCGCAATTACACCGATCAAACAGAAGTTAATAACGGCGCGGATCGCCCCCAGCTATCACTTTTGTGCGTGTGCCCCCGCGCCTTCCTTCTTTCCTTCCCTCCTTCCTTCCTTCCCCGCCATCACCGGCGGCACCGGGAGGATGCTGCGGAGCCGCCGCGGAGCGGAGCGCAGGTGCGGAGCCTCCACCTTTCTCCTCCGCGGCCGAGCCGCGCTCCCGAGGCGGGGCAGCGGCCGCCGCTCCCCCCGGGACGCCCCGTCGGGGGGGGGACGCGGACCGGGCGCTGCCGGCCGGGCCTTGCGGCGCGGCCTTCCCGCAATGATCGCAACCCGAGCCGGTAATTATTCGTCGCCTTTTAATTATTTATCCTCGCCGGTCCTCCCCCCTCTCCTCGAGCCGTACGGAGGCAGGAGCGCGGGGAGACGCTCCCGCTGCCCCGCTCGCCGCCGCGTTCCGGGTGATCCCGCGGCGTTCGGGAGCGGCTCCGGGGCACCGGGAGCGGAGCGGACCGAGCCGGTACCGCCGGGGCCGGGAGGAGACGGGCTGGCTCCGGGAGGACGCGGCTGTGCCCCGAGTCCCTCGGCCGTGCCCTCGGCCGGGCCGTGCCTCTGCCCGGTGCCCGCGGAGCTCGGAGCGGCCGAGGCGGCCCCCGGTTCTCCCCGGGGCGAGGAGCGGCCCCGACCCCGGCCCGGCCGCGCTCCCCGCTCCTCGCAACCGCCGTTATCTTTTAACAGTTGAATTGACTGCAGTTTTTGTCAGTTAATTAGGTTTAATTTACATAATTAGTACAGTATAAAGAGTATTGGGGATAATCAGGAGGTACGTCTCGCTTACTGTGTAAACACGGATTCGGAATTAAAAATCAGATGTAATTAAGGCGTGTGCGCGCGGCTTTTAATTGTAATGAATTTCTAATTAACGCTCAACGATCGCCGCACGCGAGAGCCGGGACGTTTGCCGGCACCGCCGCCCCCCAAAACCGGGGACCCCCCCGGGGACACCCCCGGGGCCGGGGGGCGCGGAGGGGCCGCGGCCGGCGGGGAGGGCGCTGCGCCCCGACGGGACCCCCCGTCCTTCCCCGTCGCCCGGGCCGGTGCCGCCGGCAGCCGAAGCCCGTGGATAATTTAGGTTAAAACTTAGGGAGCCGTGTCACGGGTGTATAAATAAATAATCACGCGTGGCGGGCGCGGAAGGCCCCGCGCTCCTGGAGGGCTGAGCCGAGATTGCCACATAAATCACGGCGGTCTAATTCAGTGGAAGTTTAATAAACGCCTCCTATTGGAAATGAATGTTCCCCATTTAACAGTTGTATCAGCACCATATAAAACCATGACCCCAATAAATTTAATTTTAGAGGCCGATCAATCCGGGCTTCTCTCCATCGATCCGCGGCGGCTCTGCACCTCCGCAGCCTCTTCCGCGGCCCTTCCCGCCGAGGCGGGGGAAGGAGCGCTTCGATTAGACTCTTTATTAGGAAAAGATTGCTCCGAGAGGCCTGAAAATTAAACGGTGACATTTTAATTACTGGACATTGACAAAGGGAGCGGGCGGCGGCTCTCTGCAGGCCGGCCACACTCCGCCTGACCCGGCTGCTGAAGCCCCCGCGGGGCGGGGGGAGCAGCGGGAGCCCTGGGGGTTCCTCTGGGTGCGCCCCGGGATCCCTTCCCAGGGCTGGGCACAGCTGGTCCCCACCCCCATCCACCTTTTCTGAGCACAGAGCGCGTCCCCCGGTCTGTGGCCGCCTCCTCTGTGCCCCCCACACAGCCCCTCCATCCCCACAACACCGCCCCGGCTCTCCCCGGTGTGCCTCGGGTCCAAGCCCGCCGCTGCTGTCACCTTGTCCCCTGTCCCTCTGCCCACCCAAACCCTCCCTGGTGCCTTTAAACCCTCCCGATTTTCCCTGGCCGGAGCGGCTGCGGAGGAACGCGGCGTGCGCGATCGATAGACACGACTTTATTGATCAGGTGGAAGCGAACGCCTCGGCGGGGACGGAGCGGGACGAGGCGGGGGCAGCGGTTCCGTCCCCTTTGCCCCTACCGGGGACAGCCGGGCAACGCTGCGGGATGGAGCCGCACTCACCTGCGCGGGGCCCCGGCCGCGGGGAACTTTTCCTCCTCCTCCTCCTCCTCCTCCTCCTCCTCCTCCTCCTCCTCCTCCTCCTCCTCCTGCTGCCGCCCATAAAACCCCCCAGACATCCATTAAACACCTCCCGGGCTCTGACAAACCTTGAACTTGCGCCGCGGGCCCGGCGCCGGCAGCAGCCGCAGCGGGGACCGGGGAGGCAGCGGCGGCTGCGGGAGCGGGGAAGGCTCAATCCATAAATCCCGTCCTGAGCGCACGCGGCTGGTTTATGGACAGACCCTCCGCCGAAGGTAACGCAGCCCCGGGTCAGCGCAGCTCCCCGGCAGCGCCTTCCCGACGGGAAAGGCGCAGGATCACAGGCTGGCTGCGGCTGCCTCGAGTTAGGAGAGACCTTAAAGCTCCTCTCGTTCCAACCCCACCTCCATGGGCAGGGACACCTTCCACTAGAGCAGCTCGCACATTTTTTTTTTATTATTCGGTGTGACCGAACCCTACAATTGGAGGATTGTAGGAAATCCTACAATTTCCTCTTTTTCACCGTTAGGTTTTCCCAGGCCAGGTTGGGGGAGCAGGAGGAGGCCACAAAGTTTAAGGGACAGTCCCCTTGATCCCTCCAAATTTCTGGTGCCTGTGAGCATCCCTCCCCCCGGGAATGCTGAAGATGAGTGATCCTAAAAATACGGGTTACAGCTCAGGATCTCACCATCAGTGGGCTCCAGCTCCTCCCGCGGGGAGCCCCTGTGCCCCCCAGGCCCGGCCGTCACCTCGGGGACATCGCTCCCACCCCTTCGGGGCTCGGGCTGCTCCTTGCCCGGGGCAGAGTGACCATAAATGCCCTGCCCTGGGTGCGGGAGGGGCTGAGGGGCCGCAGGTGGAGCCTCTGCAGCTCTCGGGGACCTGCGGGCACCTGAGATGTGTTTGTTCCCTGACGGGCCGGCCCGTGGCGGTCCCCGGGGTGTCCCCGGGTTCATCTCTGCGGGTGCCACATCCCAACGGGAGTGGGACGAAGATCCCTTGCCCGGAGATGTGTCCGAGGAGCTGAGCAGCCTGGGGGCCTCTGGAGCATCCTGGAGATGGGATTTGCTGCCCGAAGAGGCCGAAGGAATTCTCTGTGTGTGTGTCCCCGCAGAGCGGAGCCGCCCCCGGGGACAGTCCCTGATCCATCTCGGGCCTCCTGCCCCTCCCCAGCCCAGGAACAGCTCCCGGGGGGTTCCCGGAGCAGCTCCCGGGGATTTGGTGGCTCCTGGATTGTCCTGCCCGGGGACAGCGCTGGGACAGAGCCCGGCGAGGCCGGTGCCCGCTGCGGTGGCATCGCCCCCTCCTCACCCCTCTGCCCCCGGAGCCGCTTCTCCCGCAGCTCTCGCTCTCCACCGGCGGATTTGGTTCCCTACAGGGGTTGTTTATTTCCCAGCAAAGCCCCCAAAATTCCCAGGTTTTGCCCCCACACCCCTGCGGTCCATCCCTTTTCCAATGGATGGCTCCGGGTGGAACTTTCCCTGCGGGACCACGCGGCTCCGGGAGGCAGGAAAAACAACCCACGGCACTCCCAGCTCCAATCCCCCCGTCGGCTTTTTGCTCTCGGGTGTCCGGGGGATCAAATGAAGCTCCCGGGAGCTGTTCCCGGCGATCGCTCGGTTCCGAACGCGATCACATCGCCGGCCTTGAGCCGAGGGGCAGCCACAGGTAAAGGAGCCCCGGCAGCCCCGCCTCCCCTGGCAGCTCTTCAGGCTGTTCTCTGGAAAACAAAGACCGAAGCTTTGCCTTTGGGATGCTGACAGCGGGCTGGGTTTGGCCACGGGATACGAGAAACCAAAATATTTTCTGTTTCTGGGCTGATTTAAAGGCGAACTTCCTTCTCGCGGGAGCTTTGCAATGGGGAAGGGAAATGGGGAAAACATCGGAAGTTTTGGCACAGATGGGACGTGATCCGTTGGGAAAAAAAACCATCCCCAGGCAGCCCCAGCTGCGGGTCAGCTCCTGCCTGCGTGGAGAGCAGCGTCGCTGAGCCCCTTCCCAGCCCTTCCAGGAAAATCGCCCCGGAGGTTCCTTCCCATCCCTGGAAAATTTGGGAACAGGGTGACGTGACACATCAGGCAGAGCCTGGGGCGTGTTTCATGTCCTGGCCACCTCCAAGTCGTTTTTGAGTGCACTGAGGTGGGATTTGCTCAGCCCCAAAGCAGCCCCGTGCTGCTGGGGGATCCCTTCGGGCAGCTTTGGGGTCCCTGCACTGCTGAGGGATCACCTGAAGGCACAGACACGGATTGGGATGTTCTTGGTGCAGGGAGAGGAGCCTGGGCTGGGTTAAGAACTCCTGGATTTGGGAAGGGGCAGCCAGAGGAGAGAAATCCTGGCCCTTGTCCTCACCTGTGCCCTCGGTGCTGGGAATTGGAGTCCTAGAGGGGACAAAGCACCCCCAGAGCCCGGACCCAAGCTTTGGGAACATCCAACCTCGCTGCTGCTCAGCTGGGAACGCCAGCAAGGCTGAGAGGAGCTGGTTAATCCCAAACTTCCCTCCTCTGCTCTCCCATCCAGCCCCATTCCCCCCAAATTCTGCAGCGGGGCATCCCTGGCTGCACTGAACCCAAGGATCTGGGAGAGGAAAGGGGATGGAGGCCCCCAAGTTCCCTGATTACACCGATGAACCAGGTGAATTAAAATCCTGTCACCACTTGAACCAGGAGGTTTTTCCCAGCTCCATCCCACACGGATTTTTTCAGGGTGAGTCTCCCAACCTCCCTGCCAGGAAAAGCAGCAGGAGAAGCCCTGGGTTTGCTGAGTTTTAAACTAAATCCGAGAAATAAAGAGAGAGAGAGACCTTTTAACCAGGGAACGCTGCTGCAAACTGTTAGGGATAAATAAATGGCAGCGCTGCCGATGCCCTGCTTGGCTCACAGGGAGGGAATTTGTCTCACTTTAGCGAAAGGACCTGGAGGAACGGGGGGCCGGCGGCTCATTCATTGCGCTGTTATCTGCCAGCGAGGTTGTGACATCAGAGCAATTAAGACAAACTTTAGTCTATAAGTTCACGCCGGCAACCTCTACACTTCAAAAGAAGACAAACGATCCCTCCAAGGAAGGAAAGCGAGCCTTTTCCAGGCTGCTTCCAGAATAACATTTAGGATTTGCAGCGGTTCGGGAGGAATATTTCACTGAGTTGTGGGGAGGGGGGAAGTTGAAGCTGCTGGTGGAAAATAAACAGTATTTTTAATTTATTTTTTTTTTAGCAAAAAGTTTATTTTTAATGCAAAGACAAGCAAACAAACCCCAACCTCCTCCCACCCAACTCGCCCACCCCCAAACCTGCCTCTCACATCTGTATTTTCTGATTATTTTTTTTTTCCCCTTTTACTAAGCATTTTAAAACACAAGGACTGATTCGATCTGTGTTGGTCTGTTGTGGAAACGTCCAGAGGAACTGCAGGAGCCAGAAACACCCAGCAGAGACCTTGCAGTCATCCCTTTCTCCTGGAACACCAAACCTGGAGCCAGCTGACCCCACAGCCGTGCCAGGGAAGGATTATTCCCAATTTCCCATCCATCCCTGCCCTCTGGCACTGGGAAGCCATTCCCTGTGTCCTGTCCTTCCATCCCTTGTCCCCAATCCCTCTGCAGCTCTCCCGGAGCCCCTCAGAGGCTCTGAGGATTCCCTGGATCCTTTCCCTTCTCCAGGGGAACATTCCCAGCTCTCCCAGCCTGGCTCCAGAGCACAGCCCCGTCCTTTTCCACCGGCCCTTTCTCCACCTCAGCCAAACCCTCTGTGACCCAGGGATCAGCCTGCAGAGCCTGCCCAGGGATGCTCCTCCTGTCTCACCCCCAGCAGCTGGCACTGGGAGCAGGGAGCGGCATTCCCAGTCAGTTACTGGTGGGATGCTGGCCCACCTGGCAGCCCTCACCTCCTCACAGCGTGGGCAAACACAAAGATTTCTCATTTTTGGTCTGTTTGCTTTAGTTTTACACTCACAGGCAGTATTTTGTGGCCCACCTGGCAGCCCTCACCTCCTCACAGCGTGGGCAAACACAAAGATTTCTCTCTTGTTTTTTTGGTCTGTTTGGTTTTGTTTTACACTCAAAGCCAGTATTTTGGTGGCTGCTGCACTCAGACACAGGCACCAACTCCTCAGGAAATCCTCTGGACACTCGGACAGGAGCAACAGTTAAAAAACACTCCGGAGTCAGGAAATAGAACATTCAGTAACCCGAAAATAGAGATATAAAATACTTGCATTTAAGGCGGTGTACAGTCTAACTGAAGATAACCTGGCAATTGCTCAGCAACGAAAGAAACAAGTGAGAAAATTCCTAACGCGGCGGCGAGGAAAAAAGGCAGCCAACAAATATCTTGATTTTGCTGATGCTCCTAAGAAAACAGTTGGGGAGTAAAATAGGATCTGGATGAACTGAGAGTCCAAAGGGGATGATGATCCTGGTGTCCTGGTGTGGGGAGAGCTGCTGGGATGTCACTGTGCCCCCTGGGCTCGGCGCTCCTCCAGCATCCTGCACACCCACATGGACACCACCTCGGCGTTGCCGTCGTTGTACTGCACCACGAAGGGGTGGCCCTGCAGGGGGGACAGGAAATACAGAATACAGGTCTTTCTGGGGACAGAAATACACCAAAGAACCCTGTGGTTACAGCCACAAAAGTGTAATAAAGCACTGAATCCAAGCAGGGCATTTCCTGCTCCCGTTCAGAGCAGGAGGGAGGCAGCCCAGGCTCTTTGCAAATCTTGTTTTGTTTTGTTTTTAATTTTTTTTTGGTTGATATTCCATTTGCTCGTTGTGTTTTGAGCCAGGACAGCTGAGCAGTTGCTGAATGTTTGGGTACCTGGAACTCAGCACAGCCAGCAGGACACAGGCTGAAAATACAGCAGCAAACTGGTTTTCCTGACTGGCCTGGTGCTGGTGTGCAATAACCACCTCCTTCCCAATTTTTAAATGTTCAGCCTTAAAAATACCTGGAAACAGCACAGCCAGCAGGAAAGAGGCTGAAAATCCAGCAGCAAACTGGTTTTCCTGACTGGCCTGGTGCTGGTATGCAATAACCACCTCCTTCCCAGTTTTTAAATATTCAGACATAAATGATGCATTTATCAAACCAAACCAAACCAAACCCAAACCACATCACCTGGAAACAGCACAGCCAGCAGGACACAGGCTGAAAATCCCAGCAGCAAACTGGTTTTCCTGACTGGCCTGGTGCTGGTGTGCCTTGCCCAGGCTCAGAGGGATGCACTGGGAATCCTGCAGGGAATGGGAAGTGGCTGCTGGAGAACACAGAGCTTGGAGCTGCAGAGGTCAGGCAGGACAGGGCCAGGGCTGGCCCCCAGTGAGTGTCAGGCAGCCTAATTTTGTGTGTCAACCCCGAAAATGAGATAAACAATGACAAACCAGGCTTTTTAAATGAACTTGTCTCATCTGGTTCTCTTGATAAAGGGTACGTTTCTCGAGGTGCAGTGTCCCACCAGACAGGTTTAACTCTTTCACGGGGGAGCTCCTGGCAGAGGGGGAGGTGAAGGATTTAAATATCTGACAGGAAATTAAAAGGGCAGTGCCCCCCCCTGAACACAGAGCCCTGGTAATTCCAACTCGGTGCTCACCAGCCATCAATCATTTAGCCCAGTCAATTAAACCACCATTATTCAAGGGTAAGAGTTCCATCGTTTTATCTACCCCTAAAATTCAGCAATTTGCTTTCACGGCCTTCTCCTCTGGCCTAAAAAGAAAAAAAAAAAATCTTTGTTTCTGATAACAACCCACCCTTATTGCCACAGACCTTGCATGGCCAGGGCTGCAGATTCATCCATTTGCAGTGCAGCTCTGCTCCTGGTGGATGAAGTTCCCTCTGGGATACAAAATCATCACCCACAGCCCCAAATTTGGGCTGCCTGAACCCCTCCAGCTCTTCAGTGTAAAGCCCAGGTCACAACTTACAAATTGCAAATCCAGGGAAGGGCAAAGCTTCAGGAGAGAAGGATCCTCTGAGTGTAAAATGTGGTTTGGGAGAGCACCAAGGGGGTTCAGAGCAGTGCCAGAGGACAGGCAGACCATCAGTAATGCCCCTCATGCAGTGCCTGGCATTTCGGAGCACTGTCCAGGCACAAAAGGAGTCAGTGTTTCTGTCAGACTGGTTCAAAGGGCCATGGAACAGGCAGTTACCAGCCCAGAATGGTGACAAAGCACATTCCCAGTGGGAAATAAATGCCAGTCAGCCACCGATTTTTCCTTGGAAATCCACCAAAAAGGAGAGATTCTCCTCCCCAGAGAAAATCCCTGGCGCACAAAACGTGGGAGGGATGAGGACAGGGCAGGAACCTGAATCCCAAGTGGTGGGAGTGCACCAGATCTAACCCACAACAGCACCTCCTTATATTTTTTCCCCCTGGGACAGTGAGAGGCTGACTGGGGAGGGCAGCAAATTAAAAATGATAAGAAAATTCCTCACGCTTCGGCGAGGAAGGTTGGGAAACGCGTGGCACTGCATTGGTGCCACCCTTTCAACATTTCTTCTTCCAGGAACCCTCCCCAGCCTGAGCTCCATTTATCACCAAGCACCACGGACCAATCATGCATTCCATTTAAAAAAAATTAAAACCCGAACTCCACGCAAAAAAAAAAAAAAAAAAAAACAAAACCAAAAAGAAATCACCGTAAAAAGATCCCAACTGTTGCAGGCACAGCCTTTGGAGACAATGGCCGTGCCCTCAGACAGCATTTCAAATACAGTTTATTAGTGTGTGATATGAAAAGGGTATTTTTATTGCATGATATAATGCAATGGGACCTTGGGCGCTCTGCAGAAGGACCTTGCACTCAGAAGTGTAATGAACCCATAGTCCAAAAAACATTATACTGTACATTAACCTATCATTAATGGCACATTAGGGCTGGGGGCATTGCACGCTCGCTGGTCAGGGCTCCATCAGGACAGTGTGCAGGAAGGCACAGACTTCCCAGGCTTAAAACAAATAGAGAAAATAAATATTACTGCTGGCTGCAGGCTGCTTGCAGGGAAGCTCACTCGCTGCTTAACTCGCAGGGTTTTTTTAAAGGGGGGCAGGAGGAAGATGCAGCGGTTTATGGGGCGGTGTTGGCAAGCTCTGAATGCATCAGGTGCAGCTTTTCCTGCACAGAATAAAGGGAGAACTGGAAGCCTGCTCCCCTTCCCTGCCATTCCATAATTCCTCCCTGGCAGCAGGAGTTGGGAATGGGATGAGCATCCTCTGACCCTGATCCCTGCTGAACACCTGGGATCTGTTTCACCTGAGCAGAACTGCAGCCCCTCTGCAGAATTCCAGCCCTGCCAGCACTAATTCCACGTGAAACGTGAGCAAACCACCAAACTCCTGGTGCTCCCAGAGCAGGTTCCATGCCTTCCCCCCGCTCCAGGTGCTCCGTTCAAAGGAAGGCCACAGAGCAAATGTTAAATCAGGAGAGCCTGGCTGGCAGCTCATCCCTCCAACTCCAAAAAAATTCCACCTTGGCTGTCCAACAGCACATCCCAGTTGGTTCTCCCAGTTGCTACTGAGGTGTCTGTGCCTGTTTACAGCTCTTGTAATTAACTCAGGGCATGGATTCCAGGGGAAATTCCTGCCCATCCTCACGTTTAATGGGAGACAAGTCCGACCTCCAACAGGACAAACACAAAGCTCAGCTATGGAGCTGCTCCAGCTCCCCAGGACTCCTGGAAACACAAAGAGCTGAGAAACCCCAACAGCTTCCTAGAATTCCTGGAAACACGAAGTGCTGAGTAACCCAAAACCACCCTGAACTGACCTCGAACAGTAACCCAAACAGTTTCACAGAATTCCAGGAAACACAAAGTGCGGAGTAACCCAAAGAGCTCCCCAGAATTCCTGGAAACACAAAAAGTGCTGAGTAACCCAAACCACCCTGAACTGACCCCGGGCTCCCCTGCGGCGACCTCAGCACGTGTTAGGATTTCATCACCCCACCCCTGCCTCCAGCGCTGGAGGATTTTCCATCTCGAGCTGCTGCCTCCAAGGACAAGCCACGGTAAAAGCTGTTCTAATTATCTGTGCCAGCTATCCACAGTATCCAACTGCGGCTCCCACAGCCAGGAATAGCAGCGAGGAATCCTCAGGCCAATTGTCTCACTGCCGACTCCCAAAACATCGTTAATTCACAGGCACAGAAGGTGGCGGGGCATCCTCAGGGGATGCTCCACGCGGCTTCTGAGGCTTGAGTGGGGTGAGAACTCTGGAAGAAAGAAACTCTGAGCACACGGCAATCCAGGGAGACACAGAACGCACCAACGGGTGAAAGGACCCTGCACGACACTGTTTGAGGCTCCAGCTCCAGCTTTTCTTTTCCTTTTGAAATCTTGAGATCTGTTTCTTTTAAACCCTTTGAAGAGAAGTGTGAGCACCTGAAGTGCTCGGAACAGCAGGGACTGGGAGGCTCAGTTTGTGTGTCTGCCAAGAGTGTCCCCAGTGTCCCAAAGCTGCAGCAAGGTCAGCCGCAGCCTCCTTGTCTCTTCCAAATGGGGTTGCAGATCACAGGTTGAGTTTAACCCTAAAGTTGCAGCTCCTCCTTGGGACTGGCAAGGCTGTGCTGGATCTGGGAGCTTTTGCTGGCCCAGTTCTCTCTCCCTGCTCCTGTCCTCAGACTATTGAGGGCAAGGACTGTGCTGGAGAGGCTGCAGCATCCCCAGAGCTTGGCTCAGCTGGGTGCTGGACAGAAAGGCCCGGAGCAGGGGATGAAATCATGGGATCACAGAATCCTACAGCTGTGGGCTGCGAGGACCTTAAAACCCATCCAGTCCTACCCCTGCCCTGGGCAGGGAACACCTTCCACTACCCCAACCCTGAACACTCCCAGCATCGACCAGTGGGGTTTTCTGGGTGGGGATGAGGCAGGAACGAGAACACATCCACACAAAAAAACCCCCAAAGCCCAAATGTGATCATTTTCCTGGAAGTTTCTGCTCCTTCCTTGCTCCAGAGCCCAGCCTGCTGAGCAGCTCCACTCGGGGAAGTGGGGAGTTTTGTTTGTTGCACGGCCTCCCTAACATACGCTGTAATTAAAATGTTGATTACTAAACAGTTTAAATATATGACAGACAATGCAGTTAAAGCCTACAGTTAGGTCAATATGTGATTTAGATTTGCCATTTAAAAACTCTCATTTAAATTTTGCATACATTAATCACTACCATACTTCAGTGTTCTGATATCCACCTGACTACACTATTAAAATAAAACTTGCTGCCCCAGGGAAATCCTACTTATTCTTAATTGTTTCGAGGCTTTGATGGGCTTTTAATCTAAGATTAATTTATGCAATTTTAAATAACTCTTCTTATGATTAATAAGCTTGAAAATTAAAAGGAGTCTAAAGCAATTATAATGAGCATTTGGTCATAACCTCATTAGGAGAAGGAGTGAAGGATACAGCTCTGGAATTCTTAC
The DNA here is from genome assembly GCF_029207755.1 of Chamaea fasciata. Lineage (NCBI taxonomy): Eukaryota > Metazoa > Chordata > Aves > Passeriformes > Sylviidae > Chamaea > Chamaea fasciata. The sequence goes on along the minus strand of NW_027094099.1, from coordinate 19,206,030 downwards.
AAGACTACAATTTAAGGTTACTTTCAGAGGAGTCAGACATAGTTCTTGAAATTGCAAAGGCAGATTAGCCCAGGTCAGCCTCAGAACTACGGCTACCTAGATTAGCACACTAATGATTTTATCCCTCTGATGATACGTGAGCCAGTGAAAAGATGATGCAAAACAAAGATAAATGGGTAACACAACTAAGCACTGAAGCCTTGGGGTTATATTTCTTCCTTATATTTTTTTTTTTGAGAGGTACTTTCCCCCCCTATTATTTATCTGTTTCTAGATTGACTTTCACCAATGCATTTTTCCTTTTTTAAATGATGAAGCTTATTGCAAGTGATTTTCAGCTGGTTCAGTTTTGCTGAGGCACCAGAACTCTCCTGCAACTTACCGAATTTGCCTTCAAATAACAACAGCCCCCAGGCCTGATGGATGGACCAAGAGGAAGAACAGCTTAACTCTGACCTCAACACCTCAACCTGAAGAGCAACTGTCCACACACTTCACCCGAATTTCCATTTTTCAACAGCAGTACAGGTCCTTCGTTATGATTAAAGGATTGTTTTTCCAAGCTTTGGACAGCTGGTGACCCCAGAACAGATCTCAGAGACCCCTCATGCACTTGACTGATGTGTCCAGGCTGGCAACTCATCAAGAGACAAAGGGTCAAGAGGGAATTTTTCAGGTCAGAACAGCAGGAATCGGAGCAGCTCCATGACACAGCCTGGACCTGACTTCAAGCAGGACCCTGGGTCTGCTATTTGTTCCCTTCCTGTGGCAAAGGCTGGTCTGAAATTTACTGCAGAGTTTAGGGTTTGGCTGTGGCACAGAGGACTCTATTTGCCCATCTGCAGACCATTCTTTCCCACGGCAGTTTCGCTTTTGATATTTGTTGTTAAACCAGTAACTGTCCTTGGCACCCCTCGGCGCCGCTCAGCTAAAAACGAGCCAGCTCCCAGCAAAGGTATTCCACTTTTTTGCGTTACGGCTCTTCAAACAAACTAAAGCAACCGAAATCTCATTGGAGTTTACTTCTGCAAGTGCTGCTGAGGTTAAGAAGAGCTGCAGAGGAGGAATGGGGAGAGTGGCCCAAGGCTGATGGAGGCTGTCGACATTAGCAAGCTGTCGACAACAGAAGCAGCTCCGCTGAGTGAAACGCTCGGTGCGACATTTCAGGGATGGAAGAGGTTTGACTTTTGCCCAGCTCTGCTCTGGTTTGTGGCCTCGGTGCCCATTAGTAGCTGGAGCTCATTAGGTGTGTGTGCCTGGAGCACATCTTCTGGTGGGGCTGCATTTGAAATGGGTTCGATTCGGGAGCTTCAAGACGTGGCTGCGATGAGAATGAAAGAGTGGGGGGCTCAGAAAGGGCAGAGAGCCACAGCAGAAATGCACACCTGACCTGAACTCTGACGGAGCTGCCACCTGCAGAAGGGTCCTCAGCACCAGCACAGGAATGGGCTCGGTGACACTGAAAGGAGCTGGGCAGGAATTAAAAGCTGATACAGAATTTCCTTCAAACAAGGACTAAATATTCCCTGCAGTACTGCCTTCAAGTGAGGAGTAAATGTTCCCCTAGAACAGGGCAAAAGGGTGAAGAAAACAACTGCTTTCCCCAAGTTTTTCTACTGGGGGAAAAAAAAAAAAATTGCTAAGCAAATTACCAAGCTGAAGTAAACTGAAACAATCTCCTCAATGTTTTCCACCCAAACCTTAGAGAAGAAAATGCTGTGTGCATACACACATACACACACAAATAACAACAATTAACAAAAGCAAAAAAAAAAAAAAAACCCCCAAACCCAAACCTGAAAATGATGTGGCTGGAAGCAAAAAAGGGAGAATGAAACAGCTCGTACTTCGTTAGCATTTTTGTGATGAAGTTTCAGCAAATGAACAAGTTGTTTTAAAAAGTACCACTACGATCATCCTGCATTCCAATGGCGACACGCTGCCTGCACGGAGTGCTAAATAACATCGGCCTGTTTGCCGGGCTTGGCAAAGGGACTAAATAAAGTATTAAATGATTTGAGGTGAAGGTGCTGCCAAATCCCCCCGTCTGAGGAGCACAGAAAGCTCAGGCGCGACGTCGGAATAAACACAGAGCCCTGCTGAAAACAGAGAGAAGGCAAAATATATCACCACTAGTTGGCTTGGGGAAAAAAAAAAATATATATATATAAATTCCTTTGAATCTCTCCCAAGGTCACCGAACAACGACCGAGGCCACCAACACCATTTCCACCCTCAGAGCTGTATTTTAATCCAAGCTTTTCCCTGGTGGGAACCTGCCTCTCCCCAGCCCAGCAGGCACACGCTCATCCTGATTTCCACCCAGCTGAGTGTTTCCCCCCCAACCTCTCCCATCAAATCCGAGCGGGCAGATGCACATTTATGGGACAATGAACTTTTCCAGGGCTGTAGTTTGGTGTTCCAGCCTGAATAAAGCTGCGTGTTCCCAGCTCTGCCCTGGCTTGGGAGCGCGAGCAGCCAGCTCCGGAGGGGAGGCCGTGGCTTCAAAAAAAAAAAAAAGAAAATAAATAAAAAAAAGAAATCATGTTTAATTTAAAAATTAGAAAGTGGAGCAGGCTGTGAGCACAGAGGTTGATTGAAACAAAATTTAAATTCCTGTCAAGCCCATTTAAACACAGGGGCCCTTCATAGGCAATTAGCTGCTCCCTGTGAAGGCTGAGCGAGGCCGGGCCCGGCCACTGTGAGGAGCCGAGAAAAATTAACTAAAACCAGGCGCTATGAAATATTTAGCCTCCCAGTTTATCACGGGGGTTTGGAAGTGTAAACAAGACAAAAATCGATTCCTCGGTGCCCTCCAATCAATCCCCCAAAATGGCGAGGGCATCTGTTTCTGCTCAATTTTGTTTACTCTGGCAGATTTGCCTTAATTGCGGTTGTTTATCTCCCGTTGTCCCCGGGGCCCTAATCTCCCGATTACTAATACTTAACACTCATTTCACATCTAAAGCTACTTCTAATCCTCAACAGGTTTCTGGAGCTCTTAAAATGATGGAGGCAAGGGGAGAAGGGTAGGGTGGGGAGCGGAGATTTCTCTCTTTTGTTGAGAGGAGCATTTCGCGACCCCGCAAGCAGCTGAGCCCAATCGTCACCAGGGATGGCGGCGACAAAGGTGCTAAAAGGCTCTTTCACAAACTCCGCACTCCGCCGGGAATGCCGGCGAGGGAAAAAAAAAAACACCAAACAAAACAAACAAACAAAAAAAGGCTTTTGATGAGGGGAAAAAGGGAAAAAAAAAAAAAAAAAAACCAAACCGACAAATGCCCACCCCTGAACGAGGGGGCTCGAGCGGTCCGGCCAAATAAAGTTATTGTCATAATCAAGCGCTGCCAATCACGATGAAAATCCAATTAAAAATAAAAGAATCTTTCAGCACGGCCCCTCTTCAGGAGAAAAATGTTCCTTATTTATATGCGGGTTTTTTTTCCCCCTCCTTCTTCTTCTTTTTTTCTCGTCAACTGCACAAATTAGAAAGTCGTATTAATTGATTTTTTTTTTTTTTTTTTTTTTTTACTACTTTAGGCCCTGATCCTCCAGCTGAATTTCTGCGGACGGAAGAATCAAGCGGCACAAATCTGATTAAGGGATTTGAGGCATAATGCACACAGGTCACTAAGAAGCCATATCTCTATCTCCTGCTTTATACTCTGCTCATTCAGAGGCAATTATTACCCTTATTTAATACTGCAGGAGTGTCCTGAGGTGCTAATTGGACTAGAGACCCCCATGTAGATGGTACTGCACGAGCACCAGCCGTTTTCATCTACGCAGAGGGTCCGAATCCATTGGAAAACGCCGATTTCATGACACAGACAAAAAAATCCGATGTGGGTTTCCAACAGTTGCCTGTTAGAGCAAGTTCCTTGATGAATTTGGAATGAATGGAAAGGACAGTATGCTGGCGTTTAAAGATTTGGGCCTTTTTTTTTATTTTTTTGGAACTGCTCAACAGATTTGTTTCTCTAAATATTTGAAAATAAGTAAGGAAGACAGCTGACATAAAATATCAACGAGGCAAAGGCACAACTTCTCGATATCCAGTAACTGAAAAGATTTGCGCTTCTGCGACCAAAATGAGTGAGATGTAAATATTTGTCCCCGCGCCTGGAGAACTACTGAACAACCAGCAGTGCCAAATGAAACATTTGCTCAAATTAAACTGCAAAGCCCAGGAGACTCGAGGAACCAAAAAATATGAACTGTGTCCCTCTTAAGCCGCTGCCAATTCGTTTTTGTCCAATTTCCTTAGATTTTCAACACCTCCTTGAGCCAACTCCGGTTATTCCTTTTCACATTTCACTGGGAAGTGCCGCAGGTTTGTGCAGCTCCAGGGCTCGGGAGGAAGGGGAAGTCAGATGTTCCCTTTGCTGGAGGATTTCAGTGATCCCACGGCGATGGGCGCAGCGGGCCGGGAATGAAGGCAATGCCTTCAAAGCCCAGAGCTCAGCCCTAAACCTTGTCACCACCTTGCTCTGCTGGGTTCAGCGACACTGATAGAAGGGATTTCTCCGTTCCCAGAGATGGTTTCTCAAGTGGGAAAGAAGAATTCCCACCCTTGAAGACAGAGATGGCTTTTTTCCCCTTTTTTTTTTTGGAAGGCGGAGGGGGAAATATCCCTCTTGTCTTTCCCACCCTGACCCACCTTTCCCAATTTCAGCGCAGTGAGCAACGCTGCCACCTGAAGAAACAGATTTTTTTTTCTTTTTCCTCCTAAGCTACCTTGAGCAAGGCAGATTTTGAACACCCAGTGACAGGAGCATCCTGAGCCCTGCTGTGAAATCCTTGTCTCAGTATAAATTTTGACTTGTCTTCGGTGTGCCCAGGATTTGATCCACAGCTCTATGACCACTGCATGTCTGAACTGAGAGATTGAAGATCCACTTTATTATTTATCACACACATTTCACGCCTGAAAGGGATGATCCTAACAAACCTTTCCCAACCTAAACAATCCCATATTTACAACAGCTCAAATACTTGGCTCTGTACATTTTTTTTTTTTTCTTTGAGAAACCAGGAGAGAGCCCTTTCCTTCTCATCTGCATGTGTTTGGTGTCTGTCAGAACTTCCCCTTGTCATGGAGTGAATAACAGGGCTCCTTGTGACAGAGGAGAGGCTGAACATCTGCAAACAAAGCCATTCATCACAGGTCCAAGCACAGCAGCCCTGAAGGGAGATCCTGCACTGGCCCAGGATAAAAAAAAAAAACCCAAACAAGTAGCCAAGGAGGGCAAATTCTTGTCTCCCTGTGATTCAGCAACGATGCCCAAACATCTGGACAGCTGCACACAACCTCTCTAAAGATGATCTCACAGCATCTCTGGGGTGTTCTTGTGAAAAGGAAAAGTGCTGAGAGCCCTCTGGTCTATCCCAAAACTCATCATCATCCAAACCCCGGCCCCGGCTACTCAGTGGTAGCACTGGGGGAAAGCCCTTTTATTGACAAACCTAAGCAGCAGTGTTTTATTGGCTTTATTCTGGGGGTTTACATGAAAATCCAGGCAGGATTATGCTGATCCTCCATTTGTTTGTTTAAACCATAAAAGTATTTCCTGAGAGCTGAAACCAGGGGTTTAACACAACCGACTGCAAATGTGTTTAGCTACTGGGCAGACCCTTTAAACTAAAGCTACATAAAATACAGCTGCTCAAAGTCCAGCTACCAAAAAGCCTCGCATTTTTAATTTCCTTGTTGTACTTGTTGGAGATGTGGGAACAGGCAGCCAGAATCCATTTTTGAGCGTCTCTAACATCTTGACACATATCTTAAGACATTTAAATACACAAACTAAATGTTTATCTGGGAAAAAAAATACCCATTATAGCCAATAAAATCAGGGTGCCTGGTCTAGAGCCATTCCTGGAATGGAGAGAGGGATTGCTGGATGCATAGGAATGGGAAATTTCACAATTGCATCAGGCATTAAAATAAATAAAATACCAAAGGAGAACAGGTTTTCCAGCATGTCAGTGGCTTTGACACAGATGATATACGATTTATCACACAATGTTTACATTAATAAAACAGCAACACGAGAAGGTAATTTAGATTTTAAAAAGGAGAAAAGCTCCTGGTTGTGTTGAAAATGCAACAACCTGAAGAAAAATCATTTGTGCAAAAGCAATGGAGTGCAGGAGGTGACTGGACCCTCTTCCTGCCCAATTTTTCCTTGAGAAATCCTAAAGGCTGTGCCTTGATGCCTGCACAGGAATAACTGCTCCATTCCTGACTTTTGGTGTTTCAAACACAATTTCTTTACCTGAACCCCTTTCCTTCCCATAACCAGCACAGAGGAAGTTCAGTGCTGCACTAACCAAAAAAAAAAACCAACCCACCAAGACACTCCAGCAATTCCAAAAAAAAAAAAAAAAAAAAAAAAAAAATTGGAATTTTTGCAGAAGCAAAGGCCGAGCTTGCAGCTCAAGAAGAGCTTTTAAACAATTACCAAAGCGGGGGCAGCGGTATCATAAAGGCAATTTCTGCGCTAGCTTGTTTCCTGCAACTCTCTCTGCCTCCGAACAGCTAGAACAGATAATAACTATTAGTAAATCAAACTCCTGCAATATCCAGCTGTGCCTCCCCCATTTACATACAGATAGAATGGGTATATGTTTTTAATATGTATGCCAGCCGTACTTTTACCACAGCTGAAGCGCGCGCTACAAAGGAGGAGGAGAATGGGAATGGAATCAGCATGAGATAATAAAGTGGCCTAGATAAAGTATTAGCCAGCGATTGATCTCAAACAGGGGATGTTGCTTCTCTCTGACCTGATTACTTACTATGCATAGATTCCATTAAATAGAGCTTAGAATGGAAAAGCTCGGGGAAAACGCCGTAAATACAGGCAGGGCCCCAGCCTGGGAGGCAGCTCAGGCTCTGGGTGCTGCCCTGGACTCTGGGCATGAACAGGAGTTTAAACCTTCCCTGGGATGCCACAGCACAACTTCCTAAAGGAGCACTGCCCCGAAAGCTGGAAAAACACCGTGGTTTTGGTAAAAAACACCCCTCAAGCGCAAAGGGGAAAAATCTCTTTATACTCTCTCTCTATGAATATATATATATACACACACAAGAAATCTCTCTATATATGTAAGAATTGTTGATATTTTCATGTTAGAAAGGGAGAGGCAGAGAGGAATGTGCCGTGCAGTCTTCCCTGTGATAACAGAGGAATATATTCAATTTATCTGGCTCTCTGCCTTCCTCTTAAGAGGGAACAAACTGGAGATAAGAGAGCAGCATTTTAGAGTAAGTTTAGGATGACCACTGGGAAGTTCCTTGCCCTGAATGGACGGTTTTCTCATTAACTGGTGAAATTCTTTGTTCCACTGCTGTGGAACAAGCCAGTTGATTTGATTTCCTACACACAGAAAAACCAACGGGGTATCTTGTTTCGGGGATGGCTGCATGGAAGAAGGGGCCGTGAGTAAATAAATGATAAAAGAAATAAATACAGGAGCCTGATCCACCTGCACATGGACACCCTTGGTAATGAAAAGCTTGATTTAAACAGGAATTTTATCCAGCCTCAGCTCTGGTCCTATTTCCTGACAGAACAGACATTTTGGGTTTTATTAAAAAAACTCTTTTTTGCAGGACAGACACCCCAGGATTGGTGGTGGAGGTGCCAACGTGGCACTCCAGGTGTTGTCAGCCAGCCCCTCAAATGCATTTAAAACCCACTGATTTATCAGCAGAGGAGGAAAAGATTAATCTTCTGCCCCCTTCGTTTTGCTTTTCAACCCTTGAATTCTCCTGAACTGGACACCAAACAGTGACTTCCAGTACAGCTGGTGTCCACAGGGGAGGAAGATGATGCTCTGGTTTGTCTGAGGGTGAGGATGGTTGTGTGTGACACCTCCCATCACTGCCGGCACAGTGCTTTTCATTAAAAAAAACAACCCAAACAACCCCAAAATTCAATGAACAAGGTGAAATCCTGCTCTGGTTTAAATCAGTGATAAGGTGACCTTGAAGATCCAGGGTTTCACTGCATCTCTCTGTGAATTTCCTCAGATCCACAAATATTTACATCCCTCTGTGCACTCCTTACATCCACCACGACCACGTGGCAACCTCAGGAACAGGGAATGAAAAGGATTAAAAGGGTGAAAAATTCCAGAATTCACAGGATATTTGTGCTCAAGGGATGTGGCACTCGGTGCTCTGCTCTGGTTGTGATCAAATGGACTCGATGACCTTGGAGGGCTTTTCCAACCTCATATTTAAATGATATTTAAGCATCATTTAAAGTGATATTTAAAGTCTTTTTTTTTTTTTTTCCCCTGGCCCCATTTTCCAGCAATTATAAATTAATTTCTGTACACACATTCAGGCACAGATGGGCTGTGTGTAACTGCGCACACAGACACACAGTGCTAATGTATATATTCATATTAACTTTGTCAATGAAGTGCTCCTTGACAAGACTGGGGAAAAGCAAAAATCGAGAGGGTTTGACTCTATAGATAGAATGAATATAATATATAAAATATATCTAATATATCCTCTATAATATCAAGGAGTGAGCAGCTCCTGTTTTACTACTTGTTGTTGCAAGTTCATTTCTAACTGAATAGAAATGAAGGGAGGGAAAAAAATGCATTAAATTGTTTAAAAAGTAGGAACACTTTTATTTATTTTTTTTTCTCCCCCTAGAGGCGCCGGAATTTCCAAATAATTTCACAAAACACCTCCTTTAAAGGGGACTAGCACACTCCAGGGCATGTAGTTGGAAAGATAAATCTGTGCACTTCCCTGCTACTGCAGGCACTCACCCTTTGGCCTCATTTTTATGGCTCTACACCCTGGAGTGGTGTTATTGCTCACAAACATCCCCACACACACTTCTGGGGGGCTGCGTGTGATCTGCAGATGTTTTATTTATAAGTGGCAGGCCTATTGCATCACCAAAATGTGCATTTACAAAGAGGAGAGAAGGCTTTATGGAACCCCATTCCATTGTTTTAATAGCTGAGCCACCCAGCCATGGCAGAATAGCGCACGAGGTAAAATGTGTCTGCAGCTCCAGAACCTGCTCCAAGTTTTCTCAGATGTGACTAACTGCAAGAATTTCCCAGCCATCAAAAGTTAATAATAATAATAATAATAAAAGACCAAAAAAAATATCAGCCTTTGGTATGAGAAACCCCAAAGTGGAGGGGCTCGGATAAACTTCAAGGTTTAATTTCAGCGAGGTATTTAACTTCAAATGCAGATTTGGTGGAGTTAATATCCTTAAAATGAGATTGACAGGTAAATACCTCCCTAACCAGGATCTCAGCTAAGACTGGTCTGGATTGTGAGACGCCTGCCCCCTGGGCACCTTCAGAGATTAGCCTTTAACCAGAGAAATGCTGCAGCAGAAAAACTTTTATTCTCCTCACAGCTCCCAGCGTGGGAGCAAGAAATGAGAGGATGCAGCAGTGTCTTGATCCTCTTGAAACCCCTCACAAATATTCCTTTATTCCTGTTGTCTCTGTGTGTTCCCTGCACAGCAAATAGATTGTGATGATTTTAGAGGAGCTTTGAGTTACAGCAAACAGAATATAAAGGAAAGCAAGGAAACATTTAAATATTAAAGGTATCTGACGTGAGTCAGAGGGGATTATGAGCCTACATAACTTGCTGTCAATAGCAATAATTAATAATTGAAAAGATGATAATTGCCAGCACAAGAAGTGGGCTCTGAGCTCAGATTCCAACCCATGGACACACCTCCCCAAATATCCTCTCATCCTCCTGCAGCCAATCTGATTTAATTTTACACGAGCATCAGGGAAAACAGCGGCTCCTGCATTTCATTAAAACACGTATTTTAACCACACTCCCTGTTTTCGATCTTCACATTTGGGAAGGTTAAGGCTGGCAAATGCTGACAGAGAGTGACCTACATTAAGCTGTAATCCCTGGACATCCAAACTGGAAGAAAACGTGTGTCAAGCCTCAAAATGGTTTTGATTGAAACCCGGTAGTGGCTGTGAAAGTTCCGAATTAACTCCCCAAATCACAAGTGAAGGTAACAGCAAAATACCCACCAAGTTCAGAATCGCAATCCCACCTCTGGTTTGAGTGCAAATACAAGATTGCTGCACAAGCGTGAAGAGTTTAGAGAGAAATACACTGAGCACACTGAAAAATGCGGGAAAAAAAACGGATACAATTCTAGGCAAATCACCAAAAAACATCCACTGACAAATCCAAACTGAGATTTGTTTCACTTACCATTAAATCTTCAGGTGCTGGCCTTTCCTTTGGCTGCTTCTTCATGCTGTGTCATAAAAAAAAATGTTTGTATCAGAACGACTGCTCGTTGATTTGAAAAGTCAAAATATTGAATTGTTTCATTTGAGACGCTGAAATATTGAATTGCTGTATTTGAAGTGGTGAAATATTGAATTGTATTTTATCTCTTTTATCGCGGAGTGATGAATTTTAGTGTATTTCTTACCTTTATCAGGTGCTGACAGGAGAGACAGGGTTCCTAACTAACTCGAATAAATATTAATGGGTCTTTCCTCCCTCCCAGCCCTCCCCTGTGGGATTTAGGGCTCCACACTGTTTATAACCATGAAAAGTGTGTGGATACAGAGATCCCCAAAAACCAGGAGGCACAGAGAGAGCTGACTCCCAATTTTTCAACTGCATTTTCTCTCTTTCATCACAGAGTGAGGGATTTCAGTGCATGGGAGACAGGGTTCCTAACAGTCCCCAAACACTCCTGGATTTTTCCATCCCTGATGGGATGTTGGGCTCCACACCGTTTATAACCACGGAAAGGTGTGTAAATACAGACATCCCTGAAAACCGGGAGGCACAGAGAGAGCCGAATCCCATTTTTTTCCCGGGGATTATGACACAAAGAATTATCCAAACAGGTGGGAAATCCAACTCCACCGCCGAGCACTCAATACCCCGGGGTTCCTACCTTCATTTCCCCCCATTTATTTCCATTACCCTGCAGGGTGATAGTTCATTACACAGCATTAACCTGTTTATAAGATCATGTTTCTCATGCAAGCAGTCCTAGTTTTCCCTGCAACAGGTGCAATTAGCTCTCCTTAGCTGCGTGAGGGAACACAATAACGTGGCACAGAGGTGACCATCAGGAGCTGCCTACGGACTAATTGGATTCCATCCAAACAGCCAGGCTTTATGGAGGGGCTGGCATCAGCTCTTGGGATGCTGCTCACTTGACATCTCTCACTGTTATTCCAAATGGATTGCTTAAATAAGATATAGTTGCTCCTGATTTGCTTTCTTTTTTTATTTTTTATTTTTTTTTTTAATTTTAAGCGGCGATTCCTCCCCACCGCAGAGCACAGCTAATAAACCCCTTGGATCTGAAACACCAAACGAGCTGGGCTGTAAATTGGAGATATTAAGGACACAATTTACCTTTCCCCTACAAATAACTCCGAGCCCCTCCAATAATCAAGTCCCACAAGCTGTCTCGAGGCAGCAGCTCTAATCTGACAGCCCAAAGTAGCTGTGTCCCCAGGGACCACCAGGCTATTAGCCACCATCACTTATGCTGCAGGTTGACATCTGTGGGGATTTTAACACAGGTTATCCCTCCCTCTGCCTCCCTTCTTGGTTGTTCTGGTTTTGTTTTCGTGGTTTTTTGTTGTTTTTTTTTTTTGAGACCAGTCTGTCATCGATATTTTGGGGAGGATAAAAGGAGCTGGAGCTCCACGCCCAGGGTTGTGCTGCACAATCCTCCAAATACCCTTGGTCTTTGTAAGCTGAGAGCACTGAAAACCGAGGCCTCTGTTACACAAACTTTAATTATTTAGTTACTTTAATTAACCGCTCATCAGCCTGCTTTTTGTGTCTGTATTTGTTACACACCGTGGCAGGCCTCAGAGATACTTTCTGCTCCGTGAGCTGTTCAAAATTCACTTTTCTGGGGTCACTTTCGCTGGGGGGTGGCAGAAAATCCCAAAATGTGCAAAGCCCGACCTGTGTGGGGCTGAGAACTTGGGGGAGGACAAGGACAGGAGCAGGACAAACCCCTGGATAAAGACACATCCCTGGATTCCGGCTCCCACCCAGGTGGCCCCATCTGATTTAACCCAGCCCTGCAGGAGGGGATGTTTCTCCCTCCAACACTTCCTATTTTTACAAAATTCGAGCTTATTTCTTCTGCTGTGCGTAAATGCCTCCCCTTTTAAAAATATTTTGGATTTGGAGGGGTGTGGGGCAGTTAAAAGGAGATTTTTTTCCCTTTGCTTTGCTCCTTTTGGATCTCTTACCTTTCAGATTCGTATCCTCTACTCACTCAAGAACTCTACTGTTTATTCTACAACCTCCTCCTCTCCCCAATTCTCCTTTAATTTAAAAGGTTTCCAACCAACTATTCCGTTTTAAGGGCAGCAAATATACCCAGCGGTGCGTTTTAAACCGGAGCTCTCAGTAAAAATTACTTACTGAGAAGCCAACGAAATCATCAATGAATTGCCTTCCTAAACATCCAGGCAATTTTATACAAAATATTTAAAAGAAACAAAAAAAAGAACAAACCCTAAATAGTGATATTACACACGTGAGTTTTGCGGCTGAATTGTTAAAACCTCAGCACGCACACTCGGAGCGAGGTTTGTTAAAAAAAAAAAAGAAACCCCAAAAAGGCCCAACCCTCGTAAGCACTTTTACGAGCCTTTGTGTCAATAACGTTTCCATAATTGAACCCGTTTGCTGGGCTCTCGCTGCCCCATCTGCCCAAGGCCCCCGAGCCGCCGTTCTCCGCGAAGGGACGCACAGGCAGAAGGGCTCGGGGAGCCGGGAGTTAATGGCACGGATCCTTTCCATCCAGGGCACGGGCGGTTTGCGGACCCAGCTCACCATTGAGTGATGAAGTGCACAAATGGCTCCGAGAACTCCCCGGCTGGAAGCACCGGCGATTCCTGGGATTGCAGCGAGACAAGGAGCGCAGTCAGGAGCGGGGAACAGCTTGTTGTTGTTGTTGTTGTTGTTTTGTTGTTGAGGTGGAAAGCAAAAATAACAGCAACACACACACGCACACACATACACGCTGAAAAATAAAACAACAACCCGCCCAAACCCGCAGGAATAATAACCCCCGAAGCTCCCTTTTCACACGCAGGATTTGAGGCAGAAAGGTACAAATTCTTTGGAGGATGTGTTATAAAACACTGGATTTCAACTAATGAGTATTACACAATGGGTAAAAACATGTGGAAAGACACTGAGGGGAGGTGAAAAAAGGACAATGATAGCCACAGGGTAAAAAGGAAGGTAGGGAAAGTGTAAATGAGAAATTAATGATTATTTAAGTAACACACAAATGGTCTTGTAATTAACAAAGAGCTGTGAAATTATTCTTGTGTTGACCTTTGTTTCTTTCACTGCATTCGCTATTTATTTACACTCATGTTTATTTACACTTATTCATTTTTCCAGGCTGTCCTCATATGCTGCCTGCTCACGATTTAAAAGGCAAAAAGAATTTTTAAAAGCCAAAAAAAAAAAAAAAAAGAAAAAAGAAAAAAGAGCAGGATTTACCAGGCTAGCTAGTGGTAGAAAACAACCAGCCGGTATTTATGGAAGAAAAAAAAAAAAAAAAAAGGAAAAGAGCACAGGAGGAAAAAAAAAAAAAAAAAAAAAAAGGAAAAGATTAGGAACAGGGAACAAACAACATCACCATTTGCAAAGAAGGGCTTTACGAATTTAGGAGTTTTTCCAGGAATGACGGAGAGCTCCACTGTGTTTATAGTGTAACAGCTCAGGATGTAATGAAATTACACTGCAGAGTACTTTAACAGTGTCATCTCATTAGACCTACAGTTGGAACAAGAGAGCCACATAAAACACGCAGCTGCAAATGACTCCATTCTCATCTATTCTCATTTGCTATTAAAAATACCTTTCGGCGTCTTTTTTTTCCTCCCTGACATCCCTCCACAAAGTACCCCGCAAAGTATGATACATGCACCTATTTAAATTAACAAAGGAATGACTTATTTTAATCTCACTGTGCTTTGGAGTGCTTTGGCCATTTGGATGAGCAATATATCATTACATACAACCTTCCAGCGCTGCAGGCAAGAAACTCGGGAGCGTGCAGCATTTGGTGGGAGCCAAACAATTTCTCTAGCACACAACTGTGTCAAATGCATGCATGTATTCATTATGGGGAACGGGGAAATAGCTTTGATGTAGTGGAAAAAAGAAGATGATAAAAGCACCTCTGCAATGTGTGTGCCATTATCAATGGTGGCAGATAGACACGACTGCAGAGCCTCCTGTGTGATTAGTAAATATACATATAATTGCTGTGGCCAATTATCAGAAAAATGAGATCGGTAATTACAAGAGAGAAAATTAACTAGAACTCTTATTAAGGCTTTGTTTCCAATCCGAACAATTGGAAACTGCTGGAAAATACAATTAAATCAAAAGTAGCTGAGGAGTGAAAGGAGAAGCCAAAATTGCTTGACGATTTTCAAAGACTCCTATTAAATACAAGGCGTGCTTGATAGAACGTGGCCAAATTCTCTTTGAACTTGGGCCGGGTAAGGGAGAGGTTATTGTTCCCAAACTTAGAGACGACAGCAATCCAGGGAAGCTTTCTGCTGGAGAGTGGAGGCAACACAAGGAAATCAGCAGCACAATTAAACTTTCTCCACTTCAAAGAACTGCCCACGAAAATGATCTGTATTAATAGAGAAAACACGGAGGGAAATGCCAGCCTTGCTCAGACAGAGCAGGGTTTGCCTCTCCCCATCCTTTTCTCCTGCCCACCAGAGCTTCCTTGGGCTTCTCCCTGAAGCCACTGGGATGGACCCGAAAGGGACAGGCAGGAAATCAGGCACAGAATCCATGGGATGGACCCAAAAGGGACAGGCAGGGAATGCTCTGGGCACAGAATCCATGGGATGGACCAAAAAGGACAGGCAGGAAATCAGGCACAGAATCCATGGGATGGACCCAAAAGGGACAGGCAGGGAATGCTCTGGGCACAGAATCCATGGGATGGACCCAAAAGGGACAGGCAGGAAATCAGGCACAGAATCCATGGGATGGACCCAAAAGGACAGGCAGGAAATCAGGCACAGAATCCATGGGATGGACCAAAAAGGACAGGCAGGAAATCAGGCACAGAATCCATGGGATGGACTAAAAAGGACAGGCAGGACACACACAGAATCCACAGGACACCATTCCCTGGGGAACTGGCTGAGCCCAGCAATCCAGCCCCGCCGTTTATTTTAACTCAAATGCCAGTGAGGAGCTTTTTCCAACCCGAACATCCCTCCCAGGGGCTGCCAGCTCAGCTCAGTCCACGCCGCAGGATCGGGATGGGCACGCAGCACTTCACACTCATTTGGGAGGTGATAATTTCTGCATTCACAAGAGATGACGGACCCATAATCGACAGAAAGCTCATTATGAGAGGGGAGGAGAAGCTGATGAGCTGCTCTGGTCCCACTCTGGTTATTCCAAATCCTCTGGGCTCCTCCAGGCCAGGGGAGAAGTTGTTCCAACATCGGCATAAAACCCTGGACTGTGCAGCTCCTGTCCTGCAGCACAGCCAGGGCTCATACCAAAGAAAACTTCTCCTGGATGGAAGTAAATGTTAAATCCTATTTTTTTTCCCCATTTTTTGGGGCATATTTTTCTGTCTAATTCAGATATTTGATCTGCTGGCCATGGCCACGCCTGGTTTGCTCTCTGGAGCTGGGGAAGGGATTTTTTTTTGTGTGGAAAGGTGGAGATGAACACACACAGGATGCCGGGATGGAAAGGAGACAGAGTCATCCTGAGGATTTTAGTGGACACAGATTTATCAGATATTTGCCTGAAAAACGCAAAGCCTTTGGGGAGGCTCAAGGAAATCGAGGTTGTACCTTGAGGACACCTTCCACTAGACCAGGCTGCTCAAGCCCAGGGTGTGCAGAGCTTATTTTGTATCCTGAGGTTTCCCAGCTGTTGTCTAACACTCCAAGAGATGGGAATAAAGGGAAATAAAGCAAAGCTGCACATCTGTCCCCAGTCTGAGTGATGGAATTTGGTCACGTTTGCTGCACCCCACTGGCCTGCCTGGTTTCCCCCTCTACAATGAAATCACACTATAGAGGGAAAGAAAGTAGAAATCCAAGATTTGAAAGGAGCGAGGAACTGATCTTTTCCATTTTGACTGGGAAACGGTTCCTTCCTTTTCAGGAGCTGCCACAGCTTTTGACCTGTATCATAAAGAGCTCCACAGTGGGGATGATGTCAAAATGGCAGCGGAGACACCAAGGGGTTCTAAGGATCCATGGAACGTTATTCCCAAGACTGGCTGCTTCCCTAAGATCCAGCAACATTTCCACAGCCGGGATCTTCTGCAGGAGAAGATCCAAGAAATATTCCCACAGCTGGGATCTGCTGCAGGAGATCAAAGCAACATTTCCACAACTGGGATCTCCTGCAGGAGAAGATCCAGCAACATTCCCACAGCTGGGATCTGCTGCAGGAGAAGATCCAAACAACATTCCCAGAACCGGGATCTGCTGCAGGAGAAGCCAAGAGCAGCGTCTGATTTCTCCAAACCAACCGCGCACACCGAGCGAGGGAAGGGCAAGAGGAAAAGAAGTTTGAGTGATGCCTTTGCCTTGTGAATAATGAACAGTTCAAGGAGGTCAACCCATTACAACTGAAACCATTTAATTATTAATTATGCACAATCTATGAGCAAAAGGACAAGTTCAGAATGTTTAATGCCTGGTAACTCCGACCGGACCCTCTCTTGGCGTTTTGTTATTAGCACTTGTCAGCAAGGTGCTCAGGCAGAAAGACAAAAGCACAACAGCGGAAAACCCGAGCTGGAGGAGGAGGGAGGGCTTTAAACTTCAAACACTGCTCCTAATATTTAATTTATAGAGTGCCAGGGCTCTGGTATAAACCTCATTGACTTCCCCGGAGTCAGGGGAAGCCACATTATCTAAATGAAGACCTGAGAATGAGCACACTGAGCAATCCCTCCCAAATCCCTCTCTTCTGAAGGCAGCAATCACATCAGGATCTGGATCTTCTTTTTTTTTGTTTTTTTTTTCTTTCCCTCACAGGTCTGAACAAAAGAAGAAAGAACCACCTAAGAGCATGTCCAGAAGCCAATCCTCTGGAGCCTTTGCAATACGAGCTTGAATTACAGATCCCAGCATTATCCTCACTCCAACAGATTATTTGGAACTTCTCCTGCTCTGTTTGCTCTCCCTCAGCAGAGCAGTGGCAGAGATGCTACTGAGGCTCAGGAAATAAATCATGTCCAGCAAATCCACAAATAAACATGGCTAAAGGCACCTTCCTCCTTTTGCTGTCCAGTTTGCAGGTTTACATGGATAACCTCAAGAAGAAAATCCAACAGATACAGTTTGGAACTGCTTATTATTATTATTTTTTTGGAAACACACTCATGTCCGTGAAATTTGGGAGTCATTTCAGTCACCAAAAACCCCTCAGGGTTTCCACACCTTCAGGGATCTTACCCAACACACCATTTCTTGAAACATTTTCTCAGGATGTATTGAAATGGCTCAGATTTATCAGATCCTTCTGAAGGAGAAATCCCACAGCCTCCCTAAGTGGAAAAGCAGGAAACTTATCCAAGGAACATCTCCAGGACTGGGATCTGCTGCAGGAGAAGCCAAGCTGATTTCTCTGATTTCTCTGTCTGATTTCTCTGTCTGATTTCTCCAAACCAACCGAGTGAGGGAACAGGAAAAACAGTTTGAGCAATGCCATCAGGGTGGTGATGGAAAACTTGCGACCCAATCCATGTCCCCAGGGGCCAGCCCCAAGGATGGAACGACGGACAACCGTCACCAGCACGTCCTACAAGCACCTGGTGGCACCGGAGGCTGCAATTCCCAACGGATGCCCCCAAACCAACCCGGTTTTATTCCTGCTGCTGTGGGAAGGGTTAAACTTTCCCGTTCTTTCCCCTCAGCTCTGTTTGTGCAGAAGGAGCTGCCATGGTCCTGTGGCTCCAGGGCCACAGGAGGGAAGTTACCAGAAGCCAGCAAACCGAACCTCAGCTCCTCTCTGCTCCGGGCTCCCCCGGCGCTCCCCGCCTGTGGAATGAGCGGCTCCTCTGGGCACAAACTCCTGCTCTGACTCCTCCGCGGATGCTGAAATGGCAGCATTTCATCAATAATGCCTCTGCTTTGCAAAGCGCTCATCACTTCAGCCCTCACAACCTCTAGGATTAAAGAATTTAATCTTCTCTCGTACTAAAGGTTTTGAAAATTGTATTTACTTTCCTAGAGCAGCCGCGTTTCTCTTAGTGGCCAAATAGTCAGTTTTATTTATTTGTTTGTTTATTTTAGTAAGTTTTAGATGCACCAGAAATGCTGCCAGGTGCAATTACAGGTAATAAATGCACTGTAGCTCCCAGAAAAATCTGAGTTGGAGGGAACCATAAGGATCAGCAAGGCCAACTCTTAAGTGAACGGTCTTTGGCTACAACGAGAGCAGTGAATAACAATATTGTACGAACTCAGATTTCCTCCTACAAGGACAATTCCTTCCACAAAAACATAATATATACATCTAAACACGTAGAAATAAAATCATTTCCCAATTCAAATTTACTCCTTCCAGACAACTTCCTTCCACAACACCCCTAAAAAACCGCCCCCCCGGGGGCTCCCTCCGTAAAAACAAAATCAAAGCCTGACTTTCGATCCACTCTTACAACTTTCTTCCCCAGCATCCCTAAAACAATAGATCTATATGAAACAACAACAGGAAAAGAAAGAAAAAAAAAAAAATCCATTTTCTGCCTTTCCAGCCAATCTACTTCAAAAGGGCTGCACAAGCCTAATGCAGGGCATTTCTCACAGGTAACAAGTTGGCAGCAGCCAGCGGTGGCTGGAGGTGGCTCCAGACTTGAAAGAATCCCTGGATTGTTCCACCCTGGGCAGGAAGGTGAAGGATGATTACATCTCTGCACCTCTTGCTCTTTTCTTAGGAGCAGGTGCCCAAAGTGACAAATTATCCGTGGGGGCACCTCGGGGCGGAGTTTTGTGCGCCGGGGTTGGAGCGGCGGAGGAAACGTCGTTTATTTGCAGAGCTGGACAGAGCTGAGGGTGAAAGGCCAATGTTTCATCCCCAAAGCACAGCCTGCCTCAAAACCTCAAACCTCCCGAGGACCAGGTGCTCCTCTTCCAGCTGTTTTCTCCTCAAATTCCTGGGAATGTCCTGTTGGAAACGTGTGGGGGTGCTCCTGCGGATATTTGGATTATTTGGTTGTAGCTACTGGGGGATGTTTTTCAGAGCCCACAAAAAGGGAGGAAAGAAGGGATTAAGAGCAGGAATAATCCAGAGCGTGGGACACGGACACTTCCTTCCCTTGCCACGGAGTGGATTAGGATTTTAGGATCCTTATGGTTTTAGCTTTTAGCCTTAGGATTTTAGCTTGTATATTTTTCACGCATTTGCAATCCTGCAGTTCTTTAGTGTGGAACTCTAAACTCCACATGGAATGTGAGCTGCTGCTTCCCCATTTTGGTCAGACACAACAGTTCCTCTCCAGGCCTGGGAAGCAAGGACACCTCACCGCCTCAGGCCCCCAGAGATGGAAACAAAAGCGAGTCGGGGGGAGCAAATTTGGGGTAAATGACTTCATTACCTGAAGCTTAGCCCCCAGTCTCAAAATGGACCAAACTTAAAAAAATACGAAAATCTGTGGTCCATTTTTTGGGTGTGGGAATGCCTGAAATGTACCTGAAGGCCCTTCAATCAATCAATCAATCAATCAATCAATGTACCTGAAATCCCTTCAATTGAGGGATTTTTATTCCCTCCGTTTTGCCTGGCCTCTGTTTTTAGGTAGCTCCCCCCCAAAAAAAAGGCATCAGCCAGGCTCTGCAAAAACAGGTTAATCCTTCCGCCAGAAGTGTAATTGCTTTTTTTTTTTTTTCCTCTCCAACAAGCCCAGAATTCCTCCCTCTCCTGTCGCTCATCAGGCAGCAGAGCACGGCAGGTTTGGGCAGACAAACACACAACAGCCACACCGAGGGGACCTGGCAAAAAAAAAAAAAACCTCAACCCATTTGTTGTTCCCTTTCCTCCTCTGCACCCCTCCCGATGCATTTTTATTGCTTTTTCATAAAACACCGCCGCAAATAATCAAGCATGACCATTGACATCCACAAGATTGAGTTTTAGGAACCATTAAATGAGCTTGTTCTCCTGGGAAGGTTCTTGCTCAGGTTGGTCTAAAGGTAATTATTCAGCAATTCCTACCTGTGGTTTTACCTTGTTCCCGTGGAAGTCTCTGAATCTCATACACTGGTAAGGTCACAGTTTCTGTCTCCATAAAACTGTTCCCTAAACCAGCTAATCCACAAAATAAATTACTGTAGGTTTGGGGTAAACACACAGACACGTGTATAAACCTATGGAAATCCTCCAAACTCCTGAAATTTCCGGGTTTCCTGCATTCAAATCAATACTTGGGAATCTAAAAGAGAAATTCCTCAAGAAAAAGAAATTAAATCTTGTTTCATTCTGAGCCTTTTAGAGGTTTGTTATTTTTTTTACTGCATTTATAGCAAAGGCAAAATGCAGCATGGATCCATTCATAAGGTGAAGGAATTCAGGAACCCTCCTCCTGTTGTTTGATCAAGCTGAACATCCTGGGAATTGTTAAGGCTATTCCAATAAGGAGAAAGGTATATTTAACCACATTAAAAAAGAAAAAAAAAATAAAAAAAGGTAACAGGAACAACTACACAGAAAACATGGATTAAGTGCTAGTTAATTTTTTTTCCACGGGAAAATTTGAAAACATATTGACACTGAAATGCTTCACCAGCTTCAGCGTTAACACCCCACCGGCTCTTAAATGTTTCTGGAGTAAAGGATTTAAAAAGAGACCAAAAAAAAAAAAAAAAAAAAGAAAAGAGGTCTTTGATTTGTGGAGTTTGCAAAGTCCTTGAGCTAGATTAAACTGCAGTCTTGTGAGACCGAGTATCTCTGTGGGGGCACTCCACAGAAATGCTCAGGAAACTCATGGCAAGCTTCTCTCTGCTTACTCGTGGAGCTATCAGGGTGAGGATTCATGAGGAGAACTAATTAATTTTTCTCCTCCATTTCTGCCTGGCTTGTTTAAGGCGGGCAGGTTTCGCAATGCTGCCTCCTGTTTGTACGAGCCAGGATTTGCTCCTGGAAGTCTCCCCTCCCCGAGCCTCGGATGGAATTGGAATAACACAAGAATTGACGGGCAAAAATCGAGTTGTTTTCCCCTCCCTAATCCAACGCAATTAAAAACAAATAAACCAAAAGCGACGCTTAAATCACAATTACAGCCAGACAAACCACGGCACCTCAGAAACCGAAAAGAGTTTCTCTCAGGTGAGGGAGGAAGGAAAGGCTGGAAAGCAGAGCTGATGTTTAACTACAGAGCTGGTGCCCAGACTGCTCCAGGGGCTGGCAGGAATCGCTTTTCCTAGAAGGGACACTCCAGCTCCAGAAAGGTTGAACAAAACAGCCCTGGAGTGCTTAAGGAATATTTAAAGGACTCTACAGGATGTATTCCAGCTTTCTGCCCGTCCAGCCTCCTCCAGATGCAGAGCAGACACCTCTGAAGCCATGAGATCCACAGGATGGGAAGGTGCAATGCGGAAAAACAGAGAACTCCCGGGTCTGGGCTTTTTTTGGGATCTTTGGACCCAATCTGCAACCAGCCAGGGAATGCTGAGCTGAGCAGAGATCAGGAAAAAAAAAAAAAAAGGCATTTTTAGAAGGTTTCAGGGATTCTGCAGCTGGAATACAGCTGAGGAAGCAACTAAAAGGTTGGATTTGATGATTTTTGAGGTGTTTTCCAACCAAAACGATTCCAACCAGTGATTTCCTACTCACATATTTCGACAGCAAGATAACAGGGAAATAAGTACCTACAGTTTGGAAGAGCCTTGAAGAGAATGTCACTTCTCAACCCACTTCAAGGGATGTAAAAAAAAATGTTACGAACAAAGCTCTGATTTTCCTGAAAAACCCAATCCCACATTTTTCTGCAGAGGTGCGGAACCCAGTAACCAAACTGGAAATGTAGAGCCGCCCCATCCACCTTGTACGTGGAGAATTTCTGATGCATCAAAAGGAAAATGCAGAATTATGATCAGTGCGACAAGTTCTTGGAATTTGGGGGTGGAATTTGATTTCCTGAGTGATCCTTGCAGACATCAGCCGGGAGAACACTGAAGTGGGCCCAGGGTGGTTTGGCTGGGATATTGCTGAAGATCTGGAGGCTGAGCAAGGAGCAGGCAGGATTTCTTCTGCCAGCTCAAGAGAAAACATCACGGGAAATTGTGAGACCCCGAGCAGTGAGAATGTTAAAAACCTACGGGTTCCACCTGCAATATTTAGGTTTCAGAGTCAACACCTGCGTTTCTCCAGTCACAGAATCATGGAATTGTCAAAGTTGGAAAAGACCTTCGAGACCGTTGAGTCCAGCTGCCAACGCAGCACCTCCACACTCACCACTGAACCTTGTCCCCAGGTGCCACATCCACTCTTTGGAACATTTCCAGGGATGGTGACTCCACCACTGCCTTGGGCAGCCTGTTCCAACGCTTCACAGCCTTTTTTACGAAGAAATTTTTTCCCCATATCCAAACTAAACCTCTCCTGGCCCAGCCTGAGGCCGTTCCCTCTCCTCCTGTTGCTGTTCCCCGGGAGCACAGCCCGACCCCCCTGGCTGTCCCCTCCTGTCAGGGAGTTGTGCAGAGCCAGAAATCCCCCCTGAGCCTCCTTTTCTCCGGGCTGAGCTCCCTCAGCTGCTCCTGGGGCTCCGGGGTTTGCATTTCTAATTCATATTTCTACCCTTTTCGTGCATCTGGAACAGATTCCGACGGCAAAAACTTTGCACGGATTGTTTGAAGCCGCCCCTATTGCTTTGGAAGCACGACCCCCATTCCACGGCAAACTCCCTGGCTGCACCACCACGAAAAACAGGGCCACATCCAGGACATCTTCCAAGCCAGGTTCCTGCTTCCAGCCCCTCTCCATCCTTCATGTGGCAAGGCTGCACGCGCAGGCAGCCACGCGCGGCCTTCCCGACGGGAATCGGCTGCGTTTCCTGCAGCTGGAGACAAGCTCAGCCCCAGCGCTGGAATATCCAACTGCTCTGAGCTCCCAAAGAACAGCTGTGGCAGGAGGAACTCCATTAACAAGCGGTCCATCCCCATCTTCGGGCCAGGAGCAGGGGTCTTGCCATGGTGGGAGATGCTGCTCCAATAGGATCGTTGCTTAAAGGAGCGTGGCCGATTTGGAGCTGGATCAGAGCTCACTCCGAGTCACCACATGGTAAAAAAATTAAAGGATTCTGGCAGGCACGTTCATGCCATCCACACAACTCTCCTCACACTAATTCTGCCATCAAAAAATCATCCCAGCCCCGATGCCATTAGCAGCCCCGTCAGATCATTTCTCAACAGAACCCACCGGGCACAGTTTGTTGTGATTTCAGAGGAGCCACCGTGCCTGGCTTTTTGGTTTGTTTTTTTTTTTGGTTCAATTATCCCGCTTCTCAAATCGCTCATTCATCCCTTTTTTGAGCCCATTTAAGTCCTAGAAAAGGAACAAACGCACTGTGCAGACTGCCAGAGTGACCCACTGCCGTTCGTGTGTTTCACTAAGAGTTTAAAACCAGCTCCAAAAATCTCACTGCTGCAGAAAATCTAAAAATTCCCATTTTTAGACAGTTTTTACTCCACAGTGTCCGCTACCCCAGGTTGCTCCAAGCTCCATCCAACCTGGCCTTGGACACTTCCAGGGATGGGGCAGCCGCAGCCTCTCTGGGCAGTTGAATTAATTAATCCTATTAATTGGATTCCTGCCATGTTTTGGTGGAAATTCTACCAAATCCCATCACTACCAACTACCAGAAAGAATCAAGGTTTCCATTTCATCACTTTAGAACACGTCTAGGTTCTCCTGGAGCAGGCTCTGAAGTTTCAGCTGGCTCCAGGGGAAGGATTTGAGGGAGTTTTAAGACCTCCTTAGAGCCAAGGGGAAAAGCTGACCCAGAATAATCAGTCTTACAAAACCAGGATTTCTAATTCTGAATATTCCCATTCTGACATGGAGTGTGCTCAAGAAGAAGCGACTGGAGCTTGAAGAACTTTGAGCTGAGCTTTAACAGCCCACACCGACCACCACCTCAGGAGAACGACGACTTCACTTGCTGTGGAGCATCAAACAAGTCTCAAAACCACCAAAATGCCAGCGGTGAAGGTAGCTGGGCCCTCAGATATTTACAGCCCGCACAAAGTTCCCTGGCTGAAGTTTTCGTGAGAAGACTGGAGCAGTTCTGATCCTGAGGAGATGTGAAAGCTGCCAGAAGGTCACAGAATCCTTCAGGCTGGAGAAGATCTCTGAGATCACCAAGTCCAACAGTCCACCCCAAAATGAGCTCCTCAGGGCTGAGTTTTAGAGCAGTGAGCAGCAGCACCCACTGAAAAGTGGTTTGTGCAGCAGCAGAACACAGGGAAGAACAGGATTGTCCTCAGCTGACCCCCCTGAGGATGGAGAGGGCCTTTAGCTGGTGGTGATGACACCACTGGTGCTTTGGAACATCCACGCCTCAACCCAAGAGGAATAACGACGGGTGGAAGAGGTTAAAGAAACAGAATTCCCTAAAAATCACCCAAGGAACCAGATCTCCACCAAGAGCCAGGGCAAAGAGCTGGGAGAACTCTTCAGACAGAGGATCTCTGCTCATTTGAATGCAACTGCACCCCTCGGGGCCCGAATGCCACCTTCAGCAAGGAGTTCAGCTCAGCCACGAAGTGCTTCTCCCACAGAAGGACACAAGCGCTCACCCAGGTAGGTGGAGACAGCAGAAACGAGGACTTGGCTCACCCCAAGCTCCACAAACCTTACAGGGACAGGCTTTTAGACGCATCAGCACCCAGCCCCTCGACCTGAGGAGCTGGAACCCCCACCCTGCCAGAGCCTGGGGCAAGTTTGGAAGAGTCACGGCTCCTTTTTCCTTGCTGGAACTCCCTAATCAGCAGCATCACCTAATAAACATTAAAAATGAAGCAAACTTCAGTTTTTCAACAGCACACCACTTGCAGCCTTTCATAAAGGATCCAAGTGGTGATGCAGTTATTAAAGAGATTTCAGTCTCTTGGCTTTGAGCTGCTTTTTTTCAGGGAGGAAAAAAAAAAATCCACTTTTTCAAGGATTCTGGAATATTTTTCAAGTATTCAGAAGACAGAGGTCTGCCCTCTGTTACTTCCTCGTTGTTCAGGGACCTTGCTACAGCTGGGGAGGGACGTGGGAGATGCAAGGAGTGTTTCACTGCAGAAATGTGATGTTCTGCCACTGCAATCCAGTCTCCTGCTCACACCTGGATCTCCTGGCACATCTGCATCCCAGTTCTTTATTCTGGCCTTCTGATGGAATAAAAATGTTTGGGTGACGCTCAGGTGCTTTGCCGCTTACCCCCTCATTTTCTCTCCTCGTTAAAAAGCCCTTTTTTGCCCATCAAAACCTCCTTAACCATTTCCACATTAAAGATTTGATTGTGCCAGCTCCTCAGAGGAACAACTCCCCGGATGAGGTGGAGGCTCCAGGAGCTCGGCAGCTCCAAGCGCTGCCTTGCGAGAGGCTCAGATCTTGGCTAAACTCAATATTTAGAGCAGAAAAGCAGCAGAGAGTGGGACCAGGCCAGTTCATGTGTGAGAGCTCCAAGCTGCAACTTGTGCTGGGGAGGATGTTGGGCATTGTGCTTCATTAGGAAACAAAATATAAGCTTTCCACTCCATTAGGAATGACTTTAGGAGTGAAAGCACATAAGACGACGACTCACCTCATCAACAATGCACTGCAATAACTGGAGAGGCTGCAATGGCAAGGAGAGAGGGGGGAAAAAAAAAAAAAGTATTAGACTATATGCAATATCTTTACAGTGGAGTGGAAAGAAAAAATCATTAATGCAATAAAATATAGCAAGATTAATCAACGGCAGCAAACTCTTATCAAAACATTGATGCTCAGGATGTTCTATTATTTCTAATGGTACCTAATCTAATACAGGCAGTTAAAGGTTTGCATTTTCTTCAAAATGCAATTTGCTAAGTTTAAAACAAGGCATTCAAGCATGCAGAGGGAGCAGCCATCAGGAAAAAGAAAAGTGAATTTTTTTCTGAACTCATAAAGCTTACCATTAAAGATCCCTGGTTTTTCTGAATCTGAAAAAAAGACAATATGTAATTAGCATGTCATAATCAAAATGACTCACTTGGACACATTATGATCACTGAGAGAAAATTATTGCATCGCTGGTGGCAATTTGTGGGCATGTGTTAACACAATTTACATAATGAAAATACACAAATGTTAATAGCTCGCTTCTCATTTATAGGCGAAAGTCAGCAGAATGTTAATTTCACACAACACTTTTTAGTACCCTCCAGGTTGTATTAGAATAGGAAGAAAAACCATAATCCATTTCAAAAGGCTGTTTACGATTCAGATATAAATAATGTTTTATATTGCTAGATTGTGAACACTGGGCTTAATGTTGCAATCATTGCTAATGTTATGAAGCTCACTCTTTTTAAATTAAAAACCGATTTATTTAAAATTGAAATTAAATCATAGTCAGAAATTAGAATTTTGGATTACTGCCAGGCTCTGCTCACAATCCCTTTTTTTTGTGAAGAAAACTTTAATTATGTGGTTGAAGTATCTACTGCTGCTCAGGAAAGCCTTTAATACTCCACTTTTCCCCAAGTTTTTTCTCCAGTTTTCCTTGGACTCTGAGTAGGGCATCGGCATCTACGAGACGGGGAAGTTTGGTGAACTTTGTGCTGCTTTAAACTGAAAAGGGAAGATTTGTCTCCTGAACCTCTGAACGATCTGGGGGAGAATTCCACCCACAGTTTGCAGCAGCAGACCCTTCCACGGCTTCAAGAGCCACAAAATCTCCTGCCCCACGTTCCCTTCGGTGACAAAAAGAAACAAAGGCAGGATCCCAACGACGCAAAGAGCGAAACGCAAAGCACAGAGCGGGGACCTCATGTGAAACGCTGAATTTCGGGATGCTGCTCTCCCAGCCATTCCCAATGCACCCCATTTCCAACGGCTGGGGGGAATTAATTCCCTGGTTCTCCCCAACACACACAAAGCCGTTGGCAACCCAGCCTAATCCTGATGCAAACACAACACGATGCTCAGCGGAAATGTTCTTTTCTATCCCTGTTTCTTTGCCTTGCCCCTTCCATTCCGCGTTCTCCCTCTCCTGGTGCTGGGATGGCGAATCCTGTGGGCTCCCAGCAGCTTTGGAAGCTCTTTGCCCATCCCCAGCCAGGGGTAGGATCCTCCAGGAACATTTTTCCAGCAGTAAAATGGGATAGAGGGGAGGGTGAAGACCAGCACCAAGGAAATAGCTGGTGTTCCACACCTCAAGTCTTTTATTAGCAGCACACAAACATAAAGTTCCAGAGTATAATTCCTTTTTTTTCCAAGGAGGAAAATACAATAATAAATAGGCAGAAGCAGCCCATTATATTTTTTAATGGTCACTCTCCATCTATTCCAATTCAGCAGAATAAATCTGGTTTTGCTAATAAGCAAAATATTCTGTGGCTATAAAACCTTTTTTTTTTTTCTTCCCCCTACACTTCACTTCCAGATGTTAAATGACAAAATAGACTGAGCTTATTCAATAGGGATGATTTGGAGCTTCTTTACATTAGAGCACAGGAACAGTTTCTATCCAAACAGATCATCAGTCACATTTCCTTCCTGGCAAAAATAGCTCTTGTCACGGAAAGGAATCGAGGTGGGGTCACACGGAGCGGCCCCAACACGGGGATGATTACATCCAATTTCAGAGCAAGATTTAAAATATCATTTCTAATAAAAGCACTCAGCCCCTCCTAATGAAAAATCAAGCCACACAAATCCAAGTGTTAGGGAATTCTCCCCGTGACACCGGAGGCTCCGCCGGAGCCCGGCCCAGCCGTGGCCCTCGCTCCCACACACGTCGTTACCAGCCTTTATTACACAATCCTGATGGCAACAAATTATTTGGAGATCATCTTCATAAATTTTGCATTAAGGTAGCCGTGCCACTACCTGGAATTGATTCAAAGCGCTTAAGACACTCAATTACTTTTTAACACTGTTACCCGGTGTAACGACATCGCCGCCGTCTCCCCTCGCCATCTGATGATGCAACATCATTGTAATTGATTCATTTTCTCAATTAAATAAAGCTCCTGCGCTCTCCTCTCTGCAATGCCACCGAGACTCCCCCGGTTAGATGGATTACCTCTTCTCCCCGCCTCGGATAAATCGCCGCTGAGGCCACGCTCTGCTCCTCTCCCTTCCCTCCACGCACAAAGCTTGCAGCCGTATTTTTTCAACTTGGGAGCGGGGGGCTGAACTTTGCTGTATTTATATTAGACAGATTTTTCACTGCTAAAACCACGGTGTTTACCTTTTTTCCCAGCTCCCATGATGGGGCGGGGGAGGGGGGGCAGCTCCGAGGACCATAAAGCAAAGCCGAGCGCCGACAACTTTACGGCCGGGGGCTTCTCCTCCTGCCCACAGTTCATGGAGAAGGGGAAGCAGCAGCTTTAACTGAGCGTTAACAACTGCTTCAAAAGGGCTCACCAGAAAACGTCCCCTCGTTTTTTTGTCTCATCTCCTCCGTGCAGGGGTTTTGTGCCTTACTGGGAGGTGAGAGGTTCCAGAGGCAGCTTCACCTGGAGGGATCCGAGTGCAGAGGCTGCAGCTCAAAAGCCGCAGAAGTTGGGGTGTTCCTCCTCCTAAAAAACTTGGGGGTTGAGGAGATCGTTGTGGTTTCCAGGAAGGATTTTAAATAGTGAAATGTGAAATAGTGACATGAGAAAACCCAGACCGAAAGGAAGACAATAAAAAAAAAAAGAGCAGGAGACGTTTTGGGAGCGTCAAGGAATGATTTGATGACTTGTTGGAACATTCTGTGTCCAGCTCTGGGACCACCCAGCTCCAGGTCATGGAGCTGCTGGAACGGTTCCAGAGGAGGCCACGGAGCTGCTCCAAGGGTGGAGCCAGGCTGGGAGAGCTGGGAATGCTCACCTGGAGAGGAGAAGGATCCAGGGAGAGCTCAGAGCCCCTTGTAGGGCCTGAAGGGGCTCC
The DNA here is from genome assembly GCF_029207755.1 of Chamaea fasciata. Classification (NCBI taxonomy): domain Eukaryota; kingdom Metazoa; phylum Chordata; class Aves; order Passeriformes; family Sylviidae; genus Chamaea; species Chamaea fasciata. The sequence goes on along the minus strand of NW_027094099.1, from coordinate 19,176,863 downwards.
AGGAGAGCTGGAGAGGGACTGGGGACAAGGGATGGAGGGACAGGACACAGGGAATGGCCTCAGAGTGGAAAAGAGGAGATTTAGATGGGATTTTGGGAAGGAATTCCTGGCTGGGAGGGTGGGGAGAGGCTGGGCTGGATTTCCCAGAGAAGTTGTGGCTGGCCCTGGATCCCTGGAATGTCCAAGGCCAGGTTGGACAGAGCTTGGAGCAGCCTGGAATGGTGGAAGGTGTCCCTGCCATGGAACAAGCTGAACTTTCAGATCCTTTCCCAACAAAACCATTCCAAGATCCCACGACCGTTCCCCCTCAGAAAAGTCACTTTTAGCCTCTCACCACCAAGACTCTCCCTCAGCCACGCCGGAACATCTCTGAGCCCTCTGCCCTGCTCAGGAGCTTTCCCAGCCTTTCCAAAAGCAACTGCAACAGTCTGAATCTGCAGAATTACCTTTGCTCTTTGGTAGTTTTGAACCTGCACTGTATTTTCTGTGGACGCGACAGGGTGTGATCTGCAGAAACGGGGCAAATGATCAATAAACCTCATTTAATAAACTCATCACCAGAGTATTTCTCAGGCCACGGAACGCCCGTGGAACCCGGATAAACCCCTCCATAAAGCACAATCTCCAAATGAGCTTTCTTTTTTTTTTTTCTTTTTTTCTTCCCGCCCCCCTCAAGGTCGGTTAAAAAAAAAAAAAAAAGCCAAAGTTTGTCTCCTGCTTCATCTCCTATTTAATGAATGCCTCTGGTTATGAAAGGCAACTTCTGCCAGACCATCGGGTTATTTCTCCGTCTCCATGGAGATCCCTGGGCCGGGAGGTGGCTGAGAAGACCTCTCCCCATCCCTTTCACGTCGCAGCCACCAGCACAATCAAGGAAACTCAAATGAATCCACCCCGGGTAACTTGGAGGAGTCACCAGCTCCAGCTTTAATTTTCGTTTTTACTCCCTGGAATTAGGACTTGCCCTGGAGCTCTTGTTTGAGAGATTTGCGGGTGACCCGGGGTTAGATCTTCCCCCAGCAGTTAACAAATTTTCTCTTTACATATATACTGCTTCCCAAGCTCCTGATGGTTGGGTTTGTTGCTTTAATAGAAAAACCCATCTACCAACAAATCATACAGTTATGATTTTTAAGGGAGGCTTTGCGCGACAACATTTATTTTCCCGTGGATTTTAAAAAGCAGACGGAAGTTGTTTTTCATCTGTACAAAGGAGGGTTGAGTTTTAAGAGCAAAAAACTAACACTGTGTCCTACTGACAAAAGCTTTATCTCTGCCCTGATAGAAAAGGTAAAGGAATATCTAAATATTCTGGTTTCCACGGGGGCTCCACCACCATTCCACAGTTCCTGCGGATTTCAAGGATGATCTTCAGAGATATTTTACAATTTCTTGCAGAATTGCAATTGCTGACGCTTCTGCAAGAAGTCAAAGCACCAAAGCAGTGAGAACGACCCCCCTAATTTGTTCCTGATATTCTAAACACCCTTCCCCATCCCCATCTGGGGATTGTGCAAATGGCAAACTTCAATCACTGTCACAAAACGTTAAAGAAAAAGAAAAAAAAGAAGAAAATTATTTCGAAATAAAAAAAAAATAAATAGACAATTCACAACAACCTTAATATTAAATATATTCTTACAATTATATTACGCCGCTTTTCCCCGAGGTCTCCAAACAAATTTATATAAAGAGATTATTTCATCCACCATTGAACTGCAGCCACTTCTCAGAGAAATCTCTTTACCAGAGTTTAGAAACACAACTCAACAACGCGGGCACGGAAAGCTCCGCGCTGCTGGAGGGATTGTGGTGACAAAAACTCCTCCCAGCAATAATTTCTACACCAGAGCAGGACCAGGACACCCTGACAACAAATCCCTTCGTTAACAAGAGTAGGGACAAGGAGAAAAAAAAAAAAACAAATTTAGCAAATTGCTGTTGAAAATCTTGGAATGATTTAAGTCGGAAAAGGTCTCCAAGATCACCGAGTCCAACCATCATCACCCCAAAGCGTGGCTGTGGGTTCCCAGCACCACAAAAAGTGGGTGAGGAGAACAAAGAACGGGCAAGCAGGCACCAAATAAAGAACTGTGGGGCTTGTCCCACCCACATCTTGCTTTGTGTCGCCCACATGACAACAGAGAGGAACAGCGGGAGAACTTATTGGACAACATGGAAGAGGGAAAGTGAGCACGACTGAGCAAGAAGAAAACCATGGGATCCTCTGAGGGATCCAGCAAAGTCCAAGCCCTCCAAAAAAGCCCACAAACCGTGGTGGGATATCCAGGAAGGACAGGCTGAACCACTGGAGGTGATCCCTCCTCCCTGAGCCTCAACCTGGGCATTCCCAGAGAGCTGTGGGGGAACATTCAGGAGAATCCCAAGAGTCAGAAATCCCACAAGGAGACCAGAAGAACTGAGCTCTCCAGCCTGGAAAGAGAGCAAGGACATCACAACCACCACCCCTCCCCGCATCCACGCACTGTGTTCATTCCTCAAATCCTGCAGCACGGAAAAACCTTCCAGGAATAAAGCAGAGGAACCGATCTGAGGAGCTGAGAGCCCCCAGCAGCAGCAGCAGCAGCAGCAGGGTTGAGGAGCAGCAGATGAATTCCCATCAGGATCGTCCCAGCTCCTGAGGACACCCCTGCAAGTCCCTTCTGGCTCGGAAATAAACAGGTAAAATGTTGATTGCTGAAGTCTCTCAACTTTTGAGCCATCCAAAAAAATAAAAATAAATCAGATCTTCCTCTGAGGAGCTGCAAAATCAGCTGTGATCACTGCAGGTGTCACAGTTCCAGGGAGAGCTGAAAGGGAGCAACCCGGAGGCAAAGAAATTTGGGTTCACCGGGGGAGTTTTCCACCTGAGCTGAGGCACCGCCATCCTCTCCTGTGTCACTGGACTGCCCACGGAGGCTTGTGCTGCCCTCTCAGGAATCAACCCCGAATTTCCATGGGATTGGCAGCGGGATGGATGCTTTGGAGATGAGGGGAACACCTGCCTAGACCTCAAAATGATTCTCTCCTCATCCAGGGCTGGAGGCTCCTCCCGGTGCTGAGGAACCAGCACTCGGCAGAGGAGGAGATGACCCTGTGGAAGACATTCCTCAGCCTCTGGCACAGCCCAGACACTGGGACTGCTGTGGCCTTCTCCAGAAGTGCCTCACCAGCTCTGAGGAGCAGCAATGGTTGAGAAGCACAGCTCCAAAGTGAGCTCTCAGAGCTGCAGCCCTGCCCAGGGAACAGGCTGAGGAGCTTGTCTCTGGTCAGCTCCAGCTCCTGGGAGGAACGTGCTCCTCATCCAGGCCAACAGAGCCTGTGCTGAGCGCTGCCCCTGCATCCCGGGAATGTCCAAGGCCAGGCTGGAGCACCCTGGGATGGTGGAACATGTCCTTGCCCATGGCAGGGGGTGGATTGATACGATCTGAAGGTGCCTCCCAACCCAAACCAGCCTTCAACGGTGATAAAATTCCAGGAAATCCAACATTCCCTGATGGTTCTCCAACCTGAGCCACCCCAACCCCTCCACGCTCTGCACATTCCTGCCTGAGGGAAGCTCCAATCCCAGGTTTAAGGTCCCATTCAGGCAAGTCCCTCACCAGGAATAGGAACTGGGAGAGGAGATTCCTTCCAAGCCCTACCAGGGACATCTCCCATTGCACCAACTCATGCAGGAGATCCTCCTAAAGCTGCAAAAATATCTCTGGAGGCATTTCAGGATTTCATGGAAAGCTGGGATGGTTTGGGTGGGAAGGGACCTTAAAGCTCATCACGTTCCCCACGAGAGAGAAGAAATCCTGGAACAAATCAGAGTCTGAGCCCTGCTCCCTCAGACTGCGCGGAATTCTTAGGACTGGGGATTAAAAAATACACATCAGCCTTTCTTGATCCCAAGCCAAGATAAGCCACTGTTAAAACCTATTAAGATCCTATTAAAACTTATTATAAAAGCCTTGTATTAAAACTTATTATAAAATTTTACTGGTTACCTCCATTTCCACACGTGACCATATTATTTAAACATCAATTTCACATTAGAAAAAAAGAAATCAGGAAGGTTAAGATAAATAAAATTTTTCTCCTTGGATTTCAGATTCCTAACAGATCCATGGAAAAATTTTCTAAAATCTCTCCATTTTTCAAACACGAAAGGGCCTCTGGAAAAACAAAATAAATTCGAATTTTACAGCAAGTCTCTAACAGGCAAACCAAATTCAAGTTCAAACTTATTTCTGGCTGTGGAGAAAAAAAAATTAATAATAAAGCAAGAAAGTATCTGAAGTAAATTATCAGGAATGATCTATGTGCAACCTCTGCTAAGAAATGAGGAAGAGTTTAAAACAATAGCAGGCGACTTCAAATATTGCCAGCGATTTCTGGAATCTATTATAAAAGCAAAAAAAAGATTTGCGGAAATCTATCACATTTAAGATATTACCCAACAATTTCATTCACTCTTTCGGCATTAGCATTTGAACAGTGTTTAATGCCTTTTAAATGGTTCGATGTAATGATAGATCTGGAAGACAAAACATCCCTTTCCTTACCAGGAAACACGCTGTAAACAACCCTCAATTTATCCTCCCCAAAGAAATGAATGCTTAAAGGATGCTTCTGCCAATGGGGAAGAAACAACAGGAAAATGGTTATTTCGCATCCCAACTTTAACTAAATATTTTTTTTCCCCTCCCTGACAAGCTGCTTCCATTTAAATGAAACCAGGCCGGGGTTGGTCAATAGTATGGATTGCAGAGAACAAAAAGAACCTCAGACCGTGTTAATGCAGGGATCAGAAAGCAGCAACTTCATTTCAAGGCAGGCAATTATTTAGCAAACTAAGATACAGCAAATAAATCCACGTTTTCCACGGAGAAGCTGGCACGGGAATTAAATCTCACTCGCAGAAATCGCAGCGAGGGCAGAATTTGCTGAGGAGAGGAGAAAAACCAAAGGGAGGAAAATGAAATCTCGTGGAAACCCCCCCCCCCCCCTCAGCTTTGGGCTCAGAAATACAAGAATAACAGTAATAATAATAATAATAATAATAATAATATTTTTTAAAGGGGCAGGGTGCTGTCCTGCTGCAGGAAGGAGCCGCGTCCCATTGTCCCCAGTCCCCCCGGAGCAGCAGCATTGCTCCAGCTGAGGATCCAGCCCGGAATGTTCTGCATTGTCTCTCCGAGGCTTTTCAAACGCTGGCATCTGGGAAAACTACAAACCTTTCCCTGCCAGGAGGAGCAAAAAGCTGTTTGTTTTATTTATTATTATTTTTTTTCTTCTCCCCTGTTATGTTTTCTCAGGAAGCAAAGCCACGGCAGGTCCACAGCGAGCGCTTTCCTGGGCTATAAAAATTCCCCGTTAGCCACTGGTGCTTCCTTTGCTGTGGGATTTAAGGACGCCTCTTTCCTCGAGACCAGGGACGTGTCATCATTTTGTTGGGACTACCAGCTCTGACAAGCCTCGTCTCTTCCAGTTTGAGCTCCTGCGTTCACAGTGCTGGGGGAAAAGCTGAGAGGGGAAAAAAAAAAAAAACAAACCCCAAAAATCAAGGGGAAAATCCAACCACGATTAAATTCTTCCCCTAATTTTTATTCCCTTTATTTCTCCTGCTGCAAAAATAAACTTTGTCATATTAAAAAAAAAAAAAAGAGCCTTAAATTAAGGTCTCTTGCTCCCACTGCATTTTGAAGTGAGTTATTTGAATCCCTGGCTGATCTATTTTAACAAATATCATCTCCCGCGTCCATCATTCCTCCTGTCGTTTTGATCTCTTTTTTTTCCCCTACTTATCATGTTCTTTATTTGAAACAGATTTTTAACAGATAATCTCCGCCGTTATAACAATATCTTGCTCGCATTTTATTCAAATAATTCTTAAAAACAGCTTAAAAAGCCGTTTGGAATAACATCAAGCTCTCCATCAATCAAACAGCAAAAAATTCCGCTGGCGGTTGTATAAACATCAGATCAACTCCGACGTCTTCAAGGATTTCAGAGCGAACCATAAAAAACTCCATTAACTTCTGACAAAGAATGCAAATTAATCACAACATGGGGTGAAATGAAATTAAAGGCTCTATTCTAATCAATGACAAGGCAGGATGAAATATTTGGTGCCGGGATGCTCCTGTTCGGGGTTTTTTTTTTTTTTTAATTTTTTAAATTTTATTTTATTTTCTCCTTTTCTCTCCCCCCCTGCCCTGTGTGGAAACAAAAAAAAAAAAAAAAAAGGGGGGGATTCACCCGGGGGTGGCTCTTTAGCCCTCCCCATCCCTACAGCGATCTGCTTACAAGTCGCCCCCAGCTCCACAAAACACACTAATCATCCGAATCTCAGGTGCATCCAATTTGTTATTCACACTCTCCCCGGTGCCAAAGGAAAAAAAAAAAAAAAAGGAAAAAAGGAAAAAAGAAGAAGAAGAAGAAAAAAATAATAATAATAATAAAAAAAAAAAGCCTGGCGTAGACAGATGCACCGGGAACCTTAAATGACAGTTTTGGCCTCCGGAAGTGCGATCGCTACAGCAAAATCTAGTACAGCCTCCAGGTGAAATGTCTGGAGCTCCATATGGAGCAGGGAAAATTAACAACAAGATGAAAATCGCTGTAGCAGCGGGGAGTCGGAATTTAACAAAAAAAAAAAAAAAAAAAAAGAAAGGAAAAAAGAGGAAAGGAGGAAAAAAAAATAAAAAAAAAAAGAGGGGAAATTTTTTTTTTTTTAAAGATGAGGCAAGAGAAGTAATAAATTAATGGGGTGTGAAAACATTCAAAGCTTTACAATACCAGGGGCAGTATTTGCTCAGATTTGGGGGGGGGGAGCAGTGGGAGCAGCAGGATGGAAGGGGGAGCACGGGGGGGGGGGGGGGGTTGGAACGAGGGATGGGAATTTTTTTGGTGCTTTTTCTTTATTTAAAAAAAAAAAATTAAAAAAAAAATCAATCAGGTCATTTTCATCTGATTTCTTAGGAGAAGGCTGGGATTGTGTTTTTCTAAATGCAAAAGTCTCTTCAATGCATTGGTGGTGGTCCTGCAGCTGATTAAATCCTCCTTTGGAATATTTCCCTAATGGATGCGCCGTCCTTTTAACAGCCTGCTTTGTACAAAGTTTCACTGCAAGAATATTCAGTGGGCAATTCTTTTCATTCCTCCTAAATTGCATTACCGTTAAACAAGTCATTGCCCCCATCGTGGTTTGATTCGGAGACTGAATCCCTGAGATCCATTCCCTGGAAGCTTTGTTCGGATCTTTGGGGGGTTCCAATCTCAAATTTAATTAAATATTCAAGGTGGCGTGGCATTTTTTTGGGGGGGGGGTATCTGGATTTCTTTCCAGCTGTTTGTGGAAAATCAAAATAACGTAAATGAAGGTGAAACTTTTAAAAGGGGAATTTAAAACTTATTTTCCTTGTGTGCCTTTTCCTTAGATCCCTGAAAAGGCGGATGGGTCATGGACCAGCACCCTTGGTAAAGGGGTTTCCTTTCTTTTTTTACAGTTTATGTAGAAAATAAGTTTGTTCAGGAGTATTTGTGAGCACAGGCACCCTTCTTATTAATTATTAGAGTCGTGCAAAGAAATCCAGGGTGAATTTGCCCTTAAACACTTCAGTTTGTACCCCTGGAAAATCCTACCAAGCATCGCTCCCTCCTGCTTCCAAAGGGACTTTTACGGTTCACAAAAGCAGATTCCGCGGCCACCACAGGAAAACCAACACCAAAACAACGAAATGCACCAAAAATTCAGATTTTTAACTCAAGTTTTAAGGCTTAAGAGCTTCCTGTGCCAAGTTTTTAGAGCGGAAAAGTCGGTTCTGAGCATCACTGTTTGTTATTTCCCTGCTCAGATCATTCCCTTTTGCTGTTAGATGCCGATTATTCTGTACATTGAGACAAAAAAAAAAAAAATTAGAGTTCATAATTACATATTAACTCTAAGCACAGCCATAAGGAACTTTACTGACACAGCAGTTGCTCACGTGCTTAAGTGCTTTCAAAGTAAGACTTAATTGTAAAGATTAAATGACGATTAATAAATCAGCAAAATAAATACTTAGCAAATAAATACTTAGAGAAGATGTGGGAAATGAGAAGGGGGAAGTCCTGCCATTAAAATACCCTAAGAAAAACAAAAACGAAATAATCATCCTTTAGTTTCACAGGACGTCCTGAATTTCCACACTGCAGTGATTTTTCCCCCTATAAATCTTCTTCATTTAAACTGAATTTTACACACACCATTTGTCTGTGTCTCAAAAGCAAAGAGAAAAGAAAAGCAAAAAAAAAAACCAAAACGTTTTTGTGCAGCTGCAGCTGGAGACAGACATCCATTTGCAGGAGATTTCAGGTGTTCTCTCAGCCACGTGGCCGCACTCTCCATTTTCACAGGGAAGCAACTTCGAGGCGTTCAGGGACAAATTGGGAGCCACACACGTGATTAACTTCACTCCTTGAATAACCCCACGGAAGTGGGGAGGAATTAAGGAGTGAGCAGAATCAGGCCCTCACTAGGAAAATAAAGAGATTAAACCCTCCCCCCCTTATTCATTATCCCCCTAATCAAAGAAGGTTTCTAAGGGTTCTCCTCTGCCCAGCACACACGCCTAAAATACATAAATTCACATAAAATCCCCTCTGAAAAGCAGTTGCTTGAAAAGCCTTAATAGCCACATTTTAAAGTTTCACCTCCTCGGCTGTTTTGCATTAAAAAATATATACAATTTCATGGACTGCTGCCTTGCCAAATATTCTTTCACAAACCCGATCCGCTTTTTAATTAGAACAGCAAAAAAAAAAAAAAAAAAAACCATCCTTAAACTTCGCAGTCGTGGTTTGCTCCCAGTTCAGGGAGACATTTTTGCCTGGAACCACGTGGAATGTCCACCTTCCAACCTCCTCTTCCCCGTGCTCTGACAGGCCCACGAGGTTTATTTCAAATAAATCCATAAAATTTATTTCAAATAAATAAACCACTCATCACTTTGGATTTTAGGAGAATAAAATCCACGACCATGGAGACCCTCAGTGAGCTCCCCCGCGCTCCCAACCCAAGAGTTTCTTTTCCAATCCTCTCCTCCAAAACCACATTTAAAATCCAGCTGAAACCTTCCGAGCCTATCCTGTTAATGGTGTCAGCGAACAGTTTGCAGAGGAAACCAAACAAAAAGTGAAAAATCAGAATATTTCCACCCAGGCAAAACCTTCCCAAGTCCGTAAAAGTGTCAGGAGAATTTGCTTAAAACAGCTTCTAAAAATGGGAGAGGGAATGAGTCCCAGCCTATTATTCAATAACCATGTTTGTGAGGCATCTGCATAATCTAACCATGCATAAATTAGTATGTGTATTACAACAGTTATTTGCATAATAATAGCAAGTTAATAGATGCTTAAAGAGCACAGACCAACACCACCTTTAAATCAGACATGCCTCCAGGCACTGCGAGCTGTAGAGACCAAGATGCAGAGAACAGTCTTCATAAAACATATGAAAACATTAAAAAAACCCACATTCAAATAATTCATTTTAGTCCCTGGACACTTCACTTTTTTTTTCTTTTTTTTTTTTTTTTTTCCCCTCCCTCTCCCCCGGAAAGAATAATTGGAGGAACTGCTGAACAGTTTGTTCCCGTGAATTCTAACATCCATCTCGAGATGAGAATTTCGAGCCATCGTCAGAGCCCGTTCTGGGTTTGTTTTGTTCGGAGCTTCGTGGGGTTTTTCAGCGTAAAAAAGTAAAATATTCCGTGGTGATGCAGAGCTCAGCATCCAGCCAACCACTGCCACTAGAGATGGCAAGAGTTTTACCAGCAGCTTCAGGTGGACACTTAGAAAATAACCAGTATTGACATTTAACACGAATATTAGGTCCTCTTAAAAGGAGGAATCTGAAGGTGCCTTAAGTATCGCGTCCGCATCCTATTTTTGTGGAGATTTTAGACCGTCGTACCATTACTCAAAATTGGAATTAAAGATTAAATCATAGGAAAAGGAGCAGATACACCTTCCCGCTTCAAAAAAAAGGTTGTCAAGGCTGGATTATTTTTTAATCTCCCAACAAAATGAGCAAGATTAACATCACCATAATTTTCATTGTCTCCACGGAAAGAAGTCGTCGAGTTTGGAGAAGAGAAAAGGGAGGGGGGGGCAAAAAAAAGAAAGAAAAAAATCAATAGAGACTTCTAAATGACTCCTTCCAGCTCCCACTTTTCAATTTAACAGGACAGATTTATTTGTATGTGGCTCAAATGTTCACAATTGCTCTCTGCACCTTCATACATAGGAATGAATGTCACAGTGGCAAACAGCAGTAATGAACAATCTTACCTGAGGATATGGAAACCTCCCAAGAGCAAGCTGGGAAAGGAAATAATATTTGTCTAGTTATAGAGATTTGCATGGAGGGCACATTTCCTTCAAGAGAGAAAAGTACTCAACTCTCACGATGGTAGGAATTGGGGAAATGGCACCAAAAAAAAAAAGAAAAAAAAGAAAAAAAAGGGGATTCTGCAAAGCACAAAGAGCTGTGTTTAGAATGGGCTCCTCACAACCATCACCCCTCGTTTTTCCTGGGATTTCCCAGAAAATTTCTCCTTTTGTCTCCCCCCGTTCCACAGTTTGGTGCCCAAATTCGGGCACATTTCCCTCAAGAGAGAAAAGCTCTCAACTCTCACGGCTGAAGAACTGGGAAAATGGCAAAAAAGGGATTCTAAAGCACAAAGAGCTGTATTTAGGATGGGCTCCTCACAACCATCACCCCTCAGGATCTCTGGGTTTCTCCAGCCCTTTTTTTGCCTCCCTCAGCGACACCGTTTGACGCCCAAGTTCGCCGGGAGTGGAAACGAAACCAGTTCAGCCGCAGGAGGGAGGCCAAGGCGCTGCCCTCGGCTGATAATTAGCTGTGATGAGCAAACAGCTCTCAACTCCCAAAGTCCTCCCTTATCTGGCTCAGGGTAAAATCTGGGTTACGGAGCTGAGCTTGGTGTCCCTGTTGGTGTCAAAGCTGAGTGGGATGAGGAGAGAGCCCACAGCACCCACAGAGAAACCTCATCCTTCCTCCAAGATCCGTTTCTCCAGGATATTTGACTGCATTTGCTGCCCCTGCTGTTTTCCAAGTCAATCCAGGCATTCCACAGTAATCCCCAAATCAACATTTTTATGGATGTCGTCTAAAAAATACTCTACTGGCCGCAACTAATAAACATGCCAAGAGGAATCCTTTGTGCCAGGCAGGTTCTCCCACTCGGTGGGAAACCTCGGAAACAATTCCAGCAGAACGCAGCTGTGTGGGGTTATTTTGTCTACCAAGGTTTTCAGGGTTAGAATCGGGGAATCTTTGGGAAAAGCCCTCTCACACCATGGAATCCAACATCTCCAGCACGTCCAAGGCCACCACTGACCACGTCCCCAAGTGCCACATGCACAGAGCCGTTAAATCCCTGCAGGAATGTGAGTCCAGCTGTGCCAGCGCTTGGTAACTCTTCCCATGAAGAAATTCTCCCTGATAATCCAAAGTTAACTTCCTCCGGCACAGCCCGAGCTGAGCCAGGGCACTCGGAGCAGCTCTAGTCTGTCTTTCTGGGTGTGTCACACAAGAGCTTCCCTACACCCCACAGAACCTCCGAGAATCCTCCTGTTACCAACCCCAGAGAGCAAGGCCCACCTCATCCAGAGGTGATGGATGCAGTGAAATCATGGATTTCCCAGCTGGAGAAACTCATTATATTCCCAGCAAATACAACGTATCCTGAGCAAATCCCAACGCTGAGGGGTCTGAGCCGCCGTGTCACCCACGCCGAGGGACAAACCCCACAGCAGGGCTGGCCCAAAGCACTCCCAGCCCTGACAGCCGAGCCCTGGAGCTGGGGACACCTGACCTGGCCAGACTGCAGCTGCCCAAGGGGAAATTTCAGCCGCTGGCAGCACAGAACTCTCCTGAGGACAAGGATGAGGAGGCACAGCCAGAGGTGCAGGGAGGTGGGGAAGGAGCACCAGGCAGCCCTGAGCCCCAGCAGCTCGGGAAGGAGGCAGAGATGGGGCTCTCCCTGCAATTCCAGCTGCTCTCCAACCCCAGCAGAGCTCAGCCTTTGGCTTGGGAGCCTCAGCAAACCCAGAAAACTTCTGCCAGATCCTTGGGGGAGACATCACAAACCCAGAGCATTTGTGTGACAGAGATGAAACCAATTCTTTGGGGGGCGGCTGCTGCTAAATGAAGCTTTCACAACATTGATTTCAAAACTCTTGTCCAGAGCAGGCCCCGGAGCTTCTCCCAGGGCTGGAATTCCTCTGGAGCCAGGCTGGGAGAGCTGGGAATGTTCACCTGGAGAAGGGAAGGATCCAGGGAGAGCTCAGAGCCCTTGGCAGGGCCTCAAGGAGAGCTGGAGAGGGACTGGGGACAAGGGCTGGAGGGCCAGGACACGGGGAATGGCTTCCCACTGGGAAAGGGGAGATTCAGGTGGGATATTGGGAAGGAATTCCTGGCTGGGAGGGTGGGGAGGGGCTGGGCTGGAATTCCCAGAGAAGCTGTGGCTGCCCCTGGATCCCTGGAATGTCCAAGGCCAGGCTGGATGAGGCTCGGAGCAGCCTGGGATGGTGGAAGGTGTCCCTGCCCAGATTTTCTTGAAGGTCCCTTCCACCCCAAGGCATTCCAGGAATTCCCTGATCGTTCCCACCTCAGGAAAGTCACTGGGCTCACTCCCACGGTGAGCGTGATGCTCAGAGTCAACCATTCAGTTAAAATTCTGCTACAGAGTGAAACAAAGACCCTTCATTCTCTGCCGTGGACCAGGGGCGACTAAAACACATCCTTTACCACCTTCTTTCTCCTCTTTTGGGAGCACCGCCCTCCTGTCCCCTGCCTCAGATATCTGAGCTCCTGAGGAGCTGTGCCAGCCTGGAAATAAACCCATGGACGCCCGTGCAGTGTAAAACTCCAGACGGAGCAAGCAGATAATGATGGTTCCGTGCACGGAGCATCGTCCTGCAGACACTGCTTCCAACATTATTTAAGGAAAACCATCAGTGCCTCGAGGATGACTCCGAACGAAGCATTTCCATTCCCACTGACCACCCCAGGCCTCAGCGGGGCCTCCAAGGCAGCAGAATAATTGAGGGAAGAGCCGAATATCGGCGCAGGGTGAATAAACGAGCACTGAAAGACCCCAAAATGTACCAGCAACAAGTTCTTGGGGGGCGGTTAAAAAGAAAACAACTCTCAGCGAAGCCGAGAGCTGCAAACACAGGCAGGGCCAGCTCCTGCAGCGCCACTTCTGCATGCCCTGCACCACCACCGCATCCATCTGCTCACACTCCCTCCCTGCAAGATTGTCAAGGTATTATAAATTAAGAAACTTAGCAAAGAGTCTGTAATCTTCCCCGAAATAGCCTGCAGATATGTCACTGTACTAAATGTGTTTCAGATTTAATGAAGCTTTAATGTCCTTTTTAATTTTGCCTGTTTCTGTATCACCAGGGGTCGAGCGAGGCAATCAGCACTCGAGAGGGTGGTTTGGTTTAAAACTAGGGAAAAAACTCATTTGCTTATGAGTTGCACTGTATTTTCTTAATTAAATTTACTAAGTAAAACGGTTGAAGTTCAGCCAACCGGTGACCTCTGGGTGTAGATTCAGATTTAGAAAAAGTGTCACAGTTAAAGGAAGATTAAAAAAATAATAATAAATAAAGCCCAAACAACAAACAGACGAGAGAGTCACTAAAGGGATTTTCAAATTGTCATTTGTCTCGGGGAAGTCACAGGAACAACGAGGAACAAGCCCAGTGCAGGATGGAAAAACCAAAACCCACCACATGAACACCTTGTCCAAAACTTCTCTGCATTTCAAGGATGAAACTCCAGAACCTGCAACTCTTTTAAGGTATTTCAACAAGAAATACAATATTTCAACTGAAATTAGTTGGGTTTGGGAACTGACCAGTGATTAACGTCAGGATATTGAGGAGGGAATGCCTGAAATTCAGGGAGCTGGTTCCCATTTCCCCACGGATCCCTTCCTAATGGTTGGATTCGATGGTCTTGAGCTCTTTTCCAACACAAGGACTGCACAACCCTTCATTTTCCAAAGCCCAGTGAACTGCAATGGCAGAATGGTGTGGAAACAGAAATGAGAAAGGGATCACTCAGCAAGAATTATGCCAGGAAAACCCTTTCTCACTCCATTTCACCTCGGAGAATAAACACGGAGGAGATTTTTGGGGTGCGGGGGTGTGGCTTTTATCAGTTTTTATTACAACAATTACTTTTTCAAACCACAGAAGCAGCCCAGGAGAGCAATGAAAGCAGCTCAGGGAGGTTGTGTCCTGAGAAAGAGCCTTCCCCAAGGCCCGGGCAGGGGATGGATGGATGAGCTGCACCATCAGATTTCAACCCAGTGCTGGATAAACCCAGAAATAATCCCAGATTATGAAATAACAGAGGTACAGGGTGCGTGTACATACTGACTTTTACCAAACTATCAAAAAATTTGACTAAAAAAAGAGCAAAAATTCAAATAACTAAGTGTAAATTCAGGAGGAACCTCTAAATTAAGCACCACAAAAGCAGGGCTGGAAAGCAGCGATAACCTGCTCTCCACCACACTTACATGAACCCAAAATTCAAATCACTCGCTGGAATAATGCAACTCGCCCTTTCAGAACTGAAAAGGGAGATCCAGGAATCAACCCCTTACGAATCACTTCCTCCAGCTCACTTCTTCCTTGCCTGCTGCATATTTGGGAATAAAACGACAGCAGCAGCTCTGTCCGGATCCTGCTTGGAAAGCGGCTGAGGGAAGGAAGTTCAAAACGTGTTTTTAGGACACTCAGGCAATAAAGCTCCCCACTTAGATTATCGTCGATGCCGTGCAAGTTGTTTTTTAATTTACAGTTACACTGGGAGAGCACGGGCTGCTTTTATTCCTAATTTAGGCACATTCCATGTTTCTCAGCATAACTGCAAATTGAAACTAAGCGCCGGCAATATCGCCAGTGACGGAGCTGAAGGAGGACTTTACGGGCGGAAATGTTCGAGAATTTGTTCTTAATTACCTCGTGCACATTTTACACAATTAAATTTCCATCCCAGGATTTTGCATTTAGATTGTGCAGCGCAGTTAAACCCTCGGTTTTTTTTTTCTGGAGGAGCAGGCGCCGCTCTCCCAACTTTTCAAAAGCAGACTTAACTACTGGATAACACGAAATTCCCCAGGTGAAATTTCATTCCAGCGCCGATTTATACATTCCTAGCTGGATGGGCTTCAAATCACCTGAAACTCTGTAGGGTATGGACCTTAATAAATATTAAATACCTCAAAAAACTACTCCCAGGTTTTTTCTTCTCCTCCTAATATCAATTTTGCTCGTTCTCTTACTGCGGAGGGTTGGGTTTTTTTAAAAAGAAATAAGAAAAAATCCAAAAGGCTATAACAGCAATTTAGCAGAGTTAAAGTGCTTCTGAGGTTAACCTGACAACAAAGAGGAACAGAAACACAAAGCATCTTGAAGTAGGGTTTCAATTAAATGTGCAGGATTTACTAATGCAGGGCCCCGACAAAAAAAAAAAAAAAGGGAAAAAAAAAAAAAAAAAGAGTTACAAATTAATTTAATCTTCTGCCTATAGTTTGCAGCTGCACTCCGAAGTGTCTGGGGCTTAAGAACAAAGCCTTGCAAGGCCTGGGAGTGAGGAAAGCTTCAATTTTTAATGTATAAGGCCATTAGCTGATAACTTGTGGAATCTGCGACCCCTGCGGAGGGGCAGGAGCGGCAGCGGAGACGGATGAAGTGACAGATTTGTTGTTGGTGGCCAGGCCTGGGAAGGAGGGGGGAAGGTTATTACCACCACCAGAAAAATGCCCTAATAACCTTTGGGACATTCCTTGGCTTGAGCAGATGAGTTCCAGCTCCGTCTCCGACGTTAAAAAAAAAAAAAAGATATTAAAAATCAAAGCTTAATTCGCCTTAATTAAAGATAATTAGTTTCACTTTGACTTCTTTTAAATATGAACTACAGCAAATGCACTGGCAGCTCAAGGCTGCAGACAATCGGGGTTAAATTGCACGTTTCTGCCTGGCCACAAATCCTGGATATTGCCAGGCTTTTACTGCTGCATCTTCAAAGGTGACGCCGGGGATGGGAACGCCTTCTCCGAAGGGACAAAGGTGGGCCAGGGCTCTGCAGGGAAATTGTCAGGAGAAAAATCTCCACAAATGCTCCCCGAGGGTTAATTCGATTCCTTGTTGGAGCAGAGAGGCTTCCTGCTCGGTTTAAATCCGGTATAAAAAAGGGAGAAATGGGTGAAATGTGGCCGTGCTGGTGGAAATGCAGCTCACCTTCTGCTCTTCTCCATCTCTGCTGGAGTGAGGGCTCATCTGCCAGCACAGGCAATTAAATCATGGGAAAAGGCAGGGAAACTTCCTCATGTTTTGACTCCTTAAAGGTAGAAACAACTACAGAGTAAGAAGAGGAAACAATGCGTTGAGTGATAGAATCTTGGAATGGTTTGGTGGGAAAGGACCTTTTAAAGACCCTCTAATCCATCCCACCATGGGCAGGGACACCTTCCACTATCCCAGGCTCCTCCAAGCCCCGTCCAACCTGGCCTGGGACATCCCAGGGATGCAGGGGCAGCCACAGCTTCAGTGCCAGGGCCTCATCACCCTCACACACACTTAAAAATCTCAATAACATATCCTGTTACATCCATCAAATAACCTTAAACACAAAACACGCATTCCGAACGCCCGACAGCTGATGTCATCCCTTAATTGTCCCCTCAGCCTGGGCGGAGAACTGGATTATTTATTTCCCTGCCCACGGCGGCCGAGGAGCAATTGCTGAGCAACAACGATCCGCCGAGGTCTCAACCCGTGCAAACTGTACCTAAACTTCCACTTTATTGCAGCTTAGTTCACAATCTTCACCTAATATAGGGTTACATCCCAGTGCAGCAGGCGGATAAATCATCCTGGAATATTACTCCGGCTAAGTTTAGCTGGGAGTGGAGCATATGTGCTTCCGAGTCACTGAAGCACAGGCCCATAAAATACACTAATTACTGGAAGTTCTGGTCACTGAGTGATTGATAGCGCTCTGCCGGGCAACTTCCCCGGCTCCAGCTCGTGTGAGGGGCCTCCCCCAGCACACGGCAATTATTAATTCATGACCCAACCCTCAGGCACTGCTCCCTCCGCTCCCAATCCCACCAGCAGCAGGCTGGACGTTGTCCGTCCCCACCACCTCGGCGCGTGATGGGAGGTGGGAGAGGAATCGCAGGGAACTGCTGGGAGAAATCACCCAAAAATAGCTCCAGGGGAAGGAATAATATAAATATAGGCCAGCTTTTTTTTTTTTTTATTTTTGTTTTTTTTTTTTCTTCCCCCCAAGAAGGAGTTTGTGAAGTGCATCATTCTGCAAGGAATGGCTGAGAGTCCATAAATATTCCTGCAGAAGAAGGATCCGGGCTGCCGGGCGCGCTGTGCACGTGACAGCTCCTCGTGCCTGGCCGAGCACAAGGACTTGTCACCAAGTCACCAACGTCACAGCATTGTGACGGTCCCTAAAACCCGGCGGCAACAAGGTGAGGCTCACTGCAATAACACCACCAACGAAAAGCAGTTTTTATGTCCTGGCTTCCCTTAACCCCAAAGGGAAAGTGTTACTTCTCCTCCACTGGTCCAACTCGAGGCTGTTTCTTCCAGACCCCGACAAAAACTGGGCCGTACCACCAAGATTTGGGTTTTAGATCTTTCCTTCACCACCTCTAATCCTTTATGCTGGAGAAGAAGACCTTGAAGAGCATCAAGTCCAACTACTGCCACCACCAAACCCCGTCCCTCAGCACCCCAACTGCACCCCTGGTTCAGATAAGAGCACCCACAGATCAGTGCAAGCCCGCAGAACCTCCCTCAGATCACCTCCCAATCCTCACCTTGAACCAGGTTTTCCCTTCCAAGCTGATGAGAGGTAACTGATCCCACCTTTTAGACTCCCCAGGAGGAGATTTGAAAGCTCCCTTCCTTAACTAGAGTCTTGGCAGCAGATTTTTAACCACCCCTCCGGGACCAGAGTTCCGACAATGGATTTCTGCAGTTAAACACCCTCAAGACTGAAGTGCTTTTAGCAGAGCCGCTTTCCTTGGAGCATCCTCTTCATCCTTCTCCTCTCTGTGGGCTGGGTGAGCTCCTCTCCAGCTCCCTCTGTGCCCCCAGGCCGAGTGGGATGAAGAGTGGGAGCCCCAGCACGCTGACAGTGCTCAGATGTGCCTGAAGCAACGAGGGGAGGCACATTTGTTGGGTAATTCCTGAGCTGCCTGCGTCTGGGAATGCACACAACCAACTGAAAAAGCCTGATGACTTCTGAAGAGGTTGCTAAGAACCCTTGAAAAGCTCTTGCAATGACACAGCTACTGAGGGCTCTGGTCACCAAACACTCAAAATTCTCACTCGGGGAGTTTGAAGAACTAATATTAAGCGAATACTAAAACTGATGGCACAAACTCCTTTTCTCTGGGGGAGACAACAGGGATAATCTCTGTAAGAAAATCGAATTTCCCAAGGAGACCTGGAACGCAGAGGACAGTGGAAAGCAGAGACCAGGGTGTGATACAGAAGGAGCACAAGAAGCCAAGCAGGTGAGCTTCTACCTCCAGAATTAACTTGGTTTTGGGCATTAGCAAATCGCTTCCGCTTCCTGAATGTCCTGAATGCAAATATAACATCAGCTCTATGTGGAGATGAAATGATAAATATCGCAGAATCCCAGGATGAGGTGGCTTGGGAAGGACCTTCAAGTTCATTTCATCAGGGGCGGGGAACCTTCCCCTACCCCAGGCTGCTCCAAACCCACCCAAGGCAGCCTTGATGCTGCTATTCAACCCCAACCAGATGGATTTTAGCCTGCCCCGGATGGTTTAAAGTTCACTTGTGGATAAGAGCCAGGGGAAGGCGGGATCAGAGTCATACTGGAGAGGAACAAGAAATACTGGGCAATTTAATTTCTCACTCCCCCCTCCCGTGCAGGACACGGCTCTTGGAGAGAGGGAATGGGTTCCAGAGCTCACCCAGCCCCAGCCCAGGCTGTGTTTTATGGCCGAGTTATAAACCCTGGAAAAACAGCTCTGAGAAATGAAAAATGCTGACACGGTGCTCAGTGTAGTGACAGCAGTGGCATGGGTTTAAATTGAACTTGCTTTGTCAAGCCAAGAGCACTTAAATAAAACAAGGGGGAAACCTCACGGAAACACACAGACTATTTGTGATGGAACACTTTTCAAATAGTTTTTCCGGGTTATGGATTAAATTCCATTCCCTTCAGAAAAAAGATCTCTGAAGGGAGAAAAGCAAACTCAAAAAAAAAAAAAGATAACAAAAATATGATAATAACGATAATAATAATGATGATAGTTGTAATAATATGGTATTAATGATGTTGATGCAGCCATTTATCTAATTTTATTCTGTTTTAAATTTAATTTTTAATTTATTAAGCTGCACAGCTAATTTTCTTATATTTTAATTTAATTTTAATGTCTCGGTTTTTTTATTTGTGAAGGGAGGACTGAGCACCCTCAGTCCCCTCTTGCCTCAAAGGGAACGTGAACACTCCCCATTCCTCAAAGCTCAGGCAGGAGACTTTAGCTCCAGACTTTCCCCTCTCTCCCATCGAATTTTTTTTTGGGGGGGGGGACAGTTTCCTCAAGCTCCCAAACGACACTTCCCACTTCTCATCACACCCAGAAATTCCAGAGGTTTTAAGGGGGCTCCGAAGCGCATCGAAGAAAACGAGGAGATTTCCTGACAATTTTACATCCATCCTCACACACCAGCGCAGCCCTGGCTGACCCCGTCCCACCAGAAATTTCCTAATCCCTAACGCCGAGCCGTGAGGCTGCAGCGCTGACTCCGCCGAGTGCAGGATGATTTTAAATCCCACGGCAAACACCAGCTGCCCTTTTGAACAGCGACAAGAGCGTCTCCGCTGCCAATCCCCACGTCAATAGGGTGTTACTTTAATGACAGTGACCTTGTGTGGCTCTTGGAGCACCTCTGTCACCTTTTTTTGGAGGCTTTTTCTTTTTTTTTCCTAAGGCACTGGCCTTGTTTTCATCATTTAACATCACTCAGAGCACTTCAATCAAGCTGCTGCTGGTGGGGAGAGGTCTCAGAGGAGCAGCTGCCAAACCAAGGAACAAAGCACCCAGCCCCAAACTGGGTCCTGCACATCTGGATCAGGAGAAACTCCTCGGGAAGTGAGGGAGGGGAAAGAAGTTGGGAAGGTGTAAAAACCAGAGGAGGGAATGCAAACGAAAGGAGTTGCAGCAATAAAATTCTGATGAGCAGCCGAGTTATCCACTAACAACCCTAAAATAAACCCCAAATATCTTGTGCTGGATCACTGAACTGCCGGGGCACAGCTCTTAATTCAGCAAAAGGAACTGGGAAATGCTTTGTTTACAAAGTCCTGCATTTACATCGCTCTTTTTTATCACCGCAAAATCTTCCTGGAGTGCAATCTCAGCCCTTTGTTGGCTAGAATGACTTAGAGAGTGTCTGAGCTTGGTCTGTATCTCTGCCCAAACCCTGGGTGATTCAGCACCCACCACTTGCATTTTGGTTAAAAGGGCTCGGGCAAGGAATTTATTGTAAAAACGGTTCAGTTTTGGGCTACAAAAGGTGAAATCTGCCAAGATGCAGCACGGAGACTGCTCAACTTCTACCTCACCTTCTGCTAAAAATCTTTGTTACGGTTCACTCAAAGGTATGTCCAGCTTCACATTAATGTGAGGAAAGACAGAGGAAAAAAGAAAGGGAGAGAGGCAAGAGAGAGAGGAAAGGGGGGAAAAGGGGGGAAAAAGGAGAGGAAAAGGGAGAAAAAGGGAGAAAAACAGAAGGGAAAAGGGAAGGGAAAAGAGAAAAGGAAGAAAAGGAAAAAAAGCCTCCACACACTGGGCCCTACTTCCTACCCAAACACGGAGTTTTGTTTAATACCTCAAATGAACAAGCCCATTCTAAATACAGCCAAAATGAGCAACAGGTAAAAGCACAGGAATCCCCAGGGAATTTAAAGACTAAACAGAGGTGAAATTGCAATATATGGATGTCATTTTTGATGTTAGGAGTGCATGTGACAGGAGAGCTCTGTGCATACCTCCATGAAGGAAATCCCCAGGCTCCAAACATCGGAGTGAATCCCGTACTGCTCTCCTGAAATCCTCTCAGGCTGTAAAGAAAAGGAGAAAAACAACTCCTGAGCTTTGCAGACAGGCAGGGATTCTGCTCCAAAGCTGCTCCAGGGCCAGGAATGGGAAAAAAAAATAAAAAATCACAGGATTGTGGAATAATCGGAGTTGGGAGGGATCAAATTCCAGCTCCTGGCCCTGCACAGACATCCCAAAATCCCACCCTGTGCATCCCTGGGAGCGTTGTCCAAACTCTCCACTCCCTGAGGAGCCTGGGCAGCGCCTCAACACCCTCTAGGGGAAGAAACTTTTCCTAAAATCCCACTGAAACCTGCCCATGTCCAGCTCCAGCCGTTCCCTGAGATCAGAGATGCTCCTCGGGAAGTCAGAGACACCAAATAAACCACCAAGATGCTTCAAAGCTTCCCTGGCAGAGAGCAAATCCAGGAAAAATTCAGGAATTCTCCAGGAAAATCTGTGTCCATGCACCCTGCAAGGGTTGGCCTTGGATTTGTGTTTGGGTTGTTTAATGCAAGGAAAAAGCCAAGGGCTCGTGCACGTGAGCAAAGCACAAGGTCAGGTTGAGAGAATCCGATTTTCCACTTCCCTCCCCAAATCCAGGCAACCACAGCAAGGAAAAAAAAATTTCCCTGGGTGGAGTCCAGAGGCTGGGGAATAACTACAGTTAAAAAAGCAAAGTTACTGAAGCCAAAAGAATCACCACACGGTGGCAATTTTATTTTATTTTATTCTATTCTATACACTTCTTAATTTTGGGCTTTTTGACCCGTAGAGGGAAAAAATAAAATAATTAAAAAACAAAACAAAAAAAAAGCCCCAGCTCCAAACTATTAATAGCAGGTTTAATGCCTCTCATGAAATGGAGTGCTGTTAAAAAAAAAAAAAAATCTGCTGGTTTTGACTTGAAAGCTACAATTTAAGCATTTCCAAGGTCAAGTACAGCATGAAATGCAACAATAAAAGGCTCCCTGAGACTCCTCTCCCCACTGTGCTGTTAATGCACCTGTCTGGCCCAGCCACCTACAAAGGGATTGGCAGCCTTTAATAATCCAGAGAGCTCTGTGAGAAATCAAAACTCCCAAATCAGTGCCAGCCCGACGTGGTTTTTTGGATGTTTACCCTGCGCTGCTGCTCCCAGGTCAGGAGCTTTTATCGCAGCGTGAATGTTAAATAAAAACCACGCTGCTGCCCCTGCTCCCTCGAAAAGTGGGAATGTTTTTCCCTCAAAATTCCCTCAACCCTTCCCAAAGCCAAAAGAAAAAAAAAAAAAAAATCCCCCACAATTTCAAGCTCTTTGACCAAATCTCGTTTGTGAATGGCCCAAAAATCTTATTTTTCTTAATACTTTGAGTATAATTACCCCGTTAGCAAACCTTAGAAATGTCTGCAACAGCATGGCGTGATTTTTTTTTTAAGCTGCCAGATTTTTATCCTGGTGTATTTTTATAGGGATGTATTTTTATGCCCCGCAAAGATGCAAATGTGGAGCCAAAAGTGATTTTCCAACATGGTATGGCGTGTGCTAACCCGGCCCCAAGCCAGGTGGAAACACCCACCCCGTTTTCCAGACCCTCCCCGAGCCACCAAATGAGATTTATAATTCACATTGAGCCACACTGAATTGGTTTTTTTTCTTAAAGTTCAAGCTTTAAACAGCAACTTCTAGTGAGGAACTGTGGGTTCACAAAAAGGTAAGGGCAAATAAATCAGCTGTTGAAACAAAAGATGGATTTAAAAGAGGAAAACAGGAATGACAGGTACATCAAGGGTGCAACGCATGGATCGCTCTAAATATCCTCCAGTATTTTCTCTTAAAAATTTTCTACAACTGGTTATTTTTTCCATTCATTTTTTTTTTCCTATATAAAGTGCCGATGAAATGATTTGAAAGAAAATGTGTTTTGGTTGGAAATTTTAATTGCTCAATCAAAAAGCTTTTTTTTTGTTGTTTTTTCCCCAAAAAATCCAAAAGTTTTTTCCAAAAAAACCCCCTCCAAAAATCAAAAAGCTTTTTCTTTTTTTTTTCTCAAACAAAACCTCATTTTTTTCAAGAGTTTCAAATTCACTACCAGTCTGCCAAGTGGGTGAAGCAAAGCTTATGAGCTTCTTTATTTTTGGCTTTTTTTTTTTTTGGAGGGCTTGCATGGAAACTCAATGACAACAAACGACTCAATCAAGGAGCAAAAGGAGATTTGAACACAGAGAAATCAGATCCAGCACATTTGGAGCTTAAACTTCTGCTTCACAATTCGGAGATGGAGGCGTCACATTCATCCAGAAAGGCAAAAAAAAAAAAAAAAGCAATTTATTTAATGTACACCTGGGAAGGAGAACTGTAATCTTGGTTTGGGCACTAAAAGCATAATGCAATTTAATTCTCAGCCCTGCTTAAGACCAGTTTGAAGCAAGTCGGAAAAGTTGATTAATTTGAAGCTGTTGCTTTGTCTGAATCTCTGTGTTCTAGTTTTGTTTTTCTAATTTGTATTTTTTTATTTAAAAACCCCCCGTTTTTCCTACAGAGTATTCTGATGACACAGGACAGCCCAAGTCTTTCGAGGATGGTGACACGAACCTTTCAGAAGCCACACAATCACCTCGAGTGGAAAAGCACTTAAAAGCAAATAAATGGGCGCCCTGACAAGAAAAATCAGGGGGAAAAAAAAAAAAAAAATCCCTGAAAGCGATGAGAGGTCATGGATTTCTCTGAGGTTTGAAAAAAACACCAGCACCAACCACTTTGTGCTGTTTGTGTTTTGATTTTAAACCAGCAGAACGCTTCTCTTCTCATCAATAGCAGGAGAATATTTTGAGTATTTTGAATCTGGATGTTTACAAAGAATTTTTGAATATAAAAAAGAAGAGTTCATAAAGCGTTTGAAGAATTTTTGAATATAAAAAAGAAGAGTTCGTAAAGTGCTTCCAAAACTGAGGCAGTGGAGTTTGAGATGGAGAACTGAAAAGGATCCAAAGGATCTGATGGAAAATCCACTTTGATTTGTGCAGCTCCCGCTCAGGCTGGCACTTGGCAGCTCTGAACCCAAACCCTGCCCCAAATGATGCACCCTTAGCTGAAAAAAAAACCTAAAAAAAAATCTAAAAAAGAGGAAATTTAGGGGCTTTAAGGCCCAGGAACAGGACAAAAGTGGTCTTGTGTTAACCAAGACTCACCAAAATCTGTACAGAAAAGTGAAGTACTGATAATTTCCTGCATTCTGAGCTAAAAAAAAATTGCACTTTAATGCCCTGATGTTATTCATCCCAATGTTTTTAGCTTCAGATTTCCATGGGAAACTGTTCAGGAATGCCCATCAACCTCTGCACAGGCTGAAATGCTTCCCTAAACTCCAGCATTCCCAAAATGCGGATGGTTTGGGGCTGTCAGAGTTCTGCAGAGAGCCACCAGCTGTGAGTGAAAAAACGGAGTTTTTTGGAATGTCCAACTGGCTCTTTTTGTCCCCAGTTGTCACAGGGCAGCAAAAAGAACTGGAAATATATTTTTAAAAACCCACTTTTCCGATATTACTCCTCCCTCTCAGCAAGAAGCAGAGCTGGAATGAAGAGAGGGGATGGGAAGAGATGGAGCTTTTGAGGGTTGATTCAGGACACATCCTGCACGAAACCGAACAAGAGTGAGGACAAATAATTCCCATTCCCACGTTATTCCCTGCACATAAATCCACTTACCGCCATATAAGCATTTGTTCCGACATACGTCTTGGCTATGGAATTCACCAGCTATCAGACAAAACAGTCTGTTAGAACAATATAAAGATAATGTGGGAATAAAATGGGCAATTATTCCTCATTTAACCTACAATCATCATGCCCATAAATCAAGGAAAAAATGATGTAAAAGAAGGGGAAGGGATTTCTCCGCCAAGGCGTTAAAAAATGATTAAAATCTCGCCCGGGTTGGGGGAATGAGAGGATTGCAATTTAAACAAGCACTGCATTACAGTTTATGGCAGACAACCTTAAACAATTGTGTTAAACAGGATGCTGCTTGGTTTAGTACCCCAAACCAGGCTGATATAAAAAAGGGAATGAGGAGGAAGTAGGATTGAGCAGGCTCATTTTGCAGTCAGATGTGAATAAAGCCCCCAATTCATCCCCTAAATACTGGAGGGACAACAGAGCCTGCCAGCCCATAATACCAGGCTGACCTTCTCTTTGGGCCTCGTGTTTGGCTGAGAGGAAAAGGTGCTGAAATTCAAATCAACAGCACAGCGAGCTCATGGGTCACTAGCAGAGAAGTCCTCCAGGGAGGCCCAAAATGGAAATTAATTAAAATTTGTGCTGCACATTGTCAAAGCCCACCACTATTGTTGCTCCCAATATTAATTTTTATTGTGGGCCAGTTGGGCTCCCCAGACACGTCTCTTGCTCTGCCCTCCCTTTTGTCTGGGCAAAAGGCTCCCAGATCAAAGCTGCATTTCAATGAAGTTTGCTATTCGTAAGTAGTAATTACAATATCAGCAGTTTTTACTGTCATTAAACAATGAACAATCATACTCAGATGAAGGGAAAGAGATTAAAAATGAAAAGGGCTGTCCCAGCAGAGAGGGGTTTGCTGTGGGGCTGCCAGGTGATTCTGACACCGGGAAGGGAATGGGGTGAGATGCAAAAAGGGGGAATTTACCTGGGTGCTGACCCCAAAGTCACAGAGCTTCACCTGGCCCCGGGTGTTCACCAACATATTGGATGGCTTCACATCTGTTTGGGGGGGGAAAAAAGTGGATTATCCACGTTATCCTGGATAATACAGACACCATTCATGCAGAAATACAGAATGTCTCCCATTGGAATGGAGCCACGTCAAAATCCAGCTCCTGGCCCTGCACAGGACAACCCCAAAGATCCAGGGAGCACTGGCATGGTGCCTTTGGGCAGGAAATATTACAAATACCTCCTTCAAATGCAGCGGTTTGTAAGTCAGCAGCACAGATGAAATTCCAGATATATATATATAAAAATATAAAATACATCCTCTCCATACAGATATTATCTGGTATTCACACAAATGGTATTTACACAATACTAAAAATCCACATCATTAAACCTGCAGGTGACACCACTATGGAACGGACACCAAGTGCACTGATGGACAGGAAAAGAACTCACGGGCATTTTAACAAACTGGAATTCGTTAAACTGGGAAAAAAAGATGGAAACCCATAATTAAACCATCAATATCCATCCCAGAACCAGAGTATCAGTGCAAATATCCTGAGGCTGACTCCTTGATGTCAATGGAAGTCGGTGCATTGTTGCAAAATAAAATCAACACGGGAATAAAGTCAACATCCAGTGCACGTGCACTGACGGACAGGGACAGAACTCGCAGGGATTTTACCAAACTGGAAAATCAGCCTGGAAAAAAAGATGGAATTCCATAAATAAACCATCAATATCCATCCCAAAACCAGAGTACCAGTGCAAATATCCTCATGCTGATTCCCCCTTATGCCAGAGGAATTTGCTGTAAAATCAACACGGGAATAAACTGCTGAAAACCCAGTGCATGTGCACTGATGGACAGGAATTCACAGGGATTTTTACAAACTGGAAAATCAGCCTGGAAAAAAAGACGGAATTCCATAAATAAACCATCAATATCCATCCCAAGACCAGCCAGATTTTACACTTGTCAGTGCAAAATCCTGATGCTGAGTGCCCTTGATGCCAGAGGAAGCTGGTGCACTGCTGCGAAACGGAGAGGGGAATAAACTCAACCCCCAGCCTGGCTTTAGTGCAGCAAACATTGAACATCTTTGCAGTTCCAGGGATGCCAGTGGGGGAGCAGAACGTGCACGTTATGGCCTGGCTTAAACACGGGAAGATTAGAGCCTGGCTTTGCCTAATCACCGCTTTCTTCTGTCAAAATGGATTAAAAGCAACAGCTTGAATCGGTGCCTCCTGTAAAAGTGAGCACTGGTTGGGGGCAGATGGATGAAACCCAACTAGAAAAGAACCTAATTTTGTTTATCATTAGGTTTGCCTTGCTTTAGCAGCTGTTTCCTGGTACCACAGGAGCTGCCTTAATTTGGCTCTGCGAAGTCGAAATGGAGAACCTCAATTAAGGAGCTGATTAAACGCTCGCCTGTATTCGAGCTAAAAATCCCGATTTAAAAATGGGAGCATTCAATGGTTCCTACACATCCCAGGTGGGTCAGTACTTTTAAAGTGAGGCATCAACACTGCTGGTACTGTAATTTCTGTAAATTCTGTGATTTCTCCCCCCCCCCCCCAAAAAAAAAAAATCCCCAATCCTGAGCATCCAGAGCCTCAGTTTGTGTTTGCTGATCTCCACCTTCAGGAATTCCACCCACGTGCTGCACTTTTGATGGAGTTTTGCCTCCTCTGGAGCTGAGTGACTTTGCTCAATCCAAGCAGACGTGCTGAGGCTCCCTCCTGAATCCTAAACAGAACAAGGTGCAGAATAATCCTGGTTCACCTTTTTCCTAAAAATCGGGAGCTACGCCTGAGCTGGGCTTGGCTGGGGGTGGAATGAGCCCAGCCCCAGGAGCTGCAGCACACAGGGAATGTTGATATTCCAGGATGTCCAGCTGATCTCAACTTTCAGGGCAAAACCGAGCAGAACCAGCCCTGCTTTTAGTTGTAGCAAAAAGGATGCTAAAATCCTTTCACAAACAAAGCCGAAAGCAGGTGAAAATCCTAAAAGGAAGGAAATGAAAACTGGCCCATTGAAATTGGGCAGGGGAGGTCGGGGACCCTACAGAGCAAGGGGCAGTCAAACAAATCCTGTGAGAGCAAATCTCGGCTGAATTCAACACAGAATCACCAGAGAAGCAGGGAATTTCAGCGAGCATTTGCTGTACATTCCAGTGGCTGTGCTGATTTCCCCAAAAACAAAATACCTGATGCTGAAAGCAGGGAGGAACACCAGCTCATCAGCAAATCAGCCTTTTGGTCTCATCACCCACTCCACTTCATGGGTTAAATATATATTTTTCTTTTTTGGGTTTGGGGAAAACGAGTGTGCATAAATAATGTTCTGCACCATCTGCTTGTGATTAATATTAGTGTTGAGGAGTGAAAGAATTTAAACAAGAGCCAAAAGGGGTCATTATGCTCCCATTACCAGGGCTTGCTTAATACAAATGATTTCTATGAAGCATCATTATAGAGGATGAACAAGTTCTCCTCCTGATGGAGCTGCCTGAGTAGTTTCACCTCTCCACAAACAAACAGGACCTCCAAGCTCTTACTCACCAGTAAATAGAACCATCAGAGGTTCAGCTTTTTGAACACCCCAACGTTTCGCTCGTTGGTGGCATTGAAAAGCAAACAGATTCACGATTGTGTGAGGGAGAGAGAAAAAAAAAAAAAGGGGGGGGGGGGAAAAAAAAGCCCTGAGATGCTTTAAAAGCTGGCTCTTGACTTCTCCTGGCTTTTAAAAACAGCAAACAGCAACAGGTCAGGTTCAAGGAAGGCAGCAGCGTGGTTTGGCAGAGGCCAGGATTAATTTTTTTTTTTTAAATAAGCCTTAAGTGGTCCATGAGTGGGCAAGCCTGTGATTATCTATACACAGAGACATAAATAAAGGTATGGAAACACAGAATCCTGGGATGGCTCAGGTGGGAGGGGACTTTAAAGCTCATTCTGTGCCCCCCCAGCCATGGGCAGGGACAGCTCCCAGTCCCCCAGGTTGATAAATCCACAAACACCCCTGGGTTTGTGTCTGTGCTGCACTGGGTCCGATGATATTCCCCAGAGGTAAAAACAGGAGAGGGGGGAGAGTCAAATCTGCAGCTCTGGACATCCCTGGTGAAATCCTCAGCCAACAATCACTGGTGAGAGAGAAGCTGGGAACAAGTCCCAGAACAAAGAGGAGCGGAACATCCTTGGATTTCTGATATCCTGGGGGGAAAAGGAGACGGTCTGAGTGATGCCCAAACCTCCTCCTGCCACAGAGCGGATCTCCACATCCTCGATCCTCCCTCATTTCAAACCAGCAACACTTCCAGAGCTTCAACTGAAAACCTAACCAGGAAACTGAGGTGCCCAAGCCATGAAATAAATATATATAAAACCTACAGAAACAGCCCCAGAGCCAAGCACAGCAATCCAGCTCGGTACAATTAAACACAAGTGGGTAACATTGATTTCCTGCACTTCCTTTAATAAGCAGGTGTGAACAAAGCAGAACACAGCAGATAAAATGCACACGGTCTATACTTATTCTTGAACTTAACAGATTTCTGGTTTGTCTTTAGACAAACTTTGACTTTGTACATGATTAGACTTGTTTAATTGCTAATTCTGTTTTAAATCTAAGTTAATTTCTCATTACCCTTCCATTTCTACTTCTTATCCTCTGGGGAAAAGAGCACACTTATCATTGGGACATTCTCACATCTTCCAAGGAAGTGGTGGAGGTGTTAATCTTATGTTTATGTTTGAAGTGGGTGCGATGACTCCAGCTCGGGGGTTTATTAATATGCACGGCTATCACCTCATTAGTTGCGAGCTTTGTTTTGAAGTGAAGCTGTAATATTTGCCGAGATGTCTGAGCTGCAGTAAAAGACCCGCTCATTGTTTTGTTCCCTTGGCTTTAATTCCCTGCTCCAGGCACCCAGCTCTGCCCTGGGACTGCTTCAGCCCTTCCCTGGAGATTCCTGACTCTCCTGCTCTGCCCCTGGGTGAGACAGCAACGAATTCAGCAGTCAAAATTCCTTCCTTCACCTCTGAGCAGCCAAAGCCAGGAGGCAGCTGAAGGAGAAATAATCACCTGCCTGCCACCCCATCCCTCTGGCCCTGCTCTGAAGATACAGGAATTTTCTGTAGCCTAAAACAGAGTAAAAGACAGAATTCTTGGGGAAAGCTGCAGAACCTGGAATGCTCACAGTGCCCCCCGGGGCATTCTGCAGTGCTGGGTCAATCCAGCAGCAGAGCAAGGCCAGGAAAAAAAAAAAAAAAATCAGAAGAGTGATGAAAAATCAGTTTCTGAGCTTTTCTTCAGAGCACAGCAAGGACCAAACGTCATTCATCAAAATCCTGGGTTACTGCAGGGAGCAGACGTGGGAGTTCCACAGCAACATCAGGGACCAGAGCAGCTCCTGCCAGACACCCTGGAAACCCTAAAAATGGAAGAAGTTTCTCTTTTTTTGGGGGAAGTTTGGTGTAGTGGGAATGGGCTTCTCTTGTTCTTTAAACAGCATTTCCCACTTTTTTTGTTTTTTTTTTTTTTTTTTAAAGTTTTGGTGGATCTGAATTATTTTCTTCCAAACAGACACGTTTTAAAGAAAATTTAACAGGGAAAAAAAGCAAGGGATAAACGAGAAGTTCAACAAGAACACCCCAAATGAGCTGCAGGAAAGACAATAAACAGCAAAACCCAAACCTGACTTATGTCCAAGCAGGTTTAAAGCCTTCAAGTGTCCCTGACAATGGTAGGGGACAGTGGGCTGTGATTTTTAAAGATCTCAGCCTCCAGCAACACTTGTGGCTATCACATGAGATTCCTGAAAATTCCTTGGACTCCTGAAATCCTGAAATTTCCCTGGAAAAGCAAATTCCTTGCCTATTTGCTGTTCCCAACACCAGCCAAACATCTCATTTCCACGCTGCTTTTTCCACCTGTTTGCACCCCCAAGCTTCGAAATCCCCGTGAAATTCCTTTCTCTCTTCAGTCCTTTTTCTTTTCAGGGGAGGAGGGAGGGCAATAAAAGAGCAATACAAAAAAAAATTGTTTTACAAGAAAGTGTGCAAGGTTAATGAGTAAAATTCATCCTGCGTTACCCCACTGGACTCACAGCAGCTGTTTGCTTGGTCAAGTGTCTCGGCAGAAAGCGCTGTTAAAATTTCCGTGCAGAACAGAGAACATCTGCCACTCACCTCGGTGTAAAATCTTCAGACTCCATAAATAGGTCAGGCCTTTCACAACCTTCAGGTAAAAGGAAAAAAAAAGGAAAAAAAAGATCGTATTTTAGGGATTCCTGGTAGGAAAAGTTCCACATTTCAGCTGGGGTGGGAGATCAGACCATGAAAAAGGGAGATCCCACCTCCCTCCCTGCTAAAAAACCTGCAGCAGGTCCTTTATTAACACACAAATGAATAATACACGCGTTAATTTTTTTGCCAGGACCTGGAAGCTGAAGTCAGCTGAGCTCACACTGAATCCCTTCGGGCATCCCAGTGTATTTTCAATTCACCTGTCCTTGCTGGGGTGTTAAAAGTCACAAAGGCCAAAGGACGGAATGATAAATCTCTTCATAACCTTTTCCACTTCATCCTCCCTCCCCTTTCTTTCCATTTCCTGCATCCTGTATTTTCCTTTACTCCCCAGGCTTTTATTTACTCAGTGCAAACTTGGAACTTTTCTTCCTGAACTGTCAAGATTCCCTCATTCTCCTCTCATTTCGGGCCAAACACAAATCCTGCATCTCACAGCAGGGAAATTACAGCTCCTAAAACACAATTCCTGAAAGGAAATACAACTCCTAAAACACAATTCCTGAATTAAATACAACTCCAAAAATACAATTCCTGAATTAAATACAACTCCAAAAATACAATTCCTGAAAGGAAATACAATTCCTAAAACACAATTCCGGAAAGTAAAAACAACCCTCTGAAAATACAATTAATGAATTAAATACAACACCTAAACCTGGGCAGGTTTCAAAATCTGCTCCTTCCACCACCAAAACTGCTGAAGCCAAACTCCAAAACTCCAGCACAAAATTCAACCGACACACTTCGACCCCTGCTGCCCTTCCCAGCCCATCCCTGCTGCCTCTTTTAAACCCTTTCCATCCCTGAGAGGAAATTTAATTCCATTTCCAAGACGTTTTGCTCACGGATCTCCAGCACGGTGAAGCATTTCTGACGCTGCTCAAGTTGGGCGAGTTCTGCTGTCAAGACAATTATGGGTTTTTTGTGCTCTGAGTAGCCCCAAAATGAAATTATTTATGTTGCAGTCATCGAGCAGAAGTGCTAAAAATGATCCAGAGTGAAAGCAGAGAGCACAGTAATTTTCTGCCTTCCTCTTGGATTGGAAACCCCTTCAAATTTTTAAATGTGTTCTGTAAGAAAAACGATGTTGGCGGAATCAGAATCTTTTCGTAAAGCAAACAACGATGGCGGTGGATCCCAAATTAAATTGTTCCAGGAGGTAATTCCTCCCTTAAGCTCACTCCAAACCCAACCAGCTCCTGGCCTCAGATGGTTTTAACTTTTACCAAAAGCTTTGGTCAAATTCTGCCTGCTCAGGGCTGTGGCTTGTTCACCTCAAACCTTTTAATTTAGATTTGATGATCTTAAAGGTTTGTTTGTTTTTTGTTTTTTTTTCCCAGCCTTAATCCTTCTGTGATTCCATGCAAAGCTAATGGAAATTCTACCCACAGCATTTTGACGTAACAATGACAGTAATTAATAATTAAATAATATTGAAAACAATAAAGTATCAATGCAAAAATAAATCAAGGAGATGCAACATTTCATGCTTCCTCCAATGGCCAAAGGGATTTTCAGAACAGGAAATTCTTTGATCCTTAAAAATGTATTTAGACTATTGAAAATCTTTAGAATCATAGGAAATCATTTAGTTTAAAGCAGGCATTTAAAATAATAAAAAAAACCCCCAAACCAAAACAAGATTTCTTCTGAAACAAATCAAGAGCTGTGAGTTCTCAAACATCTTTATTATGGGGCATGTGCTGGGCGAGCAGCGAGGGAAGGCACGGAATTAACCAAACTCTCCCTTCAGGTTCTCTGGGTGTACAAAGGAACAAAAAAAAGGAGTTTTTTCCCCTTTATCCTGGGCTGTAAATCTGCCCCCCCAAACGGACTCACCTCGTTACTCCCTCCCCTTACATTTGCCTACGAGGGAAGGACTCTCCAGCATTAAATACAATTCTAAAAAAACTGGCAGGGAGAATCTTTTGATGGGAGAAGCTGGAGCAGGAATTATTGGCATTCAGCGAAGGAGGGTTTTATTTTATTTCTTTTTTTTTTTTTTTACAACAATGCCTTGACAAAGCCTTGACACAAAAAGTGCTTCCACCTGCTGTCAATCACTGCCTGTGCTGACAGTTCAAGTGCACATCCTTTCAGGGAGGACTTCAATCAACGGCAGCGCTCCGAGCGCGGAGCACAATGTCACCGCTGCAGGAATGGAGGGGAAAAGAAATGTGGGAAGAGGAAAACCATGGGAGAGAGGGGTTTGACAGCCCCTCCCAGGGCAGCTGAGGATGGAGCAGCACCGCAGCAGGAGGGGGCACGGCGTCCCAAAGCCTGCTTTGCCTTCAAAAAACGCGCCGCCGGAATAAAAACAGGAGGGAGGAACGGGAGAATTTGAGGGATTTCTTCTTCTCACTGATGGTGCCTCACATCAGTGAGGGATGGATTTTAGGGTGAAGGCAAAGATCCCTCCACATCTCCAGTGGGAAAGGCGGAGAGAATTGAGAATTGGTGACCCAACTGTGGCCTTGCAGGGCCTGAAGGAAGCAAAAACAAAACTGCAGAGAGACAATTCCCAAGGGCTGGAGGGACAGGAACTGGGATTGGGAAGGAATTCCTGGCTGGGAGGGTGGTGAGGGGCTGAGATGGAATTCCCAGAGAAGCTGTGGTTGCCCCTGGATCCGTGGGATGTCCAAGGCCAGGTTGGAGAGGAATCCACTCCCTGTGTCCTGTCCCTCCAGCCCTTGTCCCCAGCCCCTCTCCAGCTCTCCTGGAGCCCCTTCAGGCCCTGGCAGGAGCTCTGAGCTCTCCCTGGATCCTTCCCTTCTCCAGGTGAACATTCCCAGCCTGGCTCCAGCCCTTGGAGCAGCTCTGGGGCCTCTCTGGAACTGCTCCAGCAGCTCCACATCCATGGCAAGTCAGGCTGAGAGGGCAGAAGATGAGAAAGACAAACCCAGCGGTGCCCATTCAAAACCATTTAGGTTGGAAAGGCTCCCCCCAGATCAGTGATCCCAACCCCAGGAATGCCAAAAGCTGGAGGCAGAGGAGAGCTGGGATGCAGGGAATGCCTGGATGTGCTGCATCCCCCTCCTCTGGAGATGGTTTCACCTCCAAACTGCCACAAACAGAACGAATTCCAAGGAACAGATGCGCGGGTCGCACGTTTTATCGAGCAGCTTCCACGGATTCATGCACTGGACAAGTCTTGGGAGAATAAAAGACAAATGACTCTGGACACAGGGAAGGGAAAAATAAACCAGACTGGGGGGGGAAAAAAAAATATGGAAGCTGCAGGTTTTGTCTCCAAAATCCATCTGTGTGAGCAGAAGCTTTTGTTCTGGCCCTCTCCTCCGTGCAGCAATGCCAGGATTTGGGTAACCCCAAAGTGCTCGGGGGGGATTAGGGTGTAATCCCCCCAAAAAAGGCTCTGCTGCCACCTCAGACACAGCGTGGGGAGGCTCAAAGGAGCCATTCCCGGGCCAGGGAGGAATTCCAGGGAAAACAAAAGGCTTCTGCTGCCTCCTTCCAACATTTCCACTGCGCCAAAAATCAGCACCAGAGCAGAGGAGCTGCTGGTTCAGCCTCAGTGCTCACCTTCTGCTCTGAGAGCAGGGAACAAAATATCCAGGAAAAGGGAAATATCCATGTGAGGGAGGCAGGATCACAGGCAGGAAATAAATAAAATAAAATATCCAGGAAAAGTGAAATATCCATGTCAGGGAGTCAGGATCACAGGCAGGAAATAACTGAAATATAACTGGGAAAAGTGAAATATCCATGTGAGGGAGTCAGGATCACAGGCAGGAAATAAATGAAATAACTGGGAAAAGTGAAATATCCATGTGAGGGAGTCAGGATCACAGGCAGGAAATAAATAAAATAACTGGGAAAAGTGAAATATCCATGTGAGGGAGGCAGGATCACAGGCAGGAAATAAACGAAATAATAGGAAAATTGATATATCCATGTCAGGGAGTCAGGATCACAGGCAGGAAATAAATGAAATAACTGGGAAAAGTGAAATATCCATGTGAGGGAGTCAGGATCACAGGCAGGAAATAAATAAAATAACTGGGAAAAGTGAAATATCCATGTGAGGGAGGCAGGATCACAGGCAGGAAATAAATAAAATAACTGGGAAAAGTGAAATATCCATGTCAGGGAGTCAGGATCACAGGCAGGAAATAAATAAACCATCCAGGAAAAGGTGGGGCTGGAGCAGCAGCACCAGGAATAAGAGGGAAATCGAGGAGAACACCTGTGGAATGCCAAGGGGAGGATGAGGGGGAAGAGCCAAAACCAAGGTGGGGACGGACGAAACCCACACCAGGAGTGAGAGGAGGAAAAGGAGAAGGAACGAGCAGCTGAAGGAAGGCTGGAATCCCACCCCAGGATGACCAAACCAGCCTCAGCACCCTCGGGAAAACGGGGATGCTGTGAGCAACTCCCCGCTCAGCGCTCCAGAGGGGAGAGCAGATGAAAGGTTTTCCCTGTGAAAAAGCACTCGGATTCCAGGAGGAACTGCCAGGTACATAACGAGCAGACTGGAAGCCGCTCAGAGGAAGCAGCATCAGAGAGAGGGATGGATGTTCATCACCCTGGGCAGGCCACACAAATTAAGAGGAGAGCAGAGCTGTGAATTACAATGAACAGAGACTAAATAGCTGCCTGCCAGTTGGATTAAAGGATTTCAATTGTCAGCTTGATGTCTAATGAATGTGAAAAGGCAGCACTTAATTAAATGGCACATGATAGAATAACTTTGTTATGCTTTAAACCGCTGAAGTTATCAAAGTATTCCTCATATTTCGCAATTGTTTTCGCAGTCCCTCCCTCCCTGGGGAGATCCACTGAGACATTGGTCATTACCCTGTGTTCAGCAATGGGGAAAGATGGATTTTTTTTTAAAAAAAAACTTTTACATTTTTCTGTTGGTCTGCAATTTGGAGTTTTCAGTCGTGCCCAGTGAATTTTTAACAGCTGAAGGCTGCAGAGCCCCAAGGATGAGCTTTAAGGATCTCCCTGTCAACACCTCCAGAGCAAACCCAGGAGATCTGAGGGTTCTTCTGACAGCCCAGACTCACCACCCCCAAAAATGACCCCAATTAACCCTTCCCTGGGGCTGCTCAGGTGTGGAAAAGGTGAGAGACCAGCCTGTGCCAAGGGAAAAGCTTCATCCTCCTCACCAGCCTCGAGGAGAACGCAGAAAATCTGTTCTGCCCCTGCATTTTGGTGCCAGGAAACAACTCAGTGCTCCAAGCTGGCAAGGAAAACCAAGGGGGTCCCTCTGGGCAGGACAAGGACAGTCAGGGTGGAAATGAAGACAGCCAGGATGGAAATCACACACGCAGAGACAAAAGATTCCCAGCAGGGCTCCTGAATCACCTCCTGGAGGAACCAAGGAGAGCAGAAAGGCCTAAAGGCTGCTCAAATAAATACTGAAATAAATAAAGAAAGGTGATTAAAAGCACTGCCCCATCCTGATGGGAAGAAATGCTGGTAGGAAGGGATGTGGCCACACAGACTCCCAGCAAATTCTTTTTATAAATTTTTTTTTCTTTCCTTATCCCACTCAATTTCTCCCATCCTTTCACACAGATTTGTGTAACAGAATCCTGCAGTGGTTTGGGTTGGGAAGGACCTTAAAGCTCATCAAAGTGCCACCTCCTGCCACGGGCAGGGACACCTTCCACTGTCCCAGGTGGCTCCAAACCCCATCCAGCCTGGCCTGGGACATTCCAGGGATCCAGGGGCAGCCACAGCTTCTCTGGGAATTCCAGCTCAGCCCCTCCTCACCCTCCCAGCCAGGAATTCCTTCCCAAAATCCATCCAAATCTCCTCTTTTCCACTCGGAGGCCATTCCCTGTGTCCTGTCCCTCCATCCTTCGTCCCCAGTCTCTCTCCAGCTCTCCTGGAGCTCCTTTAGGTCCTGGCAGGAGTTCTGAGCTCTCCTTGGATCCTTCTCCTCTCCAGGCTGGACAATCCCAGCTTTTCCTCACAGGAGAGAATTCCCATCCCTGCCAGCAGCCCATGGACCTCCTGAGGTTGTGGTGGACATTCCAAAGAAAATTTGGAATCCTTAAAATCCCGGAGTCCCCGAGCACAGGGGATGGTCTGGAGGAGCAGAAGAGAGGGAGGACTTTCCTCTCACACAGATCCTGGAGTTGCCCCACTCAAATCACAGATTTTCCACACTCACAATCAAAAAAAGGAGAGAGGAAGGATCCTCCCCACACACAGATCCTGGAGCTGCCCCAACACCTCAAATCCCACCCAAATCACAGATTTTCCACACGCACAATCAGAGAAAAGGAGAGAGAAAAGCCATCAGAGTACTCACAGCCACCGCTATCCGTCCGAGGACGTGTTCTGGAATTTTCCTATAAACATCCAGAGAACCCCCTGCAGGGACAAACAGCATGTGCCACATCAAACTCTGCCCCAGATCTGAAACCCCAAAGGTTTTCCAGGCCTTGGTTGTTAATAAAAAAACCACCAGCATTGATAAAACAACAGCTGTGTCAGAAATAACCGACCTTAAAAACCTTAAAAATTCTGCATAAACACACGGAACAGAGCTCGGGGGTCTTTTTGACCACCTTCCTGATTTGTTAGCACTCAGAAAACAGCAGCAACAAAATATCAGAAAACCTCCCAGTCACAGAATATCAGCATTAAAAACTCCAGACCGTGTGGAAAAACGTCTTGGGGATAACAAGATCATCCCAAAAAAGCAGATTTCAAGGCCCAAAGTATCCCCAAAAACCTCCCAGTCACAGAATATCAACATTAAAGAACTCCAAACCGTTTCCAAACTGCGTGGAAAAATGTCTTGGGGATAACAAAATCATCCCAAAAAGTAGATTTCAAGAAATGTTAGAAAACTTCCCAATCATGGAATATCAACATTAAAGAACTCCAAACCTTGTGGGAAAAATGCCTTGGGGATAACAAAATCATCCCAAAAAAGCAGATTTCAAGGTCCAAAGCATCCCAACTCTTGTCCCCAAAAGCTGGTGCTACCATTCTGTGGTATCCAACAGATTTCTCGAAATGATTAAATGGATACAAATATCCAATTAAATGGATAGAAATAGCCGTTTAAATGGATATAAATAACCATTTTATATCCGTGATGAAAGTCATTTCCTCCTGACATCATTTATTTTTTTTAAAAATAAAACCCTGAATAAAATACTTCCTTCAACCAGAGAATCTGAGAGAAAAGTGGAGATGGGGTGAAGCCATCACTGGGAGGGAGGGAGGCAAAAAAGGGAGAAATAACAGGAATGACATGATTTTAAGAGGGAAAAAACCAAAATGAACCCTAAAGGACTTTAGCCAGCAGAAAGGAAGAAGCTGCTCAACGACGTCGAACGGGTTTGGGGATTTTTATTTTTCCCTGCCACAAAGTGAATTGTTCGGGAGATCTTTTCACATCTTGCTACCCAGCTGAAGTGAACCTTCGTGGGAAAACCTGGCAGGGCCATAAAATGCTGGTTCCTGAGGAAATCCTGGCGGGAGGAGCAGGCTCCGGCTCCGTGGGGAAAGTTGGGAAGAGCCCGAGACACGCAGGGACAGCATCTGCCACAAAAATAATAATAAAAAAAACCTCACAGAGGCCGGCAAAGCTCCCAAACTGCTGCCACCAGGGGATTCTCCTTGCTCTTCCTCCAGGAACAGCCAAAATTCCCAAAGCCAGGGGCTGGGCCAGCTCTGTAATTCCAGCTGGTGGGGCCAGGGATGGTTTTGGGGTGGGGAGGAACAAGAGGGGACTGGAGGAGGAACTCGGCAGCGAGCTGGGAAACAGCTGGGCTGGAAAATAACTCCTTGCCTGGTAATTAAGAGACCATTTCCACTGCAAACACCCAGGACATTGGGTTAATAGATTTCTTGAAAGGAAAAGCTGTTTTGGCTATCAAAACACTACAAGTGAGGAACAGCTGTTTTGTCAGCGAGGACAGATTGCACGGGAGGGCTCAGATATCAAACCACAAATTAAGGCTGCCTTTATTTCTCTTCTGTTTACATTTTCCATAAAAAAAGGAAGGGAAGTTCCACGCAGGGAAAACGCAGAATATGCCTCAATCCCAATCCCAACCTGCTCTGGTTTTTTGGTTTTTTTTTTAACTACTTGCAATATTATTAATACTCCACATTTTCCAGTCTTACTATTTCATTCTACCAAAAAAAAATTTTAAAAATCCTCATTTAATTACTTAGCAATCAAAAGCAAACTGGATCCACTACTCACCATCCATGAACTCTGTACACAGTGAAATCCTGTTTTCTACAAAAAAAGCACCATAAAATCCTATGATATACGAGGAGTCACACTGGGAAAAGAGAGAAAAAAGACAAACAAACAAACAAAAAAAAGCCACGAGGCTGTTTTAGAATCTGCTCCAAGAAAATCGAAGCGAGAAGGATTCCAATGGCGAAATCCCACGCACCTTGTAAAGAATTTCTAACTCCGACATGATCTGCTTCTGGAGCTCCAGTGTTATGTCCAAGGGGATGACCTGAAACACAGAAATGCACAGAGCTCATGGAAAAGGGAAGCGAGTTCTTCAAAGTAAAAATCCCGAAGGATCCACGGACACAATGACCACTGTGGGATAACCAGAAAGAGAGGAACAGGTGGAAAGAATATTTTCACGGGAAGGAAGTTCTCCTCACCATCCCAGCTCCTCAGCAGGACCAAAGTGGGCTGCACTTCCTGGAGTTAGAAATTTCCAGGATTTTCAGGGCAAACCCTCTTAACAAGGCACGGGAAAAAAAAAATCAAATTTAACACGGAATTCTTGGCCAAAATTCCCTGAAAACTCCTTTATTAAGCCCCGCTTTACAAACCAAACCGGACCCAAGCGCTTCGAGCCGGGCTCAGCCTGCCCCCCTACCCCAACACTTCAACTTGATTTCATTTAACACACCAGTTGAACACTTTCAAGCTAAAGGGGAAGGCGAATTTAGCGAGTTTTCAGAGTCAGCAGAATGAACGTTGCAGGAATAGTGCTGACAGAAGAGAACAGAACACGGGGAGCCCATTCCCAAACACGGCACCAAAATCTGTCTCCAGGAAAAACCAATAACCTGCCTCTTCCCAGAGCTGGCTCGGGGGTTATTTATAAAAGCTGTCACTGAACTAAATTGTAAGTGGAACACAGGGCTGCCAAGAAGCCTTTAACACACTTGTCCAGATCAATAATCATTTGCCAACAATATTCACTTCCATTTTTTTTTCCCGGCGTGGAAAAAACCTCCGGAATTCATCTGCTGGGATCCCACCAAGTTGTGTTCACTGAACAGCACCAGGATTCCACCTTGTCAGTGGGGGAAAAAATTAACATTTGATCTCAGTTGTGATCCCAGAGAGGAATCTCTCTGTCCCCAGGATCAAAAATATCCCTGACATCCCCAAAACAGGGCCTAGAATGGGGAGATGGGGCTCATTTGTATTAACCCTGATTATAAACATCCCAATAATGAGGGTGGTAACCTGGGATAAGCGGAGTTTTTCGCATTTCCAGGTGGTCAGGACACGGGCAGAGAAATCACAAGATTATTTCACCCCAAAATGAATTAGGGGAGCTCAGAGCCTCACCTTCTCTGCAGAATTATTTTACTGGGTTTTTTTCCACCTGGAAATGTGTGGCTTGTGTGACCCCACCTGATGTCAAGGCTGGAGGAACCTTATTTATTTACAGCACAGAAAGAGGAAAAAAATAAATATTTACATCCCACCTTAACCTGCATTTATCATCTCCTTTTGTATGAAATTTCCAAGCCTATTTTCATGGGTAAAAAAAAAAACAGCTTCAGGGTTTCATGAGGTGACAAGTTTCCAGCAAGGGCTGGAACTGAGTTACAGCAAAAAAAAAAGAACTCAAAAACATCTCCTCAGAGTCACTGCCGCTGAGGGTGAAGCTGTGAGTAAAGATTTGGAGGCGAATTCCTGAAATCCTGGGATGGTTTGGGGTGGGAAAGGACCTTGAAGGGATTTAATTCCACTGACCCATGGCGCTCCAAGTCCTGTCCAGCCTGGCCTTGGGACAACCCAGGGATGGGGAATCCAAAATTTCCACAGCTGAGACAATGAGATGAAACATTAAATAACTGGGGTTTTGTTGGGTTTTTTGTTTGTTTTTTTTTTCCCTAAATCAACCCCTTTGTAAAAAACTCGGCAGCACAAACCATCATTCCACCTGAGCGTTGGACCAGGATGGATCCAGCATCAAAACTGGGTGAAATGAGGACCAGAAAGGCATTTTAAAACAATAACTTTAAACGCCATGGAAATCCTCTGATCTTCCTGATGATGCAGCACCTTCCCAATGCAGTTTTTACCCAAATCAAACGAGGCTGAGCTGTCAGCTGCCACCCAAAGCAGCTGAGTGACTGAATTATAATTCCCTCCCCTGCTCAGTTGGAATTAGGGAGAGCCCATTAAAACATCCCGAATAAAAGCAGCAATTCATCACGGGCTGTCACGGGTGACTCTCCCCATTTGCTGCAGTGGCACTAAAGGGAAGCAGAGCAAAAATCAAATTCAGCTCAAATTCTGATATTCTGCTTCCATCCCCTGCTTTAATCCGGGCTGACAACTTTGTCCAAGGAAATCTGGGGCGTCGTGGGCACTGCAGAAGCGGTTAATAATCAAACAACCCGTGGAAACGCCAGCTAAGAGCAGTGGGAGAAGGGGAAAAAGCCAGTTTGCACTTGGATTTCCCCCCTTTTAAATAGGAAAAAAGTTACTTTGGAAAAAGGAATTGAAGCCTCTGGAGGGTAAGGTTCTATAAAAGATGGAATCTGGTGCATCACTGAGGGATTTTGTTACGGATTATTAGCACTGGGTTGATTATTTACCAGCTGAAAGTGTTTTAATCAACAGGTTTTGGGTTATTTTGTCCACTTAAATCTGTTTATTATCATTAAAATGAAAAAAAAAAAGCAGAACTCTGCTTTTCCAGGAAAGGTCTGGGGCTCAGATTTCAGGATTTTTTCCATTTAAATAGGAAAAAAGAAAAAGGAATTAAACCCTCCGCAGGTTAAGGTCATATAAAATATGAAAACGTATTTATCTTATATATAAAAGATGGAATCTGGTGCATCACTGAGGGATTTTGTTACGGATTATTAGCACTGGGTTGATTATTTACCAGCTGAAAGCATTTTAATCAACAGGTTTTGGGTTATTTTGCCCAATTAAATCATTAAAATCTAAAAAAAGCAGAACTCTGCTTTCCCAGGAAAGGTCTGGGGCTCAGATTTCAGGATTTTTTCCCCCTATAATAGGAAATCTAATATATTCTCCCAAACTTTTTCAAGTTTCTATAATCAGGAGTTATCAGGATGTTATTTCTCTGCTTTCCACAGGTTTCAAATCTGTTTCAAATTTCCTTCCCTGCAATCCACAAGAAAATCAAAAGCAATTTTTTTTTTCTTTTTTTTTTCTGCTGGGATGAAAGGATTTCTGTGATCCCCAGGAAAAGCCCAAACTTGGGCAAAAAATTCCTTTTAATTAATTCTACACAGCTGGAGCCCCAACCTGAGCCCAAACCTGAAGTCAAACCACACAAATTTCACTCAATAAATAGAAATATTTCCTCGAAATCTTTTACAGCCTTGTATTTTTAAATGATTTCATTGAAACCTTGCGTCATTTTTTATTTTAAGATTTCATTTCACTCCAATCCTGCCTTAAGCACTCAGCTCCCACCATTCCTCCTCTCCCATTCTTTCAGCTGATCTCAATTATCCCAGAATTCAAGGATGAGATGGGGAAAAAAACCCACAAAAATCCATTTATTTCCCCAGATTTTTAAGCAGTTATTCCAAATTTTATTTTAAATTTTACCTTTTTCTAGATCACCAATTAATTGGGATTGCATGAATGCACCAATTTGTTTTTCCAACTCTCCACTGACAAAATGGTCAAATGCAGAAAAACCTGATACATTGAAATAAATCCCTTTTTTGGGTTTATTTTTTTGTGCAGAGGAACTATTAATAATTTCATTAACAAGCCTAATTTAATCAACAAATTGCATCCAAGAGCTGCCACGCTGTTGGTGTTATTTTATCCCAGTTTTAAGTGAATTTCAGAGAAAATTGGGATTTTTCTGACCACAAAATTCTACAAGCTCCAAACAAGGAGCCCAACTGCCCTTGGAAACGTCCATGGAAATATCAAAATTTGGGATTTTCAGGCAATTCCCTGTGGGAAAATCCTGAATTTTGGGAATCTGAGCTCATTGGGAATGACGAAATTAACAGGCTGGGGTTTTCCTGTAAATAAATACATGAATAAATAAATAATTTTCCTGCAAATGAATACATTAATGCAATAAATCAAATTGAGAGCCAAAGGTCAGAGGGAAGGGAAGGGAAGCAAAGGCAGGAAAAACTGGGGGAAAAAAAAATTAAAACATCTGGAATTTCTTACCTTCACTGCCAGGATTTTCCCACTACGGACATGGAAAGCCCTGGGTGAGGAAAAAAAAATTGGATAGTTTGAGATGATATCAAATTCCCTCTGTGAGGATGTGCAAGAGCAATACACTCATTTCACAGGAAAATGAATTTTTACCTCCTAGATTTTAATTAAAGCCAATGTTATCCAGCATTTCCAAAGGAAAACTGAGGAAAAACAAGGGATCAAAAATGCATTTTTGATTTACCTGGGTTTGTGTCTTTATTTTTGATATAAAACAGACACATTGAAGGCTTATAAAAATAAAAAATAAACTAGAAATGGGAATTGAACAGGATCATTTCGGTGGGAAAAGACCTCCAGAATTAAGTCCAACCTTGAATTTATCCGTTTTCCCACTTTCTTTCAGTGGAATGAATTAAGATTATCGGCATTATTCCGAATTTTCATGGGAAATCAGGATTATCTCACCAATCTGCCAGTCCTGTGGGTAGTTTCCGAGGCACCAATTAAATTGAATTAAAACAGATTAGGGCAAATTCCTTCTCAGAACTTCAGGACCCACAGAAAACAGCGGCAAAATTCAATTTCTGCATTTATTTTACATTAGAGGGGGCCTAGAAAGATAGAAAGAATTATTGCTGACGTTCACACGCACCCAAAATAATTCTCCAGAGTGTTTCACCAGCAATTTATTTTAATTTCTGAGGAGAAACACCCATAATTGTATTTTTAACAACAACTCGAATATTTCTAAGCATGAACACGTGAGGAAATAAAGGGGGAGATGAAAAAAAAAAAAAAAACCTCTGCACAAAATCCAATTTTTTTTTGCATAAAAACAAAACCATTAAAGGTTTTCCCCTTCACTGGTTTTACTGTCTCACCCTGATTTATGGCAGCACTGCCAGAGATGTGGCACTAACTTTAAAGAATTCTAATATTTTACCTCTCTGTACCTCCAGCAATTATTACTGAAGAAGAAAAGCTTTAATAGTTGGGTGTTCGTTTGGGTTTTGGTTTTTTTTTGCATGTAAAATCACCCACCGACAGGGCAAAAAATGTTGTTTGATCTTATTTATAACCCTGAGCGCTCCCGGAATTTCTCATGAAGGCTTGGAAATTCCAAAAAACTTCACCTGCATTTAAAAATTCTTGGATGAGGGTTTACGCAACAGAGTGGCACCAGATTTTAGAGGGGAAAAACTCAGAGTTGAACAAGGCAGAGGGGAAAAAAAAATCAGTGTAGAAAATGAGATTATCCACGGGACTTTGGATAGAACAGGAGTTGAATCCATGAATCCACGAGCTCCGGGGATGAACTAACAGTGGGAAAACATCCTGGGTTTAAGATGAGCAGGAAAA
Source organism: Chamaea fasciata (assembly GCF_029207755.1). Taxonomy (NCBI): domain Eukaryota; kingdom Metazoa; phylum Chordata; class Aves; order Passeriformes; family Sylviidae; genus Chamaea; species Chamaea fasciata. The sequence continues at coordinate 19,131,953 of NW_027094099.1, read as the reverse complement.
TAAGGGATGAAGAGTTGGGAAAAGATGCCCCACGTCTGTTGGTTAATAAGGACCACAGTGGACAGGTTAATTAGCTGCTCAGGAAAGCTGATCCTTTTTTCCCCTCATTTCTCAAAAAGGCTTGAAAATTCCTAAGAACTTCACCTTCATTTAACAACCCCTAGATGAACATTTATGTAACGGAATAGCACAAAATTTTAGGGGAAAAATAAGGCAGAGGGGGGAAAAAATGAGTGTAGAAAATGAGATTCTCCACGGGAACTCTGACAGAGCTGAATCCATGAATCCACGAGCTCTGGGGATGAACCAACACTGGGAAAAGGGCTCAAGATGAGCAGGAATAAGGGGCGAAGAGTTGGGAAAAGACGCTCCACGTCTGTTGGTTAATAAGGACCACAGCGGACAGGTTAATTAGCTCGTCAGGAAAGCTGATCCTTTTTTCCCCTGATTTCCCATGAAAGCTTGGAAATCCCCAAAAATTTCACCTGCATTTCATAACTCCTGGATGAACATTTATGCAACCAGATTTTAGGGGGGAGAAACCAGAGTTGAACAAGGCAGAGGGGAAAAAAATCAGTGTAGAAAATGAGATTATCCACGGGAGTTTTGATAGAACAGGAGTTGAATCCATGAATCCACGAGCTCCGGGGATGAACCAACAGTGGGAAAACATCCTGGGTTTAAGATGAGCAGGAAAATAAGGGATGAAGAGTTGGGAAAAGATGCCCCACGTCTGTTGGTTAATAAGGACCACAGTGGGCAGGTTAATTAGCTGCTCAGGAAAGCTGATCCTTTTTCCATGGCCCGGATCTCCCGTTTCCCAGCGAATTAAAAGGCGAGGCTTGATGATTTAATTATGACGCACGCCAAGTCATCCGTGGAAGTTTGGGCTCGGGTTCCAGCAGAGGGCAGATCCCTGGTTTGGTTTACAGAGGCACTGACAGCACCAATTTAACATTTAATTATCGCCGGGAATTGGATCACAGAGGAGCGGGGAGCCCTGGGCCGTGGCCTTTGGGATGCCAGGAGGGCAGGAATTTGTTTACTCCGGGCTGATGCAGCGGCTCAGTTGTCCTGCCCTTCCCTGAGCACAATAACTGTAAAGTGATTAATGGAGCTGGAACGGGAGCTTTGGTTACACCAAAAGACAACCCTACACCTCTGCAGTGTTTTAATTAACGGCCAACGCTTCAAATTAGGCCGGAGTTGCTGCAGTAATTACCCCTTCCAGGAGTGTGGAGGGACAAAGGGTTGTCCCTTGGATGTTCTGTGGGACTGGAAGGTGAAACTGGTCGTTTCAGTCGTGGGCGGCACCGCAAAACCCTGATTTTAATCCCTTTATGCAGGTTCTGAGGGATGAACTACAAAAATCCCGCGGGGTAACGAGCACAGCACGAGGAAAAGCAGAGTTTTAGTCAATCCATGGGTGTCTGTGAGGGGATTAAACCAATATTCCCACTCCAAGTCTCATCTCCGGGGTCATCTCCCACATTTTGGTGGCACCTCCAGAAGTGAAGCAGCCAAACCCATCATGGCAGAACCAGGCAGAGAAAAGCAGCAAAATCCCAAAGGTTTCCTCAACCAGTTGGCACATTTCAGGGAATGCACCTAAAACCTTCCAGGATGGCAGGAGAATTCCTCAAAACCAGCTGAACCCAACTCCACAAAGCCAGGGATGGCTTTGAGCAGTGCCCAGGGGACGGGCCGGGTTTTGGGGGATCTCCCTCGCCCCTCCTGGCACAGAATCCTGGAATTGGGTGGGAAGGGACCTCAAATCCCATCCCATTCCACCCCTTCCATGAGCAGGGACAGCTCCCATTGTCCCAGGGTGCTCCAGCCTGGCCTTGGACACCCCAGGGATCATCTCCTGGTGGGAAGTTCTGGTGGCACAGAGCTTGGTTTGACACCGTCACCATGGAAAGGCCAGAGACTCCAGCAATGCCAGCCTGGAAAATTCCCACTGGGGAACAGAAATTTCCTTCTCTCCCTCCACAATCCCACCGGAATCCACCGCTCCAAGCCCCTGCATCCACCACAACCAACAGCTCCTAGGCAAGACTGGCAGATCTTTCATCACCCTTGGCAATAAACCACATCCCTCAGAGACTGACAGCCCTGAAGAGCCCCCACAGGAGCCAACCTTCAGCAGAACTTTGTCTCCTCCACTCTGAGCGTCCCTCCGGGGTGCTGTGGCCAAAATCTGGGTTATTTTGGGGAATAAATGAGAGAGGTGGCGCGGGAGCAAGCACGGTGCTTGAGCAAAGCCCTCCAGCTAAGGCAGAAAAGCCTCGTGATGGACTGTGGAGAGAGCATCCCTTGTGTGCCAGAAAATCAAAATCAATATCAGGGAAAACTGGAATAGGGCTTTGGGGGACGTGCCAGCTCCTCAGCATCTCTTCTCCTCCCCCCCTCCCCCCCCAGACAGGAATTTCTACAGGAAAGCAAATTAAAAACTGAGAGCATCAGAAGCAGCTGGTTTGTGTTTTAAGGAAAAAAAAAAGGGGGATTTTTGAAAAGAAATCCACATGACCTGATTGGTTCTTCCTGAGGGAAAGAAAACCAAGGAGGAATGTCAGGGCTTTGGGCTCTTCACGGAAGAAACCACTGCCCATCCTAATATTTCGAGCTAAAAACTTCATACACTGAAAATGATGAATTTCTACTCGAAACAAACCCAACTTGAGTGAAAATGCAGCAGATTCTTAACAAAGAGCTCATAAAGTCTTAATAAAGAGCTTAGATGGCGAACAAAACACTTCTCTCTCCTTCAGTTTGCTCAAAGCAACAATTGTCTCTCTCCCCCTGAGGAATTCTCCCTAAATCCCAGTGGGAGCTGCAGGATGCTGTGGCTGTGAGATAATTCCTTCCAGGGCAAGCAAAGAACCAACCACAGGTTGTAACCTGCAGGAAACCTCAAAGGAAACACCAATTTTCAATTTTTTTTTTCCCCCTAATTTTTTAATTGCAACCCCTCTGCCCACGTGTGAGTGACACCGCGATGGTCACATCACGAGCAAGGGGCTGAGTTTGCAAAGATCCCTGAGCTTTTCTCCAGCAGCTTCTCCCATCAAACACAGCAAGTGGAAACGCTAGGAAATGAGTTTAGTGCTATGTTAAATCTCCAAAGAAATGTGATCTCCACCAAATTTAGTTTGTCACGATAAGAATGGCACTGCAGGAGCCTGGAGCAGCCCAGGATCTGCCTCCTCCGGCCACCAGGATAAATCCCTTTTTTTTTTTTCCCCCCCCCCCAATAACCACGGAAACAATTTCTAATCAATAAGCTACTCCTTGGCAAGCCTGAAGGATTCAAGGGAAAGCCATGACCTGTCTGCTGTGCCAATGAGCCCGTCAGAAATATCACCAACATCAGCAAATATGACAAAATGATGAAGCGCCAGAGGGAGCCGGCAGTGATGGGGCTGCGGCATCCAGGGATGCAAGGCTCCCCTCCAGCCCAGGGAAACCTCAGTGCCACAAGGGATGGAGGGACAGCACACAGCTGGGGAGTGGCTTCCCACTGCTACAGGGCAGGCTTGGATGGGATCTTGGGGAGAAATTCCTCCCCAGGGTGGAGATTCCTGCCTGAACAGCACTTGGCAAGAGCTTTCTCCCGATGTCCACCTGAACTTCCCAAGGCGGCAGCCACAGAGTAAAACGAGAAATGAAGGTTTTTGTTCCTTTCTCCAACTCGTTTCCTTCACGCCTCGGGATGGATCCATCACCCACGTTGGTTAAAACCAGCGAGACATCATTTCCCTCAAAAAAGATGGAAAATGTTGTCCCGTCTCCCCAGAGTTTACTCACAACACTGAGGAGCTGTGGAGGAAAGCTCTCCACACCCGCTCACCCACACGCCAAAGGTCTCTGGGGCCACGGCAGAAGATTTCCAAAATAAAATAAATAAAAAGAAAATAAAAGCTGGAAGCTTCTCATTTGAGCTCAAAAGCAGCCAGGAAAAGCTGCGCTTGCAGCAAAGCAGCACCTTCAGACGTGAGGGCACACAACGAGCCGAACCGGACGTTTATGAGACATAACCAAGAGCAAAAAGCTGTGTCAGAGTCAGGCAAAGAACTCAGCCCTGCAGGACACCGTGCCAGCCACCAGCTGCCAACTCCACACAGCAAATCACCCAACGTTTGCTCATTTTTTCCCCCTTTTTTCCCCTCTTTTTTTCTTTGCCTGGTGCTGCCCCTGCCTGTCGTGCTGCTGGTCAGAGCGACGACGGGAGTGTCACGTACTGCCACGGCCATCGAAAGAAAGAAATTCCAATTGTTTCTAGGAAATCGCCACTTTGCCAGTTGCTGCCTCCTGCAATAGCGAGCACATTAGCCTGACTCTGTGGCTGTTAAATCAGGGAAGCCAAAGTGCAGAGCAGTTGGAAAAAGGAGCTTTTTATGGGGCCGCGCTGGTTCACAGCACAACCTCCCCTCCCTGAAACGCCACCGCAGATGCTTGAGCGCTGACTGCAAAATGATTTGCTGGGGAAGTGGCAAACAAACAGCAAACAGTGGTGCTTGAACGTTCAAACTTGGGCAAAAAGAGCACAGTTGGCAGCAGAGGCGGGATGAAGGAGATGCTGAGCAGTGATGCTTCACTTCACCCAGCTCGGTGCTGGGATCCGAGCACAGGGAGCGAGGATCCCTCACCTGTGTGTGTGCTGTAACCCGCTCCTCTTCCCAGCTGTTACCACTGCAAGGAGCCTTCCTCCCCTCCTGCAGCCAAGCACTCCCTCTGGAATGGGATTTCTACTGATGCCTTCAGTCTGACCTTTCATGTTTTCCAGATGCTGTGCTGCCCAGAGGTGCAGCTCTGAGCTCACAGTCGGCGACACTCAGCTCTGCACAGAGCAGGGACACAAAACAAATCCTTCTCCTGCTGCACACCAAGGACAACTTCCAGGCCCAAAAGCACAAACAAGGGTGGGCTGAAGAGAGGAACAAGGATGGGATCTCATAATCTGAAGATGTAATTAGACAACTAAACCCCAACATGCAAAACTTTGAAGTGTGAGACCTCGTGACCGCTCGGCCATTTTGTGACCATGTTGTGACCATTTTGTGTCCATTTTGTGACCATTTTGTGTCCATTTTGGGTCCATTTTGGGTCCACCCTGGGTGTAGCCCTGGCCAGGCTCTTGTCCTGCCCAAGGTGTATCTCTAAAGGCCTTTCAATAAATCCCTACTTTATTCTCCAGCTCTGTCCAGTCTCTGTTCCAGCTCAGCCTTCCCAAAGCATCAGTGCCCATCCCAGTGCAGGTCAGTCCCTGCTCCAGCAGAGAGTGGTGCCACCAGCACCCACACCAGGTCACCCAGTGCCACAGGAGAGCACCCAGAGCAGCTCACGGAATGAATTCACCTGCTGGATTTAAACTGCTGCAAGGACAAAGGGCAGCAGAGCAGCTGTGAGCTCTGTCTGACACACTGTTATCCCACGTGGCACAAAGCCCGGAGCGAATCCACCACAATTTTAGGAAAGAAAAACATGAAGCGACAGAGCGTGAGCCAAAAAAAACGACATCACCTTCTTTGGTGGCAGGAATTTAGAGGCCAACATGAAGGCTCGGTCAGCCTGGAGAAGAGAAAGATCCAGAGAGAGCTCAGAGACCTTCCCAGAGCCTCAAGGGGCTCCAGGAGAGCTGGAGAGGGGCTGGGGAGAAGGGCTGGAGGGACAGGACACAGGGAATGGCTTCCCAGTGGTTGAGGGCAGGGCTGGATGGGGTTTTGGGGAGGAATTCCCGCCCGTGAGGGTGGGCAGGCCCTGGGCTCTCACCCCCAGCTCACCCACTGCTAACAAGCACCAACTCCCACTTTCTGCTGGCTTCATCTTCCCAGCGATGGACATCCAACACCAACAAAACAACTTTAATTTAAGAATCATCCGGTTTCTAATTAAACAGCCACAGGCAGCTGGCTGGATACATTTTAATCAGTTTCAGCAACGTATTGATTGGATACTGAAGCTTAAAAATTAAAAGTAAAAAGATGACCGGGGGAATTGTCCCATCTCAGCCCAACAGTAGAACCCTCTGTAAATAACTCCTCTTTTAACCATCAGCTAAATGAACACTTCAATACTGCACTACAAAGTCTTCTGCAAAATTACTTTAACTAACAAGCAGAAATTTATCAGCTTCAGCCAAAATCAATGCCGAAATCAATTTGAACACTGGTTGTGTCTAAAGGGGCTCATTGGCAATTTAGGGAAATTACACCATGTAAATGCCTGTGCTTTAATTGAACAGTTTCATCAACTAGGCTGTGATTGCTGTCCATTCATTTATTTACTTTCACTGCAGCTCCCATTCTGCAGAGGGAAGGGTTTTGTCAGGCTCCAAGGAGGTGCTTTATCTTCATTTCATGCACTTTTGTGCATAACAGATTTTACAGGGTCACGGGCAGTGAGTGACCAGCGAGCACTGGTCAGTCTTGTTTAAACCACGCCGGAATTAGAGAGGTAAAATTAGATAAAACAGGTAAAATCCGGCGGGGCATCCCTCCCTCAGCCAGCTATTGCTGTTCCAAGGCTTTCAGGGGGACTAAAAATAACACCAAACAAGAGAAGCGGAAAACGAACGCACAGGAAAGGCAACGAAGGGAAAAGCCTCCACAGGAATTAAGGGAGCTGCAATTTTAAGACTTCAAAGGGTCAAAGACGTGTCTGAATGTCAAACGAGTCACTGAACGTGCCTGTGACCCTTCCCTGAGCTCCAGGCTGGGACAAGTATCTCCAAGCATGTGGAGAAAAGGTTGGGAGAACCTTCCCTGGGAATCTGCAGCTCCATTCCTGCTTCTGTCACTGCTGAGCTGCCTTGGGGAAGTGATTTCATCTCTGTCTCCATCTACCCTCCGCCAAAGGGTCAAAGTAATCTGTGAATTAAAGCATTTCAAAAAGAGGCAAACGCTAGTTCTTGTGTTACGCATGTGCTGGAGGAGAGAAGGATGCAGGGAGACCTTGGAGAACCTTCCAGGGCATAAAGGGGCTCCAGGAGAGCTGGGGAGGGACTGGGGACAAGGGATGGAGGGACAGGGCACAGAGAGTGGCTTCAGAGTGGAAAAGAGGAGATTTAGATGGATTTTGGGAAGGAATTCCTGGCTGGGAGGGTGGGGAGGGGCTGGGATGGGATTCCCGGAGAAGCTGTGGCTGCCCCTGGATCCCTGGCAGTGCCCAAGGCCAGGCTGGGTGGGGTTTGGAGCAGCCTGGGATAGTGGAAGATGTCCCTGATCATGGCAGGAGATGGAACGGGAGGAGCTTTATGGTCCCTTCCAACCCAAACCAATCCAGGATTCCGTGATATCCACATGGAAAACCAGCAAGAAATGACCAGAGGAGAGGAGCAGCTCTGCCAAGACTTGGGCTGCACTCCCACAACACCCGAGGTGCTCTGAGAACAAACTGCCACTCCAGAGCTCCTTCCTGGCAGCTCCCCTGCCCTGCACCAGAAGCACTGGGACAAACCAGGAGAATCCAGCCTTGCTCAGCCCAAAGCTCCTCAAGGCAACACCAAACCCCAGTGACCCCATCCCAGCACGTGGAGCTGCCTCCCCTCCACCTCCCTTCCCACAAAACTCCTCCAGTCCCGCCGCCCCAGCAGGGCCAGAGGACCCTCAGCTCTGCCCCAGGGCAGATCCCAGCTGCCCCCCACACTTCCCATGGAATGTGCTAACGGGGCACCCCAAGGTCTGGCTGAGAGAGGGAATGAAGGGAAGGGCAGATGCTGGAACGTTCAACCCAACCGCAGAATTGCCGCAGGAAATTGCTCAGGCAAATTAAGCTCCCTCATTTCCCCGTTTTCCAGGCTATCCAATCCTTCGGGGCTGGGACATCATCCACAGCCACTTCTCTCCCAATTACTCAACTTCCAAGTGAAGCCTTCTGCTTTCACATTTCACAGAATGGGGAACTGATGTTCCCATTCCTTCCCTCTCCCTTCCCAGATCCTGGTAACTCCCGAATTAATTAGGGCATCATTGGGGCTTGATGGTTATTTTTCCTTTAAGCTCCTGCTGCTGGAGACTCCCAACAGAACCCACAGAGTTATAAAAGCCTCACTGTAAAATAAATCCCAGGAGGCTGCGCCATGCCCCAAACAGAGTGTAGGACATCTCACTTCTCCTTGAAAAACAAAACCTAAAAAACACGAACCAAGAATAAAATAAGGATAAACCCTTCACTTTGCTTCTGTCAAAAGGAAATAGTGAAGCTTTACACACATCATGTGAGACAAAGCGATTATTTGCCAGACAAACACTTCTTCTTTGTAACATTTAGGTTCAAAATGTACAAAAATGAATGACTTGAGGCGTAACTAATTTGATGAAGCCGCTCCTGGCAAAGCACATCCAGACATTCCAAAGGAAATCCTTCACCTAAGGAAAGATCTCCTCAGAGAAGTCTCTGCAGCCACGGATGGAGCCCGAAGATGCGGCACAAAGCAGACCCTTTAAATGTCTTCTGGACTGACCAGTGAAGGATTTGTTCCCAAAAAAAAAAGCAATTTAAGCAAATCTTCCCCACAGAGATGTTTGGGAAGAGCTTATATTGCGCATTCTCCACTCCACCAGCATAAAACACCCGGGCAGCTGAGTTTAAAAAAATGCATAAAATTGGACCTAAATACTCCACGGAGAGTGGAAATCAGAGTAAATGACACAAGCCACCTAGAGCACCTGGCAAACGGCAGAGGAGCACGCTCAGGTGCTTTGTTACTGCAGATTTTATCCTTTTCTTGACAATCTTGACCCAAAACAGGGCCCACTCTGCTCGCTGAGCAGCACTGGAAGAATTCCTGCTTTCTGCTGGAACGTTCAACACACGCTTTGGGCTTGTTTTATATTTTCTCACATATTTTTGAACATGCAAGCAACCAAAAAGCAAAGCTAATTAACTGGTTTTGCCGTATCTAACAGGAGAATTTTTATCGTTCCTTAATTAAGCAAACAGAGGATCAAAAGGTAGGGGCAGAATAAGATGTCAAAGAACTATAAAATCCCTTCTTTTTAGAACAGGGGAAAAAAAAAAAAAAAAAAAACAACCAAAAAACATTTAGATTCAGCAAGTTCTCCCTAGAAATATTGCTATAAAGTATTGATTTTTTTACCAGGCTCAATTGACTGAAAAGTTGTTTGTATAGCAATATTGGCCGAGCCAATATAGTGGAACAATTTTGCTCCACACAGTAATCAAGTGTATTTCTAAAGTATAATTATACTGTCATAAAAATAAAGCTAAGACACCTCTTCTCCAAGCCATAAACCCACTTTGCAGCTGTAAAGAACCCAAATAAATGAAATCCATTCTCTAACTAAACATAGTCTTCCGAAGAGAACAAGCCCACCTCCAGCCAGGGGAAAGGGAGGGGGGGGGGACAGGAGGAGTGATCAATACTTCAATCTCAATAAACGATTCCAAGAGTGCTTCATTCCCATGGAAAAAAACAAAAACAAAAACAAAAACAAAAACAAAAGCAACAACAAAAAAAAGAGGCTGGAAAATTCTTTTTTTGCTCAGCGACCTGCGACGTGCTGTCACGTGGAGAATGTTTCACTGCCATAATGGATACGGCTTAGGATAAAAGGGGCATCAGCTAGGATAAAGAGGCTGGGGAGAGAGGGGGAATTAAAATTAATAAAAAAACCCCCCACAAGATAAGGGTAACAAGAAGATAAAAAGGAGGGTGCAGACAGGCTGGTTGCTCAGCTGCACATCGATCCCCCCACGGCCTCTCCTCCCCGAGCCAAGGGCCCCACACGCCGGAGAGGGAAACAGCCCAACCTCTGCAATTCATTTCACCTGACAAATGCCCATTGATTTACTGGAATAAAATAGCTTTGGGCTGCTCTCTGTGGCTGGGCCACTGCAGACACCTGCCAGGATTCCAGCTGGAATTCCTGATGTCCTCTGCTGGGGAGTGGAGAGGGAGAACTGGGAACTCTTTGGGAAGAGGGAGGGGGTTGCTCCAAGGTTAGAGGTTGTGGCACAGGGATGGAGCCTGTCTGCTCTGGAGCCGGCCTGGGAGAGCTGGGAATGTTCACCTGGAGAAGGGAAGGATCCAGGGAGAGCTCAGGGCCTAAAGGGGCTCCAGGAGAGCTGGAGAGGGACTGGGGACAAGGGATGGAGGGCCAGGACACAGGGAATGGCTTCAGAGGGGAAAAGAGGAGACTTAGATGGGATATTGGGAAGGAATTGTTCCCTGGGAAGGTGGGGATGGGCTGGGCTGGAATTCCCAGAGAAGCTGTGGCTTTCCCTGGATCCCTGGAATGTCCAAGGCCAGGTTGGACAAGGCCTGGAGCAGCCTGGGACAGTAGAAGGTGTCCCTGCCCATGGAAGGGGTGGAATGGGACCAACTAAATTCCCTCCCAGCCCAAACCATTTGAGGATTCCATGAAAACGTGTAAAATATCCATAAACCCAGTGCCCATTCCCTGGACAAGGCTGCAGTGACTCCTGTACCGGAGAACTCCGATGTCACTGCAGCTGCTGACTTTAGATAAGAACGGGATAAAACCGTAAACACTTCCCTGACACAGGAGGGGGCTCCTCCTTTCCAGGTCAGGTTTTCCCTCTCACAGGCCCCACTCCAGGCAGGGGATCCCAGCTCCACACCTTCAGCAACACAGGATGGTGCCCAACAGGGCACATCCAGCTTGACACCCCCGTTTATCCCAATTCCCTGGGGAACCCTCTCTTCCTCTTCACCCGACACCAACAACTCCCCGCCTGAGCTCTAAAGCTCAACATTCTCTCTCACACCTGCAGTAAAATCAGAAAACAACACCATTCCCTCGAGTTCTAGGAATACCCTTCTCCCAGAAAATATCCACGAGATTTCTGAACCACCTTCCATCCCTGAGGCCAACCTGGTTTTAAGAGTCCATCCCAAGACTTGCATTTCCTCCTTGGAGGCTCCGGAAGTCCATTCCCACCAAACCTTCTGCCAGCAGGAGCTGTTTAGCAATGCTGGCAGCCAATTAGAAACTAAACTAAATGCACCGTGGCTTTAAAAACATTTTAGGGAGGGGGAAAAAAAAAATAAATGAAATGTTAATATCAAAGTGAAAATGTCTAAGGTATAAACAAAACCCTAATGGGATGCTGGGTTACTGTATATGGTAAATAGCTCTCTGGAGGAAACCTTTATTACTCCCTCAGGGCTTTCTGCCAAAGTATGGATTTCTTAATTCCCACTGGAATATTTTTCATACCCCACTGCAGACTATTAAGTCCCAGATATTACATTCCGTGGGTTAAACTTTGCACGACGCATAAGAAGGAGGAAAGTCTCATCTGCGCTGTTTTAATTTTTACAACATGAAAATTAATCCTGGCTGCAGGGTAGGAGCTTCAGTGCCAAAATTTGGGGGAGTTTATGAGGCTGGGAGGGAGGGAGAGGCAGCAAAAGGGGGTGAGGGATTGTGAAGGGGCAGAGAAGGGCACGGCACTGGTGCCACCACATCCCAGGTGAGGCAGCAGGAAATTCCAAATCCTGGAGGCCAGCCCATGATGCTCCAGGACATCCCAAAGCCCACCTGGGAAAACCCTCAACTTGTTACACCCAGAAAAGCTCCAAAGCTGCCTTAAAACCACAATAAAATACCCCTGAACCGTTTAAAAGTTTACATTATTTTTCTTTTTCTTGCAGAGCAGCAAGGGCCCACCTATACCCCAGCGCCAAAAACGCTGCGAAATTTGAATTTTTTGGGACAGATTTCCAGTGAAATTCCCCCCCACACACACACTCACTTGTAGACGGTGCCTCCGTTGCCGTGGCCGAGGATGTCTCGGTATCGAATGTCTTGTTCATTCATCTCCACAAGAAAGAAAGAAAAACAAAAGAGATGTCATCCTGGGGATGGAAATGTCAAGGAAAAGCAACTCCAGGCCATAAACAACAAGCAGTCTGGGTCATTTCAAGTTCAGCTGCAAGAACGAGAAGATCAATACAACATTTGCTGTCCAATTTATAAAAGACGATACCAAGGGACAAAGTGATGGAAAGTTTAATGACAATTTGTTTGCCTGGGTCATTTCATTAAAGTTTGATAAAAGGTGTCAAAATGGAATGATATAATATAGCTCAAGAGGGTCAGGGCACTGATGCTGAGAGGAAAAAGGGGCTCCAGAGCAGCAAGGCAGCAGAGCCAAAGTTGGAGGTGAACGGGAACAATCCTGGCAGCTGGAAAAGTTGAGGATTTATTCTGGGATCAGCCTAATTGAGTGGCAGCTCTGTCAGCGGGGCTGTGCTGCACAGCTCCATTTATACTTTTTTTAAAAATCTAAAGAACACCTCTGAAAGAAAAAAACAGGCTGGAACTGCAATAAAAGTGATATTTCCTTGAAGTACGCCAACAGATTCTTTGCCTCAACCTTTTTGCTCGCTGGGACAACACAGAAATTTCAGCAGCAGCTGATAAAAAGCCCCTGCACGCTGCAAATTCCTGAATTTGGCTTTTTTTTTTTTTAATATGGATTTTACAACAGCTTAACACGTTGCCCAAGAAGCAACTCAAATATAAAATCACAGGTCCACCTTCTCCTGGACAAGCACAGTTGTTCTGACCTCGCACAAATTTAAAAATCCCACTTAAAGGCGTTTTATGCAACGCACGTTGCAAATAAAATTATTTTAAAAGAAAATATTGTAAACAGAAAAAAATAATTTCTTTATTTAAAAGAAATATTTTAAGCAGAACTAACTCTGGGCTGAAAGCAATTTTCTTTTCCAGAAAGATTCCCCCATTGCTCGATCATTCAAGGTAGAAAACGTTTGGGCGAATCCTGCATTGAAAAGTTCTTTTCCTAGGAAGCATGAACTCATTTTCAGTAATTACTTGTATTTTATGGGACACCAAGTTAAATATTTCACGTGGCTTGGCCTGGCTGCTTAAAAGATGTCATTTTTGTGCATTAACACAAGCGATGATAACAAGCTCCAACGTCCCAAAGAGTCAATACTCAGCATTTCTAACGACCAGAAAATGAAATATTTTATTGATTTCAAAGAAGTTGCAAGGACAGAAATGATTAATCCAAAATTGATGTTTTTTTTTTTTCCTTTTGCTACCTGAGCAAAAAAAAAAAAAAAAAAAAAAAGTGGTTTCTCACTGGAATTGCTACACAGGGATGGGAAAAGCTGAGTTGAGACAACTCAAAGCAGAAGGTGATTATTTTATTACTTATTTGTAATTAAACCTGGGCCAGATTCCTTAGGAGGGCCCATTCCAGCACCAAGGTTTATGAGGAAAATCAACATTTATTTCACTACTGAAAGCTCCTTTGCTCATTGTATCCATCAGAAAATTCAAACAAAAAGGTGGGAAGTTGTTCCTCGTGAGGAACAGTTGCTCATGAATGGGATTAAAAATATGTAAAGAATCTACAGTGGATCCCTGAAAGAAAAAATAATTTCCCCCAGGCTGCAGACTCGGTAATTTTAAGGAGTTTTGCTCTTCCAAGCTGGAGGAACTGAACCCTCCAGTCCTGGAGTTAACATCAAATATCTCCTGCATTCCCAAAAACGTTCTCCTGAACCAGGAACTTGGGAGAGAAATCCAATGAACCCTCAAAACCACGGAGAAATTTGGAATTTTGCTTCTTGGTGGGGGGAAAAAAAGAGATTTTTTGGGAGGTGACTCAAATTATGAACAACAAATTGAGCAGAACTGGAGACACCAAGCACGTTCCCTTTCCTCCTGCTTGGTGCCCACTGGGAAAAGGGAATATTTTCTCCCCATCATTCCCTAAAAAACAGGGACAGGAGCAGCTCCACCCTCCGAGGTTTGTGCCCGGCACAAAGGGCAACCAGAATTCCAGGGAAAACCGGGAATGCCGGGGTGCCGGGAGGTTCAGCAACCGATGGGGAGATAAAACGTGATTTAGTGGCTCAAATAAAGATGCCAAAAAGCACGGGGGTGATTCATTTATTTCCCTGGGAAAACTGGATTCTCCATCATAAAAGGAGATAAATAAAAGGATATTAAAACCTGCAACCCCCCCAACTCGGGATTGGCTGCCCAAAATTCTGGGAATCCACAAAAAAAAAAAATCCAAGCGAGGAGCAGCAAACAAAGCACCCCACGTTCCCACCCGGCTGGGCGTGAAAGCAGGGCGGGGTTTTTAATGAATTATTAAGAGCCAAAATGCCCAATTAATCCTGATTGGGGCTGGGAGCAGCCAATTGAGGAGATTTAGTAAATCCCACTTTATAGGGCAGGGACTCACAGGAGCCAGTCAAATGTTCCTTATGAACTGTTGACACTCTATCAATGCTGAATCAATTGGTGGCATTTACCCTGAGTGACAGAAAAGAAATAAATATTTATATCACATCACCTCTATCAATGAAGCCGGGCAGAAAGCTATTTCTAACCTGTCAATATTTGATTATCTTGAAGAATCATGTCGTTCCCCCCCCCCCCTCCCCCCTCCCCTTTCTTTTAATGATTAATATGAATTCCTTATTAAAGCCAAATGGAAACTACTGGGGGAATATCATTAGGGAATGCCTTCAAAGCAGAAAGTGCCAAAAAGATAATCAAAAATAATGACCCAAGGCCAGGCTTAAGTAATGGTGAGTGTGACTTAATCTCCCCAAAACGAACCAAAAGTTAAAGTTTTCTCTAGAAACCCGTCAAAATTTTGCAGAACATAACTGAGATCATCTGCTCTCAACAAAAAGCAAATTAACTCCCATCAGGTTGTCTAAAAAACTATTAAAACCATTTTTTTTTTCTTCTTAGTGGGTTTTAGTAACATTTTTAATATCAGAAGAAGAGGTACTTAATCCTTATTTTCCTTTTGTTTATTGGGTTTAAGTATAAAACTCCATTCCTATTTTTTTTAGTGGGCTTGAGTAACAATTCCAATATCATAAGAAGTACCTAATGCTTTTTTTTTTTTTAATGAGTTTAAATAACAATTTTAAGATCACAAGAAGAGGTACTTAATCCTTATTTTCTTTTCTTTATTGGGTTTAAGCATAAAACTTCATTCTTATTTTCTTTTTAGTGGGTTTAAGTAACACTTTTAATATCAGAAGAGGCACTTAACCCTTTTTTTTTGTTGGTTTTGTTGGTTTTGGTTTTGGTTTTGTTTTTTAGTGAGTTTAAGAAACAATTTTAGTATCAGAAGAAGAGGTTTGGTTTGAAAATTCTAAACCCCAGGGGAACAAATCTGGGAATCTCTTGCAGGGAACACCAACCGCTTGTTTACTGTTGTTTAGAACAAAAAAAAAAAGCCAAATTCAGCCAATCACAGAGAGATTTTTACTTGAAAATAAATCAGTAATACTGAAGTAAGCACCACCTTGACTTAAAACTTCAGGCACCCGCTGCTGCCACTCCCAGAATTCCAAACCACCAAGAGAAGAAAGTCATTTACCCGTGAAGTCTGAAACCTTGAAACATCACCCGGCAGGAACTGGAGAATGCTGAACCCAGCCTAAAATCCCCATTTCCCCGCTGCACTCCAGCCGTTCAGCAGCGCTGGGCTCACAGTTTACAGAGGAAATCCCATTTTTTTTTTTTCCCCCTCCCCTAAAAAAATACATTCCAGGTGAAGCTGAAGGACACCACAAAACCCCCAACCTTTATCTTCCTGCCAAAACCCCAACCCCTGGATTCATGAAATGCCACCGAGGCCTGGAGAGGTCATTGTGTGAAGCACTGAATAGGCATCTGAGATAATTAAGATTTCAGCCTTGGGAAGGCACGAGGGGAAGTGAAGAGCAGTTAAGAAAATCAATAAGAGTCTTTTATTTGCAGTGACACAGATGTCTCAGTCAATAGAGCCTAATAGGCAGCTCCCAGCCCCGTGGACAGGTGCCTCCCTCCCAGGCTGCCAAAGGGGCAAACATTCAAATTAAACCGCAGTTCTGTGGCTGCCTCTTGAAATCTTTTAAAATAGAAACATAAAACGATTGATGGAATTATCAGATTGTTATTTATATAATTATTAAATCCTATTGATTGCGAATTACATACTCCTGTATATTATATATATTATGTACTTCCATATATTTCATTATATATTGCATACTTCTATATAAATTATGTACTTCTGTGTTTTATATAGAAATGATACACTTCTCATTTTTATAAATGAAATAATTATCTATCAAATTATAAATTATTAAAGATATTACTTTTATATAAATACACACAGTTCAATGTGTACATTTAATGTCACTGCAAGCCCGCCCATACAGCTCAAAATGGGGAAAAAACCCCAAAATCCAACATTAAAACTTCATTTTTGGGTGCCAGAGGGTGAATGGCTGCAGCAAAAGGAGAACAAGGTGGTGTTCTACGATTTTGGGGTTTTTTTTTGCTCTGTTGGTTGGATTTCTTTGCCTCATTTTTGAAGGATTTACAACACAGAGTCCCGGAATTGTTGAGGTTGGAAAAGATTTTTAAAATCAAGGCTAAACGTCCATTTAGCACCACATAAAGGGGCAGAGCGGCCTGAGGGTGACGGAGGGCAGGGTCAGGTCAGAGATTAGGAAGGAATTTCCCCCTGGCACAGGGAAATTCAGGATTCCCCATCCCTGGAAGTGTCCAAGGACAGGGTTTGGAGCACCCTGGGATAGGGGAAGGTGTTCTTACCCATGGCAGAGAATTCAGAACAAGAGGATTTTCAATTTGGGCTCCAAAATCCCCTCCAACCCCAAACCATCCCACGATTCCCAAACAGAACAGAGTGCTTCCTTGCAAGAACCTGCTAAATATTTCAGCATCCCCTGCCCTAAACCCCACAAAGGTCGTTTTAAGTGAGCAGTTGACGCAGTTATTGAAAATTAATTAACTTTCTCCCCCAGAATCACGGCAGCAGCAGCAGCAGCAGCTCAGGGCCTCCATCCCTTTGCAGCTAAACCTGAGCAGCACATCTGGAGGAACTGCTGTGCCCATCAAAGCCAAACCAAGACCCAGGACTCGTCCTGAAGGTACCCACAGTCCCAAATTTGGGGTCACAAGAGCACATTTACAGCTCTGCAGCACCCAGGGCTGCCAAGCACCACGAGGCAGGGATGAGACGCGCAGCAAACAAAAACACCCACCTGGCCATTGGCAAGGATTTTCTTCAGCTCTGCCGAGGACTTTTTCAAGCTGGAAGAGAAATAAAACAAATGAGAAGCAATTCTTCTGAACAACTGGGGCCCTTTGACTCCCTCAGACAAAGCGAGGAACAACAAGGGGAGTTTGGTGGTGACATATTCTGAGGAGATTCAGCCTGAAGGGGAAGGTGCGGTGAGAGCAGTCAGCGCTGCCCAAGCTGCAGGGATGAAGAAGCAATGAACAGTTAAAAATCAATGTATTTTCCACCTTCCAGCTGGTTTAGACACCTGACTGTACGACCTGCTGAGACACAACAGCAGCTCTAAGAGGGAAAATTTAAAAAAAAAAAGGTGATCTCACATGCCAGGGGTTTCAAAAAACAGCAAAATGCAGTTCACATCCACTTTTCCTATCTGGTTTTGGAGCTCTCCCAGGCCTTATTCCTCAGGAATTGCTGTGGATGTCAGCTCCAGCACCTCCACTGAGCCCAGCCTGGAGCAGAGGAAGCAGCAGAGCACAATTCCTGACCCAGGAATCTCAGGGCATGCCCAGATCCCAGCTTTCCGTGTGCATCCATTCCAGGTCAATCTGCTGAACCCCTGTGCTTTTCTTTCAGGAGAATCTACTCCCAAACCAAAGCAACGAAACTCACATTAATCCCTTCTAAGAGAACTTCACCAAACCCCCAACTCTCAGCTCGGTGAGTTAAAGGGTAAAACCTTTAATGCCTTCAAACTCCTTCAAAACCTCACAAACTCCTGGGTTTCTTCCCCCCCTCCTTTCCCGACAAACTCCGTTCCTTGGAGCTTCAACACAACAAACTGCCTGGGCAGCAACGTCTGCAAAAACTTTATCTCAAAGGGACATTCTGCTCTTATTACTGAAGTTTAAAAAAAAAAGAAAGGAAAAAAAAAAAAAAAAGGCACAAAATAATATATTCTTGAAAGGCCTGCGCACGTGTCTTGATCACAGATCATTATTAACAGGAACAGTGAAAACACAGATTTCATATTTGGTGGCTTTGTTCTTTAATAGGCCTCTTGTTCCCACGGCCGCTTTAAAGGGGAAAAAAAAAAATTAAAAAAAAAATTAAGTTTTCCAAGGAAACATAAAGTTGATCTTGTCATCTTTCATGACTAACAATTTGTGAACATGAAACAAAGAGAGACTTTCAATTACTTCAAAAACCAAAACTCCCGGTGCAGGAGGTTTCGGAAAAGGAACGGCAATTAACCACCGGATAAGGTGACAAGAATCTTCTAGAAGCTTCATTTTCAATGCACTTGGAAGAACAAGCTCAAAGTACAGGGAGTACTGAAAGCCAAGCACTCAGCAGTGACAGAAAAATCAGCTTTATTTAGCTCAGGCCGGGGGGGACTGCAGAGCACAAAGATATTCGGGTTTGTTTTCTTTCTTCAAGAGTTTTGGGTTGGATCGAACGTTCCCTGAGGGATGGGGCAAACTCGGCCCAGGATGGGGTTGTTATATTTTTTTCTTTTCTCTCTCCACAATTACACAAAGAGAGCAGCAAACTGGGTTTTGTGGTTTTTTCCAGTGAGGGAAAAACTCCAGCCCTGCTGCTGGATGAGGCTGGAATTTTTCACAACCCCTCCTCCCAGTGCAAATGGGATTTGTGGGACTGTGCCCCCCAAAATTCACCCTAAAAACCTGCCCAAAACACCAACAACTCTGCCTCTCTCTGATCACGTTCATCTGTGGTAATTCACCGTTTTAATCTCTACAACATCTCTTCTTTTCCTTCCTTTTCTCAGAGAGGAAAAAGGAGCAGGATGCTGATGCCCAGATAAACGGAATATGATGTGCTTATTAGAATAATAGAATAATTGAGGTTGAAAAGAGCCCCCAGAGAATTCTATTCCCACGGTTCACACATGCTCTTGTAGGAAGAAGATGGAGCCAGACCCTCCTTTTTTCCTTTTAAGAATACAGGAAGTTTTTCTTTTTTTTTGTAGGTTTTTACCATCACTAAACAACTCATGTCATAAAAAGGAGTTTATCCTCCAGCATTGGAAAAAACAAATCTCTAGGGGGGAAAAAAAAAAAAAAAGACAAAAAAAGAGAATGAGTTCTCTTGTATTTTAAGACCTTAATGTGAGTTTTCAAATGAGGGCTGGAACAGCAAAAAGCAACACAAGGGGGATGGACTCCCAAAACTTGGCTGGAATTGTTGGAACCAAGCACCTCAGCTGAAAAAAAAATCTTCAAAAAATCCTTCCCCACACTAATAAACCTACAAAAGTTTGTTATTTAGGCCATTTATTAGCACAAACTTACGAAGGAGGGGGCATCAAACTTTCAAATCAAAGAATCCTGGAAGGAACAAGCAACAAAGAGCTGAGCACGCAGTCCTTGGCATTGGATCAGCCCAGCCCCGAAGCGCGTCTCAACGCTTGTGAAGGACAGAGGCACCTGAAACACTCGGCAAACTCTGACTTCTTCCTGAAACACCCAGGAAATTGGGATTTCTTCCTGAAACGCCCAGCAAATCCTCGTTTCTGCCTGAAATCCCCAGCAAACCCTCATTTCTCCAGCACAAAACCCGTATTTCCTCTTACAATACCCAGCAAACTCTCATTTCTCCCTGAGATCCTCAGCAAATTGGCATTTTCTCCAGAGGTCAGCCCTTACTTTTTTCCTGAAACCCCCAGTAAACCCTAATTTCTCCAGAGCAAATCCCAATTTCTCCCTGAAATCCTCAGCAAACCCTCATTTCTCCAGAGCAAACCCTTATTTCCTCCTGAAACACCCACCAAACCCTCATTTTTCCTCCGGAATTCCCACAAATTCCTTCCTTCTCCAGAACAAATCCTAATTTCTTCCTGAAACACCCACCAAACCCTCATTTTTCCCTGAAATTCCCACCAATCCCTCATTTCTCCAGCAGCAAACCCTAATTTTTTCCTGAAACACCCACCAAACCCTCATTTTTCCCCTAGAATTCTCACAAATTCCGTCCTTCTCCAGAGCAAACCCTGACTTCTTCCTGAAACACCCACCGAACCCTCATTTTTCCCTCGGAATTCCCACCAATCCCTCATTTCTCCAGCAGCAAACCCTAATTTCCTCCTGAAACACCCACCGAACCCTCATTTTCCCCCCCAGAATTCCCACAAACTCCGTCCTCCTCCAGAGCAAACCCCGATTCCATCCTGAAATCCCGAGTAAAGCCCCCTTTTCCCCCCGGAATTCCCACCAAGCCCTCGCCCCTCAGCAGCAAACACGTGAGGGGAGAAGCCCCAGCAGCCTCACCCCGACGCCATCCACGAATTCCTCCTTCCCGCCGGAAAAGCCACTCCACCCCCAGCTTTTCCAGAAACCCAACCACACGCAGGACACCATTTTTTTAAAAAAAAAAAAAAGGAATTAAGGTAAAAAAAGAGGAAAAGCTTGGCTCTTACCTATTGCTGGGGAGGGCCTCGGAGGCGGCCGGGCCGCCGCTGTTGGCGGCCCCCGCGCGCGTGTTCACCTGAGGGCAGCGAGAGGAGCCTGATCAGATCCCGCGCTCCCGAGGACACCCTGCTAATTAACCTGTAATTTGCCGCGGATTTCTCATTTCGTTAGGAAGGTTAATTAGCTGGTTGCTAGGCACGCTGATGGTTGAGGGCCGTTATGTAGGTTAGCAGGGCCCAGCAATCGCGGCTCAAATATAACGCGGAGAAAAAGGTGGCGAGTCCGTCGTTTAGCTCCGGTTTTTAACACTCCAAAAAAAAAAACCCCGACAAAACAAAACCCGCTTAATGAGTTTATGGTCTTCTCCAGGTGATGACGGGAGCGGCGAGGAATCAAAAATCCGCAATAATTCCATTGCGGTGCCGAGGGTGAACGAGTGAAATCGCAGGAATGGAGGTTGGGGGGGGTTTACAAAGCTTTGAAGCCGTGGCAGACAGCAGGTTGATAAATGAAGAAGTAAAATTTAAGAACACGATTAGCAGAGGTTAAAAAAAAAAAAAGAAACAAAAAGGCAAGCGTGTTTTTGATAGAACTACGTCTATAAATACAGATATCACAACCAACGTTTGGCAGATGAGTCCCTTCCCCACCCTCACCCCCCCCCCAAAAAAAAAAAAGAAAAAAAAAATCAGAATTTTTTTTTTTTTTTTAAAAATCTGCTTGTCAGAGCTCCAGAAAGTGCAGTTTTTATTTGACATTTCAATAAGTGGAACACAGCATTACAAATCCATCTAACTTTCCCGAAACAATTATTGAAATTCGTACCTTGAGGCCATGTATGTTCCGTTTCCCGGGAGGTTTGCAGGCTGAAACAGTAATTGACTAAATTGTAGAACACATCAGGGCCATTTACAAATTTGCTCCAAATGAATCTTTTTTTTTTTTTTTCCGAAAGAAATGAGGGTGACACCGAAATTAGCAGAGAGAAATGATTGAAAAGTGCCTGGCGAGACCCAGGGTGGGAATTACGGCCCAGGATTTTTTAACTTGCAGGAGTGAGCATTTATAAATGCTAAGAGCTTCCTGACACCGTGTAATAGAAATTCTAATTTCTGCTTAAAACGCATCACAACCCAGAGAACCCGTTGGCTCAAACGATGGGATCCTTTCGGCAATTCGAATTCCAACCTTGTGTTTTCACACGGCTGGGTTATTTTTTTTTTCCCCTCCCCTTGGAATATCACGGTGATGTTTGCAACCCAATATTTGGATTTTCAGGGAATCGGCTGCCACATGAATTGGTCGTTTTGGGCAGAGGCACTTTGGGTGAAATGGGGAAAAATGTGGGAGGAGGAAAAAAAATTGGGAGGAAAAACTGGGGGGGGAAATAATGGGGGGGGGAATAATGGGGGGAAAAAAGAATTGGGGGGAAAAAAATTGGGGGAGGAAAAAATAATTGGGGGAGGAAAAAAAGAATTGGAGGAAAAAAAGAATTGGGGAAGGAAAAAAAGAATTGGGGGAGGAAAAAAAGAACAGGGGGAGGAAAAAATCTGGGAGGGGCAACAGCAGTGAGCCTCTCTGGAAAACACTGAATCAATGAAAGGTAAATACTGCATAAATAAAAGGTAAATACTGAATAAATGCCACGTTTTTGGGGACAGAGGTCCAAATGTGGCACTTCCTGGTGACGTCTGGGTTTAGAGGGACGAGCTGCTGCGGGAGGAGGATTTTCCCCGAGGTGCCTCCGGGTGAACGTTCCCTGCTCTGCACTCAGGGATGAGCTTTGGGAAGGTTTTTTATTTTGGGACGTGGAAGCCCCAAAGCTCCGCGTCCCAGGCAGTTCCCATCCCCTAACGCCGCGTTAAAAGGGGCTGTCACTGCTGATTGATGGCAGAAATTTGATTTTTTTTTTTTTTTTCTTCCCCTCCCTCCCGTTTTTTTGACAGGAAAGCAGAACTATTTATTAGGCAGAAGGACACAGGTGATGGTTATTAAACACAGCACCGAGGGCCACGTGCCTTTTAACAGCATCAAAAATTACCACGTGCGTCTTCAAGAGGGGAAAAAATTAACCACGAGACTCCGGGTATTCAAAGGAAAACCAACCCAAAATTATAAACTGTAAAAAGGTACAAGCCCATTCGGGTTTTCCAACAGATTAAGACGGACATTTGGAACGAGATCCTGAATCAATAATGATTTTTGTGGTGGCTATTTGAATGACAAGGCGTTGCATTCCACAAATAGGATGTAAATAATATAGCTAGAAAATAAATAGATATAAATACCTATAAATATATATATATTATTATAGATATTAAATTATCTCTCTATAAATATCTACATAAATATATGCAGATGTATATAAAATATATAAAAGTATACAGATATATTAAAAATACAGATTTATATAAATAGATGTAGAAATATAAAAATATATGCAGCTATGTATACAAATATATGGAGCTACATATAAAATGTACATAAATATATAGAAAATGTATGTAGATGTATAAAAATAAATGTAAATATATAGAAACATAGGGATAGCAATATATAAATATATAAAAATATATGTAAATATATAATGATATATCCAGATATATAAATATATAATAATATATATACAGATATATAAATATAGAGATCTATATTTAAAATATATATGTGTGTGCACATTTTTATATGTACATCACATGCAGATGCTTGTTTTTAATATAACTCCCCCCCCTCTGCCTCCTAGGACCTAAACAGCAATAATAAACCCATGAAAAAATAGAGAAAACACCAATTTTTTTCCCTCCCCTGGAAGATATTCTTATTATGAAATAAATAAAAAGCCCAGGCCCAGGTAACGCAGGCACACGGAAATTTCCTCCTGCCAGGATTTTTATGGAATGCAGGAGACTTTTGGCAGCTTTTGGAGGCAGGAACTGAGGCTCCCTCAGAAGCCCGAGAGGCAGAAAAGGAAAAGAATTCAAAGGATTCGCCAAGAAATCCCTTGAAAGGGGAAAAAGTGGAAATTCGAGGCGGAAAAGCCGCACGGTGCTGACGGGGCTTCAAAGTGGGGAACGTGGAGAGCCACGGCCAAAAGGGCACGGGAGGGAAGTGCTGCTGCTGACAAAATTTGGGATGTTCATTAGAGAGGCAGGACAAGAAGAGAAGGAAGCAAAAAAGCAAAAAAAACCAAAATCCCAGAAAAAAGAGCAGGAAAGCACGTTTTGTTCAGTATTTCGGAAGAGCTGCAGAGCTCTGGGGTGAGTTTGGGGAGGTTTTGAAGGTCTGACCTAGGGGGAAAAGAAAAGGGGGTTTAAGGAGGTGGTTTGGGAAGATGAAACAAAAACGGAGCAGTTTGGAGGGAAGGGGAAGGAGGAAATATCCAGCAGAGAGGCAGAGCTGAGCCAGGGGTGGGAATTTGGAGGTGACTGCGGGGAAATTGAATCCAGAGCAGAACAGAGACAATTCCAAATGTGTCCAGCCAGAGGAGATGATCCTCGGAGGCAAAGCAAACAGGGAAAGGGGAGAGCAGCAGGAACAGGAATTTCCACAGCTGGATCTTCAGGGATGAGCCAAAGGGGGAAGGTTAAACCTCAACAAGTCCCTTCAAACCCCAGGGTGGGGCAGGTGCTGCCAGCACTCCCTGGGACCGGGGGTTTAAAGGAAAATGTGAAGGATTTTCCAACCTACTTGGATCATCCACTTCAGTTCCTCTGAGCCACAAGAGGAGGATCCAGGGAATGCTCAGAGCCCCTTGCAGGGCCTAAAGGGGCTCCAGGAGAGCTGGAGAGGGATCTGGGATAAGGGATGGAGAGACAGGACACAGGGAGTGGCTTCAGAGGGGAAAAGGGGAGATTTGGATGGGATAAAATATGGAATTCCTGGCTGGGACGGTGGGGAGGGCCTGGGATGGGATTCCCAGAGAAGCTGTGGCTGCCCCTGGATCCCTGGAATGTCCAAGGCTGGGTTGGACATTGGGGCTGGGAGGGGAGAGGGAAGGGGAAAAGGGAAGGGGGAAAAGGAAAGGGGAAAAAGGAAAAGGGAAAAAGGAAAAGGGAAAAAGGAAAGGGGGAAAAGGAAAGGGGGAAAAGGAAAGGGGGAAAAGGAAAGGGGGAAAAGGAAAGGGGAAAAGGAAAAGGGAAAAGGAAAAGGGAAAAAGGAAAGGGGGAAAAGGAAAGGGGGAAAAGGAAAGGGGGAAAAGGAAAGGGGGAAAAGGGGAAAAAGGAAACTGGGAAAAAGAAAGGGGGAAAAGGAAAGGGGGAAAAGGAAAGGGGGAAAAGGAAAGGGGGAAAAGGAAAGGGGAAAAGGAAAGGGGGAAAAGGAAGGGGGGAAAAGGAAAGGGGGAAAAGGAAAGGGGGAAAAGGAAAGGGGAAAAGGAAAGGGGGGAAAGGAAAGGGGGAAAAGGAAAGGGGAATAGGAAAGAGAAAAAGGAAAGGGGGAAAAGGGATTTAAGGTCCTTCCCACCCAACCCACTCCAGGATCCCATGATTCACGCCTGGGAAAAGGCAGGAGACCCTTCCCCTCTCCTCGCCCTGCTCTGCAGTGTCACAAGCCCAACACCTGGGAGTCCCCCCTCAATGACACCCTGCCCCAGACAAAGACCATTTTCCACCCTCCCCTTCAATCCCCGTCCCTTTTCCACAGGAACTTCCAGGAAACCCACCCAGCTTCCTGCGGAGACCCCGTCACCACGTGCTTGAGGAGGCTCCTTGCTTAATCGCCCAACTCAAACTTCAGAGAGTTGTAAGTAATGGAAGCGAGGGATGTTTTAATTGGGAGCCTCCCAGTATGATTATTTGTGTCGTGTCAGTTAAGCGAGCTTAATTTTTAATTATTTCAATTAATTTATTGCTGGGAGATTTACTTGGAGAATTTAAACCTTTCTCTGTTCCGTCAATTAAGAGCCAGAGATCCAGAGCCTGGCGACTGAGATCTGAACGAATTATGTAATGCACCAGGCTTGTTTATTTCTTTTTTTGGGTTTTTAAACCGTTATTTGAGTTCAGGGAGAGCATTCCCAAAAAAACCCCACACCAGCTGCCTACGGATTTCTTTTTTTCCAGGTCGGAGATGACCTATTTTTAAATTGCCTCAGTCCACACAGAATTGATTACAACTCTCCCCCCCCAATTCAGGAGAATTATTAAAGTGCTTGTGAATATTTGGAGAGCACGAAGAGCCCAAATCTCAGACAAAAAACCACCCCCCGTGTCCTGGCTGGAGCTGCCGTGACAGACACGTCCCCCAGCCTGTCAGGCTGATCCGTGACATTAAAACAGCTTTAAACAAAAAGCCCAATTTTCATCAGCACCCAAGACTTCACTTATTCATCTGCTTTGCCTGGAATCCAGGCAGAGCCACCACCAATGAGTTTGCTTTTTTTGGGTTTTTTTTTGTTTTTTTAAATATACTTAAATCTGTACTCTGCAAACCTCGTTAGACTAATTTACTCCAGGAAATGAGCTGCTTTCTATGCAATAAGTGCACTTTTCTCCACGCTCCCCCACAATAACGAATCCTTCTCTCCAAACTAAGAGGCGAACACGACGCCCTGTGCATTTAAACCTCCCCCAAAAACACGTGCCAGGGAGCAGTTTCAGCCCAGGCTCTCGGGGTTGTTGGCGGGCATTTGCTCAGCATTACCTCGTGGGTAGATCTGCAGAGGCTCTATCAACTGTCCATTCACTTGCTGCTCCATCACAGTGGAGTAATACTGCAAAGAAACCCAAAAAAAGAAGAGACGGCTCAGTCATCCAGGAGTGGGAAAAGCGCTTGTGGATGCTTCGATTCAGGTGTAGTTTGATTTTCTTCCTAATGCCCACAGCACAGATCAGCCTTCAGATGGTTCCTCTCCACCTGCGGTGTTCCCAAAAAAAAAGGGGCACGGAGGAATTTAAAGGAGGAGCTCCAGGCTCCCCTGAAACCTGGGAATGCTCCAGCAGGTGAGGAAAAGAAATATTTACAGCAAATGAGGAGCCAGGAACACCAAACACGGGCACAAATTGATGCACATAGACCCCAAATACACCCAAAACTCCGAGGGAATCCCAAAGGGATCTGGGATTGTGGGCAGTGGTGAAGGATCAGGTCAGGGGGATCCCAAAGCTGTGCTCCCAGAAAGTCACTGCAGACATCCTGAGACACTGAACTCCCCAGGAGCTGCTGGAGGGACCCAGGGGATGGCGATGGCTTAAAAAAAAGGCCCAGAAAGGGCTGGAAAAGGAGCTGGGAACATCAAAACCCAGGAGGATGCTTGGGCCATGGAGGGCTGGGAACATTCACCTGGAGAAGGGAAGGATCCAGGGAATCCTCAGAGCCTTTTCCAGGAGCTCCAGGAGAGCTGGAGAGGGGCTGGGGACGAGGGATGGGGGGACAGGACACAGGGAATGGCTGGGAGAGTGGAGATGTAGACGGATATTGGGAAGGAATTCCTGCCTGGGAGGGTGGGGAGAGGCCGGGCTGGAATTCCCAGAGCAGCTGTGGCTGCCCCTGGATCCCTGGAATGCCCAAGGCCAGGTTGGGAGCACCCTGGGACAGAGGAAGGTGTCCCTGCCCACGGGATGAGCCCTTCACTTGTGAATTCCCATTTTCACCACCGACCTGCAGAGACACCTTTACACACAACTAGAAACATTTCCGCTCACTCCCTCCAACAATCAGCTAAAAACAAAACACCCCCGAGAGCGTTTCCTACCCCACCAAAAAAAACAACCAACCTAACAGAGGGAGAGAGAGGGAGAAAAACCCCCATGGCCCTCCCCATTACTCACCAGCCACGACAAGGCAATGAAATATCAATCATGTAAGCTGTCAACCTTTTGGGACAGCAATAACTGTTAACAAGTAGTCTGGAAAAATTGTCTGAGAATGACTTGTCCTTCCACGGGCCGAGGTTTCCATGGCAAATGAAGATGCCAGTGGCTATTTGGAACATTTGCTCAGGTATTCTTTTTTAATGGGAAATTTGCCACTTATTGATCCAGAGCGTGTAGCCCCTCTGCTCGGAGAGAGCTGCGAGCAACTTTCCAATCAGTGCCTGTCAAAAAAATTACTGCCTTTTTAGACAGATACAAGACAACAGCTCCAGAGCTGCTCCGTGGCTGTCCTTAATTAACTGCAGTGCCCAACACTGGGGGGGGAAAAAAAAAAAAAAATCCCACTGAGCAACCCCCCAAAACCAGCTTAATTCAAATGAACAATCTGAAAAAATTCCAGGCCCGAATTAACTTCTTGAAAATTCATAAAGTAAAAAAAAAAACCTGAAGGTAAGGTCGGGCGTGATTCAAAATATCTTCCAAAGTCTAATCTCAGGGAATTATTATTTTTCTCCTTAAAGTGAAAAAAAAAAAAAATCACTTCATTTATATTATAGAGAACGCCTGCATCATTTAAAAAATCCCCTGAAATATTTCCCCAGCTGGCCAACGCTCCAAATATTTGTTGCAGGCCTCAAAAATGAGTATTTTTTCTTCCCCCCACTATTAAATGGATTCATTTCCCAGGCTCACAACATTTGTTTCCTTGCGAACACATCCCAAAAAAAAATAAAACCAAGCCCACAGGACGTGAGGAAGTTAAACCATCAGTGCCACACTCAAATTAAAAAAAAAATAGTTTAAAACTGGAGAGAAAAAAATTTTTTTTTTCAGAGAAAAAAAGCTGCTGGAGCAGAAAGAAGTCATTTACAGCCATCCCATAATTTTGAAGGGAAAAGCAGAGAGTTGAGCAATCAGAACTCTAATGTACTGAAACTTTAACAGTGAGCTTGGAAGCATAGCAAAGAAATGACCTTCCCAAGGCATGATTCATCTGGAGGCTGCGCCAGGAAAAATTCCAAGTTCTCTCCACTTTAAAAGGCGAAAAATGGCCGAGGTTTGATGAGGAGAACAGAGAAAAACCACGAGGAATCCGGGTGGGGGAAGGAGCTCCAGGGATGTGCTGGACACAAAAAAGGGATGGGAAAGGAGCTGAGAGGATCAAAACCCCAAAAAGACACCGGGACCATGGAGGGGATGTGAGGGCTGGGAGAGCTGGGAATGCTCTCCTGGGGAAGGGAAGGATCCAGGGAATCCTCAGAGCCTTTTCCAGGAGCTCCAGGAGAGCTGGAGAGGGATCTGGGATAAGGGATGGAGGGACAGGACACAGGGAATGGCTGGAAGAGTGGGAAAGGGGAGATTGAGATGGATATTGGGAAGGAATTCCTGCCTGGGAGGGTGGGGAGGGGCTGGGCTGGGATTCCCGGAGAAGCTGTGGCTGCCCCTGGATCCCTGGAATGTCCAAGGCCAGGCTGGAGCAGCCTGGGAGAGTGGGAGGTGTCCCAGCCATGGCAGGAAGGGGACTGGACGGGATTTAGGGTTCCTCCCACCCAAACCACTCTGGGACCCCTGAAATTCCACCCAAACGTGTCTGGGACCCCTGAAATCCCACCCAAACCACTCTGGGACCCCTGAAATCCCAACAAAACCTGTCTGGGACCCCTGAAATCCCAACAAAACCACTCTGGGACCCCTGAAATCCCAACAAAACCACTCTGGGACCCCTGAAATCCCAGCCAAACCACTCTGGGATCCCTGAAATCCCACCCAAACCTGTCTGGGACCCCTGAAATCCCACCCAAACCACTCTGGGACCCCTGAAATCCCAACAAAACCTGTCTGGGACCCCTGAAATCCCACCCAAACCAGTCTGGGATCCTCTGAAATCCCACCCAAACCACTCTGGGATCCCTGAAATCCCACCCAAACCACTCTGGGACCCCTGAAATCCCAACAAAACCACTCTGGGACCCCTGAAATCCCACCCAAACCAGTCTGGGACCCCTGAAATCCCACCCAAACCAGTCTGGGACCCCTGAAATCCCACCCAAACCACTCTGGGACCCCTGAAATCCCACCCAAACCACTCTGGGATCCCTGAAATCCCACCCAAACCAGTCTGGGATCCCTGAAATCCCACCCAAACCACTCGGGGATCCCTGAAATCCCACCCAAACCACTCTGGGACCCCTGAAATCCCACCCAAACCAGTCTGGGACCCCTGAAATCCCACCCAAACCACTCTGGGACCCCTGAAATCCCAACAAAACCAGTCTGGGATCCCTGAAATCCCACCCAAACCACTCTGGGATCCCTGAAATCCCACCCAAACCAGTCTGGGATCCCTCAAATCCCACCCAAACCACTCGGGGATCCCTGAAATCCCACCCAAACCACTCTGGGACCCCTGAAATCCCAACAAAACCACTCTGGGACCCCTGAAATCCCACCCAAACCAGTCTGGGACCCCTGAAATCCCAGCCAAACCAGTCTGGGATCCCTGAAATCCCACCCAAACCACTCGGGGATCCCTGAAATCCCACCCAAACCACTCTGGGACCCCTGAAACCCCAACAAAATCACTCTGGGATCCCTGAAATCCCAACAAAACCAGTCTGGGATCCCTGAAATCCCACCCAAACCAGTTTGGGACCCCTGAAATCCCACCCAAACCACTCTGGGACCCCTGAAATCCCACCCAGACCAGTTTGGGACCCCTGAAATCCCACCCAAACCAGTCTGGGACCCCTGAAATCCCACCCAAACCAGTCTGGGACCCCTGAAACCCCAACAAAACCAGTCTGGGATCCCTGAAATCCCAACAAAACCAGTCTGGGATCCCTGAAATCCCACCCAGACCAGTTTGGGACCCCTGAAATCCCACCCAAACCACCTTTGGGTGGTCCCAAAAAAGGCTCAGCTCTGAGAGGTCCCAAGTTCATTTCTAGGAATTTACATCCCCTTGGCTCAGAGAGAAAATCTCTCGAAAAAAACCCCAAAACAAATGATTTTTTTTTTCACTCTATTCAAATGATTCTCCTCCCCTCCTGCAGCAGATTTATATTTATGGGGATCCAGACAGAATTTTTACATCCCTCCCAACCTCCACAAAGGCACCCACAGCCACATCTATCTCCCCTCAGAGAAAAACAACCCCAAAAACCACACAAAATACATCTTGAAACCCTCCATGAATATCGAGCCTGCAGCTACGATGAAAACTCCTCTCTGTCAGGAGGGGGTGAAACGGGCTCCAGATGAAAAGTAGATTTTGAAAAATTTTTTAGAGCCCAGGGGGTTCATTTTTAATGAGCCGTTACTTTAAGTACTGCATAAAAAAACCCAAGGAATTGATAGTCCATTTAGCCTGCACTACACCTAATGCAAAAGTCATTAGGGTGCATTGTTCTTAATGTTCATGATATGATCAGTAAGTGAAAAAGGCCTTTTTTTTTTTTTTTGGCCATTTTTTTTAAAAGTATGTTCAAGCATTTTTTGTGCAACACCTCTGTTTCACCCGGGAATATCCAAAATGGGGATTTAACACGGGCTAAACGCTTTGGAACCGGCAAAAAAAAGAAAAATCACCAAGAAAAATGGATAATTTTCTTTTTTCCCCCCACAATTTATCAGCTGGGAGGGGAAAAAAAATCAGGATTGGCTGTACTTACGTAGGACAGCATGGCCTTCATCTCCTCATCGCTCCTGACCGTGATCCTGTCCCCATCCTCATCCTCATCTGCCAGAGGAAGGCACCAGGTGAGCGAGGGAAAGGGGGATGTTGACACTTTTAACAGGCAAGGTTGGCATCTGCGCTTCTGGCAGCAAATAAAAGTGAAGAATGCACAAACAGGAAAAGCCAACTGCACGAGCGCCCTGAAATAACGAGGTGCAACGGCCCCAAACAAAAGTATTAATTAACAAGAATCGTGATTTTCCTGTCTGAAACAGGGGCACAAAGTGCTCAGAACTTCACTCCCAGCAGTTCTTTTACTGCCAGAACTTCTCCTGAAGCTGAGCACCTTTCCCAGGCTGGAATTCCCTCCCTGATCCTTCCCCAAGCTGGGATTCCCTCCCTGATCCCTTCCCCAAGCTGGGATTCCCTCCCTGATCCTTCCCCAAGCTGAAATTCTCTCCCTGATCCTTCCCCAAGGTGGGATTCCCTCCCTGATCATTCCCCAGGCTGGAATTCCCTCCCTGATCCCTTCCCCAGGCTGGGATTCCCTCCCTGATCCTTCCCCAAGCTGGAATTCCCTCCCTGATCCTTCCCCAAGCTGGGATTCCCTCCCTGATCCCTTCTCCAAGCTGAAATTCTCTCCCTGATCCTTCCCCAAGCTGGAATTCCCTCCCTGATCCCTTCCCCAAACTGGAATTCCCTCCCTGATCCCTTCCCCAAGCTGGAATTCCCTCCCTGATCCCTTCCCCAAGCTGGAATTCCCTCCCTGATCCCTTCCCCAAGCTGGAATTCCCTCCCTGATCCTTCCCCAAGCTGGGATTCCCTCCCTGATCCTTCCCCAAGCTGGGATTCCCTCCCTGACCCCACCAAATTGCTGCCAAAAGTGTTTCAGTTCTCCCAAATTCGGTTAAACTCAGGAAATTTCACTGAAATTCATCCAAAATTTCACTGTAGGTTTTAATTTTTT
This sequence comes from Chamaea fasciata, assembly GCF_029207755.1. Classification (NCBI taxonomy): domain Eukaryota; kingdom Metazoa; phylum Chordata; class Aves; order Passeriformes; family Sylviidae; genus Chamaea; species Chamaea fasciata. Next base: position 19,100,036 of record NW_027094099.1, on the reverse strand, counting down.
TTATTTTTTTTTTTTAAATTTCTAGTAATTCAGAGAGTCCCAGAGTGGATTGGGTTGGAAGGGACCTTAAAAATCCTCTTTTTCCAAACCTCCCACTATCCCTGCTCCAACCTGGCCTTGGACACTTCCAGGGATCCAGGAGCAGCCCCAGCTTTTCTGGGAATTCCATCCCAGCCAGGAATTCCTCCCCAGTATCCCCCCCAACCCCACCCTCTGTCAGTTTGATCCCATTCCCCCTTGTCCCATCACATCCCTGGATGGAAATTCCCTCCTGCTCCCAGTTATGTCCAAGAATCTGGGGGAAAAAAAATCCCAAAATCTGGGAAAAAAAACAAAAAACCCCAAGGAATTCAAATTGTGTGAGAAAAGGAGGTTGTTCATTCTGCCTCTGAAAAGGTGATAATGAAAAAAACCCCAAAACAACAAAGCAATGCAGAAGAGTAAAACATAAAAGCCTCAAAATTGGGCTTTAAAACATCCTGGAAACTACTGGAGCACCACACATCCGCAAGAGGGATCAGAGGGGAAGCAGAGGAGGGATGGATTTATGGATGAAAGGTCTGGGGAGAGGGAACAGACTGAGCTGGGACCAAAAAAAAGAAAAATAAAGAAAAAAAAAGGGAAAAAAAAAAAGAAAAAACAAAAGAAAAAAAGAGAAAAATAGGAAAAAAAAGGAAAAAAAAAAGGGAAAAAAGGAAAAAAAAGAGAAAAAAAAGGGGAAAAAGGAAAAAAGGAAAAAATGAAAAAAGGGAAAAAAGAAAAAAGGGAAAAAAAAGGAAAAAAGGAAAAAATGAAAAAAGGGTAAAAAGAAAAAAGGGGAAAAAAGAAAAAAAAGGAAAAAAGAAAAAAAAAGAAAAAAGAAAAAAAAAAGGAAAAAAAAAGGAAAAAAAAAGGAAAATAGGAAAATATTTAGAAAAATTCCACATTATCCCCGTGAAGTGACTGAAAAATTAACTCAGTTCCTGGCTGCAGAATTCCTGATGGTGGTACAAACAGAAGGAATTAAAAATACGGGGATGAAAAAACAGGGAGGGGGGAAAAAATAAAAGCAAAATCAGATGAAAATCTGTCCTGAACTTGAGCAGATCTCTTTTTGGCGTCAAGGGATCCAAAAATGAATTCAAAAACATCTCCAGGCTTCTCTCCTTGCCTGGAACGCAACAATCTGATTTCTCAGCACATCAGGGAAACAAAAATAGAACAAAAAATTTTAAAAAAATAAATTAAAATAAAATCAAATCTCCCCCTGTCCTGGCTGGATTTTATTTTTTTTTTTAATTAAAATGGAGGAAGAAATCCTGACAGGAGAGCAGAGTGCAGCAGACGGCAAAAAAACCCCCATCCTGCAAAATATTGACCCCAAAATCTCGGGCAGGTGGGGGAAAGGCAGAGTTTGGAGAAAGGGATGGGAAAGATGCTGCCAGGAATTTTTGTTTTGTCGGGATGTGGAGGGGAAAATCATCCAGCTCCAACACCCAGAGCAAGAGGGAACGCTGGAGGTGAGAATATCAAAATAAAGATATTTAATAAATAATTTATTTAATGATATATTAATCAATTTTTTACTAAGTTGTATTTATTATAACAATTAATTTATATAATTATATAAATTGATTTATGATTACTAAATTCTGTAATAAATTCTGTAATAAACTCGGGCACGTGGCGCCACTGCCCCGACGGAGGCGGCTGCTGCTGGAGCACCAAGTTCAACCAGAGCTAATGGGGGACCTGGGAGGGATTTAAAACAAATGCGAACACGCCACGAAAAGGAAAATAAAGTTTAAAAAATAATAATAATAATTAAAATAAAAATATATATATATATAAAAATGGCAAGGTTTTGGAGTTTGGGCTTTGGTCGCGTCAAAAAGCAGAGCAGGGAAAACGTGAGGCGCAGAAAGAGAACTCCCACGCTCCTGTGGTGGTTTCGGAGAGGAAAACACAACGTGGGAGGAGGAAAAGAGAATTAAACCGCACCTGAAGGGTCATGAATCGATATTTCCTTGGGTTCCTTTCTCAAAAGGCGAGAAATGCCGATAAAAATGAGGATGAAAATGAAAACGAGAGGCCCCACCTCCAACCTGCTCCTCCCCTCACCCAGACCTTCCAATCCCTCCATCCCCTTCCTGCGCCTTCATCTCCGCCAAAGGAAAAAAATAAAATAAACCAAAAATTAAAACAGAGCAGCAGGAGCCTCCCCCATTCGGAAGAAAACTCCCCCTTTTTCAGGATTTTTCCCCCTTTGCAGCTGATCGCTCTGCAGGCAGGACAATCCCCCAGGAACCCCTCCGAAATTAAAAACGCACGGGGTTTAAAGACCACACATCAGTCCAAATCACGGGGTTTTGTTTCTTTTTTAGCTCAGACCCACAGGTAGTTTATATTTTTCATTTAATTCCAGCAATAAAACTGCACTGAGGAGTGAGAGCACGGCGAGGTCAGGCTGGTAATTAAAGCCGCTCGGTGGAAATATTTCAGATGTGATTAAATAATAAAAATATTGCCGGCTTTGGGGCCGTTACTGAAGCTGCATTTAGGCATAAATATTTAACCGCGACGTATAATTAATCTTCTTTCTTTTCAAGTAGTAAACACGATGAGAATAACGTGAAAACGGCAAGAAATGCATAATTTAAAAATCAAAATAAGCAAGGTGACAAAGGAATTGGGTGATAAAAGCCCCACACTTACACTCAAACGCCGTGGTGGTTGCGTCTGGCAAAACCTGGCCGATGACATCCTGAGAAACGCAAAAGGAAGGAAAAGAAAATCGGTGAAATATCAGCTGGGGAAAGGCTGGTTCCGCGTGGAATCCCTTTAATCCCTCCCCACTGCCCCAAAATGAGGAAGTTGGTAAGGCACAGCACAAACCTGCACCGAAATCAGGAGGGTTCTTCTCCTCCCCCTCCAGGAAAACTCTTTTTTTTTCCCCCCAAATAAATCCCTCATCGTCACAAACTCCTCTCGCAGGTGAAAAAAACTTGATTTTTTTTTTTTTCCCTTGGGTTATAAAAAAATGATCACCTAAGTGATCAAAGCCGCTCATAAAAAGAGATTTATGAATTCTTTTTGTTTTAAAACACCTGTTCTGCCCCGTTTGAGGGCTCTGTCAGCCTCGGCTGGGATCCGAACTTCGCCAAAATTCAGGATACCGGGGCAGGATTCCCTGGAAACGCCCAAAGAAGCAGAGACACAAAAACATTTCCAGTCACACAGCCCCGCTCCAAAACAGATTTTTTCATTATTATTTCTTTCGCTGGGACCAGAGAAGAGTTTTTTCCCATTTTTCAGCCAAAATTTCCACTTCCACCTCCTGCTCCAAGCCGGACTTTTTTTTTTCCTGGTACCAAACAAGAACTTTGATCGTTTTTTTAGCCAAACCAACACTTCCAGTCCCACACATCCCTGCTCCAATCCAAAGTTTGTTACTGACACCACAGAAAAGTTTTTCACCATTTCTTCAGCCAAAACAAACCAACATTTCCACTTCCACCCCCTGCTCCAACTCAGACTTTTTTTTGCTGACACCAGAGAAGAGTTTTTACCATTTTTCAGCCAAAATTTCCACTTCCACCCCCTGCTCCAACTCAGACCTTTTTTTTAGTGCTTTTTACATAATTTAACTTTTAATACAAAATTACACATTTTTTTTTCAGCTTTTACCATTTTTCCAGCCAAATCACACCAACATTTCCACCCCCACATCCCTCCTCCAACCCCAATTTTTTTTTTCTCCTGGTACCAGAGAAACACTTTTTTCCCATTTTTCCCAACTTTTTATAAATTTTTTCCAGCTTTTCTCACTTTCCCAGCTTTTTCTCTGCTGCCAACCCATGAGGAGCCACATCAGGGCACGGCACAAATGTCCAGCCCGGCTCTGCCCCTTCCTCTCCCACCCAGCACTGCCAGAAATTAACGAACTAAACGCGATCAGCGATTAATTAATGAATTAAACGAGGATTTACTGCAGCACATCCCCCGGGAACCTCTCAGGGTGCTCAACACACCTCCCCCCTGCCAAAACCTGTTCTCTCCATTTCTCCCTTCTTCATCTAAAAATTAAAATGAAACATTCTGAAATACAGAAACGCAATCAACAATTATGAACAATTAATACTATTAATCAATAACACGGCGCAAGATTTGCACAGAGCCAAGCGAAGCAAGAAACGACGATAAAACTTTCCCAGGTTAGATGCTAAAATAAATTAAGAGAAATTATTCGGGCTGTTAATTGCACACGAGAAACGCGCAGCTGTGGAATTGTAAATTTGAAGAGGCAAAAAATAGGACAAAAAAAAAAAACAAAACCCCAAAATATTTCCATTTTGATAAAAAAAGTTCTTCCATTCCTTCCCAGGGTTTGCCGGCCCTCTGTCAAAATAATAAATTAATCTTTCCAATAATAAAAATAAAAGAATGATTTCTAATACATTAGAATCTAATATTTCTGATAATAAAATAAAACTGTTCAATGAGAAATTAGCTTTGCCTACGTAGAAAGCTGCTCTAATTATTTGTAAATCCGCCGATTTAAACTCCGAAAATTCCTCAGCAAACACACTTTAACTGCGTCAGATTTCAGCCACTCGTAGATGTTCTTCTAGGGCCACACAGATGGATTTAAAATGGATTTAAAAATCGTTTTCAAAGGGGGTTTAAGGGGTGTGGAAGCATCAGATGGCCCCAAAAGTCCGCTTGGAAAACTCCAAAGCTCTGAGAAAACTGAAATAGTGATTAAAAAAAATAAAATCTTATTTTCCTGCACCCCTTCAGAAGAACTTTTCCTGCTTGTTGAGTGATATAAGTTCATTAATTGAGTAACAATAAGTGAATCATTCACCTCAAATCTGGCACTAAATAAACACCAAAACTTGGCTGGAGTGGCAGCAACTCTGCCGTAATTTAATGACAATTAAATCAAGGCATCTGAGTATCCCATCACTGTGCACTTCCCAGTTTCCAGCAGCTCCATCCCATTTCCATCCTCAAACATCCCCCGGACCCGGGGCTGACCCGGGATTAAAGGATTATTCTGAATTATTTCAAGGGATTATTCTGAATTTCAAGGGATTATTCTGAATTTCAGAGGATTACACGTGCACGGGGAGGGGGGATTTTCTACTCTCACAACCGGGATGGTGAACAATAAAACAACTACAGAGTTGCTTCTGTTTTATCTCCCAGAACTGAAAAAACCACAAAATACCAGGAGAAAAATCAGCTGCGAAAGGGAGCTCCTAAATCAGATCCGTTCCCTGGAGGGTGACAAAGCAGAAAATGTGAAATCCAATAGAAATATTGAACCCACAGCCCTCATGTTCCACTTTTAAAAAAAAAAACACTTGTTTTATCTCGCTGTGACAGCGTGGAGTCACCCAGGATTAACACCGAGTGTCTAAATACTCCAGCCACAGGAGGAATGCAGACAGCTTGAGGGGGAAACAAAAAAAATTAATAAATAAATAAGCTTATTGTAATTCATTTAGTGGGGGCCTTAAAAATAAATCTATTTACTGGTAACTCACAGGCCGGCAAAGGTGATGCAGGGAGAACTTATTTCAAGTGACACCAGGAAGAACAGCTCTGAAAATGAGGATGGAAATCAACCTGTACATCAGCCTGAAATGCTGCTCACTGGGAGGCAAAATTCACCAAAAAAATCGGCTTTAAAATCACCTGAAAGCATCAAATAAAACCCCTCAGGCCTCAAAGATAAATTCACGGGGATTTCTTAACACCGAGCACCACCTTGGAGGAAGAAGAACCTTCCTGCACAGCAAACTCACTCCTCAGGGATGGAAGTTCTCCCAGACTGGAGCCTAATTTCATTTAATTCCTGCATTTACCTGCCCCACCACTCCTGAGTGGACCAGAGCTTTATTTCACTTTAATTCCTCTATTTACCTGACCCACCACCCCTGAGTGGGTTTGGGTCTGATTTAATTTCTGTATTTCTCTGTCCTGAGTGGACTGGAGCTTTATTTCACTTAATTCCTGCATTTACCTGACCCACCCACCACTCTGGGTGGGTTGGAACCTTATTTAATTTCTGTATTTCTCTGTCCTGAGTGGACCGGAGCTTTATTTCACTTTAATTCCTCTATTTACCTGACCCACCACTCCTGAGCGGGTTTGGGTCTGATTTAATTTCTGTATTTCTCTGTCCTGAGTGGACCGGAGCTTTATTTCACTTTAATTCCTGCATTTACCTGACCCACCACCCCTGAGTGGGTTTGGGTCTGATTTAATTTCTGAATTTCTCTGTCCTGAGTGGACTGGAGCTTTATTTCACTTTAATTCCTCTATTTACCTGACCCACCACCCCTGAGCGGGTTTGGGTCTGATTTATTTTCTGAATTTCTCTGTCCTGAGTGGACTGGAGCTTTATTTCACTTTAATTCCTCTATTTACCTGACCAATTCAGTAGAGGGGAACGCTGCGATGGTCCCTCCTGGAACACAACCACTGAAAACCTCAGAGCAACAACCCTACCACACGTAAAAACCACACCAACACCTCCAATTCCACAGCCCTGCTACAACCCAGAGGTTTTTTGCTGGGACCAGAGAAGAGTTTTTACCATTTTTCCAGACAAACCACACCAGAATTTCCACTTCCAATCCCTGCTCCAACCCAGCCTTTCTTGCTGGTACCAGAGAAAAACTTTGATTATTTTTTCAGCCAAACCACACCAACATTTCCAGGTCCACATCACTCCTCCAACCCAGAATTTTTTGCTGGTGCCAAAGAAGAACTTTTATCATTTTTAAAATTTTTTTTAGCCAAACCACAGCAACACTTTCAGTTTCTGTTCCGAGCCAGATTTTTTTTTTTTTTTTTTTTCTGGTAAATCCTTAAAACCTTTGCTGGTAGATCCTTAAAACCATCGCAGCAGTGAAGAGCAGTGAGCCCTGAGATGTTCCAAGCTCCAAGTTTGCCTGACTTTCCTCCTCTCCTCATCTTTTCCCTTCTCTCCCACCCAGGAGCTCTCAGGAAGCTTCAGCACCACGTGGCTCCGGGTCACTGCCAGCATCACTAAAGATCCTCAATTTCTCTGCCCACTTTTAAACAATCCCCCCGAATTTGCAGTAATTCTGGAACAGCGAAGGACAGCCCAAGCATCAGGGGGTTGTTTCATTTTATTTTCGTGGGGAGGAAAAATGGAGAACAGGAAGCAGAGCGTGGAGGAAACGAACAAAGAAATTTCATTTGTTCCACTTTTGTTTAAGGGCAGAGCGGGTCAGCCCGGGTTTGGGGGTTACAGAAAGTCGTGGAAAATGCTAAATGTTGGGAAAATGAAAGCTGGGATTCCTGTCACCCCTCCTGCAACCCTTCCAGGCCCGAGGGTGAACAACCCCTTTAATCCCCACGCGTCCTTGCTGTAGCACCGACACCTGCAAAATCTGCCTCCAGTGTTAATGACAGGAGCAAAAACGGAGCCTGCACGTGGCGGTGGGTACGGGAAAGGTTTTCCTTGGAGAAACAGGGACACACACACAGAGCCCCGTGGATGTGCTGGGGAGGAGAGCGAGGAGGGGATGCTGCGGAAATCGGGACCCGCACACCAACGCGGAGCTTTCCTTTCGGCGAAGGACGGAGCGAGGAAATGGGACGAACACCCACTCCCATTCCTGAGCAAGCAGAGATGGATAAAAAATAAAATGATGGACAAAAAAAAAAAATCACAGCAGGAAAGGGGTTGAGGGACAGGGGGACAGCACAGAGCCCCAGGCCGGGCAGGGGAAATGTCACCACGAGCCCCAGCCCAGGTGCAGAGCCTGATGCTCTTCCTGGACAGGGAATATTCCTTTTCCTGGACAGGGAATACTCCTTTTCCTGGACAGGGAATACTCCTTTTCCTGGACAGGGAAAATTCCTTCCCAAAGCACAACTTTTCCCACGGAGCCTCCACCTCCCCGAGGCAGCAGGAGGGGATGTCCTGACCTCGAGGGGAGCGGATTTGGGGACTCCGAAGGTCCCTCCGAGCCCAGCGCACGGCCCGAGGCTCCTGCCGGGCACCCGCGGCACCGGCCGGGATCCCGGGATCGTCCCGGGACGGGGTTTGTGTCAATCCGCACAAAAACCACTCTCCCGTTGAAACTTTCCGCCAAAGCAGACGCCAAAAACACCTCCCACCATCCAGGGAGGGATTCGGACACCGCTGCGCGCACGGAGCGGGGGATGCTGGCAGCTCCGGCATCCCGCGGGCGAGCACCCAGGGGTCCCGGTGACATTCCCGGGCTGGCACCCAGGGGTCCGGTGACATTCCCGGGCTGGCACCCAGGGGTCCCGGTGACATTCCCGGGCTGGCACCCAGGGGTCCGGTGACATTCCCGGGCTGGCACCCAGGGGTCCCGGTGACATTCCCGGGCTGGCACCCAGGGGTCCGGTGACATTCCCGGGCTGGCACCCAGGGGTCCCGGTGACATTCCCGGGCTGGCACCCAGGGGTCCGGTGACATTCCCGGGCTGGCACCCAGGGGTCCGGTGACACCCCCCGGGCGGGCACCCAGGGGTCCGGTGACATTCCCGGGCTGGCACCCAGGGGTCCCGGTGACACCCCCCGGGCGGGCACCCAGGGGTCCGGTGACATTCCCGGGCTGGCATCCAGGGTCCCGGTGACACCCCCCGGGCGGGCACCCAGGGGTCCGGTGACACCCCCCGGGCTGGCACCCAGGGGTACCGGTGACATTCCCGGGCTGGCACCCAGGGGTCCCGGTGACACCCCCCGGGCTGGCAGGGCGTCCCCGTGACATTCCCTGGGCTGGCACAGAGTCCCGGTGACATTCCCGGGGCTGGCACGGGGGTCCGGCTGACATCCCCCCGGGCTGGCAGAGAATCCCAGTGACATTCCCGGGGCCGGTACGGGGATCCCAGTGACATTCCCGGGGCTGGCCGGGAATGCCGGTGGCACCCCCCGGGGCCGGCACAGGGTCGCGGCGCCCGTCCGGACGCACTCACCAGCACATCCCTGAAGAGCAGCTGCGGCGCGGAGTGCACGGTCCAGTCCACGGCGGCTCCGTCGGGGACCTTGATGCGGATGACGAGCGCCTGGCTGTCCATGGCGCCGCAGGGGCCGCAGAGCAGCCAGAGCATCCCCGCCCCGAGGGCTCACATGCTGCGGCCGCGCCGGGCCGAGCCGCGCCGGGCCGGGCACAGCCTGCGCCGCCCTCCCGCAGGAAGGAGCCGCTGCCCCGGAACCAAAACGGAGCCCCGGGAGGAGGGGATGTGCGGCGGCGGGAGGAGGAGGAGGAGGAGGAGGAGGAGGAGGAGGAAGCGGAGGCGGTGCCATGGGCGGGGGGGAGGCGGCTCCGGCGCTCCGCGTTTGTTTGTTTGTTTGTTTGTTTGTTTGTTTGTTTGTTTGTTTGTTTCCCCGCCATTGTGCCGTGTGTTTGGAGAGGAAAAGCGCGGCTGAAGGCGGATCCAGCCCGGCCCGGCCCAGGCGGGGGTTCCCGCGGGAAGCGGCGCGGGGTCCCCGGCAATGCCCGGGGTCACAGGGAGCGGCTCCCGGGGGATCCCGGGTTCGCTCCGGGTTATCCCATGGCACACAGACGGGAACACACACACAGACAACACAAACACGGGATCCCGGGTTCGCTCCGGGTTATCCCATGGCACACAGACGGGAACACACACACAGACACCACAGACACGGGATCCCGGGTTCGCTCCGGGTTATCCCATGGCACACAGACGGGAACACACACACAGACAACACAAACACGGGATCCCGGGTTCGCTCCGGGTTATCCCATGGCACACAGACGGGAACACACACACAGACACCACAAACACGGGATCCCGGGTTCGCTCCGGGTTATCCCATGGCACACAGGCGGGAACACACACACAGACAACACAAACACGGGATCCCGGGGTTCGCTCCGGGTTATCCCATGGCACACAGACGGGAACACACACACAGACAACACAGACACGGGATCCCGGGTTCGCTCCGGGTTATCCCATGGCACACAGACGGGAACACACACACAGACAACACAAACACGGGACCCCGGGTTCGCTCCGGGTTATCCCATGGCACACAGGCGGGAACACACACACAGACAACACAAACACGGGATCCCGGGGTTCGCTCCGGGTTATCCCATGGCACACAGACGGGAACACACACACAGACAACACAGACACGGGATCCCGGGTTCGCTCCGGGTTATCCCATGGCACACAGACGGGAACACACACACAGACAACACAGACACGGGATCCCGGGTTCGCTCCGGGTTATCCCATGGCACAGACACGGACACAACACAAACACGGGGTGCTGCAGCGCAAACCGGGAGTGGGCACCGGGAATGGGCACTGGGAATGGGCATTGGGATTGGGCACTGGGAATGGCACTGGGAATGGCACTGGGGATGACACCGGGAATGGCACCTGGCACCAGGAATGGCACTGGGAATGGCACCAGGAATGACACTGAGAATGGCTCTGGGAATAGGAACTGGGAATGGCTCTGGGAATGACACTGGGAATGGCACTGGGGATGGCACCGGGAATGGGCACTGGGAATGGGAACTGGGGATGGGAACTGGGAATGACACTGGGAATGGCACTGGGGATCACACTGGCAATGGGCACTGGGAATGGCACTGGGAATGGGTACCGGGAATGACACTGGGAATGACACTGGGAATGGCACTGGGAATGGGCACTGAGAATGGGAACTGGGGATGGCACTGGGAATGGCACCGGGAATGGCACTGGGAATGGCTCTGGGAATGACACCGGGAATGGCTCTGGGGACGGGCTCTGGGACACCCCAACCCCGCAGGAACAGGTGAAGGAAGGCACCTGGAGCAGCTGTGCCAGCAGCTGTCTCACACTTCACCGTCCCTCCACATTCCAGATCTCCAGGGCTGATGCCCAGGTACGATTCTGGCGTCACTGGGTTTTCCCCGTCTGGCAGCGATGCAGCTGAAACCAGCCTGCTCCAAACCACGATCCATCCTTGTGATGGAAGAAAATCCCTGCCCACCTCAGCAACACAGAACGTGTTTTGACAGCTCTGCCATCGCAGAGCACCAAATTCAGCTTTTAAATGGAGCTTTTCCCTGCCACGAGTCACGGGGAAAGCTCTGTGCTCTGTACAGCTCTGCAGATAGAACAACCCACTCTTTTATTTTTTTTTTTTTAAGAGAACAGCATTAATCTCAATTGTGGGCTATTGATCTGCGCATTTTATCACACTCTCTCACATTATCATCTCTGACAAACTGGACTATTTGAGTTATTTTATCAATTTAGAGGCGGGGGGGGGGGGGGGAATGGGAGCTATATTTAATTCCTGAAACGTCTTCAAGCTTCTTCATATTCGACTTCTACTTTGTTTGAGCTTTAGGAAAAAAAAAAAATATAATAATTCAATGGCCATTAACAGAGATAAATTCTCTCTCTGTTCAATAACTTTATAATTTAGTTCCTATACTAAAAATTAATAGAGCCTCAGCTCCTGAGGATCTAAGGGACTGGTGGTGCCCACACAGACGTCTTTCTGCTCAAATGAACCTTTTACCTGCAGTCCCTGTGTACCTCTCACTCAGCTCCATTTCAATCAGATTCATTTTCCATTAAATTTTAAAGAATAGGCCACAAAAATGATGGAATTTCTATAGGCCTGCAATTTTTCTAAAATGTCTTCTTCATTTGCGAGACCACGGGGAAAACCAACTCAATTTGCCAAATTTGCATAAATATTACGTTGGTTTTCCAGGGCTAATCAGAACCTTAAATCCCCCATTCTGATGTGTGTAATCAAACTTGAAGGGTTTTTATATCTTAAGAAGTGCAGCACGTCAATAAATTTCTTGATACAGGTTTGGTTTTGCCACAGACTTCTTTAAACCCCAAGTCGAATCAGGAATTGTCATTTGAAATGCACCAATTGAAACAAATCGTTGACATTTATTTTGCCATCCTGCAGAAGTTTCGCTGTGTCACCAACATTTATTTTTCAAATATTATTCCTCAGTGTTGGGGGGAAATCAGTGTTTTGAGAACACGACCCGTGATTTTTTGAATAGAAAACATTCTCGGAGTTTCTGCGTTTGAGTAGCCCAAGAATCTCCCCTTAAAAAGTTCAAGCTCCCAGTGCAAGGATTCCAGAATGCCCATTAAAAAAAAAAATAAGGAAGCAGCCCCATTTTCCCCACTCAATTCAGACAACACAATAAGATCTCCAAAGTCATTGTTTCCCCACGAGGAAACACCACCCCAAAACCCTGAAGGAACCACACACCGATGCTTTAATTACAGGGTGGTGAAGCCCACAACTCCTCTAAATTCTGATTTTGTTTTTGTTTTTGTTTTTTTTAATTTGTGAGGGGGGAAACATCCTTCCCTCGGTGGCTCCCAGCAGCTGCCACTTGCAGTGTGCTGCTGCTCTCTGCTGCTTCCCAGCATTTCCAGAGGGCTCCGAGCATCCCGAGGTGGCCACGGCAAGGAAATAAATATTTATTTCCAGGAGAAAAAAACAGACACAGGAGGGGTGGAAAATCGTTATCAATCTCGCAGGTGAGGATGGAAAAATGCTGTCTCCTGGTGATTTGATCAGCAGGATAGTTTTGCAGGGCCTTCCAAAAGTAAGGGAAGAAGTTATTAGATTAGTTATTATTTAATTCCCACTGCAAAGGAAGTTGCCCAACACGAGCAATTTTCTATCTTTGCTCTGTCACAAACATCCTGGAGTGGAGTTTTGGGTCAAGGAAGAGGGAGGAAAAGCAGAGCTGACTCCCCTGGCCCTGCTCTGGAATATTCCTGTCCCAGGACGTGGATCCAGGTTTTCCTTGCCCTGAGGAGGGAGGTGGGAGCTCATTCTCAGGAGTGGATCAGGTGAAAAATGCCCAGCAGGAGCTGCAGTGAATTAAAACCAGCATTAGGATTCCCAAATCCTCATCATCATTCCACTCATCCCCTTGGATAAAAGGACAGAGGCTGAGGATAGAGACAGAAAATGCTCCGATTTCACCCTGCATCCTACTCAGCATCTCCATCCTCCTCATTATCAGCAGAATTTTTCCAGCTGTGACCTAGGAATAACGTGTATTTCTTACCTAACAGGCTTAAAATAATTCCCGTTTCCCTCTTAAAGTATTTTGGAACACAGTGTTACCACTGCTGCGCCACCTTACCTGTAATTCAGACACCAAATACAAAACACACCTGGAGGAATCAGGATCTCTCCAATTTATCATCCCCGATTCCTCCCTGCACCCGTTTCTAGGTTGGAATTATAAACAACAAAGGACAAACTCTCATTTTTTTTTCTAGAGAAAATGGGCACCTGATGGTTGTTTTAGGAGCACACACTGTCCTGTCTTTTTGGGAAGACATTAATACCGAACTTTCTGTGTTGATAAATAACATCTCATGGTGAAATTCACTTTTTCTTTCTTTTTTTTTTTTTTTTTTTCCCTTTCAATTGCCTGTGAGTGCAGCAAACTGAATCCCCTCAGGCTCACGAAAAATAGGTCAGCAGTGTCCAGGCTTGCTGGAGCTATTCCTCCCTGAAATGCATCTCCTGGAAAGACTCGCCAAATGCAGCGGGGATGGATGCAGATTTCCGAAAAATGGCATTAAAACTTCCACCAAACTTCCCACTGCCCCTCCCAGGCACTCTGGGATAAAAAAAAGGACTATTTGGGACTCAAATATCAGGAAATAAATTCATTTTCTTTTCAGTTCACTGGCCTCAAACAGATCTTTTAAAGCTCATTTTTTTTTCCACAGTAAACTCACCTTGGGTTGAATGAAAACGTAACAGTAAACTTGTTTTAGGCTAAAATCAATTAGTAAATATTAGTAAATATTATAATAAAATATTTAGTAAAAATATTAGTAAATATTTAGTAAAAATATTAGTAAATATTTAGTTTTTGCTTTAAAGAATGGAGAAATTTTGAGAAAAAAAAGCAGATTGTATGGTGCACAGTGACAAGGTAGCTCCAGCAGTCGGGCTGTGTGTGGTTAATGATGCTCCTGTCCCCCTTCAGACCAGCTCCAGGGGCTGCATAATTGTTTTTCTGCCAACCTATAAATTCTTGAGTAACAACAAAATTATTGTGATTTTTCTTCCTAAATAATTCATATCTCACCAAGTACCTAAGCGGGCCCATGAATCACTGAGCGTGGAACAATCACATCTAATGGCATTTCTTCTTTTAAGGAAATAAAAACAGGTTTGACTTTGTCACCTCGTTCAAAAATCGGCGTTCTCATCTGGTATTTACATTTGAAACTTGGAAGTTCCCTTGATTGGAGTTTTTGTCTGAAGGATTTGCTTTTAATCATGTTTTCCACTTTTAATTCTATTAGGATTATTAATATCACTGCAAGTAATAAATTGGTTTTATAATGAACTACAACAGGGCTCATAAACTGTGCTTAAAGTGATGCAATTACTTCCAAAATCACTCTGGGTTGTTTGTATTCTACTTTTGAGGACTTAAATGCAAAACCAACATCTCAATTTTTTTTTTTTCTAGAAATGAAATAAATCTTTTAAGCAAACTTGCAATGTATCAGTGACAGTTTTTATTCTACATTCCCTGGGTGCAATGCTGAAGCTGCCACTTTTTCTTAGGTGTATTTAAACTGAAAACTACAGCCCAAAATTGAAATCATGACTTCTGTTTCCAGAAACAGGGAAAGGAATCAAGCTAACCCTCAGAATTATTAACTCACTTTTCTGCAGTGAACATGATTTAGGGGTTACAGCAAGAGCCAATATAAATTAAATGGCCACAGTAAATAATAGATGAAGCAAAATCCCCTTTGTTTCAGGAAAAGTTGCTCTAAACCACAGGCCTAAGGGCACTCAACTATTAAAAAAACACCTGAATTTCATTGAATAATAACAACATACATCAGGGAGATCTCTAATTATGGTTTGTGTGGATATTTAGGTCGACACACAAGGTAAGGTGAGGACAGATTTAAATTCTGCCCAAGTCAATGGAAGGTCAGCAGGAGAAAAGCCCTGGATATTGCTGCAGGGAAAGAGAAGGGAGCAGGAAAAGAGCACAAAAACTGATTTTTCAGGACAAGAGAGTGCTGATCATAAATATTTAGGAGTTTCACTCCAATCTTTAATTCCAGAATTAATTTACAGTGAGGGGGAGAAAAAAGTCAAGAACTTTGTGTTGAACTGTGTCCACCTGCAAGTAGCTCATGGACTGGTGATTGAAACAGTGATGTTAAATCTAAAAAATATTTACATAAAACAGACTGCCTGGACCATGTTTGTATCACCAGCCCCAAAACTTCAGGAAAACAAACCAACCCACCAATGTTTGACCACAACTTGGAGGAGACAAGAACAGAAAAGGACGTTTCTTGGGGCAACTCATTAGCACCTCAAAATCTCTGATGAAACATTTATCAACCATACAAAAAGGCCTGAAAGTGAAATATAGTAATTAAGCCTTCTGAAAAATTACTTAAGCCACCCCATTTATCGATTGTGTGGCTTAAGTAATCTTTCAGAGGACACGTAAGATTTAATAAGTCTAAGTAGTTAAAGCTCCTGCCTCGGCTCTGCCCGTTAGAGCGTAATTGAAGCGGTAAAAAAGATCAGCTGAACGTGTGTTGATTACCACCTTATCTTTGAGAGGCAATTAAGCACCTCAATCATTGCAACAAGATTTGATTGTGCAGCCTTTATTGGACATTGATCTTTCAGCAAAGGCAGCTGCATTTCCCATTAATTGACAGGAGCAGAGTTTAACCGGGACACCCGAGCCGGCTGACCCGGCCGAGGGGTGACTGCGGCGGCTCCTCCAGCTTCAGGTGCCCACAGTAATCATAATTATTTCAGGAGGTGCTACAAGGAGCAGCCACCTGATCCTCGGGGTTTGGTTTCTCTGGAGTAGTTAAGGCAGGTGAAACAAAGCTCTGGGACCTCATCTCTGCCTCGTTTAAACATCAGCAAGGAGATAATTAAGGCGAGGCTTGGAAGGGGAAATAAACTTTATTTCAGAGGGGAGGCGGGGCAGATCAAATCCGTCCCAAGGCACGAGGGACATTTTGTGGATCGATTGTTCCTGGGTGCTGCAGGAAGTTTTGAGGCAGAGTGGTACAAATCTTGCTGGTCCTCAGTATCTTGCATTCAGGCCAAAACTGGAGTGATAAAAAAACCCCAGATGGTAAGAAGTTGGTATTTATAGCAAAATGAGAGTGTCAGATGAAATGTTTTACTTTTGAAAACAAGCAACTGGGTTTGTATTCATAGATGAGAATTATTTCATCATGATTTAATAACTCGAGTTACCCCTCATTTTCCCTCTGAAGAACTGCCAAGCCTTAATGAAAGGAAATGAGTGATCCCATATTTGCACTCTGCCCCTCAGACATCTCCCAGTTCATCCTTTAGCCCCATCAACTTCCCAAGAGCCAAGAGGTCCATTGATTTTCATGTAATACAAGAAAATATTACATCTGCTTAATTGTTACACAGTGAGATCATTGAACAAGAGATCGGGGCTCTGTTTAATGCTGCGAGCAGCACGGGATTGCAGCAATCAATAGGGCAGTTTGTCAGGGATGTTCTCCAAGGAGCCCTGCCCATCACTGGATGGGGCTGCATTTATTGGAAAACAGGTAAGCAAAGTCAGCAGTGCCCATTATCAGAAATCAAACGAGCTGCAGTGAGAGGAGCTGCGGCAGCTCCCAATGAAGAGCTGTATTTAGGGCCTGGTAATTAAAAACCATTTGATCAACCTCGTGTTGCCTTTACAGCCAGGTATTGATGAGCTCTGTGGCAATGAATGAGCAGTATTTGACTTCAAACTTATGGGCTGCAGTGAGCATCAGCTCTAGAAAAAAGCTGGCTGCAATTTTTCTTATTAACGAGGGTTCCTGTAAGGCCACCTCTTCATCTTGGAGACGTTTAACTTGTGGCAGGGATGTTCTCCAAAATTTACCAGTGCAAGCACTTCTCTGATTGAAGTGTCCAGTGTTGCTTCATTGAGTGGGGAACACTTCTATTATCTGGAATTAAGTTTAAAAAGTATTTAAATGATTATTACACTGTAATCATAGCTTGATTATCATTTATTGAGGGGAAGTGATTTCCCTTCAAGCCGGCCCCACCCATTTTACATTTATTTTTTGACTCTTGAAAACTGGAACGACCAACTTCCACCACCAGCTGTGGGACTTGGAACCGACAGCATGAGCTGCTGGCACCAAATCCCAGCACCAGCAATAGATCCTGCACAGGTCTTCCTGTTCCCATGAATTCCATATTTCCACCATCCAAATAGTTCCCCAAAAGTTGATTTTTTTTTTTTTTTCTCAGGTTTCCAACTGACAGGAAATAGTTTTGTCACTATTTGTGCTTGGTTACAACTGGACAAATCAGTTATTTTGCATCCAAAAATTGAGATATTCTTGTAGCATTCTTCTCATTCTCCTCATTAATTAAAAATACTAGCAATTTGTGAATTAGCACAGGGGACTAAATCTTCTTAGATCTAGTCACTCAGATTTTGTACTTACCTATAAAGCAATCAAAAGAATAACAGCAACACACATCTGGAGCTCGAGAATTTCAAAAGATACAAGCATCAAATGTATTTTGTTTATTTTATTTAAATATCATTTAAAGAAATGTGATACAGCCACTTTGCACTTCTTTTAGGGTGGGTTTTTTTTTTTTGTCCCCAAAGATTCTTCCAGGTGCTTGTGAGCACACAGCGCCCATTCAGACACAGCTACACTTGTGGCAATTAATTAATTCTGAAATATCTGGGCAAGATCTACACCTGAGCAGCTTTTATCTTTGCAGGGACATTCTGAAAATGTCAGCGCGCTCACAGTTTCCTTGCCCACAGGCTACAGTTCAGTTTCTCTAAGTTGACAAATGCATCTCTTTAAATGATCACAAGTTTGTCCAGCAGCGCCAGCCGCTGACTTCCAGACATACCCTCAGCAATTCCAATTCTTCACCTTCACAGACCTCTGCAAAAATCAATCTCTCACGACCAAAACGTCCACGCAGCTTCCTGAAACAGCACAGAGCATGAGAACACAGGGTAAAAACCGAGTTTTCCTGTTGTTTTTAGTCAAAAGGCAGCAGATATTTGCAGCACAGAACCCACCAGAGGACAGACAGTGGTCAGTACATGGCTCCTTCATCTTCTTTATTGAGAAAATAAACAGTGACTGGGCCGTGGCTGGTGTGAACGGTCTCTGTGACACGGGCAAAGAACCAGGAGCCAATTCCATACAGTAGAGTTGGGATGCCTGAGGAGAGAGAAAAACACATTTTACACACACACAGAGCCAGCCAGGGAAACCCAAAGTGCAAACTCAGAGTGAAGAACGATGAGTCCAGAATGAAATGAGAGGGAAATTGCTCCTGGAAAAGCTGCCTCAGAAGTATTTTATCTTTATTTAAATGCAGCAATCAGGGCTTAACTCCTTTCCTGTTGACACCAGGCAGGAAGCTGCAATATGTAGGAATTATTAGAAAAACAGGTGAAAAAAGAAGTGAAACATTGCCATGTACACATGATTTCTACCGATTAAATATATAAATATATATGTGTTTATATGTCCAAATACTAAACCCAAACTCCTTGTACACCCACTTAAATTACTGGAGTTTATGTCAGAGCAGAAATTAAAAATACAGGCAGTGAATCCAACATGAAGCTGCTCTGAGGAAAACCAGATCAGGGTTATATATATCATAGATATATATAGTGATATGTTTTAGCCCTACCAATTTATCTATGTATTACAGACAATATTCTATTTATTACAGAGGGAAAAGCAGAGGTGGATTTAGGCCCTGAACTCAGGAACATCAAGTTTAACATGTTTGAAGCTAAGTGCTTAAGCAGGATTCTGAGGGAAATAAATTGTCTTTTTCATCATGTTTTCCAGTCATTTAAATATGAAACATGAAGGGTAGTTGTGTGAAAAACAAAGGTGTGACTGGGTGAAGGGAAATCAGATTTAAAAGTGCTATTAAGAAATTAATCTTTGTGATTGTATTTTCTCACTGTGTCATTCCAGAAAGATCAGAAGATTAGGACCAGCAGGCATGTTTTGGAAAAAAAAAGTCACTGAAGACTTGTGAAGAAAAGTAAAATTTTAAAAATTAATACAGAAATGAATAATGTATGACACGTTATGGCACCGTCACTGCTGGCATTCAAATAAGCACTGACTCTGCAGCCAAAGTTTTGAAATAATACACTTCAGAAGTTAACTCTAGCTAATTTAATATTAATAAGGTACTGAAAAAACCTTTTTATTGTAAGGATTTCTATTCCAGCAGCACATTAGGGTCAAAGCAGCCGGACCATCAGACATTGCCTGAAACAGTTTCGCTTCAGAATTGCTTAGAGGACAAAAGTTCATCCATCGCACGGGGATTTCCAGCTGGAAAATGCTCCGACCAAAGGCAGGAGCCGCTTAAATACCAAAATCTGATCTGTGCCTGTCACAAGGGGCAGAGAAACGCGAACTCCCTGAAATCCCTCCCGCCAGGGTCGATTTACGGCTCTGCCCCTGCCCTGCTCGGGAATTCCTGGGCCGGAGAAGGAGAGAGGAAGAGCAGAGAGAGGGGAAGGGAGAGAGGGAGAAAGAGAAGGAGAAAGGACGAGGGGGAAAGAGGAGGAGGAGGAGAAGGGAAAAGAGCGAAAGAGAGAGGAAAGGAGAGGACGAGAGGGGAAAGGAGAGAAAGAGAGGGGAAAGGAGAGAAGAGGAACAGGGGAAAGAGAGGGGAAAGCAGAGGGGAAAGGAGAGAAAGAGAGGACAAGGTGAGGAGGAAAGAGAGAGGGAGAGAGAAGGAAAAGAAGACGGAGAAGGTTCGGAGCAAAGCTGCTCGGTCAGAGCCGCCGTCCCGGCCCCTCAGCGCTGCCCCTCAGGCCGGCTCTGGCTGCCCCTCAGGCCGGCTCTGGCTGCCCCTCAGGCCGGCTCTCGCTGCCCCTCAGGCCGGCTCCGGCTGCCCCTCAGGCCGGCTCCGGCTGCCCCTCAGGCCGGCTCCGGCTGCCCCTCAGGCCGGCTCCGGCTGCCCCTCAGGCCGGCTCCGGCTGCCCCTCAGGCCGGCTCCGGCTGCCCCTCAGGCCGGCTCTCGCTGCCCCTCAGGCCGGCTCCGGCTGCCCCTCAGGCCGGTTCTCGCTGCCCCTCAGGCCGGCTCCGGCTGCCCCTCAGGCCGGCCCTCGCTGCCCCTCAGGCCGGCTCCGGCTGCCCCTCAGGCCGGCTCCGGCTGCCCCTCAGGCCGGCTCTCGCTGCCCCTCAGGCCGGCTCCGGCTGCCCCTCAGGCCGGCTCCGGCTGCCCCTCAGGCCGGCTCCGGCTGCCCCTCAGGCCGGCTCCGGCTGCCCCTCAGGCCGGCTCTCGCTGCCCCTCAGGCCGGCTCCGGCTGCCCCTCAGGCCGGCTCCGGCTGCCCCTCAGGCCGGCTCCGGCTGCCCCTCAGGCCGCCCCCGGCTCTCGCTGCCCCTCAGGCCGCCCCGGGCCGGACTCACCGGCGTTGAGCACCTTGAGGGCGGTGAAGAAGGCGTCCTGCAGCGCCAGGTCCTGCGGCGCGGCGCGGGAGCAGTGGTATTTGATGAAGGGGAAGCAGCCGGTGCGCAGCACCAGGTAGTTGGCGCCGTCCACGGGCCAGTTGAAGTGCGAGAGGCCGAACTGGTCGTTGCGCACCGCGCCGTACTTGACGCAGAACGAGGTCCAGTGGGGCAGGCGGCGCTGCCGCAGGTGCTGGCTCAGCACCTCGGAGGCGGCGGGACGGGCCGGGGAAGGAGCGCGGCCCCGCCACAGCAGCAGCGCCACGGCCGCCCCGTGCAGCCGCTGCAGCAGCGCCCGCATCCCGCGGGGCCCCGCGCCTGCGCCCGCACCGCGCCTGCGCGGCCCGGGGGCGGGCACCCAGCGGGGCCGAGCGGGACGGCGGGCCGGGAACGGGCTGGGAACGGAGCGGGACGGCGGGCCGGGAACGGGCTGGGAACGGAGCGGGACGGCGGGCCGGGAACGGGCTGGGAACGGAGCGGGACGGCGGGCCGGGAACGGGCTGGGAACGGAGCGGGACGGCGGGCCGGGAATGGGCTGGGAACGGAGCGGGACAACGAGCTGGGAATAGAGAGGGAATGGAGAAGGAATGGGCTGGGAACGGAGCGGGACAGCGAGCCGGGAACAGCACGGGAATGGAGAGGGAATGGGCTGGGAACGGAGCAGGACAGCGAGCCGGGAATGGGCCGGGAATCGCTCAGGAGTGGAGAGGGAATGGGCCCAGGAACGGAGCGGCAATCACCGGGGAATGGAGAGGGAATGGCCCCGGGTGTGGGCCCCTCGGTTCAGGAAGGACACTGAGGGGCTCTGGAGCATGTCCAGGGAAGGGAACTGAGCTGGAGCCCCAGGAGAGGCTGAGGGAGCTGGGAAAGGGGCTCAGCCTGGAGAAAAGGAGGCTCAGGGGGAATGTCCGGGGATCGGGCCCTGCTCCCAGGGAACAGGGACAGGAGGAGGACATGGTGTAAAGCTGCACCAGGGGAGGCTCAGGTTGGACACCAGCAGGAATTTCCTCACAGAAAGGGCGGCCGGGCATCGGAAAGGGCTGCCCAGGGAGCTTTGGAGTGCCCATCCCTGGAGGTGTCCGAGGAATTCCTGGACGTGGCACTCGGTGCTCTGGGCTGGTGACAGGGTGGGCATCGGGCACAGGTTGGACAATGACCTTGGAGGGCTTTTCCCATCATGAGTTTCCATGACAGACACACCGAGGCTGCTGTGCTGGAGCCACCCGAGTATGACAGAAAACTGGACAATCATGTTTTTAGAAAGGGTTTTTTGGCACCCATATGCTGAGGGAGCACCTGCAGCAGCCAGGGTCACCTGCGCTCAGGTGAGTGCATCCAGCTGCGCTGGGTTTACCTGGCAGACCTCCCGAAAAATCTTCAAGTGTCAGATCCCTTCAAAGAAATATTTTAAAATCACAGCCTGTGTTCTATTTTTCTAAGGAAAAGCTAAGGTTTTCAACCATTTTTCATTCTATTTGAGAGGGGGGGGGAAGGTCCAGAAAACTGAGAAATGGAAACAGATTTTTTTTTTCTTTCAATAATTGCAAGCAATATCTCAAACTCAGCAATCTTAGACCATTGAGCTATCCAGCATGAACATGCTAATTAATCAATTACTACCCAACAACATGCCCTGTTTATTTACTGTACTACATGTGTGTAGAACAAGTAATTATTAATCATCACCAGCAACGAATTTCCCCTTCAAGTTCACCTCCCTATAATTAATAGAGCACATAGTTTAGCTTTAGTACCTTTCTTTAGTAGTGATAACAGTGGCTGAGGATAGAAAAGTTGGAATCTGGTACCGTGGTGAAGGGTTGAAATAAAGTATTGAACCTTTAGAGTGACACAAGGCTGTTGTATTCCATTAATTACGTTAATGAAGGTTGTCAGTGACTGGAGTTCTTCATCAGCATAACAAAATCTGCAGTCTCAAATGAAATACGGAGGATCTGTACAATGTAACAGGGGGTGCCTCAGACCTACCGTATCCCGTTGTTAAATGGATTTGATTGGAATTTTTAAGGAAAGCCTTAAAAATCCAGGGATTTATTACCTTAACCTAGAGGGGAGGTGTTAAATTCTCCTGATCTTGAGGTACTGGAGATCTTCCAGGAAAGAGGGAGGGTGAACATCTCACTTCAGAAGACATCTGGGAGTGGTTGTGTTGATAAACTGCCTTTTTTTTTTTTTTAATGCTCAGAGTTGCCATTCTAAATGTGGAAATGTGGGCTGAAAGCTTTTTTTCTTTCCTTTTATCCAGGGCTTTAAACCCAACTGCCTAAAACAGGAGACCCAGTTTCCAGTACTGTCAGCTCCAGGTAGCTCTTTCAGGAGAAATGACCTGAAGTGGTCTGTGCAACGCTAAATTCTTGCTGAAACAAAATCCACCAAGTGCTGCCAGTTAAACAAACGTCTCCATTTCCAGCTCTTGACTCCTGGGGAGCACAAATCCTTTAATTGTCTGCATCCTCTGCAGTTGCTGCCAAACCTGCTGTCCCTCACCTCCTTCCATGAGCATTCCTCCACTCCCTGCAGCTGTTTTTTTGCCCAAATCCGGCATTTTTGGGGGGAAGTTTCTGATGAGAAGCCACACTTGGGCCACCTTTAATCTTTTGCTTCACACTTGTTCTGTTTTCTTCCCATCCAGCTCACGTTCTGAAATTCAATCTACACTTCACCAACTCCGCTACTCTTTTAATGAGTGGGAATAAATAATCCAGTAGTGTGAACAGAATTATATTCCTGACTTCTTAACAATAGTATAATTTCATTTTAAATCTGCGGCGTTGCTAAAAAAACCCCACGTTTTTGGCACCAGCAGCATGGGAGCCGAATGTGAGAGACTGCAAAGCAGTTTCAATCCTTCCATCAGCTCCAGGCTCGGAAGTGTTAGTAGTAATTAAAAACTTTTTTTTTCCCCCCCCCCCCACCCCTTCAAAATACATTTCACACTTTGCACATGCTGAGAAATCCCTCTCACCACGGGAACTTTCAGGTCACTCGTTTCCTGCAAAAACAGGTACAGTTTTCTTTTGTGAGGGTAGAACAAAGCCAGAAGGAAGTGCAGGTTTCATTTCCTCCTAGGACACCGCAGTCTATTAAGTGCCAGTGAACTAATGAGCCTCTCAGACCTTATGTTGTTCTGGCTTGGATCAAGGCTTCCTTCTCCTTAACCCTTTGGAAACCAGCTCAATTCCACCTTGGGAATAACTTCCACCCCTGTGGGTATCCAAACCCAACACTACGTTGATGTAAAACAGCAAAAAAAACCCAGGAATTGAAAATTCTCCTGTGGATTTTTTTTTTTTATTTGAAGCAGGAATCGGCATTCGTGTAAATGTTTTCATCTGCACTGAATTAATTCTGTGAGCAAAGTAGAAGAGGGGAAAAAAAAAACCCCTCCACCAAAAATAATGTCTCATGCTGAGGGATCAAAGATTTGCTGTCAGAAAAACTGATCTCGTGCAACTGCTTGGTTAATTTGTGTTAAAACTGGTTTTCCCTGAGCTTTTTTTGGGAAATAATCCCAAGAATACTTGCCATTCCTAAGGATAACAGTCTCCATTCAATGAGATCTGCTCTTCCAGAGCAAAATGTGGCATGTGTTGTCTGTTGGGATATTTAAAGATTTGATGGGTAAAGATAATTTTACAAATATAACCTTGTCCTTTGACAACACTGCACAGCAATGGTGACCAAAAGGGTCACCAGCATCCAAAATACAGATGGACAGACCTGCAAAAGTCATGGAATTCTGGGAATCACAGGGCAAGTAGAATTCTATTGATTAATTAGTGCTGTCGCTGAGCTTTTTGATAATTTGCAAATGACCATGAAAGAACTGCTGCAGAAGTCTTTAGAGAACCGAAAAAGCACCATAACAACAGAGATGGTTCTGCAGAGGAATGTGGGGTGGTGGGATTACTGATAGAGTGGGGTTTAAATTAAGGCATTTATAGGCAAAAGAACCATGGCATAGTTTGGGTTGGGAGGGACCTTAAATCTCATTTCATCCCACTCCTGCCATGGCAGGGACACCTTCCACCATCCCAGGCTGCTCCAAACCCTGTTCAGCCTGGCCTTGGACACTGCCAGGGATCCAGGGGCAGCCACAGCTTCTCTGGAAAAATCCATTCCAGGGTGTCCTCACCCTCACAGGGAAGAATTCCTTCCTAACATCTCAACCAACCCAAATCTCCTCCAGTTTGAAGCCATTCCCGCTTGTCCTGGCACTCCAGCTCCTTCTGTGTCTCTCCATCCTCCCTGTAGCCCCTTGAGGGCCACCATGAGGTCACCCCAAAGCTTCTCCTGCCCAGGCTGAACAATCCCAGCCTTTCCTCCCAGCAGAGCTGCTCCATCCCTCTGCTCATCCTGGAGGTCTCTGGACTCTCTGGCAGCTCTAACCCTGCACCTCCTTTCCTGCCAGGAGCCTTTCAGTGTTCACAGCCTGTTGGAAAGGGAATTTGGGCTCTCAGGGCTCTTTTCTCCTGCCCTGAGTCAGTGACAAAGGCAGCATGACCCCACTGATGAGATTTTTAACCCACACGCTGAACTTCAGGAATGACAACAGGGACACGAGGAGCATTAGGATGATCCTGTGCTTTCCAACAAGAAAGGTGGGATGTTCCCAATGCCACAGCCAGCACTCAGGGAGATTTTCTGTCCACGTTAATGTCACCTCATGCAGCAACTCAGAAGGAAAACCAAACCTGTTGTTACAGATGAGGAAGCATTTCCAGAAGCATAAGGAATGAGGCACTTGAACATTTTCTGTTAACTATTCTTCCAGAGCATCTGCTTCCCAAGGTTGTTCTTCTTCCAATCTCAGTTTGTTTTCTGCTGTAACTCCTAGAATTGCTTCAATATCTCGAATTGCCATCTGTAACAGATTCCAGGAATACAAATTATTTAATGGGCATTATAATGGAATCCAGCAGCCAGGGTGCACAGCTGGCAGTGCCTGCCTCGAACAGGTAACAGGGTTGCACGGGACAGGATGCACCAATTAAATTTAATATTACTTTGGGGACATTTGGGGGAATTATTAGTAAATATGTACAAGTCCCAGGTAAATAAAAGTACAATTTGTACTCCTAATTAACTAACAGGTGTTTTATTTCACATATGTTCGCTCACAATGAAGAAAAAGTTCTCTTTTATAATTTTCTTCAGTGGTTGCTTTTCATTCCCTCGTACTGAAAAACGGGAATTTTGTTGTTGTTGTTGTTGTTGTTTTTTCTGTAACATGTTGAAATTTAATTATGTCTTCCCCAAAATCTGTCATTTCACACTCCACTTGAAAAAATCTAGTCAGGGCGGAAAGAATCTGCTATAAATTATGTGACGTGACTGAAGATACAAATCCAACACAGCGTTCACCTTTCACAAAGCACACACAGACAGGAGCTTGGGAAGTTTTTATAAAGTTAAAGGTGATGCAGCTCAGCAAAAGAAGTCCCTGTGGAAAGCTGAGCAATTCTCTGGAATCAAAAGGCAGCTTTGTGAGGAGGGCTCGTTCCAGGGCACGGGGTTGGATTCCTGATTGCTTTCCTGGCTCCGGCGGCACCGAGGTGAGGGAACCTCCCCAGGGTGAGCAGCCCCTGGGCTTTGTCCTCCTCCTTCCCCACCCAGGGATGGGGACACTCACAGAGCAGAGAAAACTGAGGACAAAATCCATTTGGGGTGAGGGATGGGAAGGAAGGGATTAGTGGGTGCCTGCTTAAAAGAAATCAGTGTTAATAATCCAAGCAGTTATTATCAACTGAGAAATTTGTTTCTAATTTAAGATTCTTGCCTTGATGGCGTCCCTTTAAAATAAAGCAGGCAATTGTGACAGAACCGTGTGAGGCAGTGCCAACAGCTCCTTTGCTCTTCCAAAGGACACTCAGGAGCATTAGATTACAGATAATTTCACGCTCAGGGATGTGTCTTTTCAAAGCAAAAAAGTTTCAAACTTAAATTTAACTAACGGGTTCCGTGGGAGACCGACTACACTGACCCAGACACTGTAAACCACACAGAGCCAGTGATAAAAAAGGAATGGTTTAGCACTTGTTTATGATCCAGCATGAGGTATTTGCAGGCCTTGTACCGAAATTAACCAGGATCGTTAGTTAATTAACACCTCACCTTAAAATTGGTCTCGCCTTGCATATTAGGTGCTGATATTTCTTGATGGATGATGAAGAGATTGCGAGCAAAGGTCAGGAGGACCCCCTGGAGATCCTCTCCAATTGTTCTGTTAATGATATCCAAACAAATGAGTTTACCAATGATTCCCTTCACATGCTTAAAAACAATCGGCCCTCTCTCATTTGTGCCTGCCTGGTGCTGGAATTTAATGAGGATTTTCAATCTCACAAGGTGAAAATCTTCAGGGAGATATGAAAGATGAGGCTCCATTTTAACTTGTCAACGGGAAGGATTTGTGCAATAAATAATTTTTATTAATCAACTTAGCAGAAGTAAGCAGAGAGGTTTCAGCTACTCCAAGTAAAAGGTGACGGCTGAGGTAGGACTGAGGCAGCACAACACTTGGAACACCCACGTTAGTTGGGAAAAACTGTTGCTTCAGCCTAAAAATGGGAAAGAAATTTCAGCAGGATCAACATTCCTCAGATGGTTGCAGCTTTTGAGGCTTTGGTTTCCCAGTGGTCCATACAGACCCTCCACACCTTATGGAACAGGGAATTACACTGAGGATAAATGCGCCTCGTTTTCTGGAACTGACTGCAGATCTCTGATGGAATAAAAAGGGTAATTCTCAGAGATGTTTCAGGTATTTCAGTTACTTCATAAGCTCCAAGTCCTACAATCTTGAAAATATTTCCCAATTAAGGCCATGAAATTGCACTGAAAATGTGATGGCAGACAACAGGAATCCTCTTTGCTGCAAGTTGAGTTTGTTTCTTCTTATCCTATGACCAAAAATTTAGATTTTTCCTTCCTGCAGAGGCTTTTTCTGTGCTGGGAGATCGTTATTAGATCCCATTTCTGCCCTCCCTCTCCTCTGTATGCTCTCCATGCCAGTCATGCTCTCCAGAGCTCTAAACATTTTCATTGCCTCCCTCTCACAGAACAGCAGGATTTCTTCCAGCATCTCCCAGGATACACTGTTAACCTTTTTCCACAGGATCACGACATTGTTTGAGTCACAGATCCTGTTTCCAAAACCTCCCTGTTCCTCATGTTCATTACTGCTCTCTGAATGTAATTTCTTCCACCTGGATCCAACCAAAGCTAATTCTATTTCTCATATTGTTCCTTCAATTTGTGGGGATCATTTTGAATTCTATTCCTGCCCTCCACAACACTTGCAGGCACATCCAGCACTCGAAGAAGCTGTTTTGTTATCCAGGTCATTAATGAAATAGCTGCGGCATCAAAGGAATACAGAGCAGGCTGAGAGCAGAACGCTTCAGCTCCTCACTTATTACATCCTATTTTGGCAGGAAACTTGGGCAAGAACAATATAAAAAGGCATTAAACTTCCACCCTCCTCTGCCTGGTGGAAGTCAGGTTTTTAATAATGTTGCCTGGAGGAGTAAGCCTGTGCTAATCCAAGGGAGAGATTGCTCCTGACAGGGAATGCAGCTCTCCTGAAGGCAATTCCAGCAGCTCCTGAGCCTGGAGTGCCACCAGCCCTTGGGCTCAGCACGTTCCTGCCCTTCTTTTATGACTGAAATGCTTAAAACCAACCTAAAACCCTCCCAAAGGCCAACCTTGGGAGCAGTCAGGGCACTTCTGTGAGCAGGAGGTGATGGACAGGTGCTCAAGGCTGTTCATTCCCTCCCTGGCCTTTGGCAGGGCTCTTTGTCACCCTGGGTTAGGGACACTCCACACTCACATCATTCCCAGGCTTTGACGCTTCTGGTCTTCATACAACACGAAAACTGTTCCTTGTTTTTCCTGTTAATTAAGACAAAATCGCTTTACTTATTGCTAAAAGAGTGGTAATTGTAATAAATGTGTTACAGTAAGTACACACCCGAACTAAGAAGGGCTGGTTTAGAATTGTGTGTAAGGAATTATTGCTGAGTTTAAACAGATTCTTGCTCTTATTGTAGAGAATACAGTAAATACAGCAGAGTCTATTCCACAGCAAATATTTGGGTTTCAAAGCAGTGAAAGGTGGTCAGAAGTATCTTTAAAATGATCTCCTTACACAATTATTTTAAGCAAGAAGCAGGTTAACCCCTGAAAGTCTTACACACAAATTGAGAGAAAAACAGGTGTATGTGGCACTTGAGGACATGGTTTAGGGGTGAACACGGGGGTGGTGGATTGACAGCTGGATGATCTTAAAAGACATTTTCAACCCTAACAACTCCACGATTTAGGACTGACGTTGCTAGAAGTGGTTTTATCATAAAAGAACTTACAAACAAAAGTTCTGCAGAACAAAGATCACATTTTCTCACCACTCCCGTTCATACCTGGAGGTCAAATCCAACCCCACGAGCTTGACACACGTGGAGGAGAAGGTTGTAGGAGATCCCTGAGAGGCTGGAATGCCTCAGCTGGCTGCTGGCCACGGCACACCGGGGGCTGCTCGGGGCAGGCTGCAGAGAACAACCCAGGGTTCCTCATTTTCACACCAGTTTGGATCAGAACCAGACATCTAAATGCTGAATTACTGACTTTTCACAAGGGGTGGAGGGACAGGAGATGAAGAAATGGCTTCAAACTGATAGAGGGTAAGGTTAGGTGGGATATTGGGAAGAAATTGTTCCCTGTGAGGGTGTGGGGAGGCCCTGGAATGGATTTTCCAGAGAAGCTGCGGCTGCCCCTGGATCCCTGGAAGTGCCCAAGGCCAGGCTGGACAGGGCTTGGAGCAGCCTGGGATGGTGGAAGGTGTCCCTGCCCATGGCAGGGGGTGAAGTGGGATAAGATTAGAGTTCCCTTCCAACCCAAACCATCCTGGGATTCTGCGATTCTACAAATGGCTTTTGGCCAGTGAACTCAGTGTGGAGTAAGACTTTATTTGGAGGAATTTGGAGGAATTCCTGCTCCTCACAGGCTCTGCTGGACACCGACATTTCCATAAACCCCTGGATGACAGATGAGACCCACAGAATTGCTCTTTACGAACCAGAGTTTGGTGTTTTCACAGCTTCAGTGGTCACTGGGCTCTGTGAGAGCACTGAATCCAACCTGGCCTTGGACATTCCAGGGATTCAGGGGCAGCCACAGCTTCTCTGGGTACCTGTGCCAGGGAGCCCCACCCTCCCAGGGAGGGATTTATTCCCAAAAAATAAAAACCTGACCCTGCCCTCTCTCCCCCTTGGATAAAGGTGGGTGCTGGATCAAGTTTAATCTCTCACCAGCGCTCAGGCCAGAGCTGAGATGTTGCTTCGAGGAGCTCTGAGCAGAGCTGTTCCAAACCAGGGCTTTCCTGGTGTTCTTTTTAATGCTGGACTGTTCCCTGGGAGCAGGGACACTGCACATCAAAGCCTGTAATTTCCAGTATTTCCCCTAAAATGATATTTCTCTTGACATTGACTCATTTAAGTTGACATAGCTGAAATCCCGATCTAATACATCTCTGCCTGAAAATTAATCATGTTTATAATATTCTGAGAATTAATAACACCCATTGCTCAAGTCATTAACTTAAAAAAGGAGCTTCCAAAATCTCTTTCTCTGCAGTGGGGGACCACAAATAAATGAATGCTTGATAAAATAATCCAAGCAGCAGTTTAACAAGCGTAAACTTGAATGTGGCTGCAATAACACAGAACTATTGTTTAAGGGTTGGCATCAGGTTGATGAGGTGCTTATTTCAGCTACAAAGCATGCATACACATGCATAATGAACTGCAGGATGAATTATTAATGTGTTGCTTATTTAGCCTCATCTGTCTAGAAGATAATGTATCCTAACTATAATGAGTGATTGGTTTTGTACATAATTACAGGAGCAGCAGTATCTAGGAAATTTGTTCTTTCAAAGAAGGGAGTTCTAAAAATAAAACCCTCGCACTAACTCCGGGGCTGCTCCGTTTTATCAAAATCAACCCTACCAGCATGGAGGATATCTCATAAATTAAAAGGGACAGAATCATTATTAACATCATAATTTTATACAAAGTGTTTTACTTAATCATTCATTACAGATCATGTGCAGTAAAAACATTTGTCTCTTGGTCTGTTTCTTTTTCTCTTTTCCTGGGAGACTGCAGCCTTGCAGTTAACTCTTCAGGAGATAAAAATCTCAGAAATACAGAAAGAATCAAAAATAAAGCATATGATGACAATTTATGTTAATTCTGACAGAATTTTAATTAAGAAAAAAAAAAGTTGCTACTTGATTACTTTTCATTTCTAGAACTTGGACTACTGGGACTAATCAGATCCAATTTATTTCTCTCCAACTAAAAGTGGTTGCTTGACGAGAACAATGGATCAAGAGCTCGTTAACCTCTAAATTACAGCTCCATGACATTTTTGGAATGGTGATACATTCCCTCCTCTGTGGATGGAAAAAAGGGAGCTGTGAATCTTCTGTCAAAACATGGCAAACAGCTTTTGTTTTCTATCCAGATGTGTGTGTACGCGGACACGCACTTCTCACGCTGACTTTTCTAAAGACCTTTCTTCCCATTTTATAGAATCCCAGAATATTTGGGTGGGAAGGGACCTGAAAGCTCATCCCATCCCACCTCCTGCCAGGAGCAGGGATGCCTTCTGCTGTCCCAGGCTGCTCCAAGCCCTTTCCAACCTGGCCTGGGACATCCCAGGGATAGGATTGTTCCACTTAAACTCCTCCTGCGCTGTTATCCCATGACTTTATGAACCTGGTAAAATCCAAGAGCAGCAGTTTAAAACATTGGTAGTTCCATGAATGATTATATTTGGGAACACATCAGTGCTTACAGGTTTTGTGCCCTGGTGCTGAACCTGTTGGCTTTTGCTTCCCTTTGATCCCAGAGGTCCTTGCAGGCAGCTGGAGCCACAATCCAGGTTTCCATCTGTCACATACATCAGGAGCTGAGTCAGGGCCAGCTGGTCACTGTAGCAAAGCTCAAGGTCTGTTGCCCACACCTACTCAAAACAAAGAGGGGCAGTTATTTTAATTCAAAGAAATTAAGAAGAACAGCAAGGAGAGTAAAATTCAGCAATTGTGAAGGAACGTCTCTGCTTTTTTTTTTTTTTTTTTTTTTTCCTTTTTGTCTTGTGTGTTGGCATTCCTGCTTGTGGCTTCCTGGTGCTGGAGCAGGGTTGGCAGTGATGAAGATGTGAGGAAGGAATTCCTGGCTGGGAGGGTGGAGAGACCCTGGAATGGATTTTCCAGAGAAGCTGTGGCTGCCCCTGGATCCCTAGAAGTGCCCAAGGCCAGGCTGGATGGGCTTGGAGCAGCCTGGGATGGTGGAAGTTGTCCCTGCCACGGCAGAGGTGGCACTGGATGGACTTTAGGGTCCCTTCCCACCCAAACCATTCTGGGATTCCGTGATTCCACAAACCACTTCCAAACAGGAACAACCACAACTCTTCTGTAACTTCAGAAAGAATCTTTCAGGGAGGACTCATGAGGCCGAGGGAAGCTCTGTGGATTGCTCCTGCAAGCCTCCTCCACCCCAACAACCACAGCCTGGTTTTCCCAGGAGTTTTTCCCCCTCTTAAAAAAAAAAAAATCCCTGTGCCTGCCCTGCCAGTGAGCAATGTTCCCACACCCCAAGCTGTGCCCTGCACAGGACCCCTTAAAACAAACCTCCCAGTGAACAACTTGCCTCAGCCCTGGAATGGTAAATGGACTCATTATAAGGATATTAAGGGGTCAGGCAGCCAAGGCCTCTTGGAAAAGTGGAGTCAATTTCAGAATCATATGCACAGAGTAATGCCCTTTGGATAATGGGGAATAAATCACCCCAGTAACAGTTGTTAATATCTAACTGCCAAGTATCTGTTGCTGTATTAAATATCCTATTTGTCAACTTAAATATTTCCTGCTGCACGGTCTAAAATGCAAATTGGATGCTAATGGCTGGCTTTACTTAGTAATAGGGGAATGTTCCCCAATTATAATACTTAATTTTCTTCAATAATTTATTGTTTATCATCACTTCTGCAAGACAGGAAGGACTTTGCTGTCCATTTCTCCTTTTGCAGTGTGTGCTAACCTTTTCAACGAGCCAAACAATAATTATAAACTATTCATATTGTGGGAGTGTTCCATTAATTTTGATAAATATTATCAACAAATCTGTGTCAGTATGTCCTAGGCCTTGTCTGAGCTGGGTTTTACACTCTCAATTCAAACTCTGCCCTCAGAAAGAAGTGGCAGAGCTGCATGAGGAAACCAGGGACTGGAAATCTTGGGTATCTGAGGGCTGGTCACTGGCTCCAAGTGAAGGGTTTGCTCTTAATCCAGACCCTGATATTACACCTGACCTCAAAATCCACACCTGAAGCTTTGCTGAGCACAAACAGAGCTGCAGGAGGCAAGCTGGACTGAAGGGGGACCAGGAAAAAGGTTAAGGAAAAACATCCCTGTGACTGAAGTGAGTCCCAGAGCAACATGCAGGGAGCGAGCTGAGGATTTAACAGCAGCTAAAACATTTAAAAAGCAGCCTGGCAAAGCTCAGCAGCCATCAGCAGTGGATAAATTCATTCCCCCCTGCCAGGGATTCACACAGAGTTACTCCCCAGACCCCACCTGGTCAGTGCCCACAATGAAAACACGTGCAAGTGACATTGTTTTAATGTCAGATGTAGAGAAAAACCCATTAATTACTCGTGTGATCCATTCCACATCACCTGAACAAAGCCCCAGCATGCCAGCCTGGCTCCAGTGCCAGGAGCTGCTCTGGGAGGGACAGGAGCTCTCCTGCATCCCCTGCTCCAGGGAATGGCTCCAGCTTGGCCAAGGAAGGGGCTGGGAGAGCAGGGAAGAACAGAAAAAGCTTTTAGCAGAGCAAATTTTGATTGCTTTTCAATCATGAGATTGACCAAATACTGGTTTAAGGAGCTTCTGTTTGAATACAGAGGGGATTCAATAATTTTTGGATGTGGTTTCATCATCTCAGCCCAATTTCTGCTGCTGCCTACAGAATGAAGAGTTTGGATCTACAGGGGGGATGAAGGAAGGTGTCCATCCCTCCCCTGCTCTAACAAAGGAGAGCTCCAAAACCTCTTTAAGCTCCTTAGGCAAAATCATTGTAATGTTTTGCATTTTCCAATATAAGGTGAGGGGAGGGGGAGGAGGAGAAGGAGGAGGAATAGGAGGAAGGCAAACATGGCTGGAAGCCACCTGTCCACCTCCTTTCATCCCTGAGCCTGGGGCTGAACCACCCCTGTTGGA
The DNA here is from genome assembly GCF_029207755.1 of Chamaea fasciata. NCBI lineage: Eukaryota > Metazoa > Chordata > Aves > Passeriformes > Sylviidae > Chamaea > Chamaea fasciata. The sequence goes on along the minus strand of NW_027094099.1, from coordinate 19,066,186 downwards.
ATAGAGAGCAGCCAAATGGTCACTCCTTGGTGCCAGCTGGGATCACCCCCAAGGATTGTTTTCCTGGCTCAGGACTCTCTGAGAACACTTCGATTGTGGCCATGTCCCCTCCTGCCCTGGATGTGTCCCAGAACATCCCTAACGTGGGGGAGGAAGGAAGAAGGATCAGATGGCACAAGATTTTCCAGCTTCGTCCTAGCAGGGGATTCCCTTTTGCCATGGAAACACAAAAATGTCCTTTAAATCCCCTTTGTGCTGCTACAGAAATGGGAGAACAGGGGGCCTGAGTGAGGGGTCTGACCAGATAAATCATCTCCTCCAGTAAATCAGGAACTCTTAGGAGATGATCTGTGCAAAGGTGAAGTTTAAGTAAAGAATAATAAAATCCTACAGATTAACAAACAGCTATTATTGAGCCCATCCCCATTTTCTGAGCATGTACAATAAGGGCACAGATGTAATTGTACACATTTCTGATTGGGGGTATCAAATCCTGACAGGATTGCTTGGAAAATCAGCAGAACACAAGGAGTTTTCATCTGAAACGTTTCAGAATTTATGTTCAGAAAGTAAACTGGAACAGAACAGCCTAGACTTGATATTTGATTTTCAAAGGTAGGAGGTAGAAGCAGTAGTTAAGATTTTAGTTAGATTTAAGACTGGTTTTAGGTCAAGCTAAGCAGAGAACAGATTAGGACTCTCCAGAATCCCACCAATGGACAAAAAATGGAGTTAGAAATACACCCTGCAAGACTTGCTGGCTGTTTATCCAAGGAAATATTTGCTTCCAGGGGATTCTCCTTTGGCACACGCAGCTTCGGAGCCGGCGCTTGGTGGTGAAGACACCCCCAGTGAATAAAGTCACAATTATGCTGGAATTCTTTACAGCTTCCATAAAACCGCTTCAGCTTCAGAATGTAAACTTGAGAAGGGAAGGAAACATAAATTCTTAAAGAGTTACTAAATTACAGCTCGGCTCTCTCCCGTTTAACTGTTCTATCCGCAGCTGGTATGGACGGATGTTATTGTGAAGAGCACCCGTGCTATTTTTAAAGAAGCGCTTGAGCGATACTGTAAAAACGTCAATTAGTAAAATATTCATGCAGCCGGGGCGTCGGGAAGAGAGTGGCTTTTCTGACTTTTAAAAGGCGCACGGGGATGGATTGGGGCGGCGCTGGTGGCTCTCAGCCGGCTGCCATCTCGTGGCAGCTGCTGGCATGGGCTGGGGCTCGCCCAAAAACTTCAATTGCAGGGCTCTGCAACTCCTCTGTCCCGCTGGATATAGGGTTGGGAGGTGGCTGATGGCAACGCCGCGGCTCTTGTTGGAACACAGCGCATTAAAAATGAGTTGTGTTGTGTCTGGATGCTGTGGGAATTGTCCAATCCCTGCAGTTTATCCAGTGTTCCTTCACCGCTGCTGGGAAAGGCTGGGGCTGTGCAAAAGCCATCAGACTTGTGGAAAAGGTGGCTTGGGATGCTGCTTCTCCAAATTATAATGAAAATAAGTCGATGTGTTTAAATGTTCCCACTCAACCCGGTGGATTTATGTGGGTGCAGCTCCCAGCTGGGATCTGACAGTCAGCACCGGCCAAGGCTTTGCTTGGAATGATCATCGTGGAAAATAAAGTGGGAAATCAGAAGTGATTCACTCCAAATTGTGCTTCTCCACTTCCTCCCCCACACACTGAAAACGGCATCTCCGTCTCCCTGCCCCCCAGGATCAGGGCACAGGTGTAACTGAGATGGGAAGAGATTCCTGAGGCAAACAGGGAATTTTGTGGAGTCCCAGCTTTCCCTGCCCCTTGGATCTCTGTCTTCCCCCTGAGCTGTGTGACAACACACATTGTTCCTCATCCATCCTTTTCTCCTAGTGCTCCAAAGATCAACATTTTCTATAAAACACACTCGGAAAGAACTCCTGAGTATCCTGTACTTCCAGGAAATTCATCTGAGCCTCCCACCTACTGCATTCGAGTGGACACTTGTGAAACGAGTGAGCAAATGTTCCAAGGCTCTGATAGGGTTTCTTGTTTGCCAAAAAAAGCAGAACACGAGCCTTTGTGTGATGTCTCTCTCTCCCAAGACAGATGGCCTCATTAATTGCCTCCACATCCAGTTAAATTTGAAATCCTGGGCTTAAATAATGTTAAAGTTGTGGTACATGCTGATAAACAGAGGAAATGTTAAGGTAAAAATCAGCTGGGAATAAGGGAAGAAAACCAAGAGAGGAATTCTAAGGAGCCACAAGAACCACTAAATGATTTCATTTGTCCTTGTTTGTGCCAGGAAATGTCACAACCTTAATAATCCAGGAAGCATTCCTGCATTTCAGTGACCTCCTGGCTTGAGTGGAGCAATTGGCAAAACTCCCCCGGACTTCCACGGGTGAGAATGTCATCCATTAATCTTTTTACAGCAACTTCCCATGGAACTTGTCCAGTATGGCTTAGCCAGAGTTCTGATTACAGTGCCTGTGTACATCTTTTTTGGGAGTCCAATATAACTGAGGTTTGAATTGTAGAGGTCACAAACTACTGTGAGGGTGAGGCCCTGGCACAGACAAGCTGTGGCTGCCCCTGGATGTGTCCAAGGCCAAGTTGGAGGGAGTTTGGAGAAACCTGGGATAGTGGAAGGTGTTAGAATGAGGGGTTGGAATGAGATTGTTTTTAAGGTTCCGTCCTACCCAAACCATTCCATGATTCCCATGATTATCCTGATTCTCTGGTTCACCACAGCCACCCTACAGTGCTGTCAGTTACCAAAAACCTGCAAGTTCCCCAGTTCCCCAGAGTCCTAAAATCCAGGGATGTTCCCTTTTACAGCCAAACACATCCTAAACACTAAGTGAAGATTCCAGCAGAAAACAATGCCAGGAGAGTGAAAAACCAAGGAGATGCAGCAGGTCTGCATTTGATGCTGTTAGAATATCTTCAGCTCACATGCCCCAGAGTTTGGAAATTGTTTGTTCCAAAGGACAAAGCTTTCCCCTGATAGTTTTTGGAGCTGGAATTTGTCAGTCTCAGGGGGGACAGGGTGAGGTAACAGACCTGCCCCACTCACCTGCTGCTCCCTCGTTTGGGGATGGGTGAAAGCCACAAAGTCCACGGAGAAGTAGCCGAGCACTCCTTTGGATTTACAGGCCTCCCCAATTTTCAAGCAGAGAACTTTGAGGACCTCTGGATCCACGGAACGCTGTGGGATGGTGGTGCCTGAAGATCTGAGGGGCCCCTCAGCGTGGAGCTGATCGCCAGATGACACCAGAGTCACCTCCCCCGTTGGCTCTATCAGCAGATCCACCGTCACGTTGGTGACGCTGGCCGAGAAGGGGAAGGCTTCGATCACCCCACCTGGAATTCGGAAGGAATTATCTTGGAATCAAATCCACAAGGGCTGCCCTTCAGAGTGCACAGGATGGAGCCACCAGTTCCAGGGGGGATTGGAGAAACAGCAAATCAATCAGAGCAAGGGGAGCAGCAGAGCCAGGATCGTGGATCTCTTGGAGGAGAAAGGAGTTTAATTAGTGACTTTTTAGTCCCACTTCCCAAGTGGATAAATCCCACAGGTGAAATGGGCTCTGGGGTAGCAGGAGTGAATCCAGCTCAACACCAGGCCCAGAACAGCTGGGAAATGCAGTGTTGGGATTTGGGGGATGGTAACTCCTGCTGCGAGCTCATCTTGGAGACTCCCATCCATATAATGGTCTTAGATAAGAGTCTGCCTGTGGCATCCATCCACAAGAGGAATTTGGCATGGAAATAACAACTTCCAGCACGGTTTTCCATAGGAAAATCACCAGGAGAAATGCTTGGCATTCTGGATTTGCCTTTTTGTTGCCTATAATGCCACGACACAATTTGCTGGCATAAACTGCTATGTAATAAAATCAGTACTAGATGCGTTAAGTGGCATTATTTAAAAAGAAAAATACCTTCGAGGCTTTGAGTCATCCTTGTCTCTTCCATAAAGAAATCCATAAAGAAATCTGTGCATTAAATATTCTCACATTTACCTCACGTGCTGGAATTCCCCAAAACCTTTCCCCCCTTTGGTGGAGCACCCAAGGATTAATGAACTGATGCTTGTGCATTCAGAATCCAGGATTGATATGGATTAAAAGCTCGGATAGGACAAACGAATGACAGAACAGTGGCCTATAATTCATTGGCAAACGAACATTTGAAGCATAATGGAGAAATAAAAGGAGATAAATATTTAAATGGGCCCAAGACTAACAAGAATATGGCAGACAATATGGCATAATTACTCCTTCTAACACTTCCCAGCGACTTTGCAGTCTTATTTACCTTGAGTAAGAAATGTTTGGAGGAATTTTTCCCATGTAGGGAATCGTTTCTCATTGACTGGCTGTACGTGCTGTGCTAAAAGGCCCGGCAGCTCCTGGGAGATCTTCACCAAAGCTAGCTCCTGCAGAAACAAATTAAATAGAACCACAAGCAATTTTACTACAGAAATGAAAACTGCTTGTGGGGTGATTAAAAACCAGGCCTCCAACAGGCAAAAAAAAGAAAAAAAAAATGTGGTTACTGTTTACCCACAGTCAGGAAGCCTTTTTTAATTTTTCTACTTGGTCTTCTTCCCTCCTCCTGCAAACTGTCCTTCTCTAAAAGCCAATCCCCCCCACTCAGCACCGCATCTCTTGCATTATAATTTATATCAATAATTGGATCTGGCATCTGAAAATGCCTGGTACTTGGTAACTGCTTTGGGATCAATAGCAGCAGTCAATAACTTGTACATTGCTTGTATTTTGAAGCAGCATATTGAAATAGTCACTTATGCCAGCAATAGTTCTACTGCTTCTATGTTTAAGCTCTACTATCAACCCAAATACCCTTTAGCTAGGAAAAAAAAAATTGGAATAATCAAGCAAAAAGCATTTCTAAAGCAGGAGATACCCTTTTAAATCTGTAAAATATCTGCAACAAACTCCCAAGTGCCTGTGTCTTTGGTGGAATTTGATTAGTCACTCCACAGCTCAAGCAGCTTTTTTTCCTAGTTTTAAATTCTTTATTATCACACACACAGCCCAGCCCCATTAAATACAGCAAGTAACTGCTCTGCTTTTACTGCTCCCCAAAGTCCCAGATGAACAGGAGCATATAAAGTGCAAGGACCCTGACTGGATTGCTTCAGGCTCCTTTTCTTGCTGCTTCATGAGCCTCCCCCTGCTCCCCTGGGGCTCTTTCCTCTGTTTTCCATCCCCTCTCCTCAGCACCCCGTGCTGCAGCAATGACCAGCCCTCCTCTGATCCTGCCAACGTCCTCAGCCACAATCACTTCATCTCAGGCTCTGGAGGAACATGAGGAAACCTTATGGCTGACAGCTAAGAAGAAGAGCAAATAAAAAAAAATAAAAGAAAAAAAAATTAAAGCTGTTTTTCCGGAGCAGTGAGTTTGTAGAGATGGGCTTTGTCACGGAGCACGTGATGTAAAGCAACCAAAAATGCAAATTCAAAATGACTTCACTGTGATTTGCCTAGCAGAACGAGGAGGATGGAGCAAGGATTAGAATCACTGGATGCTTTGGGTGGGAAGGGAACTTAAATCCCATCCAGTTCCATGGGCAGGGACACCTCCCACTATCCCAGGCTGCTCCAAGCCCCGTCCAGCCTTGGACATCTCCAGGGACGGGGCAGCCACAGCTTCTCTGGACAACTGGGGAATCTGGGATTAACTCTGCATGCAGGAGAGCTGGATAAACCCTGCTCCTGGCTGCAGCCACCTGGAGGCTTCAGGAAAGGGATTTTCCCAGCCATGAAAAGGAGGACAATTGCTGTCCCTGCCTCACATGGAATTGAGGGGAATAAATACCTTAAAAATATTGAGGTGCTTAAATGGTGATGCTGATATGGGATATGTGGGCTCCTATCATATAATACGGAGAAAAGGATGTTCCTGACTTAAAAAATGTCACCAGAAAAGAGGTTAAAAATGGTTTTAGTCAGTGGATAGATACACTAAGCAAAAACAAAGGAGCACATAAAACATGAGCTCCAAGCTCAGAAGTTACCCAAAAACAAAGGAGCACATAAAACGGTGAAATCCAAGCCCAGAATTTACTCAAAAACAAAGGAGCACATAAAACATGAGCTCCAAGCCCAGAATTTACCCAAAAACAAAGGAGCACATAAAACATGAGCTCCAAGCTCAGATTTTACCCAACTTCAGCTCTTTACCCTGCTCATTTCCTCGGGATCTGAAGGAGGAATTTCGGTTTTGGATGGCTCAGCTGACTGAAAGAGCAGAGCAGTGAGCAAACATCCATTGGCCTTGTGTGGGTTTGTGTTTGTGCTGAATTACTGCTGAGCCAACAAGGCACAGGCTGAGGTGGCTCATGAAAATCGCCGTGGCTTTGGAGAGAGGATGCGAGCCATGATGGATGGACTGGAACTGCTGCCCCACAAATCAGCTCACAGCTGGCAGTGCATCCAGCAACACCTCTGTCACTCCCACCTCATCCCTGAGACCTGCTGACTGTGGCTGTGGAGCGATTTAAACAGAAATATAAAAGCAAACAAAAGCAAGAGGTGTGCAGTGGCTGCCTGAAAGATTTTGATAAATAACAGGGAGGAAAAAAAAAACAACAAAAAAACAGGAATCTCAGCTGGATGTGGAGGCATTTGGGAGTGCTGTGTAAGTAGCAATTAAACTGGGACACAACTTTCCAGTGCAACAATTCCCAGCTGGTTCTCCTTTCACACAGAGCTGGAGGAGCCCCCGTGGCTGGGGAAGAAACCTCCCTAACCCGGCTGCAAGATCAGGCAGAACTTCCATGGGACTTTTCCCTCTGCCTTTTGAAAGTTCTTCTTGCTCATCTAAGGTGTGGCTGCTTGAGAATGATAAATCATGGAGTCCTGGAATGGTTTGGGTTGGGAGGGAATTTAAATCCCATCCCATTCCACTTCTTCCATGGGCAGGGACACCTTTCAGTATCCCAGGTTCCAACCTAGGACACTTCCAGGGATGCAGGGGCAGCCACAGCACTGGAGAGTGTGAAGGATGTGAGCACCAAACCTGTCTGACAGAAACAAATCAGGATTTTAAACAAATAATCAATTCCAGAAAATCTGACACACTTTCCCCTGAGCTCCAAGCCAACGTGGCAGTGCTTTGAACAATGCCTGGGCAATCAGGGTGTTCACCCTTTAAGGATCAGCACCTGGAATTCTGCTTGGAGGGTTTGCTTTTGGTTTTTTTTTTGCAACTGTAAGCTCTAAAAAGGCAATAATCCTGATTATAGGGAGTTTTAGTAGGCAAATTCAAGCCTGCATCCAACATTCACTCATGAAGTCAAACCTTTTAAAAGGATCAGTGCTCAGCTGGCTAATTTCATTTAAATTGGACAGTATCTCCAGCAGAGCCTACCAATGTTTTATCTCTTGATGTGGCCCAGAACAATCCAGGACCAAAGGCTCAACAAAAACAGGGAGAATTTGCTCAAATCTTGCAGCTGATGTTTCCTAGTAGCAGTAAAAATGGGCAGCCCAAATATTGTTTACATCTCTCCAAATTGGTTTTGCACCTACATATAACAATGAAGGAGCACCAAAACCAAAAAAATTACAGCTTTTTCCCACTAAATGAGAAATAATTTAATTTCTCACCCTTCTGCAAGATGAATTTTGAAAGGTTTTCTTAGCCAGCTGCAACAAAAAAATTAGGACCAAACATGGCAGATGTTGAAGGCAGTGGTAGGAAATCTGCTGGAGACAGAGCAGTCAGCAAAGAGAAGCCTGTTGAGAAGAGAAATAAATAAATAGGAAGAAGAAATAGAAAGAGGAAGAAAGATCTGGGGAAAGAAAGAGGCTGCAGTGCAGGATGCCTAACAGCCAGGGCTTTTTAGCTAAAAACCAGATGGAACGGAAATTATTTAGACCTTGCAAGCAAATAGGGTGAAGAAAGGAACTCCAAATAAGTAAAGCTGAGTGGGCCAGAGAGGAATAAAATCAGCAGAGAGCTCCTGAGCAATGCAAAGTACCACGAGTGCTGCAGTCAATGGAGCTGTGGCAATTTATGCCACTTGGATGGCACAATGACAGTCCTACCATTTAAAAGTACATCCTTTCTCTTGTGATCACTGGAGCTGGGCTAACTTATTCCAGCCTGGATGGGAATTGGTCCAGCCCAGCTCGTTCTGATGTTGTCAGTGACACCAGCAACCATGCAAGGAGCCAGTGACTGCTGCCCAAATAACTGCCATTATTTCCTATTTTGCAAATTAAACTGATTGGACACTTTTTCTCTTCCTGATTCAGATAGGTTCACCCTGGCCAGAAGCACAATGTACCACGGTGCACAGAATAAACGGAGAGATCTGTAAAACCAGGAATGGCTGTGGAAGCAACACACTGAGCACCCTCTATCTACTCAAAGTTTGCCACCTGATTTAAAGCCCGGGCTTTTCACTGGTAACTGGCAAATTTTAAAATTAAAGAAGTGCCAATTTTGCCTTCCCCAGAGCAGGAAAAGCATGTTCCGAGCTCGGGCCCCATCATGGCAAACAGCCGTCATTACCGCCTCACACAAATGTTTTTCCTATGTAAAATTGCTTTGTAAAATATTTGCTCCATCTGCTGAAAGGCGCAAAGACAATTTTCCCTGATAGCTAATGGCCCATTTCAGCTGCCTGGCATTGAGTGGGACGCTGAACACAGAGCCCAGAAATCCTGCTCTTCCCTGGGCTCATCCTCGCTCCGAGCCGGACACGGGGCCGGGATTGCTCCCACTCGAGGGGGTTTTTGTGGGGCTGAGGCACATCTGCCACGCTTCAATAAACCCCCCAAACAGCCCCTTCCCAGACTCCCAGAACAAGGAGCTGAGTTCCCTTTCAAACCTCCAGCCCTTCAAGTGCTGTTCCTTTTTTCACACCACATGGGGCCACGGTTCTCCGGCCGGGCTGGCGCTGCCGCTCCGCAAGCTGAGGGTTTGGGCACAGAAAGATCAAGCACTTCTTTTAATTCTAAATTCAACCAGAGACACACAAAAAAACCCCCCCACAAAACCCCCCCTGTGCCCTGCTCCAAACCCCCCTCCCAACTGCTCCTTTCATTGTGCACTTTCCTATTTACCATCCATTGAAAAGCACATGTTTACACTGTGCCCTGAACTACTTCAACATCTGCTAACAGACCAATAAAAAATAAATAAACCAGGATTGTTTAGGAAGAGAGATCCTTCCTATTTCCTGCAAACACTCCGAAGCTGGCAGCAGCAATTTGCTGCCAGATCCCTGCTCGGAGAACAATCCTATGCAGGGAAAAATCAAAGATCGAATCTGTGCTGCCAAAAATCAGCCAGAAAAAGGATCCTCAAAGTGCTGCGAACTCCTCAAAGAATTCTGCTTGTTTACCCACTGAATGTTAATTTAGGATTAGGATTATTTTATTAGTTAGTTTGCTTTCTAATCCAAATAAAGATTCCAAATTGTGTCTTTTGTAAGGTGCATCCTGCATGGTCAAGGTTCCCCACATCCTCCTTCAGAGCAAAGAAGATATAATTGATCTTCACGATCTTCAAAAATCTCTCTTCAAAACAATAATCATGTATTTATTTCAAAGGCAGCACTTGTAAGTTCAGGACACTGGGATGTTAATTCTCAGCAAATGAGATCAGGAATATTTGAAGCAATTTTCCTGTATTTTAGAGAGATTTCTGCAAGTGCATTTTCCTGTATTTCAGTGAGATTTCTGCAAGTGCATTTTCCTGTATTTCACTGAGATTTCTGCAAGTGCACAAACAATTCTGATGTCCTCAGATGAAAATTATTTTCCCAATTAATTGAGCTTTCTCTGTTTCAACCTCTATAAATTTACTACACTTCCGCGGCTTGCTCTCCTTTCTGGTTTGTATCTCCAAACAAAATATTCTAATGAATTCCAAAAATGTGGTTTCAGAAAGAAAAAAAAAAACAAACCTTCCACAGAAAACCCACAGTCACTTCCCAGGAATTTTATGGAAATTGCTGTAATGCTAGAGGAATTGTCAGACAAAACCTGCATTGTTTTTCACAAACAACACACACTTAAACTCCTTTTATTCCCAGAGTTGCCTATGTGTTACTTTTTGGATTTTAGCAAAACAAACATTTTTAAAATAATCCAAGCAGGCATTTTATTGGCTGCACCGACATTAAGGCATTTCAGATTTCTTTAGTGCTCTTGCTTTATCCTCTCCTTCCCCACTGTTATTGCTACAAACTGGCACTTAAATTCAATTGATTCAAAATATTCTGGATCCATATGGCCTCAAAACCCTGGAGCTGAAGTTCTGATATTGCCTCACTGCTGTTTTCTAGCATTTGCCTCTCCTCCAGTCCCCAGATGGTGGAAGTAACATTTAAACCTCCTTTTCCTCTGCCTTGTACAATAGACCTTGGCACCATTTCAACTGTTTACTCCGGTAATTAACAGCACTGATACCACAACAATTACAACTCCTACAATCTTAGCACAATAATGCTATGAATTAGTGAGAGCTAATGGCTGGAAGGTATAGTGGTTCCAGACTGCGAGATCTGTGCATTTTTCGAATAAAATAAAAGGTAGGAACAGCACGCTGGCGGTAGACAATGATTACCTAGTAATTAGTTTACACAAAGCTTCCTATTTAATGGCAAAACGCTGTAATTAACGCGTGACAGAAAATCAAAGGGTACTTTGTAAGCATATGAAAAATTAACACTGCAGGCCTATAGCTTTATGTACTGATTAGGAGCATATTAAATCAATAGGACACACAGCCCAACAGCTTGCAGAGCCCCTGCTTGTGGTTCAGGGATGATATCCCGCATTTCCCCAAGCCCAGGGAGACAATTCTGGCTTTGTTTCACCTCACAGTTGCTCATCACGTGCAGATAATCCTCATAAACTAAGGGTTGTTTGCAGGTACAGTGAATATTTCAGTTATTTGGAATAATTGCTGTGCTCACACTAAGAAACCTTCAACAGCACTACTCCTTTTCCATCACTGATCTCTTCCTGAAGTCTTTGGGCTCCTTTTCTTTCCCCATTAAACATGAGATCAGTCAGAAGAAATGTTTGAAATGCATTTTCTGGGGATCTGTCAGAGTTTCTGGCCCTCTTCAGGCTGGAAAAATACCCACACCTGCAATTCCACGTGCTCCTTAAGAACCCCCTCCGTGGGCTTTAGGTGTTACACTAAGATCAATTAATAAAAAAAATCAGGAAAAAAAAAAAAAGCAGTGTTAAGGAAGCTCTGTGTTCAAAGGAGGTCAGAAAGGAGGGTGCTGGCAGTGGCAGGTTTCTGAAATTACGTTTTTGATGGATTGGTTTTATCCTGATTTCTTTGCAAACACATCCTACCCTGAATTCCTGAACTCAGTAAAGAAATAAGATGTGGAAACTCCAGGTAGTGCATGGAATTCATCCAAGCAGAACACAATCTGCTCCCCATTATTCCTGATTCCCAGCTAATCCCAAAATTCTTCTGTTACTTAGTACAGGACTTTTACAAGCTGACCCCAAAAATGATTCATTTAAAGGAACATCCAAGCATTTTGCATTCCTATTTTCCAACAGCAAACAATGCAAAATCCTGCAAGCAGCATCCAGATCTTGTTTTAGGTGATTCAGACCAAAAGTCGCCCAGATTTTGTCACCTTTTGGAAAAATTCTGATTTCCTCACTGTAAGAAATTAACTGAATTATAGCCTGTAAGGGAAGAGACAAAATCCTCTGACTCAACTGGAGGAGTAAAACTCAAACATTTTTCTAACAGGGGCTGCTCGAGTGCATGAAATCCTTTTTTTTTTCCCCTGTGACAGATATTTAATGGAGAGTTTTGAAATGGTTAGATAGCTTTCATCAGTTTTAAGGACTTACTCAGTATTTGTTGCTTGTTTTTCTCTGTCTTGTCCTATCCCTGGATTTTCAGCTCTTCTTTATCCCATTTTTTTTGTCTCCAGCCTGATCTTTGTTATTTTCAGACTTGCTGCTAGATAAACTCACATCATGTTGTTGGTCCTGGCGGTTAATTAAGTCACAGGGTAATAAAAGATCATTCTAAAATTAATTTCAGTAGTAATTTAATCTAGTGATTTACTACAGCTCCACAGTTGTACAGGAGGATGGGATCCTGCAGTCCTGTGCTATTTATATAAAAGGGAATTGTGAAAAGAAGAAAAAAGGCAATGCCAACAGGAAGGTGATGTTCTCTTTGTCCTAAAAGGGAAGAGCTTGAGGAGTTTGAGTCCTAAGAAAAAGGAAAATATGAGGACAGAGTGAGCCAATCCATTCCTTGGATACTCTCCCAGCCTCCAACAAGTCAGAATCCCCCTAAGCCAGAGATTGTGTCAGCAGTAACCAGAATTTTCCACAAATTTAGGGTCTCCCAGCAAGGGTCCATGAAAGTTTGGGTGAGATTTTCCAGCTGCTGACTTTGAGCAGGAGTGAGATGCCATATTAATAAGGATATTATGGGTATACTTATCTAGATATTCCAAACAATTATCCACTTATTCTTACAGCAGCAAAACCACTTCTTGTGCTATGCATGGACTGACTGAAGTTTGAATTAGTACAGAAAACTTGAAGATGTTAAACATGAATTTATTTGTTCCCTACAACCATCATTCACCCTACAATTAATCTGATTAGGAGACTCAGTATTTATTAATTTTTCTTTTTTTTTTTTTTTTGGTGCACAACTAGGGCCATGCCCTGATGTTGTTTTCCACTCTGGAAGATGTCTCCACAAACAACCCCACAAGTGCCCAAATGTCCAGCAGCTCTCTGGACACTGCGCCATTGGATTCTGGGATTCTCAGGATGAAACTTCTCTGCTGCCAGACTTGAGCAGTGCACAGGAGGCTGATGGACTTCGGGACGTTTTGCAGTTTATGAATTCAACCCTTCCTGCGGTCGCAAATTAATTGTTCAGATAACTCAGAGGCTGCACTAAGTTAACAAGGTGAAATCCATCCATAATCCTGTCACGCACTTGGGGTCTGCCCCAATGTTGCGTTTGCAATGAGGAATCAAAAATCAGCCTCATTTTTAGCTGGAATAGATCTTTACACAGTCCAAACTCACCAAGTCCATTATTTTTAATCTGTTGCCTACTCCACGCCACTGAGGAAAATCTGGGCGGCGTGTCTTGAACTGCTATGCAAATGATGCCATTTGTAAGTATTACCATAATTTAGTGCTTACAGTCATGTTCTCATTTCTAATAATTCCGTTCCAGAATGGAGAGGCTTTTCACTGTGCTCCTAGCCTGCAGGATAGTCTTTCATCAAGAAGCTGAATTTTTTAATAACCTGCCAGCATCCGTTTGTGTGTGGCAGCCGCCGCCGTGACACGACGTCTTCATTATCAAAGGAAACCAGGTCCCCACACTGCACCGGGACATTAAAGCACAAACTCCTGCTTTGATGTTTAAATGTGGATCATTACAATGGTGTTTCCCTGACAAAGGAGCCTTTTAATCCTCTGCTCTCCGTGCTGAGGCTCGGGGAGGCTGCAATTCCTCATTTCAAAAGAGGGTAAACGCGGGAGGCAGGGAAATCTGAGCAGACGTTCAAGGTGTTCAAAACGGCAGCAAGTTGCACACTTTGGAATGGCAGAAAGGTTTGGATGGGGAGGGATTTTTAGGATCATCCCATTCCCATGCCATGGGCAGGGACACCTTTCTCTGTCCCAGGCTGCTCCAAGCCCCAATGTCCAGCCTGACCTTGGACACTTCAGGGATGAGGAACCCAGAGCTCCTCTGGACAAGACTCTGCCAAAACCCACTTCAGTCTTAGCCTGGATTTCTCTGCTGGCTCTGGGAAATGAGATCAAACTCATTCCATGTGTATTTCCCAACTTCCAACATGCGTTTGTATTTGAGGGTTTCTCCACTGGTTGTATCCGAGCTCGAGGCAAACGGAGTAAAAAGGAAAACCAAAGGAAGTCAGGGCTCACTGTGTCCCTCATGCAGAAGCACTTAGGAAAAGAATTAAAAAGGCACAGAAACAGGGAATGCCACTGAGATCAGGGATTTAGACCAGCAAAGAACTGGAGCTGGTCACTCCTGATTCTGTCCTGACTCCTGGGAGCAGGACCTGGACACATCCTGAGCTTTGTGTCCCACTGGGATGGATTTTCAGGGCTCTGCTTCAACCCTGCCTGACTTGCAGATCGGGGAAATTATCCCTCCAGCTTTGTACCAGGAGCTCTGTTTTCTAATGTGGAATTGTTTCGTATCTGTCAAACGCAGCAGAACCGTAATCAGCCCGATTTGAAATTTTAGTGTACAATATAATTCAATCAACCCCAAATTTCAAACCCCTTTTGATTGAATTAAAAAAAAAAATCAGAGGAGCTATAACGAGTAGTTTATGTAAATGAAACAATTTTTTCTGGATACATTCCTTCTGGCTTTAAAACCATTACATTAGGAATGAATTTGGCAAGATATAGAGAAATATCAAATGCTTATTGAAATTAACGCATTTAAATACCAATGAATATTTAAACTACGAATAGTTCTTGGAATGCCACAATAAGGAAGGGTGGTTTCATATGGATTTTTTCTGCAGTTAAAATGTATCATCTTCCAGCCTCTCAGTCCCAGGGATTCTCAGGAATCCAGGAGTGCCTGAGTTCATGCCCTAACGTTTCCCATAGTTAGATTTTTACAGATGGCTCTCCTTACCTAAACACCTCTGGAAATGAAACTTGCAGGAGTTTAATAACCACCAAGACCTCAAGTGTTGTCTCATACAGGTTTAAAATTTATTAGTGAGGCAAAACATCCAGGAAAAAAAAATTTCCATAGCAAACCAGCTGAAAAAGCAATCAGTTTGTATGATTTCAAATTAGTGGTGGTCAGCTATTTTAATCTCAATCCATCTTTGTTTCAATAATTCCAAATTTCTCCGGAGAGATTAAGCTGTGCTGCCTATGAACTTTGCTTTGTATGTCCTCACTTGAGCTAAAAAAAAAAAAATGTATAAAATTTATACCAAAAAATGCATAAAACCTGCCCATTATTGCACAGGAAGTGTTACGACACAACTCATTCCACAGTCGGCTGCCAGGCATTCCTCGGTGTTTTTGGAACATTTCCCCGTTTTATTTGAATTACTGCTGCCGATTGCTTTGTGAAGCTGGGCTGGGCTGTGAAATCAACATTTACCTGCAGATGAAGGCTCAGGGAAGAGATTTCCAGCGAGGAGGGACCTGAGGGGAACATGAAAGAGCCAAGACAACAAAGGTGCAATTTGTTACTCACACGAGCCTGGCTGTCACTCCACCCCTCAGGGCCGTGTCCCTGCCGTTCCCTCTGGATCCAGGGGTAGCATTCCAGGTGGGAAATGACATCACAGAAGGCAGTGCCGTTCCCTCCACGCTCATCATCCACCTTGAAGAGCCAGCGCTGCACTTCCAAATTATCCAGGACCAGTCGGCTGAGAGCGCGGAGCAGCTGCAGAGCAAGGGACACAAAATCTTTTGCACTGGGACAGCCCCAAAAATGCTCCTCACGCTTCCAGCTCCCAAATATTTAGGCTTTATTTCCAAAATTTCATTTAGAAATTTCGTTCTTTCTAAAATTTCATCTCATAGTTCTAAATTTCATTTTTCTTTTCTGAATACGGTTTCATTTTCTCAGAGGTGTTGGTGTTGTCACAGCTGGTTGGGCACGGATTGAAAGCAACCTTTGAAGACTCCAAGGTCTTCATCCCTGTTTTCTGCACAGAGAAATTTGCCTGCCCAGGTGTTCGGGTTGTTGTTTTTTTTTTGTTGTCTGAGGTTTTGGATCACCAGAACTGCTCCACAAACGTTTGTGACAGGGAGCAACGTGGGATGGACGATGTTATTTGCAAAAATGTGCCAGGGTAACACCAGCCAAAACAGCTGGGAAATTTTCCTACATGGAGAGTGCATTCCGTGGTTATAAATGCACGGAGGAGGTACCAGGCAGGCTTTATAAAAATGCTAATTATTTATTTGTGTATGTACACAGATTTAAATGGCTTTCAAATGCCTTTTGCCCAGCTGGTGCAGGATGCAATTAGCTTCTTAGAAACTGCAAATGACTTTGAACCTGGTGAAAGTATTCTCAGATCTTGTTGCGTTGGCTGGAGTCTTCTACATTTTACAGAGTAATTTGAGGGATTTTTTGTTTCTTTTTGTGTTGGTTTTTTTGGTGCTTTTTTTTTTTTAAAGATTGACCTAAAATACAATTACATGTGTTCCATTTGTGGCTTTTGAGAAGCACATAAATGTGTTTTTCTTGAGGGCTCCCCCTACAGTAATGAAAAGGATCAATAATCCTGTAAGGACTGTACCAATCACAAAGAATTATGTGCTATCTTTAAGTGAAAATTGAATTGTGCTTTACCATGGTGTCACCTCACTTTGATTATTTAACCTAAAATGTCAATATTTCATACCAGCAAACAACAGAAGGAGAAATTCCATAACCCTGTAGGATGAACCAGAAGTATTGTTAAATAATTTACGTGAATCAAATAAATCAAACAGCTCTTTTGCAGGTCATTGATCATATATTTATTTCATCCACTGGAGAAAGTTGCAATGGATTTGTGTAGCTTAGATTGTTCAGTGCTAAAGGTGATTAATAAAAACCAAAGCAATGTGAAAAGCCTCTTGGAGAAGCAGGAGCACCTACAGAAAACCTTAGCAATGATTACTTCCCTGGATGAGAAGTAACACCATCACAAAAATGGTGTTTTTTTAAAAAATAAATACTTAGACATATAATTGTAAATTGCAAAATCAGCTTAGAGAGTAAAATACTGAGAAACTGCCTGCAAAATAAACACTTACAATGAAAGTACAGGAACCTCTGGTGCCTTGTAATTTTAGTTCAACAGGATTTTGTGATTTTCCTACTGGTCATGGCAAGGAGAGAGATGAATGTGGCAATGACAGGCTGGGTACAAAGTAAAACTGCAAAGATGCTTAGGAAGCCTCAGCTGGAATAGGCTGATTGAGGAGATTTCTTCCCCCTAGAAAAGATTTTTGGAAAATGTGCATCTTCAGTCCCTGGTAAAATGGATTTATTCCATGACTTCACCCATGAGGCAGCAGCACAAACGGTCTCAAATATTGGACCAAACACTTTTTTATTCTCAAGCCCATGAAGAACCCCAGAGTAATTGTGTTCCTTCCTGCTTTGGGCTGCATTTAATTGAGCCAAAAAAAGACCCAACCTCACCCACGACTTGATCAAACCCATGAGGGTTTGGGAGCTACTATTGGAAAAATAGTTGGGAGTTCCTATTGGAAAAATAACCCAGCATCCAGAGAAAAAATCTGCTATGACTGTCAAAGTTCAGTTAAAAAAGAGAAAAAAAAAAGAGCAAAAAGACCAACAGGGCTTCAAGCAAAGTCCCTGAATGTGCCACAGAAATCAAATCCCAGCCAAGACATTGTAGGTTTAATATTTACAATATAAAACTGTTATTCTCTGTGAAAAGTCTCCACTGCACTGCAGCATTTTCAGAAACACTGACCACACTGTACAATAATTAGAACATGTTTTAGCACATGGATTTAAACCTGACTTGACAGACTTGGACCTAATATTTCTTCATTATTAATTATTATTCTGGAAGTTATGTCTTTTGTATTATTGGAGCCAATATTTATGTATTATTCAGATGTGTTTAATAATTAATATTTACAGTATAAATTCTTATCCATTGATGAGGCTGTCATCAATGGAGTCATTGGAATGCCACAAATGCTCATCCCATGAGCTCACCTGCTCCCTGCTGTGGATGTCCCACTCTCCAGGAGGGGTTGGCACTCCAGCACTGGCAAAGATCCTCTTGCTGCCTGACTTGGTGCTGTAGAGCTGAGCCACTGCAGGCTCTGAGCCCAAAAGTGGCACCTGGAGCTCCTCAGCCACAGCCAAATCGTCCAGGTGAGGAAATCCCCCAACCAGGTAGGCATCCCTGCCCTGCAGCAGCACCTGCAGCCTCTGCAGTGTCCTGGGGCTGTACCTGAGCACAGTGGCCAGGCACATGTGATGCTCCTGTAAAAAAACAACATTTATTCTTAGAAAAAAGTGCTTTTTTTTTTTTTCTCTTTCTGGTTTTTTTTTTTCCTCCCCCTGATTCCTAATGTTGCCCACAATAAATACATTATTAATAGCTGGCTGGGTTATGACCCATCCTGTAGCTTAGCAGTTTAAATTGATAAAAGCTGTTGGGGTGAGGCTCCATAATCGTGCACATCTTTAGTGGGTTGGGAATGGCCTCATTGGGAATAGAACTAATTACTCCACATCTGTATTTATTTGATCCATGTGGAATTATCCTTCTGTCAGTCGGCAGAGAGGCTGGTGGCCTTTGGATAATAGTGATTCATCTCAGCAACACTCCTGGCGTGGTTTAACTCCAGAGCTCCTAAAAATCAATAAAAAAATGAAGAATTCCTCTCCCCCTCCCCATAGCAGGGAATGTATTTCACATACAGTTCAGTGGTATTTGAAGTGATTCTCTGAGAATAAAACACTTTGATTTACAAAAGCTTCCAGTGCTTACAGTAAATTACTGAGCATGCACATTTCCATTCCACGGGGGCTCTGATAGCTGATCTAAAGGACCACTTAAGGACAGGGGAGCAGTTTTGTAGTAGTTTTGTTGTTTTTGTTTTTGTTTTTTTTTTTGCTTAAAATACAAGGCTTCCAACTTTTTGGAAGGAATTTCTCATTTCTTAAAAAAAAAAAAAATCAATTGCTGAACAAGCAGCTCATGACATATCCTATAAGCTCTGAATTTAAATTAAGAATATCACTCCTGGCAGGTGAAACTTCAAAAATGTTTTAAACAACACATCCCACGCATGGCCTGCATATATTCCTATTATTTTCCCAAAAATATACGCTGAGGAGGAGACAGGGATGGAGAAACGGCACAAGAGAAATCCACTGCAATAAACAGCCATGAACAAACAATGATCCCAACAAGAAGGAAATCATCTTTCTATTGAGATTTCACCTCATTTAGGCCTCTGGAAAGTATCCCTATATTTTCAGGATAATGAAAATCTTGGATTTTCCAGGGATTTCCAGCATTGAAGAACACAGGACATTTTCCTTCCAAGTCCTGGATGCTCATTGCCAGGGACTGAAGGAGAAATCCTGATTTCATTGCTTGGAAAGGGGGATGATGCTGGAAAACAACACAAGGAATCCCCTTCTGTCAGTCCTTGGTGCTTCCTCACACCAACCACAGCTCCAGAATGTGCCCAAATCTCTCTGTAAAGGAGTTGGACACACTGCAAGGACAGCAGGAATGGGACATTCCCCAAAGTTCCAGCGGAAAAAAAAGAGAATTACAGAAGTTTAAGGCTGAAATGAACAACAAAACAAGTGACCTGGAGCCCTTTTCCTTGCATCAGTTTTAAAGCTTTTAAAGTTAAACATTTCAAGTTCCTGATCCATGGATTTTCCCTTTACCTGAGCACTGGTCCAAAAGCAGGGAGCTGCTCCATCCCAGAGTTCTGGATGCAGGGAACAGGATCAATTCCCAGCCTGGGGCCAGAGGGGGATTGTAGGGAGGAGATTTGCTTTGTGTCCCTCAATAATGGATTTTACAGTTAATTAAGGAGGTCAGGCTGTAAAAGCTGCTTCATTCCTGCTTCTTGAGAGTGCCAGAGCTGCTGCCAGGATATGTGGAAGTGTGAGGGAAAAGCAGAACTGAGGGATTCCAGCAGGAACAGGAGATATGGGATTAAACCAAAACTCTTGGCTCTCAAACCTGTTGATTTTTGGTTTGTGTTCACCTTCCCAAGGTCCCAGATGTGACCTTGGCATCAGGATCAGCAGGAGAGCAAAGCTGCCTCCACACCTCAAGTGGAGGATCAGGGCCAGCTGTGCCTTTTCCACACATTTTCCTTGCATCCACTTCCACCAAAAGAGCCGGGGAGACGTGCAAGGCTGATTTGTGCTCCTGGAATTGCTAAAAGGAGCCCTCTGAAGTGGCCTTCAAGCCACACTTTCATTGATTGGGAATAAATTTCGATCCATTAGGTGCAATAAAAGCTCTTTATTCAATAACCCAGGAGAAAGATCCTTTAAAAAAACCTATAAAGCTCAAACCCAAACGGTCACTGAAGCCAAAGGATGACCAGGAGCAGTTCTGAGCAGATTCCTCTCCACACAGAGGAGAAATTCATTAAAAATGTGAATTATTTTATGGTAAAGAACAGATGTTTAATGAAAACAAGGTAGATTTTGCACATTAACAAGTGTATGGCACTAAAGGGCCATGGGTTACCTCAACCTGCTTCACCTAAAATCTGGTGTTGCCCATTCTCCTAACAGATTTTGGCATTACTACATAGCTGGGAGTTACTATTGGAAAAATTACTCAGCATCCAGAGAAAAAAACCTTCTGTGACTGTCAAAGTTCAGTTAAAAAAAAGAAAAAAAAGAGCAAAGACTTAAAGCAAAGTCCCTGAATGTGCCACAAAGTTTGATAAAAATGAAATCCCAGCCAAGACGCCGTAGGTTTAATATTTATAATATAAAACTGTTATTCACTGTGAAAAGTCTCCACTGCACTGCAGCATTCTCAGAAACACTGACCACACTGTACAATAATTAGAACATGGATTTAAACCTGACTTGACAGGTTTGGGACTAATATTTCCCTATATTTAATTATTCCTCTGGAAGTTATCCCTTTTGTATTACTGGAGCTAATATTTATCTATTATTCTGATCTGTTTGAAACTCCTGCTTCTGTATTATTACCTAACTTTGTTTAAGCCTTGCTCTTTTAAGGAGCTCTGCACTGGATTGAGTTGCGAGAACCACGGCAAACACAGGAATGATTGAATGCTGGGCTAGCCAGAGATAAAGTTTGAGTAATAAGAATGGTTTATTGCTATGATTTGCTTAGAGATATAAATCTATCAAGTTCCCAGTCCCAAGCACAGAGTCAGAAGGGACAAGAGCCTACAAATAGCCAATCTAGGACTATCTCAAGCAAGTCCATAAAGCTAAACCAGGATATTTATTTCCAATGCTCTAACTAGTAGTCTAATCAGTAAAGCCCTTAAACTTGCAATAATATTTCACTGATGTGTACCAGAGCGTTGCAAGTTATAAAATTTCCAATTTAATTTTACTGCATCCCTCAAGCTGTAGCAATTAGAAGACAAACTCACGGGGAAGCTGTTTATAGCTTCAGGGGTGAGAATTTTGAACCTGTCCTGCAGGTCAGCCATGTCCTGGGGGTTCCCAGATCTAACAGCTGCCTGCAGACCCAGGAGTTTATGGTAATACTGCAGTAACTCCTCACTCAGAGCAAGGGGGCAGATGTAGATGACGTCCACGTTGGCATCTGAAACAAAAGGGGCACAGTGTTCACTGCTGGGAGAAAGGTGCAACATTCCCAACATGATCCCAGCGTTCTCTGCTCACCAACAGCTTTCTAAACAACAACAAAAAGCACCGGGAAGAAATAAAAATGAGGTTTAATTCCCACATCTTAGTGTTTTTGGTTTTGTTTTGTTGTTTTTTTGTTTGTTTTTTTTTTTTTTCTGCTGGGCTTCAGCATTTCTCTGAAGACAAGTCAGCAAGGCAAAGGAAGAGCTGCTTCCTTGGGATTCAATCTGCAGAACATATTTAGGGCAGGATTTGGGAAGTGGTGCAGGGGGATTTTCTGAGCCTGACTCCCAGAAACATCAATGGGAATTGAGCTGCTTTAAAAACATATCCCATCAGAGGCAGTAAATGATAAAAACTGAGCCATTCAGTTGAGAAAGCTGAGGAAATTGCAATTTTCTACGCTGCCTGGATTTTCCAAGGGCTGTTCCCAGCCCTGTGCTGTCCACACAAAAGCTCACAGTGGGGGATCATTAATAACCATGGGCAGTGTGCAGGGCAGCCACTCCAGCACAGGGAGGAAATCTGCTTTTCCTCATGGAAAACAGCTTGGCCTCAAGGGCTGTGTCCACACAGAAGGGGAAAAAAAAAAAAATAAATCTGTAATACAGGCGGTTTTGGAGAATTTTAACCACTCCGTTCTGCTAAAATATTAATGTTAATAGATGAGCTAATGAATTAATGGGCCTTGAAGCATTAATAGGCAAAGAGCACTCCAAGATTTTGATCCCAATCAGTGGGAAGCCTTTCATTGTTTGATTGTGCATGAATGCCAGGGAGAAGTGCTAGTCCACGGAATGACTGCAGCAAAGCAAGGATTGGATAAGGAAACCCGGAGCCAAATGTAAGGAATGAGAGATCCCCTTGCTTGACTTGGTTCTGCCAGAGCTGCAGGGAAATAATCCACATTAAAAACGTGAGGCCAGAACTCACATTTAGCACGTGAAGTACCACAGAGCCCACAAGCAGAGTCTGTATGTAATTATTTATCAGATAACTTTTAAAAATAACTAATAGGAGAGTTCAGCACCATTCACCAGTCAATACTCAAGTGAAAAACTGACAGCTCAAGTGAATTTGGGGAATAAAAAGCTGCAGCACATTTTACTGCTGTAGCACTGCCCTATAAAGAGAGATAAAGTCTCCTTAGGACACAGTGGGGCTCCAGGGACAGCTTAACTCACAGGAGGTCACAACCAGCATGGAAATCCTCTGCTTTTCTAAAGAAAAACCAAACCAAAATGGAAAATCTCACTGCTCCTCTGCCAGGCACAGGTAAAGCACCTGATCCAGTTCATAATTTAGTTCATATTTCACTGGTTTGTATCTTCCTCGTGGTCTGTTTTACAGCAGAACCAATTGTCACGTTCAGAAATGAGGAAAAAGAAAATCTGTTTAATGTGTGACTTTGTCCCTTTAAGTTTCTATCATTTAAGAGCCAAAAAAAACCCCACCCCACATTAAAAAAATGAAAAAAACGAAACAGTGCAGTGGAAAAAAACCCAATATTAGTGCCTAGATAATATATAAATGCAATTACATTATTATTTTAGGCAACTGTAAATTTCTGGGTCTAATATATTTTTTGTTCCGAACTTGCTAAATGGCATTTATAAAATAATCATGATCCTGAAATATACATGAATCATGTAAAATATGTCATTCCAGGGAGCCAATGAAGTTGGTCACTGCTAAATAATATCCTTCCCTGCTTTGCTTAAAAGAAGCCTGTTAAGGAAAACAAAAAACAAAACAACTTTTTAAACAGATGCCTTTTGCCTCATTTGCTGATTCAAAAGGGGAAAAAAATCGGTTTAAATAAGGGCTTGGTCTTTTGCAGCACATCTTTCTCTCCCTGTGAGCCTGAATGAGCAGTGACAGAACGAGCTCCCTCATTTTTAGAACACTGAACACTTTGTGGTGCTCAGCAGCTCACAGGATGAGGCTGCTGCACCTCAGCAGCACAGAAGTACAAGCAGGCAGCAGGATTTTTTTTATGGATAGCACAGGCAGGAAATGCCACAATTCCTTCTCTGTGCTCTATATTTAATATTAATAATAATAATAATAATAATAATAATAATAATAATAATAATAATAATAATAATAATAATAATAATAATACTAATAATGATTTAAAAGTCCTTGTGCTGTTTTCTTTCACTCTGGTTTGTTGGGGGTTTTTTTTCCACTCTGGTTGTTTTGGTTTTTTTTTTAATCTTTCTTGGATTATTCCAGCTGGGGGGAATAATCAAAAAGCAGGAGGTGATCACATACCCAGGATGTCACAGAGCCTCCCCATCTGCAGGTTCTGCTGGAGAGGGAGATCAGGGATGTGCTCACGGATGTGCTGGGGATATCCTGGAAAACAAGGAAAGCTCCCCTCAAACTGCAGTCAGAAAACCCCTGACAAAGACTTGAGGGGAAAAAAAAAAAATCAAATTTCTGGATTCAAAAAAGCTGAAAAAAAATTCCTATTTCAAATCTCACAGCACTCATGGCAGCATTGTTCTGGATTTACTTTTATTACTGATGAAACTTCACATTTTCCTGTCATTTTAAATACAGACCTGAATGTTACAGCCCTACAGAGTTTTCTAATTTAACCATGCAGAGCATTTTGTTGGGAGTCTTTCATGTAGCTGGATTTTTTATTTTTTTTAAATTTGATTTTTTTTGTAAACACTAGGGAAGAAAAAAAAAAATGACACCATCATTAAGCAAGAATCCTGGTAATTTTGTCCTTCACACAGATAAAAGGCACCAAAGGCACTTCATTAAGGAGATGTCTCAGTGCTACCTGCTCACTTTGTTTGCAGAGGAAAGGTGACTGACAGCCTGTCTGAGCCTGGATTATCTCTTTGCAGGTCACAATTCCAGCTGGTTCCATGCTCACGTTCAAAAAAGACTGCAGGAGATGACAGCAGCACTGCAACTATAATTTTTCAGCCTGTAATTTTCAAATTGGTGTGATTTAAAAGGAATTGTGGTGTCTGTGCAAACAGCCACAACTGCACTGTCAGCTACCACCAGTGATATTAATTGTTGAATCCAGCAGGATTCAATCCCAATATTCAGTGTCTGGAATAAAAACTTGACCGATCCAGGAACAAGATCCTTACATTTCCACATATCTGCACATGGAAAAACATCAGAAACTCAGGGAAAGCTTAATGTGGCTAAAATCTGCTCAGTATTTCAGTGCTTTCATGTAGAAAACAGCAAAGTGGAGATCTCAGGCTAATTACAAAGCCAATTATTACAAGTGATCAGCATTCTAAGGTGCTGTGGCAACGGCACTTTGCACACAGAACGTGAGAAAACACAGAGAAATGAAAATTACCAGTTTAATTTTTGGTCATTTCTTACCAAACTTACATCCTGCAGTCAGCACAGTGGTACCCAGGCACTTGGAGAACTCATCTAAGTAAAAGATATTTATTTTTTTTTTTTTTTACCCCTCTAGTATTAAGCTACAGTAATTAGGAAAAAAGCTTGCTCCGAGTATTTAAACTTTAGTCTCAAGGCTTCATTTTGTTCTCTCACCCAGTTTTAAGGCACTAAAAATGCTGCCCAGTATTTTCAAACCATTTAAATGTCAGCCTCAGAATGTAGCTGATTTCCTTACCCTGAACTGTCCTCTTGAAAACATTGAGTTTTAAAGAACTGGGCCAAAAAATAACATGCGAATATCACTTGGAAAGCCAGGAATTATTTGAAAGGAATAACCAAGCGGCAATTAAATAAGTCAAAACTTGCATTTTGCTCTGTCTCTGCAGCACGTCAGCATTGTAGCACTGTCCTTTTCACAGGGAGGTTAATAAAACACCTTAAGTCACAAGATATTAATTTCCACTGGCATGACCCCATTAGATTTAATGAGGAATATTCACTGCTGGTGAATCCTTGCCCTCCCAGTGGACAGGATGAACCACATTCCTCCTGCTCCACCTTGAACATTCCAGACTCCACCACTGGACACCTGATCAAGCTGATTAAAGGGTTAATATTCCTTTTCTTCCAGTTTAACCCAAATGCAATATATTGTGGTGATCACAGCCTGAATGGTCCAGTGCATCTGTGCTATCAGCTCTGGTTCCTGATCCAGTCTGGGGAAGGAATTCCAAAAGGTGGCTGGAATTTGGGATGTGGACAAAGGAACACTTGGGAATGGGACTGGGGTCTGCATTAATGGCTCCAAAGTGCAGGGAAGTGCTAAAACAAGAGGAATTAATTCATCCCCCTTTCAACCTCAGCCATGACCTCAACACCCTCTCATTGACATTTCCTTAATAAATTCTGCTTGCCTCCAAGTGGCTTCTCCCAACACAGAATCCTCAAAGGTTCCTTGGAGAAAAGGAACAGCAGAGAGGGGGACAGGACACAAAAGGTTCCTGGGGCAGGAGCTGAAGGAGAAGGAAGGAGGAAAAGGAGCTGGGATCACTCCCCTTGTGCTCCCCAGGACCTGGGACAGCTCGAGGAATCCATCCCCAAGGTTTCATAAAACAAACTGGATTGTTCTCTCTGTACTTAGCACACTTTTGTGCCAGTAAATCTGATTTCAAGGTTCAAATTCATTTCTCCTCACTCTGCCTAACAACAGTCCTTAAACATTGGAATTTGCTTTGGTATTTTTTTTTAGCTATCCTAGAAATTCCAAGTTTTTGTCTGGGTGGAATAAATGGAACCATTTGCTCCTCCCAGAAGTACAATTTAAGCCTTTCACTCCTTTTTCCTGGAATATTTCCAGAAACTTGACATGAATCTGAAACTGCTGTGAAATGAGAAATCCACCCTCTTGGTTCTAATCACCATTTCTTGGAATTCCACCTGCAAGGGAAGAAAAATCAGACTCTGGTTTGTCCCAAATGCTGAAATCAAGGATGCTGAGCAGAGAATTTCAGATTTTATTTCTGATTTACAAAACTGAACAGAGAAAACACTGAGTAGCATCAAACTTTGGTTGTCTTCTTGTTTTATCTGCTCTGACCCAGGTTTTTTAGCTTAAATTTTTTTTTTTTTATGGTTGCAAAAGGCAGTAAAAAATAAAAATACTGCTGAAATTCAGCTGGCATTTTGCATATTTAGTCCTTTCTGACTGAGCCAAACGTTTGTTGTTTAAATTTTCCAGCTTCCTCCAAGTCTACTTCAATAATTCCTAATTTAAAAATATCAAATGCTCAGGAGCAGAATAATTAAACATACAAATTTTTTGTTGTTAGGTTTCAAAGGCTTTTTTATGTTTTTGCCTTTTAAAAATTTAAATATCAGCTCTTCTTAAAATTAGATCAAACCCAAACAGCTCAATGTTAATAACTTTTTGTTTTGTTTCTCAAAATCAATCTAAACCTTAACATTTCAAAAGAATAAGAAAAATTCCAAATATTTCCATCACGTTTTAATAAGCTTATCATGATTTAATCCATGTAAAATCCCTATGGAATATTAGAAATACCCAGATATAGCTGCATGTAATAAAAGCAAGCAGGAATAACTTTTCCAAACAGCACTTTCAAATCCCTCTTTCAAAGGGAAAATTTTATATTTTTTTAATATTTTAACCTACTTAAATAGGTTTTCTAATTTTCTAAAAAAAACCACCTGCACTCAAAATTATCTTTCTTACTTTTTTCTTCCTCGTTAAGGGGGAGATTCCACTCAAATCCTACATCTCCAAATTCCTGTATTTACAGCACACGGCTGTGTAAATCCTGGTACACAATCAGGGCCTGGGCTCCCTGTGAAGTGCTGAATAAAGTGGAATTTCCCTGGAGTTTCACCATTTACTTAAGAGGTTGAAATCATTTAAAAAACTTCTCCAAATTCCCAAATCCAGCAGAAGAACAGGAACATAATGATTAATTTTTGATGTCAGCCTGTTCTGATTATACTGAGGATTATTTTAATACGACTTTGAAAACATCTGGTGTGCAACAACTCTGCTGACTTTTGAATTCACACACCTAATTAATAACTGCTTTTTTTTTTCTGGCTAAATGCTCTCTCCTCCATGTTTTTGTTCAGTTTAGAACACTGGAACGTCTAAATTATTTTTAAATTATCCTGGATTCAGTCATGATTTAACCTGGGATGGTCACAAGACTTTAGGACAGGTGTAATTAAAAGGAGCTGTTGATCAAATGTATTTTTATGTTAAACACAGTCAGCAGGATCAGGGAATAAAGGGCTACCTTGGGCTGCAAAACTCAGAGTTTAAAACTTATTTACCATCTTCATTAATTCAGGTCTCAACCAATTCACTTTACAAAATCCTGAAGCTCTCAGGTCAATTAATTTGCTGTGTAAACACAAATTATAAATCCAGTTACGAGCGTTTTGACGAGGATTTCATGTTTGAGGAGATCATCAGTGCCTCCTAGAAATTCCCAAGAAATCATCCTCTCCATTTCTCCACACCTTCCACTTGGCCGTTACGTGGCACAAACCAGCTTCTCGGCTCCCCCCAATTCATAAATGTAATTAAATAATTACATTAGTGCTAATTAACATGAAACTGCGGATTATTTAAGCGCAAAAAAACCACTATTCAACTTCTTAATTATTCTTGTTCACACAGCATTTCCTTTTGCTCAGGCGCCCTAGGTGCAAATAAAGCATCCCATCTGCTCGTAATTAGAACTAAATAATTTCAGAGAATGTAGCTTATCATTTTGACTGCACATTTGATTAAAATCAGTGTACAAGCAATAATCCTGCCCTTCTATCGCTGCACCAGCACTGGTGTGTGTGTGTGCACGGGGCCCCGGCGTCTCCTGCAACCATTATCTGTTATTTCAGAAAGGGGGAGAGGAAAAAAAAGAGGAAAGAAGAAAAAAAAAAAAAAATACACACAACTTTTTAGTTCATTTCATACAGATGAAAGCAAATTACAGCAAATCACCTCTCCACTGAATAGAGGCCCCCACATAATGACTTTATTTGCTTAATCCCCAAATTAAACGGCGTTTCGAGCGAGGGCCCTGTGTTATTACTCTCATCATGTCGAGAACATTTTCCTGCCGAGACCAATTTGAATAAAACAAGGGGCCTTCCTTGAACTCAATCAAGGAGTCATAATGTGGTGGGTAATAGAGGTTGCTGATAGATTTGCAGGCAAAAGTGTTATACCTAATGATGGGATATGGATAATAGTCCTCCTGGAGGTCCTGATGCGATTCCAGTTGGCTGCCAGATGCTGAAAATCAAGAAGAGCATTGATCAGTGACAGGAAGCTGTAGTGGATTCATCTAGTCAAACTTCAGCTGTTTTTCCACTGTACAGTTAAGCCAGGCATAAATTATATTAATTGATTTAATTACATACTTAAAACATCTTCCCCAATTAATTTAATTAGGTGGCTACATGAAGCTACTGGCAGGGGAAGATTAGAGGCTGCTCACTTAATTAACAGAATATGAATGAAAAAAAAAGAAAGCAAACATAAATGAAATTGTGAGCACTAATTAAGAGGCTGTCTGCAAACTTAAATACTTTCTGACAAAGTGGTGACAGGAATGTAGACAAGAGAGGGATTTTTTTTTTTTTTTTTGCAGCAAATTAAGTGCCACAAGGTATATATAAGGAACTAAGGTAATGCAGTTAAAACATTGATTTTCTGACAGAACCACTGAAGCCAAAGAGAAGGGACATTTTCACCAGAAACACTGCGACAGATTTTGCAGCCACAAAGGCTGAATTGCTGATGAAGGATGAAATATGATCCTCGGACAAGCGGATGGTTTAAGGGAGGGGGAAAAAAAAACCAAACCAAACTGGGAACAGCTTCTTGCAAGCACTGAAGCAGGAGATGTTTAGAGAAGCAGCTCTGCAGTAACAGCTGGTAGCACCACACACCTTGGCCCTGCTGTAGAAATTCTCCAGGTGTCTGTGGCGTGCTCCCCTCAGGGCGTTCCTCAGCCGTGCCAGGTGATTCCGGGAGCGCCAGCACGAGCTGATCACACCTGCTGCCCACTGCTGCTGCTGCCCGTGGTCACAGCACCTTTGCAGCCCCGCAGCAGCCCCTGCACTGCTCCCCTGCCCAGCTCGGTGCAGGATCTTCTCCACACCTGACTGATCCTTTATCACTGACACGTTGTCATTTTGGGTGGGATTCTCTCGAAAATCCGAGTCCCGGGCGGTTTGTGCCGACTTCTGGCCGTCCATGGTGGCCAAGGGGAGGGTGAGGTCTTTGAGGAGCTTTTCTGTGGGTTCCAAAAACCCCACAGCTCTGCCCCAAGAGGAGTGATGGTGGTGGTGGAGTGCCAGGAAAGCTGGAGCTTTCTGGTGATCAGCAGCGTCCCAGTCCAAGCAGGGATCCTGGAAGGGTTGTGGGGAGAGAAGAGCCACAGATGGTGCTGTAAATGAGGGGTCAAAATGCACTTCTTTTGTTATTTTTTTTATGGCTTAACTGAGGGGATTTGTGCATCTGAAACACACTGATCCTGGTTCTGCCCAGCTCCACCACATCAAACCCACTGCCACACAAAAACCTCCAAGGTCATGCAAAACTATGAGCAATTTTAAAGAAATACATCAATTGCACCGAGGACTGCTTGATTTACCAAGTATAAAAATCCAACTTTACACTGATTCACTGGACTAAAAAGCAGAAAGTAACTGCAGTGGCATTCCTCCACTGAGACTGCCTCCACCTTTCCCAGGAGAAGGGGAAACATCCTACCATCAAAATGCAAATGGGGTAAAAAAAGCTTGGAATAGAAACATTCCAGCACTCCCTAATTCCTGGCAACTTCAGCCAGCAACTCATTAGCTCTGATTTTCAATCTGAGGGCACTATAATCACACTGTTTTTTTGGTGATTATTTTTATTTATTTCAACATCTCACCGATAGTAAGACAAATGGAAAGAGGGTATTACAAGGCTCTGGAGTGAAAGAACACAGGGAATGGTTTCCCACTGTCAGAGGGCAGGGATAAATGGGATTTTAGGAAGGAATTGTGAGGGTGGGGAGGCCCTGACACAGGGTGCCCAGAGCAGCTGTGGCTGCCCCTGGACCCCTGGAAGTGTCCAAGGCCAGGCTGGACAAGGTTTGGAGCAACCTGGGATGGTGGAAGGTGTCCCTGATCTTTAAGACCCTTCCAATCCCAACCATTCCCTGATCTCCATTTCTCAAGTTTCCTTTCTCTTTCATTTTCACACCTCCCCAACGGCACAAAAGTCAAAAAGCCTGGAGAGATGAAGGAAAACTCCAGAGAGTTTGTCACAGAACACAATAATTATCCATAAAAGAAAGACATGTCCCTTTTTCCACAAGGATCAAGAACAAAGAGCAGGCACTGAGCAGTCAAGGTCAAAGTCCTCCAGAGTCTTCTGTAAATATAAAGGGAAACACCACATTTGCTTAACTGCAGTGAGGGAAATGGAGATGAAACATTCAAAAACTCTTTTATATCAGTAAAGATAGTTAGTTAAGCACTGGAACAGATGGCCCAGGGAGGCTGTGGAGTTGCTATCACCCGAAGTTTTCAGAACAGGTTAGGAAAACAGCTGTCTGCAATATCACAGGTACAGGTAATTCTGCCTGGAGGTCTGGATAACCTCCTAACATGCTCTCTAAACTGATTTTCTAAGAATCTGTGGAAAAAAAAAAACCAAACCACAAATTTAGGTAGAAGACTTGAAAGAACAGAAATTGGGAGTACACAAAGCATTTGTTATTTTATTTCAATATTTCCTGTTTACTGGATGTGGTTCAAACCCTCCTGTGATTTCCAGTCACTTCCTCAACCAGCTCTGGTGAAGACAGTATTAAAACCACAAATAAAAACCTCATTATTCCTCACTGAGTGATTCATTCCATCAAATACCTGTGTCTGAGAGGGAGTGTGCACCTCAGATTCCAACTGCTGAGCTGGATACCTCCACTCTGGCTTTGATTTTTGTGCTGAAACCATGGAATTGCTGGATGGGAATGGTGGTATATTCCCTTTACTAAAGGAATATGGGCCATAAATGGCTTCCTTTGGCTTTGGGAAGGTGGTGGTGTCTGTGTTCTCAAGGTCCAGCTTGCTACTGATCTCTCCTGTACATAAAATAAAACATGGATGGCAGGTTTCATTCACTTGTTATCAGTCGTTCATTTAATCTCATGGCAAATAGAGGCCTGATCACACTCACGACTTACAGCACCACTGCCTTAACACAGAGCTTCGGATTTGGGTGCTTAAAACTTGAAATGTGCAGGCAGGAATCCAGAAATCCCTCCCAGGGATGAAGAAATCTGATTCCTACCCAGCTGCAAGGCACAGGATTTTCCTGTGCTTTGTGCCCTGCAGAATTTGGTGAATGCTCATCACATCATGTTTCCTTGGGAGATAAAACCTGAGGCTGAAGCTGGAGCTGCAGGTTTTCCTCAATGCTTTGTACTCACCCAGAGCTGATTTCTTGGGGAATTCAGGGCAAGGTGCTGCCCTGGACACAACAGGAGGGGCTGGCAGAATTCCCTTCGCTGCTGCAAGGATGAGCCTTTGGCCACTGAGGCTCAGGGTACCTACAAGAAGATGAGACTCCTGAACGATTCCAGCTAGGAATGAAAAGGAATTCTTGGCAACAAAGAAAGGATTAAGCAAAGGCAGACCCAAGCTCCACATCAACACTTCAAAAGCAGCGGTTTTCTATAACTGAAAGATTCCTATCTTTCAATAATCAATATTTTACCTTGAAGGAAGGTGAGCTGTGCCTATAAAAATTGACACAGACATGGAAGATATTGCACCAGTGCTAATTCTGAAAGATGTTTGTAGGTCTAGAATGATATGCTTGTACAATGCAATTTAATATGCAGAATAGATGAGAATTAACTCTTGTAAAGCACAATATAATCGTGTAATTATGACTATAAACTGATTGCTAAAACAACCCAAGCCTAGTGAAGACTGAACAATTAATAACCAGCTGTTAATCATGATAGTTTGGCTGGGATTTATACACGAACCTCCACCACACACAAAATTCTTCTTTGGCAGCAGCAGCTGGAGCCTGTGAGTTCCAAGAAGTGGCTCAGGATGATGCTCAGCAGGACACGCCCCACACTCCCCATCACCCCAAACCTGCAGTAAGTGGCTCAAAATTCATCCCTACCCTTTGTAATGTTTGAAATCACATTTTTTTTGGAAGTCTGGAGGTAGCAGGAAATTTAATCCTCAGCCTGCTGCAAACAGCAGCACCCAGGGGTGCTCACCTTTTGGGGTGACTCCTTCCACCAGGGGTAAGGGAGGATCCAGGGAGTGAAAGGCAGGCAAAGCCCAGGGCTTGGTGACTGTGGGACCTTTCCCTGACTTCTGACTGCACATCTGGGGAGAGACAGAACCTCCTTTAACACATCTGGGATTCACAGACACTCCTCTGCTCCTGCAGCAATGAATAATAAATATAATTTCTGCCCTGACTGTTTCATTGAGATTTAACAGTGCACCACTCCTTTTATTACTTGTGGAAACGCTACAGTGTTGTCTGCTGTTGTTACTTCAGTAATTTAAAATAAAGTTAATTAAATTTAATTGATGCCTTGTGTACTATTTAATGAAGGAAGATCAGGAAGTTTGCTGAGTTTTAAGGTGAGTAGTGTAAATACAGTGTTTCTTGACAGAAGAGTGTTAAAAAATATAAAATGCATACACAGGCAAGGAATGAGAAGGAAAAATAAATACTTTAAAATAGGAGCTTTTAACGAGTGATTATTTTAGCACAATCCAGGCCATGAATGGGATCTTGGAGCACTTTTGTGTCCTAATTATTGAATAACAGCACCCAGCAACTTTCTAGAAAGGAAGAAGGAACTCTTAAGAGGGAAATGAGACAGATCAAAATCAACTATTCCAGTCTTTTCCTCCCAATTTGTCTAACACTGCCCCACAGGAAATGAGGGAGAGAAAACCTGCACTTTTTATCATCACAGAGAACCTTTCATTTTAGTTCTGGTCATGAAGGAACATTCTGTTTTAAAGGGATGGAGCTGGATGAATCCTCATGTCCTGGGGTTCCAAGAAAACAGCAATAACCGTGGAGCAAAGGTTAACTTTATGCCAACTGCCATCTAAGTGGCTTGATACTGAGAAAAGGAAATTATAACCCACATTTTCCTGCTCACCCCTCAGCCCCAGCAGTTTGGTGAGGCCACAACAAAAAAATACATAAAAGGCAAGAAATTGAATTAAACAGTGATTCCTTTTTTCCAGACTCTTGTTGGTATAGCAGTGAGGCAGCACTGATTTTACTGCTGGTCAGTTTTATCCTAATTTAAATCCCAGTTATGAGGTTTTTGTTATGATAAACAGCACATGAAATATATTTATTTTCATTGTATTCATAGAGATTCATAATGAGCTACAAGGAAAAGGAGTTCAGGTGGAGTGTGTGAGTTCAAAAGCAGCCTGGAGGCTTGCTTTTGTTTGTTTGGTTTAATTGGAGATAGATATTTAATTCTTTTTTGCTGTATCCTTTAATTTCCATCAAGTCCATGGCAGGTGTGATGTTAAAACAAGGACTGATGCAGCAGAAATGTAATTTAATCTCTCATTTACTGCCCAGTGCCGTCATTCAGTAGGACAGGCAGCACAGTGGAACCACAGAGCTGATCCAAAACAGCTCCCCATGAAAATTCCACCCAATCCCTCCACATTTCCACCTTCCTCCAGCACCCTGATTGCCTCATAGGCTCCCTTTGGAATAATTCAGGGAGAAACCAAAGCAAAATTGCCAGACTGATCCCATTTTGGGAGTTATTGTCACTAAAAATAAACCAACACAATAATAATAAGACCTCAAAAATTTAATATTAAGAGTACTGCAAGGGGAAGGCTTACTTCTAACATCACTGCTTCATCATGAGCACTTTTAAAATTCAGTTTTGCAGGGCTGGAAAGGAGCTCAAATTGCAGGGCAGACCAAGGCTGACTTGCCTTAAAATATGCTTGGAGTGTGCTAAAAAACTATTTTTTCATTTCAAGTGCTTCTGAGTGTAATTAACCTGGGACACAAGAAAAACAATTCTATTACCCTTTCTAAAGTGTTTTTCTCCTGTGGATAAACCTCTCCCACTTTGTTTTTTCTTTTTGCTTCATTTTAAATAGGGCACTTGTTGGAACACCACAGGGATTTTTCTGATTAGTTCTCGATTTGTTTTCTTTTTACCTAGCAATATTTAACTAGAACATCTTTTTTTGTTGTTTTTGTTGGGTTTTTTTGGGTAAATATCTTTGTAAGTATTTTTCCCTCCAGTAAAAAAACAGAGACTGGTATTAAATACAGAGAAAAGCTGAGTATTGTGTACCAAAGCAGGGATGGAGAGATGATATTTGGTAAATAAATGTCAGAAAATTTGAGTGTTTGATAGTGATGGGGAAAAAGGGGATATAATAGATTAATTTATCATTCCATCCATCTTCTCCAAACTGTCATATTTGTTGTTGAGAAGTTCCTGTCAGGATTTGATGGACACAGCACTTCCCCCTATAAAGGGAAAGAGGAAGCACAGCAAAATAAAATCAATGAAGCTAAGGTCGCTTTTCAGTATATTCAGGAGACTGTCAGGAAAGGGCTTGGAAAAGGCAAGTTTCATTGGAAAAATTTGGAATTGCATCTTTAACAACAAATCTTCGTGTTATTCTTACCTTCTTCAAGCTCTTAAAGTAATCAGAGATGGCTTTGAACTGTCAATTTCCCACATATTTGGAAAAGTCAAGCTTTGCCCCTTTCCTGACCTACTTGCTCTCCAGCTCTCCCAGAAATCCAGATCAATCAGAATTCCCCCCAACAGGTGTGAAAGAAAATAGAGGGAGAACTTTGGTGAATCCCACATCTGCTCTTTGAAACAGGCACAGAAGGGAGTGAGGGAGATAATTGCTGGCTTGAACCACAATATGTTTTCCAGCTTCCAGCAGGCAGGGATGTGGAGGAACAAGTGATTGGAATTCAGGGATGAGCCTCCAATTCCTGTCCAGAGCCAGCTGCAAACCAGCAGCCCATGGCATCCCAATCAGGCAGGGAGTTTTGTCAGGGAATGCTGAGATGCACACACACAGCTCCAGCAGCTCTGCCTGCACCCCTGCCTTGTAAAATGACACTCCATCTCCAATCCCAGATGACAAGAAGTGGATAAAAACTTAAAACAAATGGTGACCTTTCAAAAGATTAATTTGTTTACCAACAAAGCATTCTGCGTTTGTCAGGAGAGATGGGGGTGACCTTCACGTGCCCATTTCCAGGTTGAGAGGATGCTGACTGCACTCATCTGTTAACTCAGCTCTCCCTCACCAATTATTTCCTTTTTACTTTTAGTGACAAGAGGATTTTATTCAATCACCGCGCTGCTTATTATGATTACACACCGTGATACAAATGCAAGGAGCTCTCTTTTGATTTACTGTAGTGTGACATCAATTTGTTTAAGTCTCATCCTGCCACCACTGCCAAACTCTGCTTTGGCTGTAATTAGTTTAAAACAATCAGGTTTGGGGCACCAACAAGACCTGGTTTTCTTCTACAACTCCTTGCAGTCACTTGAAATGGAAGGAATTGCCCTGCCTCGCTTTATAATTTTGAAAATGAATACACTTTCAGGGATAAGCATTAATGATTAGCAGCATGCAAATGCTGAATAAAGAATGAATAATTGAAGATATGATTAGAATGGTTGTGCTCAAACAAGTGAGCGTAAAAAAAAGCCTCAGAATCACTGCCATCACCATTAGAGCCACACTAGATAAGATGCAACTCATAAAGGCTAGAAATCATCACCATATTAAATTCTAGCTCATGAATAAATGAAAAGGTTCCTAAGTTTACAGTATAATATACATTTATAAGAAAACAAGGACCCAGAAGTGCCAGTATAATTCTATAACAGAACAGCAGTCCTATGAAAAGAGAAGGTAGAGCTGTGAATCTTTTCTACATTTTAGCAGTGCATCAGAATTATTTTTGCTGCAATTCAGATTACTGTTCCTTTGGCTGGATAACTCCATGGGAAGAATGCATATTTAATAATTATCCACTCATCATTTTTCATCTCTTATCCAGATATAGGCTGCAAAAGAAAGTGATGCCCAATGTGTGTTTCAAACAGAATTACAGCCCTCATTTTAAAATAACTCCAGAACTTAGCAGAGGATGAAGCATTATTATTAGACCCAAAAAGGTCTAAAAGGGCAAACAGTTAATTGTTCTTAGTTTCTATGATAAAACCCAGCATCAGCAAACTTTACAATACCAAAAGAGCAAGAAAAGACATCCTTTTTGCTGAAACAATGAAATCCTGACTGACAATTTTTCCAACTCCCGGAATGGCAGGACAATAAAAAGTCCGGGTAGATTTGTGCTTGACCCCTCGGGTCGCCTCAAACCCCGACTTTTTAACCTCACCACTCTTTCAACCGCTCAGCCCTCGTTGAAAACTCCTAGAACAGGCCTGAATGGCGCGAGACGAGCAATTAGTTTTTAATTTATTGGGGTGAGGGCGATTTTTCCAGGGATTTTTTTGGGGGGGGAGCCGCTCGTTGACCCCGCGGACGCCCTGAGGGACGTGCGCGAACGGACAGCGCCCCCTGCCGGCCCGCCCGCCCATCCCCTCAACCGCTTCAATCCCAATTTTATCCGAATTAATCCAATTCTATCATTTTAAAGACCCGAAGCCGCGCACAGATTCATTGGCGTTACTACTAATAACCATACACATCATATAAAATCCCTCCTTTAAGTGCTGACAGACACCACCTTTACCAACAAACGCGTGGATTTTTGCAAATACCAACTGCAAAAATTTTACAGCCAGCCAAGGCGGAACGTGCCAAACCACACATTGGTGCCCTAAGATTCGAAAGCTTTGAAGAGAATAAATAAGAGAGGAAATATCTGCTTGGTTTTTAAGCCTGTCAGCTCCTCGGCAAGTGTAAATATGTATCTGGGAGCCTGAGTAATTCACATTAAATGCTTATAATTTAAGTCCCCCAATAAGTTCTCTGTGCTCAGTGCATGTTTCAGGGAGAGTGGTAAAACACATGGCTCTCTGCAGTCGGATAATATTCCTCTCTGTGAGCCTTTTAGAGTGGTTCTAAAAAGCTATTAGCCATGATGCTTTTCTCTAATTAACTCTATTATCACAGGGTTAGACAAATCACCTCTTAGTCTGGGCAACAGCTTCCCCAAAAAAATCATTTTTTATAAGTGGCAGCTCACAACTGTGCCATTCACAGACTGCCTTTGTGTTGTTTAAAACCAAACACCCCAGAATCTCTCCTGGAGCACTGGCCTTGCTGCAGGATGCTTCTGTCACACAAATTAAATTGTAGAAGAGCATCCCCATGTGAGACCACTGGTTGTGTGGACCACAGCGCTGAGCTAAATTTGTGAACATAATTGATTTTTTGGAGGGATGGCTGTGCCTGCTCTGTTTTTTTTTTAGAAAGCATTCTTTGCTAAAAATACCATCTTTACATTCAGCTGCTGCAGAGCAATTGCAGAATTGGCAGCAGAACCGAAATTTGCAGTTGCAGGAGGGAAATTTGGAAAAATCGAAACTTGCAGAATTTGGACATTCTCAGGGCAGAGAGAAAAATGGGCTTTTAATTCTTCCTGCATCTTTGGGTCACATCCAGAAATCCCCAAGCTCCAGTTTATCTCCTCTGCCTGATTTTCCTGACATTACTGACCATGCACATCCATGTGTATTCATATTTTTGCTGGGTTGGGATCTTGGGACATAAACCTGTTACATTTCAGATTTCTTTGCCCCAGTATCACCACTCAAAATGTTTTGATCCTTAAATATCCATTTAGGAAAATTTTATCAAAAGGATTTTTTTAGGATTTAGGATTTTTATCCTATTTATAAATCCCATTTAAGACTTTTTTAGCAAAAAGCAGGAAATTATGAGGAAATTACTTTCATGTAAATATTTTATTTAGGACTGATAAATATTAACTGTAATAGTGCAAAGCAATGCATACAATAACACCATAAAATAATAAAAGTCACTTACAGGAGCAGATTTTTTCTTAGTTATGAGTGGCAGCCTGGTCTCATCATTGGGATGTTTTAAACCAGCTTTATTATCCGTGTTCTCTGGGTCAAGCATAATTTTAAAATCCATTTCCACCTGCTGCTGAAATATAGAATAGGGATAATCTTAAACTAACTGCACTAGGGCTGAAGTGTTTAGAGGCAGAATGGTGTAAACTCATAAAATGATGATAAAAATTAACATTATTTGACTCCCCACAGAACTGGGCAAACAACAAAGCGCCTTTGCTTAGATGGAAAACTTTGTAAGGACTTGAACTGTTATCCAAATGGACACTTTTTTCAGACTTTGTTCATTTAATTCCATTCCCAGCTGTAGAGTTTCCATACCTGCACACCTCTGGGTTAAATTTGGAGTGGGAAGCCCAGTCAGGTTTGATTCCCTGGAGCTGTGTTGTGGTTTGCACACTCGCCATCCTTTGGGAGGAGGTTCCCTGTGCTCCCCACACAGGATTACAGGGATCCAATCCACCTTGGCTGGGTCAGGGATTCAGGAATCACTGCCCTGATGGACCAGAACAGCTCATTGACTCCACGCAGGCACAGCACTTGATTATTAGTAAATGAGGAATTAAAAAACCCTGATAGTAATCAGAGTTAAAACATAGCTCTTAATGCACTCTGTGATCTGCATGGAATGAGTTTGACTATTCTGCTAATAAAAATCACGATGATTTAAATCCCAGTGGACAGAAAAAAGACTTTACAAGTTTGTTCCTGTTATAAGAAATACCTAGGGCATACCTACAAAACCCAGAGGGATGCCCTGTGTTTTTTATTACAGCAGAAGTTTCTTAAGTTGAAAATACTTTGGTGTATATTCTATTGTATAAACATAAAAATAAATCCAGGAAAATTCCAATTTATTACAAATAAAATATGCCATAAAAAGTTCAAGAATCATTAGATGTGTACTTGAACTACTGAACAACTGTGTTACTTTGTGAAAGCACTAAAAATGGTTTAATTTATTTATCTGCACTACATATTCTCTCTTCTTTCGATGGTAATTACAAGCAGATGTATCAATGAGATGCTCATTTAGATTTGGGGTTGTAAGAACACAAGTTATTATCCAAGCCAATTACTCTTTTACCCACATGGCTGCACAGAGACAGAAAGTTCAATTTTCACCTCATCAGTGCTTTTGTGGTATTTATTTTATGACTATAACACACCGTTATGCAGGGAGGAAACTACTGGTGCTATTAAAAAAAAAATAGAATTGGGGGGGAATTGAGCACCTTTCAATTAAAACAGGAGATGATTCCCAATGAAAACTCCTCACTCAGGCTGACAGGGAAATGATCAATGCAAGGGGGGAAAACGCCTCACAGGATAACAAGAATTGGAATTATTAATAGGAAAACACCTGACAAAAGTGGCTGAGTGGGAAGCGCCAATCCCACACCTGCATGGGTGATACTGGAATCTTTCCCAATTTAAATGTTATCCTGGGCTGGGAGAAGGTTCCTGCCTCAGCTGCTCCTTCTGCTGAGGATTTTTTAACACTTTCAATGGGGTGTTATTGAAATGTTATTGCCTGGGCAGTCAGGGCATTATGGGATGCACAAGACACCAAACACTGACTGAATTGGCCCCTGGCAGAACAATCAGGGGGTGATTTCAGACCTGGCACACACGTGGGGCTGATTTGCTGCACCTCTGCACGGTCAGGGGCTCAACTCGAGGCAGGACCAGCTGCTCCTGACAGGCACCAAAAGGAGGAGTCCTGCTTGAGAGAGAAACAGGCACTGAGGTTCCCAAAATGTACTTGGATTTTACCTGTTAAACCCACTCTGCTTTCACCCAGTTCTCTCCAAATGACTCTATTTAAATATGCATTTAGCAAAAGTAAAACCACAGGAGTCAGCAGAGCACTGCTGGAGCCTCTTAGATTTGTATTTACATTATATTTTTTTTTAAACTTAAAATCAAAATAGGAAATGACTAAGCTAACTTTTTCTAGGTCAGTACTCCCATTTGCTTTACATGATTATGTCACCTCAGTTCTTGTGTCTTGCTGCAATAAAACATGTTTCACTTACCACTTAGGGGGCTCTTTGGAATTCACTTCTTTATTATCAGCTGAAGAAAGAGTTAACACTTGGCCATTTATAATATTTAAAAAATTTTCAGCGTGTTTCTGTTAGAGTGAAAAAAATTATGTTTAGCCTATTACAAAGACATAAGGGATGTTAATTTTATTTATCTCTGTTCACTAAGCAATCCAGGTCTTTGTTTGACTGAAAAGTTGATAAACTTTGTGCTTTTATGAGACTAAAAATCTGGTTTTGGCTGATGGGCACAAGATCAGTTCATTCTGATGACCCAGAAAAGGGGAGCCATCATTCTGAACTGTAATGTCTGAGTGATCTCATCAGCTGCTGATTGGAAAGGGATCTTGTAAGACAACAAATAAGTGGTCCAAGTGAATTATTAACAAAGACTTGAATAATTTTCTGGATCTGTTCTATTTTACTTACTCTCAGCCCAAGTTCAGTCCTTTCAGTGGCTTTTCTGAGGTCACAAATACCCACGGCTTCTGCATTCCCTTTCAAGTTGGTTTTTTCCATTTCAAGCTTCTGAAGGTCTTCTTGAATCTAAAAAGCAAGTTAGGACAAAAATCATACCTGTAACCAAACACCATGGGGTTAGGTAGGATTTAATTCGAATTAAATTATTCCTAAATACAGGAAAAAAAAGATCCATACGCCTTCCCATACTTCTGTACCATTAAAAATAAGGGAATACAAAGCAAATGACTCGAAGTCATTGATTGTAGAAAGGCTGGAAAAACTCAATTTTAAAACAAACCTCACAAAGCAGTGACAACAAACTTCAGGACTGAGACTCTCCGCTTAAGGAATGACGTTTCCTCACACGCGTGGCACAGGTGGTTTCACGGGGCGGGGATCTCAAAAGCCTTAACGAGAGACAAAACTCCAGGCAGCCTGTGAGGAGACCACACCAGCCCATGTCAAACCCGTGTATTTACGATAACTAAACACCTCCGAGGTCTCAAAACCCGCAGTATTCACAGCCCGAGCCCTGCTCCGACACGCACCAGCCGCTGCCCCTCAGGCAGGGCCGGACCCCGGCGCATCTCCCCATGCCCGCAGCAGCACCGGGGGCGCCGCGCCTCAGCCGAGGGATAACCCGGGGTGCTGAGGGATAACCCGGGGTACCGCGGCAGCTCTGCCGGGGCAGGAGAGGCCGCTCCGGGGAGGAAGGCGCCGATCCCGGCGCAGTCCGAACCCACCCGCCCGCGCCGCTCCCGCTCCGCCCGCGGCCATGGCGGCGCCGCCTCACCCGGCAACGGGACGCGCCGGCCGGGCCGCACCATCCGCCCCACCACGGCGGGGGGGGGAAGAGCGCATCCAGCGGGGGCCGAGCCCGCTCTCCGCCCGGTGCCGCCCGGCTCCTCCCCCCCGCGGGCGGTGGTAGCGGCGCGGCGGAAGGGGCGCGGCGCGGGCGCCATGGCGGCGGCAGGGCGGCCGCTGGCGCTGCTCACCAGCTGTGCCGCGGGCTTCGCGCCCGAGGAGCTCGTCAAACGTGAGTCGGGGCCGCCGCGGCGCCCAAGCGGGCGGAAGCAGGGGCCGCGGCTTGCCCGCGCCCGCGGGAATCGGGCTGGCGGCGGCTCCTTGCAGCCCCGGCCCTCAGCGGGGTTGTTTTCCCCTCAGGATCGCAGTTCTCCCCTCAGGGTCGCTGCCGTCCCCTCACGGTCTCAATATTCCCCTCGGGGTCGCTGCCATCCCCTCACGGTCTCAATATTCCCCTCGGGGTCGCTGCCATCCCCTCACGGTCTCAATATTCCCCTCAGGGTCGCTGCCGTCCCCTCACGGTCTCAATATTCCCCTCAGGGTCGCTGCCATCCCCTCACGGTCTCAATATTCCCCTCGGGGTCGCTGCCATCCCCTCACCGTCTCAATATTCCCCTCAGGGTCCCAGTTTTCCCCTCAGGATGTCATTTTTCCCGTCGAGGTCGCAGTTCTCCTCTCAGGGTCTCAGTCCCCCCCTCAGGCACGCAGCCCCGATCCCTTGCAGAAGGTGTCAGGAGCCTCCTTAGTGCTTTAAGGAAATCATTCACCGGTTTCTCAGTGCGGAAGGACTAAAAAGGAAAGCTAAAAATTCTGTGCGTTCTGCAGCTGGCAGAAGTGCAGATTACACTGCGTACCGAGTACGCAGAATTCGTTCAGTAGGAAGTGGTTTTCCTGGGAACCAGTTGCCATTTGTAGGGCTCAAAAGGCGAACAGAAGAATAAGATCTGATAGTAGAGGAAAGCAGGGTGGAATTTTTGGTGGTTTTAGAATCAAGGGACTCCCAGGAAGAAGCTGTTCAGAACTTGGTGGGTTCCTCGTGTGAGGACAGCGCTGGTTTTTAGGGCATTCATGAACACTTTGCTGTGTACATTGAGATTTAGAACTCAGCTCCCTCATCCCTTCTCTGGATTTGTTTCTATCTCTTCCTGAGCAATTCTTACTTAGGACCTTACCAAGCACAGTTCTGCCCCCAGCAACTGGTTCCCTCCACCTCATTAAAGCACATTTTGCAACAAAAATAACAGTATAAGATCTGCAGTCAAAGGCTCCTCTGCCAAAGCAGCTGCACGACATTGAATTATTTGAAGATTCCACACCAAAAAAATGTTACTAGCTTATTTTTGAGGAAGGTGTAAGCAAATTGGAAGGAATTATTCTAAGTTCCTCTAGGTTTCCTCTTTGATTTGAAACAGGTGGAAAAGGTATTTAACCTGAGAAAATCTTAAAAATTAACTTTTTTTTTTTTAACTGGTACTCACTTTGAAGTGTCTCAGCGTCCACTGCTCCCAGTAAAAACTGGAGTCTTGTCTGTGTGCTTTCTGGCTGGGTTACATTAAAACCCTCCTGAAAGAAATAAAACCATTTGATAAAATAAATCCCATCAGCATTTTAAGTCCCTGCTTTGTGTGACAAATGAAATGAAATCAGGTGCAGCAGATTGTAAAACCTCCAGGGACACTCGGGCAGGGATGGGAAGGGTTTGTGGGGTGAAACACCCTGTCACAGCTTCTCAGGCCAATTCCAAGACTTTTTCACCTGTTAAATAGAAACTGGCTTCAGGGTGAGAAGCAGCTGATGGTACATTTGCCAGATACATTTTTATTTGTTCAGGTTTCTGCGGGGTGCTCTGAATGCTTTAATTCCTGGGACACTTTTTGTGGCAAAACAAAACTATTCAAAGTGCTCAACACAGATCTGCCTGTTGTTATTGTGATATATTTGTCACAAAACAGCAGATAAGATCGGTTCAGTTCTCATGCTTTCTGATGTGATTGTTCTTCCTTTTCTTTCTGGATTTTTACCACTCCCCTCCTCCCCCTCCCCAGCCTCTTTGGGTTCTCTTTACTCCTCGGTGTAATTTGAGGAGTATTTTTGATGGTTTATTCCACCAGGTGGCTCTCAAGGCCCAGAATGTGGGAAGTGCTCCGTGTACCTGGCAGCTCTGAGGATGTGGGGCATTAATTCTTACACCACTTAATCTCAAAAACACCAGGAGGAGTGATCAATACCTTAATCCCTCTGGAGA
Organism: Chamaea fasciata; assembly: GCF_029207755.1. Classification (NCBI taxonomy): domain Eukaryota; kingdom Metazoa; phylum Chordata; class Aves; order Passeriformes; family Sylviidae; genus Chamaea; species Chamaea fasciata. The sequence goes on along the minus strand of NW_027094099.1, from coordinate 19,022,190 downwards.
AAAAAAAATTGCAAAAACAAAGTTTTAATAATGAAAAAAAGAGTTAATAATTACTAAGTACACAGTGTGCTAGAAATGCTTAAATATCACTTGGGTATGACAGAACAGGGAAATTACTGCAGGAGAGCTACATGTGGTTCTCTGATTATTGAACTCTTCTGAAAAGTTATTTCTGGTCTTCAGCTCCCCTTTTTCAAGAGCATTTGCACTTTCAGAAGACTTAAGACTCAGCATTAAAAGTGGGAAGGATTGTGAAATTTTACAATATTGCCACGTCCTCTCTTTTGTTCAAAAATCATTATTTCATTTCTCTTGTCTGTATGATACAATATGAAATTAAAAGCCAATATTGAAGTCAGGAAAACAAGCAAATATTTTTGTAATTAGCTGAAAATCACTTCCAAAAATATAGGTCATAACTATTGTCTACTTCGTTAAAAATTAATGAAGAAGGGTCACAACTGATGAGCTTGCTGAATGGTATAAGCCAGTGACTGAGTGCCTGGAAGTAATGAAAGTTTGGGAGTTCTGGAGCTGTGTGACAGCAGCCAGGACTGAGCCATGCTCTGATCTCCTGTGTCAGTTGCTCTTTAAAGGTTTTCTGATCCAAAAAGAGCAAAACCAGCCATGGGATAAAGCGGAGCAGGGGAATTACCTAGCAGATGTGTGATCTGAGTGCAGCCCAGAGCTGTGGGGCTGGAGCAGCCAGAATTGCCCTCACCCCATCCCCTGGGATGAGGCAGCTTTTACACACTGTGGGACACAAACCCAGCACGTGGATCCAGCAGCTGCTGGTAACTCTGAGAGCAGCATTTCAGGACACAGCAGGCACAGGATCCCCAGGGGAGCCTGAACTCAGGTTTTAGTGACACCAGGCAGCTCTGCCAGTGCCATGAGCGTTCCCAGGTGTGTTTGTTGTGCTGCAAATGGAGAATTTTTGCATTCCTGTCACCCAGGGAGCTGCTGGTGCAGGGCCAGGCTGTGCTCACACAGCGACTCCCGTGGTTTTCCAGCCTCTGCACTTCCAATGCCTGAGCACTCTCATATGAAAGAGAATTAACTCACTCATAACTCCAAAGGGCTCAGTTGGACAAGCCATCTCCTCTTGCCATATTAATTTGCTAGATCAATACTCTCTAAATTAGACACCAAACTATTCTGGCTGAATTTCCTGCTTTCATTAAAATCCAGGCTGTCTTAGAAAGAGATTTCTGGAATGCTGGGGTGGTAAATGCAACCCTTAAAACAAATTCCTGCATCAAATGAGAACTCAGGTGGAGTTGCAGTGTGTATTTCTTTTGTAGTCTCTGCTTGTTTGCTCTGAAGACCAAAATCTGATTGCTCCAAGTGACTATTTTGGGAGAACTCGTGGCAATCTGCTCAGTTCCCTGCCAGGAGTGATCAGGCTCTTGTGCAGCCATTCCTTACAACCCCACAAGCAGCCTGAGACACCACAAGTCTGAATCCTTTCACCAAGTTCCTGAAGCCCTTTGAGTTTAGTGTGCAACATCCAGTTTTACTGGGAGAGAAGTTTCACAGGGAATTGGCAAAACCCGGGGATGAGGGATGAGGGATGGGTAATCAGCAGCACAATGGGATGAAAGAAAACCCCTTAAAATACAGGAACAAGCAGCAGGTAATAGGAAATGGGACATGGCCTCATTCTAGCGGTGCTCTCAGACCTAAATTTGTCCATGAACTCTTAAAAAAAAAATCCCTTACAAAGCAAATGTGAAATTCATATCAGCTTTTGAAAACCTTTTTATAAAAAGTTCTTTGTATCCTTGTTAGGGTGACTGACCCAAGTGACTTCAGAGCTGATTTTCTTCCTCTCTAAGTCTTCCTGCTGATTTCCTGGGTTTCAGTCATTTCTGTGGACTCTTTTATTCTTAGCCTCTCATGGCACTGACTTGTAATTCTGGTAGCTCGGACTGATTTTAATTTAATTACTTATTTTTAACTGTCCAAACATTGATAAAGGGAAATATACATCATTCAAAACAAAACCTCTGAGAATACAAAGCTCAGAATCCAGGTTTGGTGGTGACTCAGGATCTGTTTCCCCCCAGCTCCAAAGTGAGGTGGGTAATCTCAGCATGGAATATCACCTGATTAAAGACCAATTACTCTGAAAACTAATTGCCATCCAAAAGAAAACAAAATAAAACTTGAACCTGGAAAAGTCATTTAGATGTGGCACTTCTTATTTTAAGAAACCCAGAGAGGAGATTCCTGTTTCATCCTCTTGAGTAGGAAATGGCTGCAGGTTTCTGTTTCCAAGGTCACATTTCTCTTTTAGATTTTGTCTCCTCCTCAGGGCTGCAAATAATCCTGGTTTACAACTCTCCCTGCCTCCTGCCCTGTGCTCATTCACCAGATCTATTTCTCAGCTTTGCAGTTCAGTTGTAAAAATCACTGCAGCCTTGGCAAGAAGGTTTTCCTGCCTTTTTACTAATAAGCTACAGATAAATTCAAATTCACCTCCAGACTGTTTGGGGAACAGCCTGTTCCAGCACCTCCAGGAACTCTCTCTCAGTACCTTAAAATACAAATCCTTGAAAAGCCATGTCCTTTATCCTTTAACTCTTCTGCTGCCCAAGGCAATTCTGGAAGACTCAAGTCCATTTTAGAAATAATTGACCCGTGTTCCAAAGTGTCCTTTCCCTCAGGGAATAATGGGATGCTCTAATTCAGCTCCAGGAGTGTTCCTGGGCAGGTTCCTCCCATAGCAAAGCACTGGACTTTAGTGATTGAGCTCCTACATGGAATTTAATGGGAATTACAAGTGAATTGTAGGTTTATTTTCTCATTAGTTACCTTTTGGGTTTTGGTCACAGTTAAACAGATCTTTACAGCATGCAAGGGCTGTGATAAAGTTTAGGTTTTCTCACCATACATCCTGTTTACAGGCACTGAGTTGGAGGTTAACACTTGGATAGGCATTTCCAGGAAAACAAAAGCCTTTCTGCACCTTCTGGGCTGTATTTCATATTGAAAACTAGAAAATAAACTCTTTTGAAAGCTGAGTAATAAAATCTGGGACAGAGTAACAAATTGAGTTGAATTTTTAAAGCTCTTCATTATATCCTGGTTTATTACAGTAAAGATGGATCGGTACTTTTCTAGACAAATTATGTTCTTGATGCTGGTTTTTAGCCTCGTCCTCATCCCTTTTCTTTCCTGCAGGTATCACAGGAAGAGATGACCTCACTGTGGGTGCAATAACAAGTGGAAGAGTGAATTTCTACCCCTGGACTATAGATAACAAATATTACTCTGCAGACATCCACCTGTGTGTGGTGCCAAACACATTCCACGTGACAGGGGAGATTGCTGAGGCCGTGCAGGCATTTATTGTGTACTTTGACAGCACAACAGTAAGGCTCTTCTGCTTCACCCTCCTGCTTTATCTCCCTACCACAGAGAGAACCAGAAATCACATTCTCCATCCATCCCCTTTAGGCTGTTCTAGTCATTGCCAGAAGGTCAATATTAAATGCTGAATGCTAAATTGCCCTGCTAACAGTAGCAGCAGTTTCCTTCTCTCTTATTGCTCTCCTCCAGCTGGAGAAAGGGCTTTTCAGGAGTCCTGATGCCACCATGGCAAATCCATCTCCAGCTTTATTCCCAGCTGGTGCTGCTTCTTAAAGGCTCCTTTAGCACAAAATTTAGGGAGCTAAACATAAATTTTACCTAACATTGTTTCTACTAAACCAGCAGCAGTGAAAAGTGGTTTAGCAGAAACCAGAAAGATTAAGACAGAAAAAAACCCCCAAAAAAACCCACCAAAACCTGTTAATTTATATAATTCAATTCTAATATTACTAAAAACTATAGTAGGATGTATTCCAAAGAATACTTTTCTTTTCCCCTGTAGAAGACTGGCCTGGAGGGTGTCTCAGAGTGGCTTCCCCTGACAGAAGAGTGGCTGCCAGAGGTGCTGATCCTGGTCTGTGACAGAGTCTCTGACAACGGTAGGAGACCCAAAGAACTCCCCTCCTCACCTAGAGCCATTAACCTGCATGATAATTAACTTCCTAATTACAGCAACCATTGCTTCTCAGGTCTGGGTGAGGCTGGCCTGCAGAGCTGCTGGAGCACAGGCAGGTGACTCTGGGGAGCAGGAGCTGAACCCTTCAGTGGGATGTGGTGAAAGCTGAAGCAGAATTCCAGCAGATTGCTCAGAGTCAGCTCTGTGCCCTGCTGCTGCAGGGGGACCCAAAGGAGTCCCTGCTGCTGGGCGTGCATCATCCTGCTGAAACATGGGCAGGGCTTGGTTGCTTAATTCCATTTTTTTTTTTGACATTTGGACACTGCACACACACATTTGCTGTGGTTCTAGACAACAGCAAGCTGGGACGTGCAGATGTGTCCCTGCAGCTTCATTCAGTGTCAAATCCAGAGTTAACAGGAGTCTTCATTCACACGTACGCTGTACCCCTGCAGAACCATTTGATTCTGCTCCTCAGTTCAAGGAGGTGTTTAACTCTCCATTTCCCTCAGTTCCAAGAAGGAGTTTAACTCTCTATTCTCCTCAATTCCAAGTAGGAGTTTAACTCCCTATTTTTGGAATCCACAGTGAATGGAGGATGATCCATGCCAGCTCCTATAACTTTCCCATACACTCCAGAACAAGCAAACAGCTTTGGGGGAATAAAACACAGCAAAATATTCTGATAAGTATGCTGATACTCAAATCTGCACCTTAAATACCCATGTTTGTCTCCCAATTTAGGTGTAAACAGACAGAAAGCTCAAGAGTGGTGCATCAAGCATGGCTTTGAGCTGGTGGAGCTCAGCCCTGAGGAGCTGCCTGATGAAGATGGTAGGTCTGCTGCTTCTCTTGCCATTTTGAGAATGAAAATTGCCCCAAAATAATCTTCTAAAAAAAGTTATGCCCCTTGCAGTTGTTGATGTGCCACATGATTACAGCTCCGGGTTGGTAGGGCTTAGTGTCAGCTGTAAAAGGTCAGGAGGAGGAGGAGGTTATTTCCTCTGAGAAATTCCATTTGTCCCCTCCCAAATCCAGCTGCTGTTTATGCAGCACCTACATAAAAATAATATCTGCTCCTTTTTCTGGCACTGCCCTAGGACTGCATTGTAACGTCAGAAGTTTATATTCCACTTGGAAAATCAATCTAAAGAAACATTTTGCTGCGTGAGGGCAGAGAAATTCTGGTTTTAAAAAGACATCAAAACTGTTTTATACTCTCTTGGTACAAACGGTGACATGATAGGCTGAAAATGGCAGGTTGTTAAAAACATTTCAGAGCAACACGAGCTGTTACACAGGAAATAAACCAGTTTCAGAATCACTGGCTGCCCAACATTTATAACTTGGAAAGAAAAAAACCAAACCAAACCAACCCAGCAAGAAGAGTCAGAAGTGTGATGTTCCACTCTTGAAAAGTGACTGTGCATTTCCTGACAGCCTTATCAGCATCAGCTTTATCTCCTCACTTCAGTGACACAGAAAAGCATTTACACCTCACCTCTCTGGAATAAAATGAGATAACTGAGAGGAATTAGTCACTAACATTTGCTCTATTTCAGGTGCTCCAAGCACACTGCAGCCACCAAAAATAATTCACTATAAAATCCTCAGCTAGAGCACATCCCATCCCTTCCCCCCTTTAAAAGCCTGCTAAAATTGGATCTTGAGTAGCTGAGAAGTTCCCTCTCTCCCCACCAAGCCTTTAAAAATGTTTCCTTTTTTTGTTTTAGTCAAGGAGGGAGATTCACAGCTTTGATTCACAGAAACTGGGAAAATCAGAATCGAAGACTCCTTAGACTAAACAAATACCAAGTGCTCTAAAAATAGGAACCTTAAATCAAGTTATTTTTCTATAATTGTTGTAAAGAACAAGCCCTTTACCATTTAAATAATGGGAATAATAACAACTCAGGATGTTAATTCTTGGACTATTGGGATACATGTTCTTTCCTTGCTGTTTAATCTGGTAGTTGATTCACTGTGACTCATGCAGAGGAGGAACTGTGTTCCACTGAGTAACTTATTTACCCCACAAACATTCTGGGTGAGTTACAAAAGGCACAACAGATGCTGTAAACACGCTGGGCCAATCTCTGTTCAAAATTCTGACATTTCAGGCAGCTCATCTCAAATAAACTGGAATTTTGGTTTTGACTCATTGTCAGTTGTTTGCACGGTCAGGACCAGAGCTCCAAACTGAGACTCTTGGTAATGACTCTGATATCAAAGCAAACAGCAGCATCACAGAGGGCAAAAAAATCTGATTTCAGCCTGAAATTCATTTCTGAAGGCAGTTTCAATTACTGCACCTGTCCCTGAGTCACTTGAGTTTGATTTCTGAACAATCACATTTTTGTACCCAAAGGATTGTTTGGGGTTTTGTTTCCCTTTGTCAACCTGCACAAACATGGGAAGCTGACTAAACTGAGGAAATGGGAAAACTGACTTGATCCAAAGTGGTGTCAGATCTTTTCAGTAAAGGAATTAAAATCTGAATAATGCTTTCCCTGAGCTTTCAAGTTCCTGTAATTCCCCGGATTACTGGAACTTTTGGAGATAGATATTGTGGGGACAGCTTTACAATATTCCTCTCCATTTTTTACAGCCATCACACCCTTTTTAAATGGTTGTCACATGTTCTTTACTTTCCAAAAGAAAGAAAAATAATTTTAATACCTATTTTCTAATACATTTCTATGCCTTACAGCATTGTAAAAGATCCAAGTTCCTTTATCTGTTACCATAAAACTTACTCAGATGTCACTTAATGTAGGCCTCCTGCTAAATATTTAATAAAAAGACTTTAGATATCTGCAGAATGCTGAGCTCACAGTTCATTATCCCTGGGAGTTCAGCCCAGGAAGAGGCATTAATTTACATTTACTTGGCTTCTCATGAATCAAAGGCGAAAAATCCGCGTTTTGTACCAGGGGCAGAATTTATAATGACCGAGAGAAGACAGGACAGGCCTTCAGCCCCACCTCTGGAGGCATGTCAGGGATTTTTGAGTTGTTTTGAGGAGTTTTTAGAGTCACTCTTTGTGTTTTGGTGCAGATGATTTCCCCGAGTCCACCGGAGTGAAGCGCATCGTGCAGGCGCTCAACGCCAACGTCTGGTCCAACGTGGTCATGAAGGGGGGTAGGTGGCCCTGGGGCCTCCCCTGAGCCCTGCAGGAGCTCCAGCTGAGCAGCTGCATCAGCACGGACACAGCTGGAGCTCTCTGGCTCCTTCCCCAGGGAACAGGAGGGTTCAGGCACTGCCTTCATCCCCGCTCGGGGTCCTGATGAACTCAGGGGCAGTGGGGGAGGCTCAGCACACAGCCCTGCCATGCTCTGGCTTGGGAGGGACCCTAAAGCTCATCCTATCCCCTATCCCAGGCTGCTCCAAGCTCATCCAGCCTGGCCTTGGACACTTCCACCCACAACTTCTCTGTGCCAGGGCCTCACCACCCTCACAGGAAAGGATTTCTGTGTGAAACTTCCTCCTGTTCCCTCTCTACTTTGACTTAAATATTCCATTAATTCTGCAGGTTGCAATGAAAACTCAAAGTTTGTTCCCCCAAACTCTAATAGGAAATAGGTTGTAATTATCAGCTTTAGCAGATTGGTAGATGATTCAGTGTAGAAGTAAAGGTTAAATTCCACATTTGTTGTAGGGAATTTTTGTTGGTTTTTTAAATTTTTTAAACTAGGGATGAGGTTTGGTTAAGGAGCTGTGTCAAACATTTAAGAATTATTTTTGCTAAAGAAAACCCCATTTGAGTACATGGAGACAACAAAATTTTGACAACAGTGCAAAAAAATGGGCAACCCCAGATAATTTCCTGAGAAAGCTGATTATCAGGTAGAGCTAGAATTTTGGAAAAATCACTTCAGCCTTAGACTCATCAGAAAAGGAAATGCTGTTGATGCAAGTGTAGATCCTTCCATTTACTTGAAAACCTTTATTTATCTTTCTAACCACACAAACTGCTGCAGAAAATGTAGGAAGATGAAACTCTTTATAAGTTCTTGGCTTGAAATTCCTTGTTCACAAAGCCTCATCCCACCGTCCAACGCCTCTCTGCTCCCTGATGTCCCATTTCCCACTGCTGTGGTTTCCCCCTTTCTACAACAATTAACTGTGGGATGATTTAAAGCACTGAGAGGCTGCTGGTAATTTCTGTGCCTGCAAGGTGCTTGCTGGGACTCAGCGAAACCAGGATGAGAATTATTAAACTCCCTTTTTTAATGCAGCTTTTTGAGGATTTCTTATTCAGAACGCAGGTTCAGGTGGGGTCTGATTCAGTGTAACCATTGCAGAGAACCAGGTAACCTTGGCAGACGGTGTCAGGTTAAAAATAGAGTTCTTTTAACAACATATTTCCTGTGTTTGGCAGATGCCACCTTACAGAGCAGCAGAATTTAGTCACACCTTCAGTTCTTCACAGGGGGGAAATCCCTGCGCATCACTGGTGTGCTCTGGAAAGGTCAAACTCCTTGAAAAATCCAGATTTTCTCTGCACTGCACCAACCCCACACAGCACTGCTGCATCACCACAAACCCCTCAGGAAGTGAGCTATATTTGGAAGGTGTTGCAGCCTGACTGTGCCTTCAAAGAGAAATCATTGAGCTCATTGGGCTTAAAATAAAACCTTTTACAACCTGTAACATATCTTTTGTTTTCAACTTCCTCCAGATCCTAGAAACTGGCGGCCATGTAAATCCAACTTCAGCTTTTCCACTGAATGACCTGCAATTCCTGGCTGGTTAAAAACCATGCAGGGAAGAGTTAGCAGAGACCTTAAAGAGAGTTCCAGTAGTAAATGTGTAGTAGCAAAGACTCATAGCACTGTTAGGTGTAGCTCAAAAACCTATTTCCTTGAGAATTTAAATTTGCAGACAGAGGAGGAATACCTTTTTTCAAGCACAAACATCAAGCCCGTATTATTTCATTGCATTGAGCCCCAACACAATTCTTCTGGAGCTGCAGGTTTTTTCACACAGCTCTTAGTTAAAATTTGAAACTTCAGATTTTTTTCTCTCATACAGATCCATAAAAAGGATTTTTAAATGCAACACAGTTGAATTAGAACCAAGTTTCCATCAAGTGACCGATCCCAGGTGCTTTGTGAGGAAATAGAGCAGCATTATCTCTGCTCAAAGCCAAAGATACACTCTTACCTGGGAGTCTCCCAGGAACAAATCCTCTCTGGAGCTGGTGTAAAGTTGGTTCTTGGAGCTCCCTTCAGCCTCTGGAAGTTTTCTTGTGCAGGAGAGCATAAGGGATTCTCCAGGGAACACATTTCCCTCCCCACAGAGGTGTTAAACTGCTGTTGCCTCCTCTGTCCCTGCAAGAGCCTCTGTGACAAGAAGAGAAACCATTTCCAGCCTTCTGAAAGCGGCTTCTCAGCTTCTCCTGCTTAAATCCCAGCTTGAGTGAGCCCAGGTGAAGCTGCTGACCTCAGGTGGGGCCAGGAATGAGCCTGGCTCTAATCACAGCCAATTAACCTGATTTAGGGAGGCCATTTAAACAAAGGGTGAGTTTTGATGTGTTAATTCCAGGTTTATGTGTAAGGATCACCATGTGTCAGCTGGAGACAGACCGGAGGAATGATAGGTACAGGCAGTGGAAAACACTTGGCTATGAAACAGGAATCTGGGAATGCTGAATCCATGTTCAGAGCATCAGGAGTGATTCCTGTGAAACTACATGCAATCATGGAATGGTTTGGGTGGGAAGGGACCTTAAATCCCATCCCATTCCACCCTGCAGGGACACCTCCCACTGTCCCCGGCTGCTCCAAGCCCCAGTGTCCAACCTGGCCTGGGACATTGCAGGGCTCAGGGGCAGCCACAGCTGCTCTGGGCTCCATCCTAGCCACTGACTCCTCCAAGAAGGGGGATGAGCTAATTCTTGGCTTTGCTGCCTTGAGAACACTGTGTAAGGCATCACCCACTTCCTGAATTGCACCCACAAGTTGAAATAACTTCTACATCCAATAAAAGGAGTTTATAGGAAGGGATTTTCAAGGGTGTGCCTGCAATCAAGTGTTGTGTCTGCCTCCTCCCTACCCAGGGACAAAAAGCTGCTGTTCAGAGATCCCTGCTGCACCTTCCAGGCTTTTCAGAAAGGGGGTGACATTTGTGATAATTCTGGCTGAGCTTCTGTGGTGTTGGAGGAGGGAATGTGGAGCCACCGCCGTTTTCCTGCACAGGATAAACTCTAATCCCAGCTAGGATCGAGCTCCATGATTAGATCACTGCATCCACCCCTCTGCCAGTGTGGGAATGTTCTCTCTCCAGGACATTCTGCACTGCAGTGTCCAACCTTGCTCCAGATGACTCAGAAATTGGCTCCATGTCCATCCTCACAGCTTCCCTAAAGCCAGCTCTCTGCTCAGCCCCATGGAACTTGGGGAAGCTGCTTTGCTTTGGGATGCAAATCCCAAACTTTGATCCTCCAGTTCCTGTCCACTGACCTGACAGACTTCATGGGCAGCTGAACGTTTTCCAGGGAATTCCTTCAGCTCCACTGATTCACTTCTCCCCACCCCTTTGGCCAGGGATCTGTCAAAGCAGCAAAAGGGGATAAAGCAGAGCCAGTGGCCCCAAATACCTGCCGGGGCTGGGGCAGAACAGATCAGCTGCAGGAGCAGGGGGCAGGGAATGGGGGCTCAGGATTGGGATGTGTTTGTGTCAGTGCTGGATGGGCTCAGTTACACATCCAGCCCCTCAAAAGGAGAGTCTGGAGAAATGGCAAGGAAATTTGGACAGAGCATCCCAGTGACGTCACCTCCACAGTTGAGTCTAGAGCTTAGTCATGAGCGTAATAATTCAGAACATACTTCTTTTAAAAAGTAATATTAAATCTTTCTTCTGGCAGAAGTCATTGTTTCCTGGCTATTTCTGGTACAAAAACTTCACATTATTTCAGTTTTAGTTGACTGAAATACAAAGGTTTGCAGAAAAATCTCCCGAGTGCCTTGTCTAACTGCAAATATTTACTGCTCACTGCAGGGCCAGTTTGTATTGAGTAGTAAAGTGACTTAGAAAAGCCTGACTTAGTAAAAAACACCTCATCATATCACCCATTATGCACATAGCTTTATATAAAACAGCTTTTAAAATACAACCAGTTTAAATTAAAAATACTGCACCACATTTATTATCTTAGATGACTCTTTAGGTTTCGAAATCACTTTTTAGGTTGGGTTTTAAAACAGCATTGAGATACACCCTAGGCCAGCAGTGGGGAGAAACCCTGGATTTGATGGATGAATCCACCCAGGAATTCTGAATTAAATATTGAACAAATTTTCTTTGCCATTATTGTCATGCTCAGCCTGTTCAGACAACGTGTGAGCAAAAGTTCCCATTTCCTTTCCTGAATCCAACCCCAAACTTGGCGCTGCTGCCCATGGAGGTTAAACCTGGGCACAGGAACAGCAAATTCTGCTGCTGGATTTTCCAGCTGCTCAGATCCTAATGGAGCAGACTTCCAGCAAGCTTCTAAAAGATCCCACATCTCCTGTGCCTCACACATCTCATCCCTGGGAGAAATATTTCGCAGCAAACGTTGCTAACACAGTTTAAAGCTTAGAGCTGATGTGAAATTCCTGCTAAAAATCTGTTTTCAAGTGCACTGGCAGTTCTCCGTGGTGCTGTGAAATACTCCCACTTGGCCAGTCCCAGCATTTGCAGTAATTTTGTGCTTTGTTTGCAGACAGGACCCAGGGCTTTGGTCTCCTCAGCACCTTGGCAGGAGCAAACAGGAGCCGTGGCTGTGAAGAGACCCCGGAGACAGAAGTAAACAATAATTCCAGTAATTCCAGCAATTCCTGCTCTGCTCAGGCCTTCCCTTATCCATGGGCTGGTGCCTGGGACCTCCCCACTGTGCCATGGAGGAAAGAGCACTAAAAGCTCATTCAGGATGGGTTTGATTATATCCAAATTATCCCCTTTTGGGCAGAACAAAACCTGTCATCTCATGGTGTTATTGGAAAAACCCCCAGCAAATCCATCCTGAAATCCCTTCATGCAGCACCAGTTTCCAGTGTTGCAGAAGTGGCTTTTCATGGCAGTAACACCGAGATAAAAGTGCAAGGTTTGGAAGGAAAAGCAGGTGATGGATACTGAAATGTCTTTGTTTCCTGACAGTCCAACCCATCCCCAGGAGACAGGGAAGAATCCCAGCTGGATGGTGGAGAGGATGGAGCTGGCACAAACAGCCTGGAGCCCGACAGTGCTGCAGGTGAGCTGGGAGCATCCACACCTGGCAGGGCCGGGCCCACGGAGCCCCCCTGGCTCCTGCTCAGGGCAAAGTGGGGCACAAAGGCACCGCCAGGCCCAGCAGAGTCCTTCAATCACTGCAGCATTCCAGGAGATGGGATTTCCTTACCAGCTCCGTGTGAGATCTGAGTGTGTGTTGTGGTCTCATCACTCCTGCATTCACTCTGTGGCTGTTTCTGGACAGATCATTCTGGAATCGGCAAGAAACCTTCAATACTGGATGAGCTCATACGTAATGTGTCACAGGATCATGGAATCTGGGATATTTGGGGTTAGAAGGGACTTAAAGCTCATCCCATCCCATGGGCAGGGACATCTCCCACTGTCCCAGGCTGCTCCAAGCCCCAATGTCCAGCCTGGCCTTGGACACTTCCAGGGATGGGACAGCCACGGCTTCTCTGGGAAAATGTGCCAGGGCCTGCCCTCCCTCGCAGGGAGGAATTTCTTCCATAAAATTAATCAGCCCTCTAACAATCCCATCATTTGTCTGTCTGAGCAATCAGTAAATTAAATCAGTAAAATAAAATTCTTACGACACCGGAATTTACAAATGGGATTTGCAGCTGTTAAAATCCTGGTTTTTCTGCTGAGAAACCAGAATCATTTCTCTTCAGCCAAGCTGTGTTTCAGATCCCATGCTGGATATGGACATCCAGGAGCTGGCCAGCCTGACCACCAGGGATGGAGACCTGGAGAACTTCGAGAGGCTCTTCTCAAAGCTGAAAGAAATGAAAGGTAACGCACCAGGAGAGATGGACCTGAGCTCTGGCACCTCCTGCAGGGGCTCAGAGAGAGCCAGGAGTGACTTGGGAAGCTCTGAAATTCCTCTTCTCCTGCCTCAAGTCCTTAAGAAGTAGCTGCTCTTTCCATTCATTTGCCCTTCATCTTGATAATGCTCTTGAAATCAGCAAATATTGCTCTGGGAGTTGCCTAAATGTGCAGGAGGTGCTCAGGGAATTCCCAAATCCAGGCACAGGAGTTGTTCCTGTCCCTGTCACTCGTGAGCCTCACATCCCAAATCCTCTCCTTCCCACAGACAAAGCTGCCACGCTGCCTCACCAGCAGAGGAAGCTGCACGCGGAGAAGGTGAGCCTTGGGAATTGGGGTGGAAATCAGGAAAATGGGGTTTTTTTCTTTCCCAGCCACAGTTTCTGCTCGTGATGAGTTCCTGGATTTAGAGCAGGGAGAACAAACCACACAGTCCTAGGGAAGACTTGTCAGGTATCTCCCCAAAATTGAATAACCTGGAAGTTTGAAATACCAGGAAATCCCGGAGCAGTTTGGGTTGGAAGGGACCCTGAAGATCATCTCATCCCACCCCACTGCCATAAAAAAAGCCTTTTCCCTGTGTGAATTCTGAGCTGAAAGCCCTGCAGCCACTGGTGGTGCTGGCCACCCTCCACAAGCCAATGGAAAAGTCTGGATCTCCTGGAAAATGTCACGGTGCCTAAAATCGCTCAGGTTTGGTATCACAGGTGCCTCCCATGACCTGAATCGTTGCTGAAATTCCTTCAGCTCAGGGAGGCTGTGCTGCACTTCCACACCTGGTGGCCAGATTTAGCTGCTGCTCAGTTTCTGCTCTTTGGCTGGGAAATACAAAATCTGCAGTCATTTGATGGGAATTTTCTCCCTTTCCCATCTTTTCTTTTTTTTTTTGCCATTGTAGGTGGCCAAAGCCTTCTGGATGGCGATTGGAGGAGACAGGGATGAGATTGAAGGTCTCTCCTCAGATGAAGAGAACTGAATTCCTCTGTAGCTGGGAGTGCCAGAGCAATCCCAAAGGAACGAGCCTTCCCTGAATTAGTGTTCATTGCCAAAAACCCCATTTAGCTGTAGCTGCTTCCCTTGGTGACAGCGTTCCCCATATTCCACATTCCACAGCATCTCCTGGCTCCAGAGGCTTTGGCTGATTGTCCTTTCTCCTCTCCCAGAGGACTCTGGAAGGTGACACGTGTGTGGCTCAAGGAAATAGTGATGAGTTGACATTTTTCAAATGAACATTTCTTATGATTTCCTCCCTGAGGTTTAAATAAACAAACGTGCTCCCAGTTATCTCTGCACACAGGGCTGGGGCTTGGGAAGTGACTCCTGAATTCCAGACTCCAGTTTTCAGCTGTAGGGCTCTGGGGTGGTTTCATGGAGCTTTTCCCAGTTGAGCCTGAGCAGATGTGGATGAGCCATGAGGAGGAAGAGCTGAGCTGTGCCCTGTGGGCGAGGCAGTGCCAGCGCTCCCTCCTGCCAAGTGCCAAAGCCATGACAAGTGGCCCTGGGCTCAGATCCTGTTTGGATTTTGCCTGTGTGAGGATGGGAGCCTTCCCTGGAATGTCAGGTGTTGTCCACACTCTCTGCATTCCCATTAGAAACTCAACTTGGGATGAAATGCCAGATTGCAGCTGCGGCTCCAGGGGTGGAATCCCCTGCCCAAAGCCGCTCCGAGGCCTGGCAGAGTGCACAGAGCTGCTCTGGGGAGCTCTGGCCTCAGTTCCCAGCCCTGCATCCCAAAGCTCAGTGCGCACACTGCTGTGTGTCCACCCGGCACAGGGTTCAGGAGGAATTCCCTTTCCCTGGATTGAATCCACGTCCACAGCGGCACAGGGCACAGCCCCTCTGGAATGACGGCGTGGAAGGAATGTGGAGCCTGGTGAGAGCAGGAGGACAAAGGGGAAATGCCACCCTGGCTGCTCCTCTGCGACAGCCACAGGCAGTGATCAGTGGGAAGAGGATCCAGCAGATTCCCATATGGAAGAGTCTGGCCCTAAGAAACTTTTCCTTCTCCATCTGAAAACCCACCCTTGTGAGCGCCCTCAATCAGGAATTTCACAATGAACTTTTCCAATGTCCCCACAATTCCCCAGGATGAGTCTGCCATCAATGATTGGGTGGCTTTACATCCTGCAGCCACTTCCACAGAGCTCCCTAAACTCCCTTCTGAATGATGAAGCAAAAGTGAACGTCAACCATCAGTTCCTTGGAATGCTGGGAATCATTTCCTGGGCTAAAGCTGCAGCCTTTAAGGACAAGGACTGAAGCCTCCCTGGCAGTTTGGGAAGTGTTTCTCAGCTGAAGCCTGAGCAGGAGCTGCCCCACGGTGAAACTCCGGGTTTGGGAAGAATCCTGGAATACAGGGACACCTTCCCAACCAGCTGCTGGGCCTTGCTGTGACTCCTCCTCCCATTCTCCACGTTTTTCCCAGCACAGAGGATGTAACACAGACCTGGAGGTGCCTCATTCCAGGTTTCCACGGTGGTTTCATGGTAGTTGAAGATTTCTTTCTGCCCTTTCTAAATCCTTGTTGTGCAATGGAGATAAATGGCCACAGTGCCAAGGGAATAGAGGGGAGGCAGTGAGGAAAACAACTGCCTTGGACGCTTTATAGAAACCCATTCTTTAGACATGTGATAGAGATGTGACTTTTTAAATTTAATGAGATCATATCAATTAAATCCAGTGCTTTGCTGCCTTTTTATGAGGTAGCAGCAGCTCATTGCCATCCTCAGAACTCTTTCAAACATGATTTATTGTAAATATGGGTCTTGTGGGGGCACAAATCACGGAGGCAGGAAGTGTGGCTGGAGACACTGGGAAATAATTTAAGGATCCTTTGAGGTTGTTGTGTTGTGGTTTAAAATCAAGGTTTACTTTGCTGGTGGTTATTTTTTTGTGGGGGTTGTTTGGGGTTTTTCGGAAGAGACCCTTTGGTTTTGGCGACAGAATTTCTTTACAAAGTAAGAAGTTACAGAAATGAATAAAGGGGGCATTAGTGGAAAAGCAAAGCTGTGTCTGTCACTCGCTTCCTCTTTGTGTAGCAACAACAAAAGAATTCCCAGTTGGTTTCCACAGAATCCCGGAGTGGTTTGGGTTGGAAGTGCCCTTAAAGGCCACCCGGTCCCACTGTGCCAGGTCTGACATCCATGTCCCAGCTGGGAGCTCCAGTTCCAGAGCTGCTGCTGCTGCTGCTGCAGCATTCCCAATCCTGGGCTCCCATTCCCAGTCCTGACTGCCGTTCCCAATCCTGGGCTGCCATTCCCAATCCTGGGCTGCCATTCCCAGTCCTGGGCTGCCATTCCCAGTCCTGGGCTGCCATTCCCAATCCTGGGCTGCCATTCTCAATCCTGGGCTCCCATTCCCAGTCCTGGGCTGCCATTCCCAGTCCTGACTGCCGTTCCCAATCCTGGGCTGCCGTTCCCAGTCCTGGGCTCCCATTCCCAATCCTGGGCTCCCATTCCCAATCCTGGGCTGCCATTCCCAATCCTGGGCTGCCGTTCCCAGTCCTGGGCTCCCATTCCCAATCCTGGGCTCCCATTCCCAATCCTGGGCTGCCATTCCTAATCCTGACTGCCATTCCCAGTCCTGGGCTCCCATTCCCAATCCTGGGCTGCCATTCCCAATCCTGGGCTGCCATTCCCAATCCTGGGCTGCCATTCCTAATCCTGACTGCCATTCCCAGTCCTGGGCTGCCATTCCCAATCCTGGACTGCCATTCCCAATCCTGGGCTGCCATTCCTAATCCTGACTGCCATTCCCAGTCCTGGGCTGCCGTTCCCAGTCCTGGGCTGCCATTCCCAGTCCTGGGCTGCCATTCCTAATCCTGGGCTGCCGTTCCCAGTCCTGGGCTGCCATTCCCAGCTCAGCATTCCAGAGTTCCTGCAGCTGAAGCTCTGGGATGGCAGAGACTTCCCTGTCACCAGCTTTGGCCTGAACCACATTCCCGGCAATGGGAATTCAGGAATTCACTCTTTACTTTGGCCGAGGCTTTGAGGTTTTTAATTCTCCCGCTGCCCATTTCCAGCGGGACACCGGGATCCGGGTGACCACCAGCAGAGCCCCCGGCTCCACACGGATTCCCTGCAGCCTGCTCCAGCCCTGGCAAGCCCAGCACAAAGCCTGGACCAGACCCTTCATTACCACATGGCTGGAAAGCCGAGTGGAAAAAGTGTTCTCGCCAATCCTGTCAGGAAAAACAACCCAAGAGCAGAGAATTCCAGCGGAACCCTCGGGGGGCCGTGAGGAGTTCACAGCACGGATCGCCGTGTGCCTTGGCTCCTTCCCGGGGCTCTTCAGAGAGCGCCTGCCCCGAGGCGATGGAATGCCAGGGATCTGTCACTGTCCCCGCGGTGCCACCTGCCCTGCCCCTGTCCTCATCCAGGGGCTGCTGGAATTCTGCCCCCGGGCATCGCGAGACCAGGGCTCAGCACGGAATTCCAGCCTGGAATCTGTTCCTTCAGGTTTTTCTCCAGGATTTACTGGCTGGACTCGTGTCTGCAGCTCGTCCATGGAGGCGCGGCAGGAATTCAGGGTCTGCTCATGACAGGACGCTGCGGGCCGAGCAGGGAATGCTCCTCTGCAGCTCCTGCTCTCCTGAGCTGATAACAGCGTTCCCCGATTCCCTGAGGTGATAACAAAGCTCCCCAATTCCCTCAGCTGCTAACAGTTCCCCAGTTCCCAGCCCTATGGTGGAATTCCAGTGGCAGTTTGAACCCGTGAATGCTCAGCTGTGTCCGACTTCTCCAGGAACTGGAGCACAGAACTCCACTTCTACTCACCCTCGAGTCCTGTCAGTTAAAAGAACTAAATGCAATTTTAAACTTGTTTTTTATGTATTTGGCTTTAAATCCTTGAAGAGAACTGTCCCAGCTGTAGAAAGGACGAGGGTCTTACCTGTCACCGAGCCCTGGTGTGCTTTACTGGGAACCTTCACCGCACACACCTAAGGATGCTGCTGTGTCCCAATCGCCTGTCGTGGCAACACCCAAACTGTCCATCTGTGTCCTGTAATCCATTCCTCCAACAGCCTGATTTGCTCAGGAGCCTCAGTTTTCAAATCAAAGTTTATTAAAATGTCAAAAACAGACCGTACAGTTCCACATGGCAAGGGGAGGGCGTACATGGGACAGGCCTCGAGTAACAAACGCAGTAAAGGCTGCAGGGGAGCGCAGGAGGCGGCACAGCTGGGCAGGGATGGGGAGCCCGGGGAGGAGCTCGGAGCTGGGAACACAAACAGCTCCTGGCGCCCACACAGGGACAGGGCTGGGCTGTGCTAGCACAGAGCCCGCGGGCTGCAGCTCCACAGGAACCCGCAGGAATGCACGGAGCAGGAGAGGAACCAGCCAGCTCTGGAGGGGCAGAAGGTGACCCAAGCAGCTCTGGAGGAACAGGTTTTGGTTTTTAAAGCCCCACCAAGCCCCTCTCACAAGCTCACAAAGTCCCTCTGGGACCCCACCCTGGTGCAGCAGCAGCCCCGGGGCTCCCGAGGGCTCGGGGGACTTTGTGCTCAGCTCTGTTCTCACATCACGAACTCCTCATTTCCAGCAACCATCAGCAAGGAGCAGATGGAAGATTTAATACTCGACGTCCTTAATTGCCCCTTCTGCTAAAAATTAAATATTGGATTCATCTGAATATTTGAGAAAGACACATAAATACAAAAGCAGGTACAGAGTAAAAACCATTGAGCTTCTCAACCACACCGCTGGAGAGGGCCTGGTTCACAACCTAGCTGAGGTGAGTCCTGAACATCCTTCAACTACCCTGATCCAAGGGGGAGCAAACTGTGAGTAACTCAGGGGCTCCCTCAGCCTTCTCCTGGCACACAGGGGCAGCCAGAGCTCCAGGGAAATGCCTTATGATGGGATTTCTCCATCTCTCTGCACATGCACACTGATTGCTGGAGATTAAATCAAATGGACAGCACTGGATTACTCCTAAGACAAGCTTAACACAAAATACAACCTGCAATTCAATACATTAACAATAAACAGATCACAGAGGCTGCAAAAGCACAGGGCCCTGGGTGTCCTCTGCCACACCAAGGGAAGAGCCAAAGCTCCTGACTCTGGAGGAACAGAAATGGGTGAAATCCTGGTGAAACCAGCCCAGCCTGCCACAAAATGAGAGGATATTCCAGCCTGGAGCTGCAAGCTGAGCCAGGGCTGCTCCCATCCCTTTGAGCTCCACACCAAAGCTGCTTTAATCAAGGTCTAGGAGAAATCAAACAAAGCCTCCCGTGCCCTCAGGGCCCTCCAGCAATCCCAGCCCAATCCCAGCTCCCTGTCCTTGCCGGCCACAGGAATTCACTTCCATCCGCGGCCACTGTGACCAGCCAGGGCACCTCACCCCCAGCCCAGCCCCAGGACTCTGCTGGGCTCCCCAAGGTGACTCCAGAACCTCCAGAGCTTTTCTGAACCAGGGAGCAGCAAACAAAGGGCAGAGAGGAAACGAATGCTGGAGTGGAGATAATCTCCCTTGATCTCACTGCACCGCTGGGCCAGCTCACATTTTCCACTGGAAGTCATTTTACTTAAGGGATGATGAGGGGAGATTAACCCAAGTTTTTGATGCATCATCTGAATCCTGGGTTTCAAAAGGACTGAATTAATAATGGTCAGCAATTAATTATCCTTTAGCAAGGAGCTGTAGCTCTGGTTCCCAGCAGAAATCCAGGTTGGCTGAGGAGGTGACTGTGTGTGCAAATTTCATATAAAAGTTGGGATTTATTCCCACTCGT
Source organism: Chamaea fasciata (assembly GCF_029207755.1). Lineage (NCBI taxonomy): Eukaryota > Metazoa > Chordata > Aves > Passeriformes > Sylviidae > Chamaea > Chamaea fasciata. The sequence goes on along the minus strand of NW_027094099.1, from coordinate 19,002,421 downwards.
GGCCTCTGGATCAGGCTGGGCTCCAGCTCACACCATCACCTGTAATCCTGCCTCTGGAATTTCACATGGCATTTCTGTGGTTAATGCAGGAGGCACCAGAGTCCAATTTCCTCTGTGATTATAAGGACAACAACATTTGTCACCAAAAAAAGCAAGTAAGACACTCACGAAGGAAACCTGGGGCCATTTTACAGAGCAGATGTTTTTCCCCCTCTCATTTAAACAGCCAAAAGTCAAATATTTCTACAAAACTCAGGATGAACTTTTCTTTGCAGTTATGTTAGAAACCCGTGTCTGAAGCAAAGCTGAACCAATCCATGATGACAACAAACCTTCTTTGTAAATGGCCCCAATAAATCCTATTTTATACAATCTCCTCTTGCCCCAGTCTGTGCAGTCACGGGTGTAACTCAGATCACACGCATTGTAAAATTTAACAAATTAAACACCCTACAAGCCTCCAGTGCTGCTTCTGCTGAGCTGCACAGAACAGCTCCAGTCCAGAGGAAATTCCAAAGTCCACCAGGAGCACATCCAGCACTCAGAGTCTTCCTAAGCATTTACATTTCAGATGTTTCAACGAGGGAATTCCTTGTTTCTGGAAGGAAACTCCCCAGACCATCCCTTCATCCAGTGGCCTCTGGGATCTGTTCTGGTGGCATCTGGTCCCCTCAGCTCCACGAGTGCTGGGGTTTGGCAAACCGGGAGAGGCTGGCACAGGTCTCACAGGAAGGAGCAGCTGGAAAAGGAGGTGCATGGAAATTCCTGGTGGGTGTTGGATCCAATCAGTTCCCCCAGTGGATCAGGAATAAAGCTTTACCAAAACCCATCCTCAAGTCCATCCCAGTCAGTCCTTCCCACAGCCACATCCAGCTTGTTTGTCTTTCATAGATAAAAAAACAAGAAAGGAAAAAGATTTCCATAGGAAACTGATTATCACTTTCTCCCCTCCCCCTCTAATATTTTGGCACAAATGCGTAAGATATTCACTGCAGATATAAAGAAACAGATAATTGGACAGCACTGACAAAGTTATGAGACTTATTTGGCAAATGTGAACCATAAAAACAAGTGCTAAGGGTTTTTTTTCCAGTTGTGGAAGTTGTTTGCCACGACAGTTGCTGCAGGGATAAAAAATATTAAACAGTCTGGAGCATGTATGTTTAAAATGAACATTTTATAATACAAGTAAATACACACTCTCCTGATTTCTCCAGGCAAAAACACATCTTAGAGCATTTTCATCAGCTGGAACAAGTTTCACACAGAGGGCTGGTTGTGTCTGAGATGCCCTGGCTGCTGCATGTGACAGCACAGGATCCCCCTGCAGGGCTGCTCCAGCCAGGCCTGGACATTCCAGCCCTGCTCCACTTGGAGCCCCTGGGGCTTTGGGAAAACACAGCCCAGGCCTGCTGCAGTTAATGCAGACCCTGCAGAGAGCAGGGCTTGAACTGCTCCAGGCAGGGCTCCCCACGGGACAACTGTCCCTCTGGGAGCAGCTCCAGTCAAAAATCGCTGCAGCAACACCACCAAGAGCCTCCAGCTGGGCCTTCTGCTCCACGTGAATCCAGGCTGATCCAGGAGGGCACCATCATCCCTCGGGCACCAGGCAAGCCTGCAAGTCCAGTGGGGGAAATTCCTTCTTTTCCAGAACATTCCTGGGGGAATTGGTTCTCTTGGGTGTTTGCAATGCCTCCCTCCCCCCTGCCGCTGCAGGGCCGGTGTGGATCGGGTGGGTGGTGAAGGAATGCACGAGCAGGAGCAATCCTGGAGTGCCAGGGGCTCTGCTGTTCCCATCCTGGAGTGCCACAGGCTGTGGTGTTCAGTCCCACAGGCTCTGGTGTTCCTGGGGTGCTGCAGGAGCCTGGAGTTGTGTGAGGGAAGGGAAAGTTTCCTTGGAGCTGGGATGGCTCCTGTGTGCTCACACAGCCCGGGGCCAGGTGGGCACAGCCTGCTCTCCACTGGAACAACATCCAGCTCTTCCTCCTCATCAACTCCAGCTCCAAATTCCAACTGCAGCGGCCCCGGAGCGTCCCGACCAAAGTGCCGACAGTTTCAGTGGAAGTGGCTTAAATGGGTATTTAAAAACAACAACAAAACAAAGAAAACCCACTTCTTTTTTTTGTTTGTTTGTTTTTGAAGCAGATTTTTTTTTCTCATCGCTTGAGTAACTGGGGAGATGTTTACTATGCCTTTGCTAAGGGTTTTGCAGAGTCTTTGCTCCCCCCACGGGCCCCCAGGGGGGTTTCCTTAGGAGACGCTGGAGCAGCGGATGCTGGGGGAGCCCATCTGTGTCAGGACCTTGTCCAGCCACTGCAAGGGGCCGTTGAGGTGCAGCTCGATCCAGCAGGGAGTGCTGGTCACAGTCTGCCTCCTGCCAGGGGGAGAGAGAGAGAGAGAGAGCACACAACACCCATGTCACTGACAGAACTCACAGATGTCAAAGTTTCCCAGCTCCTGAGCCCTCCTTCCTGCTCACACAACCGTCCTGGCCAAAGGAATGTCTCTCCTCTGGAACAGCCTCTGGCCTGTGCTGCTGATTTCTTTTAAAAACCCACCTGGTCCCTTCATATTTGTTATGATCCCACAGGAGCAACTTGCTATTTACTGCTCAGATTCCTGGGAACAGGCAGCTGATTCCCAGAAGGAAGGTGCTGATCTAAACAAAATCCATTTTTCCTTTGCAGACCTTTCCTAGTTAGACAGCAAGGTCTGTGTTCACCAAATTGTCCAGTTTCCCTATGCACAAGACAAGGACGTTCACTTTGTATTGTACCCTTGGGTTTAGCAGAAGTGGAAGTGCTGGGAAGAGCTCACCCCAAGCCCTCCGGATTCCTTCCTGCACCCATGGGCCCTGCTGGGGCAGAGCTCACCTGCTCTGACCTTCCCCTGCACAAACCCCTGTCCCCCTGCTCTGTCCCTGTCCCTGAGCCCAGACCCCGTGGGTATCTCCAGATGGCAAAGCACAAAGAGATGGGCAGGAAATGAAGGAAAGGGAGACCAAGACATGGAGCCAGGGGCTCTCCCTCCTCTGCTGAGGCATGGCTGAGGTCTTGTTCCAGGCAGGGACAGCTGCTGTGGAGGAGGGAGGTTACAAGGCAGGAGAAACAGCCTTGCTTTACACCCCCATTTCCCACAGAAGCTGTCCTTGGAATCTGGTGGTGGGAGGGAGAACCTGAAATCTGTGGGACTCGGGGACAAACCAGGGGTGAAAAGGGGACCTGGAGCTCCCACCACCATCCCTGTCCCTCTCCATCACAGGCTGCTCATGGAATTGGCTTCTCCCCCTTCCCTGCAGCAAACCCCTGGCACAGAGGAGCAGCGAACAGCCCCATCCAGACTGCCCAAGCTGAAGAAGGAATCGGGGAACTGATTCCTCTGGCTGCTCCCACAGGAAGATCTCCATCTCTGAATCAGATGGAGGAGTGTGTGGCAAGGCAAGGCAAGGCAGGATGGGGAGAGCAGCACCGGTGTGAGCGCAGCTCTCGGTGCCTCCGGAGCCCCGCGGGGATCCCGACTTTCCGTAAGTCACGCTCGTCTGGAGCTCGTTAGGGCCTGGCTGGGAGCCAGCCCTGAGCTGCTCTGGCCCCAGCTCAGGACGATTTCAAAACAAAATGGACTCCAAACATCTGGAGAAATGAAGAAAGGGGCAGAGCAACGTGCAGGGCCCAGGGTCCAGCTGATCCTGAGGCATCTCCCCCTCCGGCAGAGCTGCGGAAGGAGCCCCACAATGGCAGCGACCCCACGGAGCAGCGAGTGAGGCCACAGCTTGAAAGGGTGCAGAGTCAAATACTTCCACACCACTCTGGGCTTAAATCCTCACCAGCTTTCCCTCTCAGAAAACAACATCCATTTTCCACTGAATTTCATTTCCCCTGCTGCTACCATCCATCCCTGGTTGCTCTTTCTCGGATGTTTGCTCGAAGCTATGGGAAACTCTGTTCCCACAGCATCTCCAGTGTCCTTATGGGGTCAGAGTAACCACATCACCCATCCCACACACCAGACCTCCTGCATCTCCATTTTAGCCTCAGTATTCACTGGGAAAAACACTGATCCTGCTGCTCTCACATTCTCCCACTTGCCCTATGACAAGCCCCAAGGAAAGGATCAGGAGATTTAACTATAATTTTAACTATAATTTTAACTATAATTTTAACTATATTTTTAACTATAATTTTGCAGCAACTCTCATGAGTTTTGCAAACAAAAAATTTTCAAGCCAATCTGCTTTTATTTTAATCCCATTAGTCCCTGCTAAAAGAAGCATTAAATCCAACCCATGGGAAGCACTCACACTCCCACTGCACTTCCACAAGGGATGGAGGGACAGGACACAGGGAATGGCTTCCCACCGCCAGAGGACAGGGTTAGATGGGATATTGGGAAGGAATTCCTGTGAGGGTGGTGAGGTCCTGGCACAGGGTGCCCTGAGAAGCTCTGTCTGCTCTGGATCCCTGGAAGTGTCCAAGGCAGGGGTGGCACCGGATGAGCTTTAAGATCCTTTCCAACCCAAACCATTCCAGGATTCTGTAATCCTCTCTTGATAGAAGTGCAGTCTTAAAGACACTCAAACTACCCAATAAACATCCAATTTTAAGGAAAAAATGTTGTATTTCCTACATGGACCACGTGGATTTATCTGCATGCTCCAGGCAAAGCTTTTGGTTCCTACCACACGTGGCCTTCCAGATGTATCCCACAAAGAGAGCAGACCAAGCCCTTCCCAAAAGCTACAACCCATCCATGTTCCTGGGTTGATTCCTCTGTTCCAAACAGCACCAAGAGCTCTGCAGGGCTGTCCCAGGCGGGAGCTGGGGGGTGGCAGGAGCAGATCCCAGGGTGATCCCCAACCCCTTCCCAAGAGCCACAACCCATCCATGTCCCTGGGCTGATTCCCCTGTTTCCAAGAGCACTGCCAGCTCTGCAGGGCTGTCCCAGGCGGGAGCTGGGGGGTGGCAGGAGCAGATCCCAGGGTGATCCCTAACCCCTTCCCAAGAGCCACAACCCATCCATGTCCCTGGGCTGATTCCCCTTTTCCCAAGAGCTCTGCAGGGCTCTGCAGGGCTGTCCCAGGCGGGAGCAGGGGTGGCAGGAGCAGATCCCCACCTGTACTCGGCGCCCCAGCCCTTGACGAAGCTCATGCGGATGGTGCACATGCGGGTCAGCTGGTACACGGCCTCGAAGCCCTGGTTCACCGACTGCGCCAGCAGGGCAGCAAACTCCTGGTTGTTAAAGATCTTCAGGTTACAGCCTGGGGGAAAGGACACGGCAAGGACAAGGCGTTGGCTTGATGGGATTGAGAATTCTGGGGTTTCTAGGTTTCCCAGGTCCTCAGAGCCCAGAGACAGGAACTGAGGCTGCCACATTTTCACAAGAAGGAGGAAAAGGAGAGAATTCGGAATGCTGGATCCCCCCAGAAGATTGTGACTGGAGAAACCAGTCTTGGGATCCTCCTGGGGAACCTTCTCTCTCCTGGACACTATTCCCTTCCTATTGCAATTTAAAGCCTGAACACTCAACAGCAGAGATGCCTGCAGGGCCTGGAGGGGAGGAATGCACAGGCTAAAACCAGGAGCTCCCTGGAGTCTGTCACAGAAGGGGGAAGCTCTGAAGTGAAAGCACTCAGACACACCAGAAAGCAGCTCTGAGGGTTAAACAGGCTGCCAGGGGTTGGTGGCAGGGCTGCTCCTGCTAAAATCCTCTCTCCAGTTTCACTCTCACCTGCCAAACACTTTCCTTTCAAAACTGAAGTTCTTCCCCTGACGTTTAGCCCCAGCTAAACAACCGAGAACAACTTGTTCAACAATTCTTAGGGGAAAAAGGTGAAATATAATAACATCCTTCATAGTTTAGATAAATAAATAAATGCCCCACACTTTTAAAAACCGTCACTACGTTTGCTTTCTCCCAGATAACCATAAACAAGTTAAACTCTGAAACCAGGCACTCAGCTAAGGCTCATTTGGGATTACACATGGGCCAGGGCTGAAAAACAACATTTGGAGTGGGATGAATTGTGTTTTGCTAAAAATCACTTGTGGGCCACCTCTCCTGGGCTGGACTCAGCTGGTGTGGAGCAAAGGGTGACCACAGCAGCTGCAGGAAGCACTGCCCACTTTGGGAACCAGGGAAGAGCCCAGGGGCTGCAGTCTGGGGGAGTCTGAAGCAAAGTTTGAAGGGTGAAGGTGTCAGGGCCAGGCTGAGCTCAGGGAAGGAGGAATAAACTCCAGGAGGATCCCAATGCTGGATCCCAGCCCTCAGGAGCACTTGGGAATGGGTCTCTCCATGGGGAAGAGTGGGAATGACTCGATCGTTTCAACAAGGCAATGAAGAAACTGCTTCAAAGCCAGCAAAGATTTGAAGAAGTGGCGGCCAAAGACTGTGGCAAAAGTGGGGAGAGCTGGCATCCAACAACTGTGCCTGAGCTGGGTCCCGAGCGGAAATGTGGGCTTTTCATGTCTGCAGATGTTGGCCCCAGCCAGGGTGGACTCCTGTGATGTGGTGGAGAATTAAGTCATAATTTGCAGCACTGGCAGCTGCATCTGAGAAAGGAAACCCATTAGGATGGGCCAGAGCTTGGAGCGTGTGGATGTCCTCTCAAAAGAAAAGAATTCAAATATTTCTAAACAAAGAAGTTCTGTTTTTAAATATATACAGCCTTTTAACTGTAAAAGAAGTCAGCTTGTGTAAGCTTAGCTAAATAACCAAATTCCATTTCAAACTGCATCTCCTCTCTTCACCAGCTTTTTGCATTTATCTAACAAAAAAAAAGCGCCTTTTCTTCTCAGATAGATGAAATAAATTATCTTGTAATCTTTCAGCAAAAACTTTGGACTGAACAACAAAGTGTCTGCAAATGTGATTTCTTTAGAACAAACTAATTCACACGGAGGACGGAGGGGATTTTACTAGAGACCAGAAAAAAAGGAACAATTTAGATCTATTATGGGTGAATCCAAATTAAGAGAAACTTCTTACCATTACTTAGAAACACAAAGAAAATTATCAACGTGTCTATGAGATAATTACAACACAACAATGGACTGATAAAACACTGAAGGAACAAGTGGCAGATTCTGCTCTAAGCTGTGCTTAGATTCTGTTCTGTTGGATGAACGTAGTGCAACTACTGGAGCCTCCACAGCAGCTTCCTTCAGCAGCACCTCCATCCCTTAAGCCACAAAAATGCCCTGCTGGAATTATCAAGTGGCTTCTAAAAGAGTAAAACAGATTTCCCAGAGAATGTGTGGACTCTCCCATCCCTGTAAGCGCTCCAGGCCAGGCTGGATGGGAAGCAGCACGGGAAGGCGTGGAAGGAGATGTTCCAACCCAACCCATTCTATGGTTTTCCAGCAGCCTGGAGATGCCCAGAGCCGTGCCCACAGTGCCAGGGAGCAGAGCTGTCCCCTCAGGTGCTCTGCACACAGGCGCTGTCCCCTCACACTGTCCCCACAGCCGCAGTTCCCGCAGGCGCTGTCCCCTCACACGCTCTCCCCACAGGCGCTGTCCCCTCACACGCTGTCCCCGCAGGCGCTGTCCCCACAGCCGCTGTCCCCTCACACACTGTCCCCTCACACGCTCTCCCCACAGGCGCTGTCCCCTCACACACTGTCCCCTCACACGCTGTCCCCACAGCCGCTGTCCCCTCACACACTGTCCCCTCACACGCTGTCCCCACAGGCGCTGTCCCCTCACATGCTGTCCCCTCACACGCTGTCCCCTCACACGCTGTCCCCGCAGCCGCTGTCCCCTCACACGCTGTCCCCTCACACGCTGTCCCCACAGGCACTGTCCCCTCACACACTGTCCCCTCACACACTGTCCCCTCACACGCTGTCCCCTCACACGCTGTCCCCTCACACGCACTCCCCTCACACGCTGTCCCCGCAGCCGCTGTCCCCTCACACACTGTCCCCTCACACGCTGTCCCCGCAGCCGCTGTCCCCTCACACACTGTCCCCTCACACGCTGTCCCCGCAGCCGCTGTCCCCTCACACGCTGTCCCCACAGCCGCTGTCCCCTCACACACTGTCCCCTCACACGCTGTCCCCTCACACGCTGTCCCCTCACACGCACTCCCCTCACACGCTGTCCCCGCAGCCGCTGTCCCCTCACACGCTGTCCCCGCAGGCGCTGTCCCCTCACACGCTGTCCCCTCACACGCTCTCCCCTCACACGCTGTCCCCGCAGCCGCTGTCCCCTCACACGCTGTCCCCTCACACGCTGTCCCCGCAGCCGCTGTCCCCTCACACGCTGTCCCCGCAGGCACTGTCCCCTCACACGCTGTCCCCGCAGGCACTGTCCCCTCACACGCTGTCCCCTCACACGCTGTCCCCACAGGCACTGTCCCCTCACACGCTGTCCCCTCACACGCTGTCCCCTCACACGCTGTCCCCTCACACGCTGTCCCCGCAGCCGCTGTCCCCTTACCTGGCGGGATCTTGCAGACCGTGGCCGGGTGCCAGCCGTAGCGCTGGTTGCAGTTCGGGGACTGCACGAAGATGGCGCTGTCGCTGAGGCACTCGGCGAACACCTCCCCGCCGATGTAGTACAGCCTCACGCCGCGGCCTGCGACACAGCCCGGGGTCAGCGGGGAGAAACACCGGGAGAAACTGTCCCCGGGGCTGGGACGGTTCCCTCAGGGGGAAAACACCGGGAGAAACTGTCCCCGGGGCTGGGACCGTTCCCTCAGGGGGAAAACACCGGGAGAAACTGTCCCCGGGGCTGGGACGGTTCCCTCAGGGGGAAAACACCGGGACAAACTGTCCCCGGGGATGGGACCGTTCCCTCAGGGGGAGAAACACCGGGACAAACTGTCCCCGGGGATGGGACCGTTCCCTCAGGGGGAGAAACACCGGGAGAAACTGTCCCCGGGGCTGGGACGGTTCCCTCAGGGGGAGAAACACCGGGAGAAACTGTCCCCGGGGATGGGACGGTTCCCTCAGGGGGAGAAACACCGGGAGAAACTGTCCCCGGGGCTGGGACCGTTCCCTCAGGGGGAAAACACCGGGACAAACTGTCCCCGGGGATGGGACCGTTCCCTCAGGGGGAGAAACACCGGGAGAAACTGTCCCCGGGAATAGGATAACTCCCTCCAGGGGGGAAAAGCGAACTCCGGGGCTGGGATGGTTCCCTCAGTGGGGAAAACACCGGGAGAAACTGCCCCCGGGGATGCGACAGCTCCTTCAGGGGGAAAAAAACTGATCCCGAGCTTGGGATGGTTCCCTCAGGAGGAAAAACTGCCCCGGGACTGGAATAGCTTCTTCAGGGAAAGAAACTGCCCCCGGGGCAGGGATGGCTCCCTCAGAGGGGAAAAACACCGGGGGGAAACTGCCCAGAGGCTGGGATTGTTCCCTCAGCGGGGATCGGCAGGGGGAACACGATGGAAACTCTGTGCCACGGCACATTTCAATAAACCGCTCCACGGGCCAGGGGAGCTGAGGGAGGCAGGAGCACCGAGTCCAGCGGGAATTGTACCTCCGGCCCCAGCCAGGTCCCTCCAAACCTGCTCCCTCCAGACACACGCACTCTGATCTTTCCCACATGAATGTTCTATCAGTTAACACACGAAAGGCATCATTTTCTATCAGTTAATTCATGAAAGGCATCCCAGCTGGACACAGCTGTTAGTGGATTTACTCAGTGATTTACAATGAAATTCCACAGCACTTCCAAATCCTTGCCTTTTGCTGGAGATGACTTTGTGTACAAGGACACATACGTTGCCCATAGGTGTTTACACGAATCACTAAAATCTCAGTTAATAAAGGAACAAAGTTGGAGAACACATTTTGTTGCTCAAATAAACACTTGCTGTGGTCTCACGTTCCTAATTGAATGTGTTGCTTTCATCCTTCCACAGAGCAGGAGCCTGCTGCATTTAAAATCTGATTTCTGAACCTTGGTGGGTTTTGGGGATTGGAGTATAATGATCTTCAAAACGAGGAAAGATCCTCCTGTGCAAGAGGGAGGATTCTCCTACTGCTCAGGAAAGGGGAGCAAAATTAGGACAAAAGTTGGGTTCATTTTTGATGGGAGTCAGCAGAAAACAGTAAAGAACAAGCAATTTACTTCTAGCAAAATTGCAGAAATTTGGGACGTTCTGCTTAGCACAATTTTCACTGAAAACAAATTGGCTGGGACCTTGCAGGAGAAGTGGAAATTGAGATGACAATCAAGGAGCTCAGTTTCCATTTATAAAAGGTCAGGCAGAAAAGGAACACACAGAATTATCCCTGACATCCCTCCAGGTACACAGAGCGTGTGAAATGGTTTAAATTCTGTGACATGCGGCAATTTTGGCGGTCCTTGGTGCATTTTTGTATTAGGATCATGTGAAAAAACCACCATTAGCGTTGTTGTATGGGCGATCAGCCTGCTGGAACCCACAGATACTCCCACCCAGGGTTCTAAACCTGCAAACTGAGAGGGTTTTTGCGGAAGGGATTTTTGTGGAGGGGTTTTTGTGGAGGGGCGTTTGTGGTGTCCCCCCTTCCTGAGGAGGAGTTACCGATGTGCCGCCTGGTGAGCTCCACGGCCGCGTTCCTGTTGACGTTGGACAGCAGCCCCAGGCAGAAGCGCTCCGAGTTGGAGGGGTCAGTGAAGCCATCCACGGTCATGGAGGGCTGCGAGGCGTGGAAAGTCTCCCCCACCCTCTGGTTGAGCTCGTAGTAGGATATGGAGCACCAGAAGGCCGGCTCGCAGTAGGTCACGGGCTGCAGATCTGCGCCAAACAAAAGCCGAGTCGGCCACAGCAAGGGAAAGGGGGGGTGAAAAAAAAAAAAAAAAGAACCCCAGCTGGTTTGGAATATTGTTCTGCTTCATTCCTCAGGCTCACTTCGACCAAAGTTTCATTTTAATGGACCACAGCAAGGAGGTGACATCACCCCTGGAGCTTCTGGCACGTGGAGCAATCACAGTCAAAGGCATTACTCACTTAGCAAGCGGGGTGTCACTGAGCAGCCTCACACTTGGGGGAAATTAAATAAATAAACTCAGCTTTACTGTGAAATGTGGGGTCACTCTCAGCTAGGCAGTTCCTTAAAGAGACAAAGGAAAGGAAGGAGTAGAAAATCTTGGAAAGAATAAAGCACAAACCTGCTGTCGATAGCACAGGTGTGCTGCACCCTAAATCTGATCATTTCCAGCCAGTAAATCCAACTTTCCTTCTCACTGACCCTGCTGTGACCTCTCTGGCACTGGCAAAACCAGCAGAGTCTGAAATAATGCCCCAAACTGCCTTTAACACTGGCATCAAAGCGATGCAAAACCTCTCTCCCAGTGCACAGGATCTCAAACTATCAGAGGAAAGAAAATCCATCCTCCCAGCAGGTGAAGGCTCAGCTCTTCCCCTGGGGTCCTGGTTTGCCTCGTGGACCGAAGGCAAGGGGCTGCAGGTGAGGAGCAGAGGGAGCTGAGGCAGCCTCAGGAAGGCAGGGTGGGCACTCCAACAGCCCGGAATGATTTCACTGCTCCCACTGAAGCTGAGGAGACTCCAGCAGAGCAAGGCTCAAGTCAAATTTCCTGGAAGTGCAGCACAAGGAGGTGCCCAGCCCTGCTGAGAGCCAAGCTGAGCAGGGGACGTGCAGAGCAGACCCAGCCAATTCCTCGGTGCTGTTCCCCACATCCAACGCAGGAGGAGAATTCCCTCCAGCCCTCCCCCCGCCCCAGTTTATCACTTCATCCTCATTCGAATGGTGCTTAAAGACAGAACAGAAGAGCTCCCATCTGGCCAAGGAGTTAACATCAAACAGCAAAACCCAGCTTTTTTCCATAGGCTTTCCCATCTGCTGCTCCTGCAGGGCTTAGGAGAATGTGGGGCTTATGAAATCAACTCCAAAAAAATCCAAGACACGTTTTTACCACGCCAGCCTCCTCTCACACTGACCACGGTCTCTGCAGAGGTCCGGGAGTCTTTTCTCACCTGTACCCCTGTTACTCCATAACCTTTAGGCACGGGTTGGAGCAGCCAAAAGACACACTGGCTTCCTCTCCACTGCTGGAAGAGTTCCCAAAGTAGCCAATAATCAGGAAAATCACTTTGGTTTCTGCTTTGTTACAAGCTTTGCTGACAGCAAATAAGGAATTGAACAGAAGTGCATCTGGGGAACTCTGTAATCCTTAGCAGGCTTCGAAATCCATGAAATTTGGAGCTTATACACATTCCCAGCTTCTTCTACCTGCCACTTCATCACCTATTAATTTTATAGCTCAAAGCAAGCCCCTCTCTTGATAGAAACAGATTATTTCACACATCCGGGAGTGACACAGGTTTCCTGTCCCTGCCTTTTTTCCTGCGTGGCACATTCGGTTTTCCCACTGGAAATTGCCACTCCAGGCAAGTTCTTCCAGCAGCTGTGGCCACCTCAGGACTGCTCTGGGCTTCGTGGCCCCAGCACAGTTTGGAGAGAGGCCCAGCAAACACCAGCTCTGCCCAGAGCCTCCCAAGGTGAGTCCACCCACCAAAGAAAACAGATCAGTTCCACATGACTGGGCTCTTACTCCACAGCAAGTGCTTTTCCAATCAAAAGGCTGCACAGCTCCAGAAAAATCAACTTGTGTTGATCCTTAAGTAATATCCTCAGGTTGGTGCTATTCAAGTTATAAAAACACTGAAACCTTTCCATGGTTTTGTGGTCCTTCCCTTCAGAAACCGCCTCCACCTGGTTGGGGCTCAAGGGAACTGTGGATTCCTCACTGAGGGATGTACAGAAATTTTATTTCTGGCTTATCTGCAGCTTGAGGAAAGACATAAACCAACAAATCGTGGTTTGAGGAAAAGCCTGTCTCTAAAAACTGCAATGAAGTTTCTAATGATGCTGCTTTCTCCTGTGATTTGTAGTTTTAAACTTCAGCTTAAGCTGGTGTGGGATGGGCAAGTTCCCTCTTGTGTTAGAGCTGTCCTAAATATTCATTTTCAATTTATGGCTTCTGTGTTTGGGGAAAAGGAAGAGAATGCAGCTCTGCTGAAGCCAAAGAACAAAGAATTGTGTGAGGGTACACAATCAATAAAACAGGATGCATGAAACCCAGGCAAATCCTGCCTGAATCATCCCTGCACAATTTCAGCCTTGACTCAGAAACGGCTTTGCTGTCAGAAGTGTCCCCGGGGTGCTGGGATGGTCCCAGCCCTGCATCCTCCCTGCCAGATGAAAGTCCTGGGAGAAATCTGCTGCCTGCTCTGCTCCCCCTCTCTGAGCACAAGGGAAGTTGTTAACGCTCGTTTCAGGGAATCTGTTTGATCACAGCGTGGCTCAGAACTCGCTGAGAGATGTTTGCAACTGTACCAAAATCCCAACTGCCTCCCTGAAAACGAGGAGATGCTGAGAGGTGAGTGCTCCCTTCCCTCTGCACCCAGGGAAGGGCTGGCAGTGCCCAGGGACAGGGGACAGGGATGTGACAATGTGCTCGCTCCTCTGACAGCTCCTGCGTCAAGTCCTTCTGTGGAGCAATCCCTGACAATGGATTTCCTGTGCTCCAAGGGTTGGCCCCCTGGAAAAAAACAATGTGTGTGTGACCACAGGGCTGCTCCTCAGCCAGCCCCAACTCCCTGACTTCATTCCCGATGCCCACAGAATGCTGGCAACTCTCCTTTCATTTTGTTTTTAGTATTTCCCTCCGTTGGTGTTTCATCCAAGAGATCCTTGGATATCTGTGACTTCCACTTAAAGCTTGTGTTTGACAACTGAAAACTTGACAACTGTAATTTGGAACCAAAACTCAAACGCTTCCAACTCCAACACACAAACTGAAAGGAGAATTTAAAAAAAGAAAAAAAAATCCCGATATGTTACCTTGCAACGCTTTTGTGCCTGGGAATGGAAAGATGAAATTCCCTGAGCTCCTTCCATCCCACATTTCTGCCTGACGTGGAGAACCTGCCCTGCTCCTCCAGGTAACCCTGCCCCTGCTGTCACACTTGGTTTGCCTTGTGCTGCTTTATTGCCTCTGGAACTCCCTGGAATATGGTCATGGGATTTCAGTCCAAAGTTCAGTTTACACGAAGTGAACTGTCTTAAAAGCTTCAGGTTGTTCTGCTCAAATAAACAAAACAATCCTGAGACATCATTTTCTTCATGGCAAAGCTGGAAATGAGACCCCTCTGCTCGAGAGCTGAGAAACTCCCTCCTGCACACACTGCTGTGGGGTTTGGATTTCTGTTCCATTTTCCCCACAAACACACAGAGAAAGCCTCATTAGACTCCTGCAGAGCAAAGCTCAGCCCTAGACAGTGGAGTTCTGCTTGTCCAGGAATTGCAGGAGTGCTGCAGGTCACAGCTCCAAGTGGAGAGACCTGAGAGCCCCTTCCTGGGCTGTGACCATCAGGCTGAAGGTCTGATTTCCCTGGAGCAGCTCCTTGCTGCAGATAAGACATTTACGACACTCATGTGATGACAGTTTTGCCCTTGGACACTTTTAAGTGTGGCTCAGCTGCTCTGTCATTTATTATTTCGTAGCTTCCTCAAAGGCAAAAAATTTACAATGAAATTAAAAGCAGCAAGAAGTTCTTCATTTGTGGAAGCTCCTGCCTGAGAGCAATAAATACGGTTTGCAAGAATTTAAAGGTGCTTTTTAATGCTGGTAAATTAAAGTGCTTCTCTGCTGTCTGCTCCTCAGACTACAAAGAGATTCCTTGTGCTTTTCCAGCTTCACCTGCTCCTATTTTTTTGTCCCCAGACAGCACCTGAGACATCTGATGTGTTAACATCCAGTGTCCCTGTCAGGGAGGATATGGGAGGTTTGTTTCCTAGGAACTCCTTTCTGCCTTATGTAAGGCAGATACCACTTGCCAGGCTGAGTTTGTTAAACAGAACTGGCTTTTTATTTTTAGGTTAAAAAAAAAAAAAAAGAAGGAAAAATTGCAAGAAAAATCTCATCAGCTCCCAAGCAGCACAGTGGGAAAAATTAAATAAAGATGTCTGAGTCGTGCATTCTCTTCTTGGGCTGTAGCAGTTAAAGAAATAAAAGTTTTGTGTCACTATGGCAATATTTAAAAAAAAAAAAAAAAGGAGGGAGAAAAAAAGAAACCCTCTGTTGAACAGCCCCAAGATATCCACAAGTCAGCCAATGACTGACAAATTTTGGAGCAGTGTCAAAGTCCTGCGTGCCAGGATTAAAAGCATATGCAAACTTTATGGCCATGGTTATTCCAGAGTAGTCTCAAGTGGGCTCTGTCTGCTGCCTTAATGAACAGTTGGGGAGCTGATCCTGCAGCCAGGCAGAGCTGGGAGGGAATTTTATGGCAGAGCAATTCCAAACAGGGCAGGAGCTCAGGGCGATCAGAATGAAAATAAAGGGTGGAATTTTTGAGATAACAGAGGTGCAGAGAGAGCCACAGAAGCCCTCATGGTGCCTCAGAGGTTCAGCTGCTCTCCCCTCTCCTCAGGGTTCCCCTGTTTGCTGTCACAGGTGTGGAGTGAGTTCAGTGCCAGCCGTGGTCTGACAGAGCCCTCGGGGCTGGAATGTGCTCCCTGTGCCCAGGATGGAGCTGGGGGAGGGAAAACAACTCCAGACTGCAGAGTAACTTGAGTTTGGGTGAGGAAAAGCAGCTGGTGTGAGGCAGAACAATCCTCCCCTGCATCTCCCCCAGCCACAAACACCTCTGGTGCTCCAGGAATGTTGTCCATGATCTCTCCATTCACCAGCATTCCTGCACATTCCCTGGTTATTTGGACTCTCCAACCCCAGAGCAACCAGCCTCCTCCACTTCTCTCTGCCCAGACCATGCTCAGTCTCACAGAATCACGGAATTCCAGGATGGGTTGGATTCAAGATCTTCAATCCCATCCGGTTCCACCTCCTGCCATGGCCAGGGACACCTTCCACTATCCCAGGGTACTCCAGCCTGGCCTTGGACACTTCCAGAGATCCAGGGGCACCCACAGCTTTTCTGGGAATTCCCATCCCAGCCCCTCCCCAGGGAACAATTCCCTGCTTACATCCAATCCAAAGCTGCCCCCTGGCAGTTTAAAACCATTGGAATATTGTTAAAAGTGCACAAGCTCGACAGCGTCATTCAAATGTCACCCTCTTGGCTGTAATTACACCCAGCTCCCAAGATCACGTGCTTACCCAGATTGTTGTGTGCTGGAGACATGGGGTTTGGTGATAAGTTTGGAGAACCTGAAAATCAAGATGGGATAATTATTGCTACGGAATCTGCAGCAGGAAAAACCTTCACAGGATCTGCAGTGCTGCCCAGGCTTGTTGGAGGGACAACCCACTGCTCACTGCAGTCTCCTTTTTTGACACTGCAGCTTCTCTGATGTTTATTACTCCTTACAGGAGCTTTCAAATATCAACTTGCTGCCCCCTTCACAGGGAATTCACTGAAGTTTAACCCATTAATTTTCCAAACTGAGCAGCACTTGGCTGTTTCCCTTTCACGTATCACCCTGACAAACCCAGTTATAGCTGGGCATTAGAGAGCTTGGATGTACATTGCCAGGCAAAATAAAATTAAAGCCATAACACTTTATGTCCTCAATCCTGTTGGGTTTGGGACAATGGAGTATTGGATCAGGTTACACAGATCTGACCAGAAAGCTGCCAGAATTTTATCCTCAATCATGTAAATTTGCCACGAATTCTGGGCCTATATTTTCAATATCTGCACTTGGATGTCCCATGGATGCAGACAGGTGGTGCAGCCCATTCTTACTTTTCCTTTCACACTGTTCTGAGCTGGTTTCTTTGGTTTTTTTTTTTTTTTCTATAATGAGGGAAGTCCATAACATGTGAACATTAATATGGGCTATTTCAACACAATATATGGATTATTTGAACATAAATTAGGTACCCTCATTCCAAACCTGGCTGCTTCCTTTTGTGGCAATGAGAAAAAAACCTGGACATTCAACTTCCTTTGGGATCCAGCCACGAAATTAAAACCCCAAAGGTGACTCACCTGCATCCATGCTGGGGTTCATCTGGTGGTCACTGGTTTCTCCATCCTCACTCAAATAGCCTGGAGGAGGGGTCTCTGGAGGCACAAAAACCATCACACTGTCAGTGCAACTGAAAAACCTGGATTTTAGGCACCAAGAACATTCACTTTGCCATTCACAAGGAGCTCAAATTCTTTTTTTATTACTTTTCTTTCTCAAGCTGCTGGAGGGAGGAGCCAGCACAGCCGGGGTGATATCCATATTTGTGAATAACAGAGGAGGGGGAAAACAAAAAAATCCGGATTTTCAGTCCCATCAAACTTTAAGCCATGGAGGCAGTTTTCTGTCCACATATTTCTCCTCTCCTGGAGTGCAGCTGCATAACTTGTCCATGCAAATAAGGTGTAAATTGCTTGTAAAAGAGATACATAAATAGAAGAGCTCAATTCCATCAGAAATTTGGAGAGTTTTACTCAAAATGGCTGAATTTCATTCAGATCTCAAACCTGGTAAGGGAACATCCAGTTTGGATTTCACAATAAACTGAGCTTGTACCACTGAATGAAGAGGTGAGTTTAAAAACCAACAAAACAAAGCCATGAACAGCCCTGGTTGAGAGCCCACATTTACAATTTCCAGCTATTTCTGCACTCCGCAGCTCCAGAGGAATGACTGAAAGAAAGATTCCCAGTTTGGGATCCCCAGCCAGGATTCCCTGTGTTCTCTGACCCCTGAATGGAAGACACAAGGTACCTGGAATGTAGTTGCTCTGGGGCTCGATACCTGCAGGGAAGTTAGTGTTCTCTGGGATGGAGTGGCTGTAGTCATCCAGGGGCGGGAATTCGGCCGGAATTTCCGTGTGCCGAGGCACCAGCACTGGAGGCAGCACTGGGAAGGCAAAACAGGGAACAGCTTTGAAATCCAAGTGAGCAGAAAACGAGGAGAAACCAGTTTGGAGCGACAGCTTTAAATACACGGGATACAAAGGGGATTTGATGTTTGCCTCTGGAGTAACAGCAGCAGGTGAGGACGCTGTTTATTCCCAGCTGGGAATGGGATACAGCTTATCTGAGCACATCTGGTCTCTCTGCCCCCTTTCAGCTCTGCTGGAAACACCATTGAAGAGATGGTGCACCCCAGGATTCCCAGGGAATGAGTTTCCCAGAGGATGGAGCAGGTGGGATTAGCATAAACATCCTGCCTGGCTCTGCAGATCTGTGCTGACACGCAGCAGAAGCTCCTGCAGCTCCAGATCAAAGTCTCTTCCAGAGGCAGGAGGAGACTCCAGAACAGGAAGCTGGGAGCTGTTCTTACACCCAGCTCAACAGTTTAACCCCAGCAGTGAGGGATGCACAGAACCCTGCTGTGGCTCCTTCCGTGAGTTACGGGCACACGACACCACGTTGGGAACCTGCTCGCTTGGATTTCACCGATTCCCAACGATATTTCCCCCCTGAGTGCAGACTCATAAATTATTCTACTCCACACAGTAAGGGATTGTCACCAATAACAGACCCACCGTGCCTGGGAATGCCCCGGGAGTTGCCTCCTGCTGCAGGAGAGGCTGGGGAGGGCAGGGCTGTGGGGGTACCTGGGGTCTCCACTCTCTGGTAGTGGTAGGGGTTGACACAGACTTCGTCCTTCTTCATGTTGAAGGCGAACTCGCACATCTCCATGGCGCGCAGCTCGTGGTGGCTGTGCAGGTCGGGCCAGCGCCACAGGCGGCAGTAGATGACGTGGGGGAGCCCCTTCCTGTGGGACACCTGCAGCCGCCCATCCAGGGACCTGCAGGGAGCACAGGGAGGGCTGGTGAGCCCGGGACTGCCACAGGGGCACAGGGGTGGTTCTGTCCTGGCATGTCACCAACACCCGGCACGGTCACCAACACCCGGCATGGTCACCAAGCCTCAGCATGGTCACCAACACTCGGCATGGTCGCCAACACCCGGCACAGTCACCAACACCCGGCACGGTCACCAACACCCAGCATGGTCACCAACCCTCAGCAGGGTCACCAACACCCGGCATGGTTACCAAGCCTCAGCATGGTCACCAACACTCGGCATGGTCACCAACCCTCAGCATGGTCACCAACCCTCAGCAGGGTCACCAACACCCAGTATGGTCACCAAGCCTCATCATGGTCACCAACCCTCAGCATGGTCACTGACACCGGGCATGGTCACCAACACTTGGCATGGTCACCAACACCCAACATGGTCATCAACACCCAGCATGGTCACCAACACTTGGCATGGTCACCAACACTCGGCATGGTCACCAATACCCAACATGGTCATCAACACCCGGCATGGTCACTGACCCTTGGCATGGTCACCAACACCCGGCACTGCTGGTGCCCATCTTCAG
Source organism: Chamaea fasciata (assembly GCF_029207755.1). Taxonomy (NCBI): domain Eukaryota; kingdom Metazoa; phylum Chordata; class Aves; order Passeriformes; family Sylviidae; genus Chamaea; species Chamaea fasciata. The sequence continues at coordinate 18,983,162 of NW_027094099.1, read as the reverse complement.
GGCAAGGATTTACTCTAAAATCATGGAATCCCAGCCTGGTTTGGGTTGGAACTGATCTAAAGGTCATCCAGTGCCCCCCCTGCCGTGGGCAGGGAAACCTTCCACTGCTCCAAGCCCCAGTGTCCAGCCTGGCCTTGGACACTGCCAGGGATCCAGGAGTGGCCACAGATTTTCTGGGAATTCCAGCCCAGCCCCTCCCCACTCTCACAGGGAACAACTCCTTCCCAATATCCCATCTAACCCCACTCTCTTCTGGTTTGAAGCCATTCCCTGTGTTCTGTCCCTCCGTCCCTTGTCCCCAGTCCCTCTCCAGCTCTCCTGGAGCCCCTTTAGGCACTCCAGGGATGAGGCATCCACAACAAACAACATCTGTTTCATACAACAGCTCTGTTCTGGATTTACTTTTGGATACCTGGATTTTTAGATTTTTTCTTTACTATTTTATGGTTGATTAGGAGGCAGGGACAAAAGCTACAGCCAAGTTAGAACACGACAGTTCAGTGGTACTCCTTGAACACTGACACGTGTCCTAAACAAGCCGGGTTTGCCCAGCTCTCACCATCTCTGCTGTGCTTGGAAAGGTGCTACATCTTAAAATGTGTGTTAATAAACCTGGACTTTTACACACAGATAGACAGATTTAGAGCAGATACCTTTTATGTAACTTTATCTACCATGTCTATATAAAGTTCAGGTACCTCACAAACAACCAAGACTTCCTGTTTCGTTTTTCAAGTTGCAGCTTGAAAGCAAATAAAGAGTTTTTACAGCACTGCTTATTTTTATTTTTTACATCTACCCTGGGTCTTCTCCAACTCGTTTTTTACCCAATCCTACCCTCACTCCAGAACAGCCTCTTCCTAGCAAACCTTGCCTTTTTTGGGGAAGCAGGACAAGAGTTTTCAACTCCTCTCCAGCGGAGGAAAAAGCTGGAGCAGGGTCTCCTCCATCCTGGATGAATGGGAGCTGCCCCCAGGCACCTCCTTTGAAGTCTAACCCTTCATTTCCCTTGCTTTTCCTAATGACCCAAATGAAACACTTCAGGGCTTTGGTGAAATGAAATATTTCTTCTTTTTTAATTTGTCGAGGAGAGGGAAAAATAAAGAAAATTGAAATTTGACTCGGAATTATTTCCCCTGGTTCTTTGTGTTGGCAGCCGAGTTAGAAAAACAAAGCAAACCCAAAGCAAAACACACAAACAATTATTCCAAAGAGGTCGGGCTCATCTTGGCTGCCCTAAGAGAGTTTTCCCAAAAGTTCCTCTGGCAGAACTTTATACCACACACACCTTTGCAAACACTGCTACAACAACAGGGAAGGCAAAACACAACAGATTCCAGCCAAAATTAGGGAATATTCCCAAGGAGAGTGCCTTGAGCTTCTGGGGAAGGTGGGAATTGTGGTGTTGATTTCACTGGAGCCAAGACTGGAGTGATGTGACCTCAAAATTAATCAGGTTGGAAAAAAAAAATTTCAAAAATACCTATGAAAATATTCACTGAATTTAGCAAAAAAAAGAGATGAGACAAGGAATAAAGAGATGGAATTCTCTGCACTCTTATCTAAAGAGACTTTTTACAACCACGGAGCCATCTGGTTTATTTCCAAACCCAGCATCCTCCCCCTCTAAAAGAGATAAGGTAAAAGGAGTATTTCCCCAAAGCCCTGGGGGTTCATTAGGGTTTTTCTGGTTGGGAAATCTCTCCTCAGGCTCCACGCTGAGGGACTTGGGACAAAACAGACAAACAGAACGTGGCTGAGGATCAGGGCAGCTCCACTTCCCCCTGCTGTCCTCCCCAACCCCTGCAGGAGCCTTTTCCTCAGCCCTCAAGGGATATTTTCTCCCAAGGAACAAACTCCTGGTGTGGCTGAGGTGGGACAGGAGATGAGAGGAGTCTGCTCAGGGCAGACCCAGGGGTGACCCCAGCATGTGTCCCATGTGCACAGCCATCCCATAATAAACACAATTTCTTCCCTCTCCTGGTCCTGTTCTGAGGCACAGGCTGATCCCAAACCACCCAAGAGCTCAGCACATCCAGACTTCATTAAAATCAGCAGAATCCAACCCCAAATTTCCCTTGGGATGCTGAATTCTTCCTCCCTTTCACCTTCCCTTGAAGCAGCCTGGGCTGGGCAGCTCTGCCTGTCCAACTGCCTTGATACATTGATTATTCCATCCTATTTAACAGCATTTCTTTTGAAATCACCGATATTTTTTGGCCAAAAATTTAGCACTGGGCTGCTCTCTAAAAAAACCAGCATCGTTTATGCTTTGCCATCCAAGTATTCCTGCACTGCTTGGAGTCCTTGAGAACCAAAACCCCCTCAGGCTGGGCACCTTTAGGATGGATCCATCCTCAAAAGCCACTTCCGAGGGAAATTTACCACACAAAGCTGCCTCTCCAAGGCCAAATGCAGCTCAAAGAGCAAAAGGCAACAGTAATTTTTTAATGGCAAAACCAGAAAGGGGAGGGAATGAAAGGACAGAAACACTGAAGATTTATTTTTAAATAATCTGAATTAAACAGGAGAACATTGCACAACCTGAATTTGATTTCCAGGCCTGATTGGGGTTTTGTTTTTTTTTTCTCTGCTTGTTTGGAGTTTGTTGTTGTTGGGGTTTTTCTGTTGGGTTTGTTTTGTGGTTGCTTTTTTTAACTGTATTTAATTTGTCAGATCCTGGATTGCGAAAGACAAAAAAACCCACCCCACGTTCTGAAAGGTTTTGGTTATTTTATTTGTTCCTCTTTCAGCATTTTGCTGCTATTTTTAGATGGATAATTAAACTCTTCCTTGTGCTCATTCTCCTGCTTTAAAAGCAAAGCTGAAAACAGGGGTGCAAAAACCAGGAGTGAAAACTAAGGAAAGTGAGCTAAACAATCAAATATTTTTGCCCAGGTTGGAAAAATTCAGATTTATTCCATTAGAGATCCAATCCCTTCCCCATCAGTTTTATATCCCTGTCATCAATCTTGCAAGAGAGCAAAATGGTTGAAAAACTCAAGTATCCACTAACAGCAACATGTGCACAAAAGGGAGAAGGAGAAAAGAAAAACCATCAGGAAGAAAAATTGAAATAATTCATTTTAAAAGCCACGAGCAGGAGCTGCTTTTTAAACCCATGACTGATAAGTTGCCAGTTGCTCTAAAATCCACCAAGAACTGTGGCCACAGGCTGTGATTTCCTCCTGAACACAAAACATGATAAGTAGTTCCTTACTGGCCCTGCATCTGGGCTACAGCAGGAAAATGAGCGTTTATTCTTGTAGCAGGATCTGGCTTTTGAGTGCAGAGCTGTGTAATATCCACAGGGCTTCACTGAGCACTTGGATAAAATCTCAACTTCCCCTCAACAGTGGCCAAATCAACAAGAGGGAATAAAAAAATGACCCACACAGCAGATTTGTAACTCCCAGGCTGATCCTTTGCCATCTCTTTCCCCTCGATTTGCCCGGAATCGCTGAATTTTCCCATTTCTGGGGCACTTTTAACACCGCTGTCATTCAAGGCCTGGAAATAGAAGTTCCCCGTGTCAAGCTGAGGTTTGCAATGTGCTGCCAGAGAGGAAACTAATAATTAACGCTCCTGTTTAACATTTATAGAAGATTAAAATAATTAATAAATGTGTAAATCTCTATGGAGAGGGAAAGTTTTTGCAAGTTTGAAATGAATGGAGTTAAAGGATTTTCTCAAAGCAAAAGAAAAGTTTTGAAAAGTGAAAGAACCAGGAGAGAAAGAAAAGTGGCAGAACCAGGAGAGAAGAATGAATCTCTGGCTCAATACTATCAATGATCACTTCTATTTTGTGCTGGCAACTCTCTCATCTGGTTTTTTTCTTCCCACTAAAAATCCTCTTTTGGATCTGGAAGGAAAGGTAAAGATTTGAAAGGTAAAGAGAAATTCACGTTTTCTCCCGGTGCCGCAGACTTCCCCTGCTCAAATCTCGTTTGTTCTGGGTTTGCAAAGGAGCTGCCAATAGCAAAATGAGCAACATCACTTGTGTAAATGGGTTTTTTTTACCTGCCTATTTCCACGCCAGCCTTTGCAGCCTCCCCTTCCCCCTCTCTCCAGAGCTGAAGAACTCCAGCCCTGGGAGTTGATGTCAGGATCAGATTATGACAGCGTGAGTCATTTATTAAGATTCCAGTAAGCTCTTTAGCAGGTGCCTTGAGACCGTATTTTTCAGGGTCTAATTTCACATTCAGACATAAGTACATTTTATTGGTTTACCATAAACTCTCTGCCCATTGTTGCTGCTCCTGGATCCACGGAGCCTTGGCCCCCTTCCACTCTCAGTTTCATTTAGATTTCTTTAGAGCTATGGAGAGATCTTTTTTTTTTTTCTTATTTATTATCAACTATTTTTTTTCCCCTGTATTTTTTTACTGATCTCTGTTATTTACACCCCTTCCGTTCTCTGCCCCAGCTACAGGATATTGGTTGGTGGCTACCAAACCCGGCTCCCTCTCCTCTATTTTTAGCCATTTGGTAATTTTATGCCCCTCCATTTCTTTCAGCTCCTCCTTTTCCTGACGGCCGGGAGCACGGCAAACAAATCAGATACCCCAGAGACCCAAGCACACACACCCTCCTCCCGCAGAAAGGGAAGAATATATCCTCGTGCTTAATTAAGCCTTAATCACTTCCAAACTTCCTCATATACATTCCAATATTTCTGCCTTTTCTCCGTAGGAAATAAGGGGTAGAAGTGGAAATTGAGGCCGTGTTTCTGAAGGGATTGCATCCCTGGTACCCCTAAATGGGAAAACCCAGTTTTTCTAAGCAGTCCTGATCTTTTTATTTATTTCAGCCAAGTTTATTGGCCCAAATCTGTGTCAGGCTAATTGAAATTTATTTGTGCTCGAGCCTTAAGGGTGCAGGGAGTGGACACAGGAGAGGTTTCTCAACGTGCCTTTTTGAAAAGTCATTTATCAGAGCTCGTCATTTCTTCCCAGAATCCCGGAATTTAACTCCAAAGCTGAAAGCCAAAACCCAACACACTTTCATCCAAGCAAATCAGCAACTTCCTCTCTCCCAGGAGATTCCGGCCATCCTGATGGGGCTTGGAAGGGCAGGGCACTTTCAGGAGGAGAAAAGGGATGGATGGAAAGGCCAAGGAAATTCAGATAATCTTCCATAACCCAGAGTGCATCCAAAACAAAAGCATTTCAAGGAAGACTGATTGACTGGAGCACATGGCAATCAAAAAGAAGAAAAAGGCAAAAAAATAAAGCTGCCGTAAAACTCAGTTATTCTGTCAGCCTCCACGGTACTTACACTGATTTACATTTAATATCTAGTTTCTCTGTGCATCTTCTTGATGCTGTAGGGGAAAAAAAAAAACGCTCCTATTTGCACTGAAATCAAGAGAGTTCTGCAAATCAGCATCAGCTGTTGATATAATCCAGATAAACCCGAGCAAGAGAACCCGGGAAAGAAAGGAAAAAAGAAACTCATGTGCTGCACAGAGCTTGGACAGAAGCCTCGCACCAAGAGCTGCTGCCCCAAATATGCGTGTGCTAACAAAAGCAAAAGGAATTATCAGAGGGAGTGTGGAAAAATGACAGTTTTAAGACCTTGGCCTCCTCCTTCACAATATATACAATTCCCAGTGCCTTCAACAGAACCTTCATATAAATACCAGAGGCAGAACCGGCTCCTCAGACAAATGTTTGTGCATTCTATCAAGTTGGGACTAAGCCAACGTTTCTTATGGAAACATTTCTGGTGGTCCTGGACAAAGAACATGTTTACTTTATAGCAGATATAGCTAAAAATACATCGTGCTCCAGCCCTCCAATTATCTTGTTTGGAATAGTTTGAGGCTACTCGAGGTTCGTTGCTGTTATTTTCTTTATTATATAGTGAAAATGTTGCTGCTTTTCCTGTAATTTGAACAGCAGCTATTTCCAGGTTTGCCCATCTGTGTTTGGACCTCCCCCGCGTGAAGAACGAGATCCAGGGTGAAATTTTCCAGAGTGCCCATCTCCCGTTTTCAAAAGCAACTTAAGGCACAGATCATCAATGCTCTGCTGGAATTACAGAGGCCTGTGAACTCTTCCCTTAGTGCCACTGGCTCTGTGTTCTATTGCTTTTCAAGCTGGGTTTGCAGCTCTCTCAGATGTGTAATTATTTGCACAACCAGTAGCAATTAACAGCCCGCCACAAACAAGGGGCCCTGGTCCCACAAACTTCCTCCAAGCTCCTCCCCAGCCCCTTGGCAGGGATGTCCTTTGGGATCCATCCCACACGTGCCTGATGCTCTCTGAGGGGATCTGCTCTCCTTCAAAGAAAAGCCAGTTTGCTCACAAAAAAAACAACAACAAACCTTTCTGGGTTCCTTATCAGCCTCTCCTCTCCTTTTCCCAAAGAATTCTTTATCCACCTCCCTATTCCAAAGGAGCTTTCCCAGCTCCAGCGCGGCAGTGAATCAGTTGGGGGTGAATCACTTCCCATGAGCTTCACCCCAGAGCAGATTCCCACCGGCTTTTCCCCCCCTGATCCCGATGACACAGAGCCAAACAAACCCCGGAGTTTCCCCCAGGAGTTAACACAAGGTGTTGTGCTGAGGTGAAAAAGGGAACTGGAAGGAGGCTCTGGTAATTTTACAACTCTTTGAGTTCCTCTGTCGTGAGTCACACCAGCCATGCAGGAGAAATCCAGCTCCAAAAGCCAACCCCGAAGAGTGGGATGCACATTTCAGATGGAAACGGCTCATTAAAAGCTCACACGAGTTAATATTTTACAGTCTCTTCTGTCTGTCATTACCAGTGAAGTCAGAGCCCGGGTGTGTTTGGAGGAAGCACTTTGTAAACTCCTCTGTCTCATAATCAGCTTTTACAACACCTCTGAGGAGGCTGGAGGTGCTGCTGCTGCTGCTTTTGGGGTCATTGCTCTACGATTTGGGGGCTGGCTCTGGACAGTAACAAAAAAAGAGTCTTTTGGACCAGAGAGGTGGAAAAAGCTTCAGCTGAAATATTTTCTTTCCCCCACCTCAAAGTCTCAGCAGCAGAAAGGAAGCTGTGTATGGGGCCTACCTGAAAGCTTCCTTTCCTCCTGTGACTCTCCAGAGCAGGGGCAGGGGATGTTTTCAGGCAGCAGAAGTCACTCCCTCGGCCACCCCCCTCCAGCCAAGGTAATTATCTTATTCATGGAAACCAAATTCTGCTTCCCTAAATTACAGATTGTGTTTTAAAAAAAACTGAAAAACTTTGAGAAAAGGAGGGAGAAGAGCATCTTATCTTCCCCGTGCTGCAAGACGCAACGAATTCTCTGCTGGCCGAAAATGTGGTTTTTCCCCCCGTTTCCCTCTCTCCTCCGCTCTTCCCTGCCCTGGTGCTCCTGGAGCTGAGGATGTCTAATTCCAAAGCTGAGCTCTGACTAATGCAGGATGTGTGGGAGAAGCAGCTCCATGAATAAGAGCTCAGCAAAGCACCGGGATCACGCTAAGTGACTCTTATCACCCAAACAGGATCTCCAGTGTGTGTGTGTGTGTGTGTGTGTGTTCGTGCACAGGGGCCTTCCTGGGAGGGTTTGATCATTGCTATTGCCCCGTGGAAATCCAGCTGGGGTGACAGAAAAAATGCGGCAGGAAAAGGCGAGTGGCTGAAATCAACATAAACAAAGATCTTATTTTCATGTAAATGTCAGTAGTAATAAAAGCTTGACGCAAGAAGCGATTAAAGAACAGCCCAGAAAAAAAAAAAAAAAAACACCAAAAACCCCAGCATGAAAACAGGTCACCTTTCAACCACCACAGGACACAGAGCTGTTCCCAAATGAGATGTTTTTCGAAAGTTTTCCATGAGGTGTCCACTACGAACAGCTGAAAATACCAACTGCATCCAAACTCACATTTAAGGAACAGAGAGGCATTTCAGGTGCCTTCCCTGCTGCCAGCTCCCCCTTCCCTCCCTCCAAACTCCAAAGAATATTTAATATTCACAGCCTGGGAACCTCACTGGATAAATGCTTAAACATTGAGCTTAAACCAGATCTCGAACTTGCCAAGGAGAGGGAATGAGGAGGGAAGCAGACTCACGGGTAAATATTAGTTTGTACTTGAAAAAGCCAGAGCACATTTTAAAGCTGCTTTTGATTTTCATGCCAACCTCACGCGGCCCTCTGTCAAGCACTGGAAGGCCAAGGTGACACGAGGGGACAAACACCTGGTGTCTCCGGCAGCTGCCGCAGGGGGACAGTGACACAGGCAGGAAAATGGCCAGCAGAATTCCAGAAACAAGGGATGTTTTTCTTCCTGATTTCCTTTCTGGCCCCTCTTGGCCGGTGCCGGGCACACAGGGAGGTGGGCTGGGCTGTGTGTGTGGGTCTGGCACTCTCCAAAGGTGCAGGGAATGGTTTGGGAATGTTCTTCTCCTGTCTGCTCCTACACAGGCCTCACACCTTCCTGGGCAATGCCAGATAAAGCCTGGGAGTTCTTTGAAGCCACAGGAGAGCATTCCTCTGTCCTGAAGCAGCAGCCCAACACCCTCTGCTGTGCCCTGAATGGGAACCCAGAGAAGACAAAACAATTCCCAGTTCTTTCAAATCCTTCGGTGTTTTCGGCATTCTGCAAGTGCACAAATAGATCTGTCCCATCTCTGCGGTGCAGCCAGGATGAGAGGGACACCAAAACTCTGCGTGACAGCCAACACCAACATCCCAGCACTTTGATGTCACCATGAGACCACCACCGCCTGCTCCAAATCAAAGCTCCGGGGGAACTTCTGAGCCAGCCATAATCACTATGCAGATGAAATGCAGACAGGAGGGGACCCAGGAACAGCCGCCCAGCTCCTCTAAACCAACACGATGAGGCACGGAGGGGTAACTCTCAATTATGGCCTTTTTCTGTCTCCTCTGGAGCAGCAAAATGCACTTGCCTGGGTCAGCAGTGACTCAGACAGCAGAGGGCTTTCCATTGAATCATCCACACGGTTTTAAAGCACCCTCCAGGTTCTGTTGATGGGAGATGTCTCACTACCTACACCTTCCCTAAATACTGCCTGGGCTGTCCAGGGCAGGAGAGGGAGGGACACAGCACACACCGAGGGTCTGCAAAAGAGCAGGAATCCTCTGGGAATACCTGGATGCTACAAAAAGGAGGAATGAGCAAGCACAGGTGGAGCAGCACTGCTCACTCCCACAGCATGTGAGCACGGAGAGAAACTACACAAAGACAGGGAAACAATGGGATAAGTCACAAATATTTGACTTCACAAGTCAAGACGGTTTTCTTTCCCCTCCCCTCGTGACTAAGCCTTTGGTCCGCACACCCACTCCATCCTCAAAAAAAACAACAACTCCGTGAAACAAATGTGATTGCTCTAAAATACACAGAGGCAATGACCAACCACCCTCCCCCTCACAGCACTCAGCCTATTTACTAAGAGTCTGCACCGTCTGCTCTGTTTGTAACAGGATCCAACTCCCCCTCTCAATGAGACATTAAAGAGCAGCAAAAGTCCAACCCCTCTCCACTTTCCTAATCCCATTCCCAAACCTCCAAGTCTGCAGACAACATCTTTCAGAGGAACTCGCTGCCATCACTCCTGGCTGCTGCCAGGGGAAGGACACTGCAGTGTCCAGTGCGCCAGCTGATCCCAAACCAGCCCTCAAACCCATGCCAAGGGCTGTGCCAGGGGCTCTCCCCTAGAGGAGAGCACTGGCAGCTCCATGCTCTGCCTCCCAGCATCCCTGAGCCCCAGCTCTGTGCCGTGCCTTAACGGGTTAAACTGGCAGAGAGGAGATCTGGCTTCAGCAGAAGGAAGGAATTCCTGCCCATGAGGGTGGGAACCTGGCACAGGGGTGCCCAGAGAAGCTGCGGCTGCCCCTGGATCCCTGGAAGTGTCCAAGGCCAGGCTGGACAGAGCCTGGAGCAGCCTGGGATAGTGGAAGGTGTCTCTGCCATGGCAGGGGATGGAATGGGGTGGATTTAGGGTCCCTTCCCACCCAAACCTTTCTGTTACTCTCTGAGTCTGCACCTCACCTGTAACCGTGTCACTCTGTGCTGCCCCAGCAGTGCTGGGGGAATGGCAGAGCCACTGTCTGCACCTGCGGCCAGAAACCCCAGGCTCAGCCCCATCCTGGAACAGACCTGCAGCATCAAACCTTACTCTAGAAAACACTCACCACCCAGAACCACTGCTCCAGACCACCCCTAGTAACCTCCCCAAAGGCTACTAGTCCAAACCTCCAAAGCAAGTGAAGATCTACCCCTTCTTTGTCCTTCTAGCAGTCAAGACAACTTGCCTGTCCTTATGTCATCCCAGCTAATCTCTTCCTCCTCTCTGGCACATCAGATAAGTATCTTGTTCCTCCAACCCATCAGAAAACACAGTTGCTAAAATTATCACTGTGACCCATCAGTCACCCTCCCTCTCTCACACTGTCCCGTATCTGCTCGGAGGTATTAAGTTCAAAATCTTGTCCTCAAGGCACTCCAGCCCTCTTTTATAGCACACTTGAGAGCTCACACCACCAGCAGCTTCTCCCAAACTCCATGTCCAGACGGGACATCCCCCACCTGCTCCCTTTGGCTTCTCCTTCCCTCCCACCTGGGCCCCTCTCCGTGCTTTTGGCAGCTTTCAGCATGACAGTGGTGTAGAAATTCCTTCCAGGCCTGAAGAGATGGGAGGATGATCCTTCACCATCTCGTTTCCTTGGGAAAGCTGATTAAACTGAGAGCACCAACCAGGATCAACACGATGCAAGCAGACAAAAAGGTTTGCAAGGGAGCAGATAGTGCAAAATGATTGAAGTCATTAATACAGCCCGTGGTTACAGTTTTCTCTGGATATTCCCAGGAGTACTGCCTTGCATCTTTGAGCCTGCCAGCTCCTCAGTACAGGGACAGTCTGTATCTTTTTCCCCCCCTCTTCTAAAGCAATAAGCACGTTCTTGGCAGCTAAATTATTAATAAGGAACAAATGGTAATTGATTTATAGATGAGCCTGAAAAAGAGGATTTGTCTTCTTCAGTCTTTTAAGTCACCATGCCCACAGGGCTTTGTGCTGGTTCTTTCCCCTCCACAATATCCCACCCAGACCTGTAATGCAGCACATCCAGCTCCAAATGATCTGCGGTTACGTGACCCCTTTACCTCTGTTGTATCTGACCACTGACCAGATATTGCAAAAGAGCAAACAAAGTGCTCATTGTTCCTCCTGTCTCCCTCTCTTCTCAGCCGGCAAGAAAAAGCTTAACTGGATTAGTTCTTAAGATTTTATTTTTATCCATTGTGAGAAAAAGAAAAAATACTCATGGAAAAGATGAGTTTTGAATTCAGGCTTTGAATATGCTGAGCTTGGGGAATTAGCTCTCAGTGCTGGTGGAAAGTTCCACAGTTCTGCCCCAGGACTTCACACCAGAAGTCTCTGTCCTGCTCCTCAGAGCACGACTTTCTCACATTTCAGCTCCAGCACTCGCAACAACAATCTGCACTCCTGTTCTGCTGCCTGACCTGAGGATCTCCGGGCAGGTCTTTCCCCTGCAGGGATCTGGGCTCCCTTGGGAGGCAGCTCCTCCACAGGCTGCTCTGTTTATTGTAATTTCCAGCACCGCACTCCCTCCCCATTGCTTTCACAACATTCCCCACAACTTGTTTGGCACCGAGGACTGATCAGCAGCCAGCCTGCCACAAACTCAACCTTTTCTGAGGCAGACCCGTGGCTTTTCTGAAAGCAACCCAAAGTTTGTTTCTAGAAACATTATGGAGATGACATGTAAAACACACAGCATCGCTGCTTAAAGGCTGGCTGAATCCCAAACAACGGGAGCTCTTCCATGAGGCTAAAACAGACCTTCAAAGGCTTGTGGGCAAATATACTGTCACTGAATATTTTGTCATGGAAGCAAGAGCCTAAAAATATACCAGGAGCAGATAATGCAGTGAGACAGCCCGGCGCACATCCTGCCTGCGCTCTGTAAACAGCCCGATGTGAACTGGCACCATTGTGCAAATCAGGCCACCCATACCAAAAAGTAGGACAGTGGTTTGTGACCAACTGCAGCCTCCATCCCAGAGCCCTGTGCTGCTCCAGCCTCCATCCCACAGCCCTGTGCTGCTCCAGCCTCCATCCTGGATCCCTGTGCTCCTGCAGCCTCCATCCCAGAGCCCTGTGCTGCTCCAGCCTCCATCCCAGAGCCCTGTGCTGCTCCAGCCTCCATCCTGGATCCCTGTGCTCCTGCAGCCTCCATCCTGGATCCCTGTGCTCCTGCAGCCTCCATCCTGGATCCCTGTGCTCCTGCAGCCTCCATCCTGGATCCCTGTGCTCCTGCAGCCTCCATCCCAGAGCCCTGTGCTGCTCCAGCCTCCATCCTGGATCCCTGTGCTCCTGCAGCCTCCATCCTGGATCCCTGTGCTCCTGCAGCCTCCATCCTGGATCCCTGTGCTCCTGCAGCCTCCATCCCAGAGCCCTGTGCTGCTCCAGCCTCCATCCTGGATCCCTGTGCTCCTGCAGCCTCCATCCTGGATCCCTGTGCTCCTGCAGCCTCCATCCCAGAGCCCTGTGCCCCTCCTGCAGCCTCCATCCCAGAGCCCCATACTCCTCACCCCACAGATCCCGCTCTGTTTGGCAACTGTGGTGGGAAGCTCTGCTGGGAGCACGGCTGGGCTGTCTCAGGAACTGGGAGAGGTGAGGAAGGGGCACTTTGGGGTCCCATCCCTGCACCCAGAGCTGCACCACAGTCCTGCCCGCAGCAGGAAATCCACCCTGGGGATGTGCTGATTCACCACGGGGCTCTCATTCTGAAAATACTTCTCCTCCTCCTCCTCCCTGCCAGGGAAGGGCTGTTGGTATCTCCTTTCTCTCAGCACAAATCAAAGATAAAACACGAGTGCCCCGGGTAACTGGAATACATCATCCTCTGCATTCCTCGCTCCCATTTGCAATATTTGGGCTTGAAGGGGAAAATATTTTGTTTAGCATAAATGACAGAATGGTAAAAAGTCACACCAGATTGAAAAAAAGTGAGGCTCTGGGGACACAGTTCTCCAACAGAGCAAAGTGAGATGAATTTCTTGTTCTAGCACATAAAGCTTAGCTGGATTTGGTAATTAAACCCAAGTTCTCAAAAGCTTCAGGTGCTTTTTAAATGTTTGATCCTTATCAAAACTGTCCCCATTGCTCTCGATGCTTCTCTGTAAATACAGGTGGCAGGTCCCTCCCGTGCAAATGTGCAAGGACACTGGAAACACCCCAACACCACAGAAAATAGATGCCAAAACTTGAAATCATTGATGCAGTTACGCATAACAGTTCCCAAAACAAAAAGCCCTGAGCGGGCCTCGGGTAGAAAGCCAGGAGCATTCAGACAGTTTAATCTGTGCTCAGAACCTCCCCTGCGCCCAGAGCTACGGAAAGTTCCCAAGAGGGTGTGCAGGAACAAAAAGCAACCTCCCCAAACCTGAAAGGTTTGTTTCCTTGCGGGAGAGCTCTCCAGGTGAACCCGTGTGTGCTCATTTGCACACGGAATGAATTCAGCAAATTCCATTGCGGCCCTTGGCACGGCTGGCTCTTGAGGATGGCAGCAGCCACTAATCCCCACTAAACCCCAACCAAATATCGGGGCTGATGCACAACCAGCAGAGAGGAGAAAGTCCCTGACGCAGGAATTTCCATTTCCAGCAGGACGAGCAGGTAAATGAGACGGACAAACAGGAAGGAGCAGTTGTTGTGTGCCCGGGTGTGAAGTGGCTTCGTGGGGAAAAGGAATTAAAGACATGTCCCATTCTTCCCGCAGCAGTTCATCAGATTTCACTTTCAAAACTTGGGTGCTAAAAGTCCAGGTGAGCAAATCCTGGGAAATACCTGGGTTTGTTTTTTTTTTTTTTACAGGCAGGGAAAGAAAAGAGGAGGAAATACATGCTAAGAACTAAAAATACACTTTTTTTTTTTTCCCCCTGAAAATCAGAGTGGCATTAGGAAGGGAAGGCTGTGGGGAAATGTGTGTATGAGTAAAGCAAAGAGCACCAATCCTTTCTGCTTTCCTCTGCTGATCACCCTTGATAAATTATCATGACTCTTTTGGGATTCTTTTAAAATCTGCTTTTTATTATTTACTCGTGTTTTTTGGGAAGATAAGATTGCCTCTGCCTTTGAAACTTCCACAAGGGCCACACACTCCCACACAGAAGGATTTCGCTGCTATAAAAGCTCTGGCTGCTCAGCCAGCTACTAGTCAGTAATAAAAAAAGCAACATGGATGGTTACAAGAAGCACTGATATGGAAACCATGCAAAAAAGCACTGGGTTTTGGGTTTTTTGGGGTTTTTTTGAGCACTTGAAGTTAAGGATAAAATAAAAAGAAAATAAATGAAAATGAAATAAAATAAGATGAAAAACAAGATGAAAAATAGAATAAAGTAAATGAGAATAAAATAAAAACAAGACGAAAAAATCAGATGAAAAATAGAATAAAATAAATGAGAATAAAATAAATGAGAATAAAATAAATCGAAAGAAATGGAACTAAACGAAAATAAATTAAATAATTTAGAAAATAAAAAATAAAATTTTAAAAATAAAATAAAATAAAATAAAATAAAATAAAATAAAATAAAATGAAATAAAATAACTGAAAGGGCTGGAGCAGGGCCAGGGTGCCCAGCGGGGGAATCCTTCCCTGACCAAGGCTGCTGCATTCCTGACTCCCAAGTGAAGGTGCAGCCAGTGTCAGGTGCTGCCTTGGCAAAAGCATTTCCCTCTAATGGCTTCTTAATTGTTTTCTGACAGCCGTGAGACATTCCCCGGAGGGCTGCGGTGCCATTTGTCCCCGGGCTGCGGAGCAGCAGCCACCTGCTCCCCAGCCCTGCCATCCCCACCTGCTGCTGTGCCCAGGGAACGGCCCCTCCTTCGCCACCTTGGCATCCCGCAACTGGAATTTCTGGGCCTTTGCTGGACTTTGTGCATCAGCACCATTAATTCAACTGCTCGGTCTCAGCCTGGCCTCGGAGGGCCCTGCAGAATTCCTTTGCTGCGCTCGGTCGGGATGAAAGAGACTTTGAAATCTTAAAGCGCTGCTGTCCTCTTCGATAATGAAGTGTTTGAACGGATCAAAATAACATTTTGATTTCGGCCCCGGCAGGCTGTGCTGTGTGAGGTACCTCAAGGCAACAGCTATGAATTCTGATTTGAAGGGAACATTCACCCCACTCGGCTCGAAGTCTAGCTGAATAAAAGCCAACTTATTTAGCGTTTTGCTTCCTGCCGCAAAGATTCCACCGTTGTAGGCCCGATGAGGAAAACCGACATGGGATAAATATCACGTGTCACTTCCTTTTCATCCCATGCAAACCTGGGCCCAGCTCAGGGGTGGGGACAGGCACCCTCCTTTCACCTCAGCTCTCAGGCACAATAAATTAACAAGGGTGGGCCTCCACTCAAAGCAACTTTTCTTTAGAGCTCATCAAAACCCCTTCAGAACGAGTTCATTCGAACGCATTTAATTTTACTTGGAGACTGATAATAGCTCCAGTGTATTGCATCATCTTCGCTACAACAGTAATGTCTTTTAAGTTTCTTTTTAGTAGCTGCCTCAGACATGCCTTAGATAATTTTGTTGGCCAACTGAGGACTAATGCAAGACATATTCTATGAATAAATGCATTTCCAGAGCCTCAGCCTCAGAAGGTGATTTTTGCCAATGGCCAATGAGAAGCGCCCGCTTTGAAGTGTTCCTGGAACTTCAAACCACTGATCAAATTCTACCAAAAAAGGCTCGGTGAAACGTTACTTCACACTGGGTTTATCTTTCCTATAAATGCAAACTACTGCGCTAAACCCAGAACTTTCCCCTATTAAATGTGCACTTTCACAACTTGGGAGTATTTGACTGAGGTGCTTAGAGTCAACATTTCATTTTCTTTCTTGGAGGAGCTGAAAAAACTTAAAGCCAAGGTTTTCACTGGATGGAAAAGGCAACTCCAAATGTCTTTTCCCTAAAAATGAAGGATGAATTTGTACCAGCCTGTGTGAAGGACCCAGTGACACAGAATGAACACCACTCCAGCCTGCTTTGCTCTAGTAAAGGATTTCCCAGCCAGCAGCCTCCTGTTTTTTCCTCATCCAAAAGGCTCCTGATGTTTCCTCTGTGGCTGAGGATCGAGAGATTTCTGCCCTGCTGGTGGAAATCATTGCACAAGGTCCATGGCAAGGGGAAAAGAGACTTTTTGAGCTCTGTGGGAGCCTCTGGGCACTGCCCAAACCCCCAGCAGGGCATTTACTCTCTTGTTTCAACACATTTCATTTAATTGTTCACCTCCTGAAGCAATCCTGGCCCAAACTGCCCAAGGCCAGTTGGGTTTGTACTCCAACCAGTGAAATCCTAGAGTACTCTTGCCCAAAATCCAGCACAGCAGAAAATGCACCAGCTTCATCCCACCACAGCCCGCTAAAAACTGTCCGGTGGATATTCTGGGGAGGGGGGCCTTGTAAACAGAAGGGCTGGTTACGTTTCTTTTCTAAGATTATTTTGCTCTGCTTTTGTCACAACGTTAAACCTTCTCTGAGGCTTCACACAGAATGTTTACAACACGTGTGGGCAAATTTAGTGATATGTGTTTCTCAAACTTGATTACTTTCACACAGAGATTCCTTTTAAGAGATTCCTTTTCCAACAGCACAAATCCCAGGACTTTTCATAATCACAAAGCTCCAGAATGGCATTGCTGGCTGCTGTCAATGCACACTGAGCCCCTGCATTGCTGAGAACCTTCCAAAAACCCCCACCAAGGGAAGCCACAAAAAATACACCAAAGCAGCCCCAAAACTCAGCGGATCAGAAGAGCCTCCCTTTAAATCAGCAGACGTTTCAAAGCAAGCACACAATGGTGCTGCCAGCTCGCTCTCCACGGAACATTTTGTTTTTAAAAGGTTGTTTTACAACGAGGCTGTTTTCTCCTGTCAGGATCACAGGAATCCTCAAGACACCCGTGCCGGGAAGTGTCAGCACTGCACAAAGAGGCTTCAAGGAGGACCAGAGGCTTTCAAACATCTCCTCAGGGAAAAGCCACCTGGGCTCTTTCCAGTGCTGGTGCAAGAGTGCTGTTACTTCACCTCTGATGGCAGCATTATTATTATTATTTATATTATTATTATTATTATTCCTTGGGCACATGGCTTTGCAGCTCTCATTTTGCTTGTGGTTTCCCTAACATTTGGCTTTTATAGGAGAGTTTTGCAGCAAGTTTGTGGGAAATGACATCACCAGCCCTGAGTTCAATCAGTTTAATACAGAAAGCTGCCTTCAAAAGAGCTTTTAAAATACCTTTTTTTTTTTTGACGGTTCTTTAGGATTTGAAAAAAAATGCTAGTGCATCCAAGGCTGTAAAGTTACATAAAGAACTTCCAATTCAAACATCTGAACACTGATCCATATTCATTCTCTGCGCTGCTAATTAAGCACAAGCTGATCTGTGTTTATTTTAGCGGTGTGGCTAGTCCAGGATCCACCTTCCAGAACCAGGTTCCATAAAACAGAACGTCCACTGCCACACTGGAAAAAAATTCCCATGGGATCACTGCTTTGGCTTCTGCCAACAGCACAAAAGGCAATGGGGCTCTGGAAGTCTCACAAGGAGTGAAGTATGTCTCAAGAAGCTGATGACGATAATTTTGGGAGAATAATCAGGTTTTTCAGTACAGAGCAGAAGCTGAGGGACTTTGTGGGCATCAAAGAGGGCCAGGCTGGGAGGGAGGCTCAGCTTTCCTGTGCCACTTGTCACAATCTGTCCCCCCAAAAAAAGCAACTAAAGCCCGAGGGAGCAGCGAGTTCCAGAGGAGCCCCATGGCACAACATCTGGAACAGGAAAAAGGCACAAAGGAGCAGAGACAGGAAGGCCAGAGGCACAATGGGCTCCTCGGAAAGCGCCGAGAAAACGGCAGAGAAAGGACAAATCTCAGCGCTGGGGCTGCAGCTGGGGCAGGGAGTTTTGGAGAGGATAAATCTGAGCTACCTTGAGAGCTGCATGTTGGGAAGGAAGGCTCAGCTTTCCCTGGCACTGAGAGGGAAAGGATCCCACTCGCTGCCAGACCACTCCCTGCTTCTCTTCACGCTTCTCTTTCTTCCTCTATGTGATATTAAACATTCCTCCACAGGAAAAGGTTCCACGAAGGATGCAGAAACAGAGCACGCTTCTAAATATGCACTGCTGGGCTTGCTTTGCTTCGTTTACAGCACAAATTGCTTCTTAAACGGCATTTCGTGATAGATCACAAACAACGGCTGGGTATGAAGGGTGATCAGTGAAGGTCAGTGTCACCATGGGTTTAACTGGTGCTACTGGCTCAGCAGGCAGCAGTTACAGAATATTCCAAGCTGGAAGGAACCCACAAGGACCACTGAGTCCAACTCGGAATTAAACGGCCCTTATGGGTGGCACAATATCAGAAATATCAAAGTGAATGTTCTCCATCGATGAAAAAAATGCACATTTCCAGTCACGACGCCAAAAAGTCACCAAGTAAAAGCAACTTGCTTTGCCAAAAAAGCAAACCCAAGCCCCTCAAACAACAAATAGAGAATAAGCCTTGAGAAAAATGGATGGTTTGACCTTGTCAAAACTGTGGGCTGCGTGTACTCACCACTCCTTGTGGGACCGCATTCCCAAAGAACAAGCTCTGCCTCATGTGGGGTGTTACTGATTAAAATGATTTAGGAATTTTTTTTTTTCTCTCCTTGTTCTTTCTCCCACCAATTGTTCCTCGTGTTTTGGTTCTGTTTATGCAATCAAGGCCTTTCACTCTTAACCATGACCCAGCTCCAGCTCCATTGAACATTTGGGCTCTGTGTTATTTGCGGTGGGCAGGGGAGCACAGGGCCGGGTTTCAAACTGGCAGAAATCCCATGCAGAGCTTTGGGACTCTCCTCTCCCCCACTAAACTGAATTTAAGTGTGTTTCTTATGATCCCTTTTTTGCCAGAAGCCCTATTGTTGCTGCAGCAGTATCACTAAGGATGGCTTTTATACCCTGATAAATTAATCAACATTTACAACTGATATAAAGTTATACTGGCAGACTGTTCAGTTACCTTGGAGAATATCACTAAAGCACAACACTCCACAGTAAAACTCAGCTTTTTGGGGACATTTCCAAGCTTGGTTTAATTCTTAAAGCAGGCTGGAGCTGCCCAAAAGCCAGAGCAACACCGAACCAGCTTTGCAGGGAACAGCCTCGCTCCCTTAGCAGAGGAGTTGGACTAAAGCATCTCCAGAGGTCCCGTCCAGCCCTGTGGGATTCTGGAATCTCCTTTTCAGAGGGGGCTGAGTCCCAGAGCTCCAGAGCAGATCGCCACTGCTCTCTCCCAGGCTGCTGAGGCAGAGCGTGTTCCCTAAGGACCCTTCTCCCCTCATTCACCTGCAGAGAGAGGGAAAAGGGTTTGGCAAGGGATGATCACTCTCCCTGCTGTCTGCACCAGCTCAGCACTGAGCCCCCATCACAGTCACCGTCAGCCTGAGGAAGAACACGCTCCAGGAGCAGAAAACGCTCAGATTTAGCGGAGTTCTCCTTCTGACACCCCTTCCCTTCCTGTCGCTGTCACAGCGTGGTCCTGCCCATCTGTGCACACAAAAAACCCATCTGAAGTGCCAGGTCTGCACTAGCGGAGGTGCAGCCAAAACACGGCATGCCTCTGGGGAAACTCCCGCAAAATTTAGTGGTGAATCAGGACACAGACTGATAAAAGATCCTCTGTACTGGGAGGGCAGCCTCCCATGAGGCAGAGTTATACAAAATCATTGACCAAAATCGTCCGAGTGAAGTCGCTGAGAGACCTGACACCCCACCAAGGAAATTTAAAAAATACTCACGACTCCAGAATTTAACTCACTGGCTTTACTTCTTTGCCATAAAAATACCTTACCAAGGAACATGTTTACTCTCTGCTCTTTTCCCCCTCCTCATCTGCCCATGACTCTTGGCAAGACAAGTTTTGAGTCCTTTTCTCCTAAAAATTTGCATTAGTTTCTTTAAAAAAAAAAATGAAGTTCTAAGTAATCCTGCTTGATCATCCTCTCAAGGAACCTGCAAGGTATCTGATGCTTTTCCAACTGCTAACACTCCTCCTGCCCATCCTGACCCGTTATTAGCAGGGATTTTCCAGCAGATCAATCCTACTTGAGCCACTCCAGGAAGCAGTTTGGGTTTTAGGTCAGCTTTCTCTGCAGTTTGCTCCCTGCCATGCCACAGGGATGCTGCAGTGCAGCCTCTGCACGCTGCTCTACCCCCCAAAAAGAAACACTGAAATTCTACACAATGTCTTCAAGAGCATCAAATGTTCCCTTCTTACACCACTGCACAACTTAATGCCCACAATAACCTGAAAAATCAAATTTTATCTTAAACGTAACGATGCAGTTCTCCTGTCCCCATTTCATCAGACACGTACATTTCTGATACACTTTCACTCACTGATCTCAGTGCCCCAAGGAATGATTTGCTCCATTTCAAAGCAAGGAAACTGAGGCACAGGGACACTCACAGACCTGGAGGGTGACAAGAACAGAAGCGCAACTCCCCCAGTTCTCTTGTGCCGCATGTGCAATGCTGTCCCCCTATCACGTGTGTGTGTTCTTAGAGAGATTAACCGCAACAAGAAATAATAATAAACTTATATATCTTGCAGTGACAAGACAGGAGATTCTTCATAATAGCTTACAGCAGTGAAGATTAACGTTTCTTACGTATATTCTACCGTAAAATAGATATTTCTAATTTTTCCACTGGTCAGTCCTCCTGCCTAAAACCTTGGAGAAGTGTGTTTAGAACACATGTGCAATCCTGACATCCTTCTTCTCCCAGCACAGCCACCCCTGCTGCATCAGCCAGAGCCCAGGACAGACACAATCCCAAAAAACAACTCCCTTGTCCCTCTCTGCAGACTTAGGACTTGATCCAAAGCTCAGGAGGAGTTTGGGAAATGCACACGCAGACTTTGGATCAGGCCAGTCATGTCTGTGTATAGAGTTGCTTACTATAACTTAAAAAAAGAAAATAATTTTTTAAAGTCTTCTCACAGTCCAGGGCTTCCACGTCATTCCCATGTTGCTCCAGCAGGGAATTCTGTAGATTGCCCTTGAGCAGTCACCCTCTCTGGGTCTCTCACAGGTCACTGGGAAAATGAAATACTGACTCCTCCCTTGCAAATGTTCATGTCTCTGTCCCATCTATTCTGTGTGGTTTGGCAGAATCAAACACATTTTGAATGAGTACGGAGTGAGTCTTTACAGCAGTAGTCTCTTATTAATTGGCTGCTATTTCAAAAAAAAAAAAAAAAAAGATTTTTTTGGAGTGTCTCTTGTGGGAATTCCATGTGCTCAGGCTGTGCAGGAGGCCTCCAGGGTTACTCAGAGGAGAAGAGTTCCGCTGGAGCTTCTCCAAGAAAGCAAACACAAAACCAAAGTGAAGTGCCCACGTTGCAGCTTCACACTTCACCAAACAAATCTTCCCCCTGTGCTGACAAACAGCACAATTTGCCCTCCGAGGAGTCAGGAAAACACAAGTGAAGCACACCCGGAGTGAAACCACAGGGCTTGGACAACCTCTGAGTGGCACCACTGAAACCGAGAAGTTCGTGGATCTGCAGAGCCAAGGTTAGAGCAGAACAAGGGGAAAACTCTTCCCCAGCCAAGGCCTCCAGAGGCACCTGGCTGCCAAAAGCTGAGGTCCAGGCTCTCCCCTCGTGGGGATCTCGTGGGGATCTTGTGGGGATCTCGTGGGGCCTTCCCTCCTCTCTGAGTCAGTGACTCCAAACTGCCCAGCCCCGACCTCAGGGGTCTGGAGCAGCTTCGCTTTCGCACCCTGAGTTACTCATGTGCAAATTCCAGCCCGGGCCACAAACACCTCTGCACCTTCTGGGGTTTGGGGTTTTCTGGTCAGCCAAGCACACCAGGCTGCAGGGACAGCTTCCTCTGAGAAGGATTTGGCTGGAAGACTTTCAATAATTTTAAGAGCTTTAGTGAGGAACCCCCCCCCCCAATCAATTCTGGGAAAACCAAAACACCACTGGAAGTGACAGCACACACCAAAAGCAGAAGGGATCTTACAGCTTCAAAAAGCTCTGTAACCTGCAGGAGTGCCAGGGAAGGCGAGGCTTGTGCCAGAAGAAAGGAAATAGGGAGGTTCCCAGCATGGAGCTGCAGGTGAACACAACAAAGAACGGAGGGGAAGCTCCTCTGGTGGATCCAAACAGCCTCATCTCATCCCACCGGGATAACACTGCAGTGATGGCATGGAGCTCATCTCCCCTTCCACTGCCTCCACCGGCGTGTCGGGAAGAAGGCAGCTGGCACACATCTCCCCCCAGGCTGCCAAGACACCAGCGGGACACTCCAAGCTCTGATTTAAAAACTCCTCCTGAAGCCAAAACCGAAAGAGTTGTAGCACCTGTGAGAAAGGCAACACTCATTAACGAAAGAATTTCCCAGCTTGTTAAGCGCTACATTTCTTGACAGTCTTTCCAGTGCGGGGCCAAAGCACATCAACATCTGTAAGGAAACTCCAAACTAGCAAAAAAAACCCACTGAAAAACCTCCCCACACATATATGCACACAGAAACCAAGATAGCACAACAAGAATAGGAAAAAAAAACCCATCAAACCACCAGCCATGAAGATAGAGCAGTAAGGTTTAATGGTGTTTAATAAGAAACATGTATCAAGTGAAGTGCTTTACAAGTTAAAAGTTTAAAAGTTTAGAGTAACAACAGAGTTGTTCCCTCCAGAGGGAAGGTATTTTGCTCAGATACCTTCTCTGGGGGGAAAAAAAGCAAACAGAAAACCTGTAAGTTTAAGGATATTTTTTACTTTTCTGAA
The DNA here is from genome assembly GCF_029207755.1 of Chamaea fasciata. Classification (NCBI taxonomy): domain Eukaryota; kingdom Metazoa; phylum Chordata; class Aves; order Passeriformes; family Sylviidae; genus Chamaea; species Chamaea fasciata. The sequence continues at coordinate 18,960,349 of NW_027094099.1, read as the reverse complement.
AAGTAAAAAAAAAGCATCATCTAAATAGGCACTTAGAAAATAATTTCAGGGCTTGGATGCAGTAAATGATGATTTTAAAGTCTTTTTTTTCCCAGCATTGTACCAACTACACAGGGAACAAACGTCAATTTTAAATAGGTGCCAGTAACCTTCCTCTTCCTGCTCCGCTAAAGCCTCTCTAAAAATTGGATAATATTACATAGAAACTGTGTTGCAATTCCTAGGCACGTCAGGGTCAGATAAAGTTCACTCTTCCCTTTGAACTTTCTTGCCTCTGTGGGCTATAGTCAAATTCTCGGTGTTATTTTAACATGGTTTTTAAAAGTTTAATTTCCTTTTTGTGGCTTTGCATTATTAACATCATTGACGTTAAAAGCGATAGGCAGGCCCCTTTTCATCTCTCAGAAGCCAGGGGAATATTTGTGGATTTCTCCCCCCCACACACACACAAAAATTAATTAAAAACTTGCCTCAGCGACCCTCTTTGTGAATTTCTCCCCCCCCCCCCCCCCCCAAAAAATAAATTAAGAACTTGTCTCAGCGACCCTCTGCAGTCGCTGCACGGAAGTCAAGAGGAGGAATCCTTTTTCCTCCAGTGGAACTGGGATTTCTCAAATCCACTTTTGCCAGGATGTTTAGCAGAGAAAGGAGTCAGCGTTCAGCCTCATCCAGAGTGTCCTGAACTGGTTCCCGTTGGGTCTGAGGCTCGGTATTTGACACATAATTTAAAATAAGCAAAGCCAAGCCCAGTTTTTAAACAAGTCTCACCGTTGGGGCAGAGAGGAACCAACCAGAGCAGCAAAGATTTGCAAGGATCTGTTTCAAATCAACATCATCTCTACACCTCTTTGTGCCCTTCTGGAAGCTGCTGCACTGATGTAGTGGGGATTTTGTATTTTTTTTTTTTTTCCCAAAGGCAAAGCCTGTTATTGGATTCTACACCCTGGGATGCTTCTTTTGGGATCTAACACCAAGTTAAGGCAGGTATTACAGCTGGGAGTTCTGGGCACCTGGCAGGTGAGCAGCAGGAGAGCAAAAATATTGGATCCAGAGGAAGTATCTGAGTGATCCAGGCACTGGGATTAACCCCAGCCAGGCACGGAGCCCTGAGCTTTGCTTTTTTAAAGGAGCAATAACAGCAAATCAACAATAAGAAAATAAAGAGTTTAGAAACCAAAGTTAGCTGGAAAATAAAATTCCATCCTTAAACAATTCTATGCCTAACCTGCTCTTTGTTTTTTCATGTAGAACTCCATCCTCATTCCATATTAATGGACTAAAGTAACCTGAAAAAATCAGGTCAGCAGAGTGTGAGTCTGAGAGAGGCTGGTGAGCCCTCAGCACTTGGGGCAGAAATAAATATCAAGGTGTTCTGTCAGAGACACTTTTAATACTCCAGGAACGCAGCTTCAAGCATCTGATTTTTGCAGAATCTTTGATTCCAGACTGAAAAAAAAAAAACCCAACCCAAAACTAAAGCAAACTAAAAATAACCCAGTGCATGAATCCAGTTAAGATCCCAGAAGCTTTTCTGTAGCAGCCGCTATGTGCCACAGGACAGCAGAAATTCATCTGACTCTGAAGCACTGGGAAAAAAAAAAGTCACTTCACAGAACCAAGTTAGCAAGGACAGTTTGATGACAGTTTTGCCGTGATGACAGGCTCCTAAAAGATATGCCAGTTACAATAAATATTTCCAAATTAGATATCTGGCATTAAGTCGAGAGAGCCAAAGGCTTAGAGATGTCACATAACATAAATGCAGCTCTGTTTAATTTGCAGTTTCTGAAGCACTGAAACCCTGGGCTCGCTCTCTCTTTTCCCTTTCCCCTCTTCCCTTTTTTTTTTTGATTTGCCAAATCCATGACCAAACACAAGAAACTTCTTTTGCTCGGCTCTGACTAACATTTATCATTTGTGTGTATAAAGTAGCCATTATTCACCCCGAATGCGAATTCAGCAAGTGCTTTTAAAAATCACCCACCCCCCAGCAAGAACCGCAAACCAAACAGCCGCCCACACCCCGGCTGGAGCAAGGCTCTGCATTCCTGAGCGCTGAATAACAGCAGCCTCTTTCAATCCAGGCTTTCTTGCTGCTCCTAAAGCTTGGGAGAGATCTTCCCCAAGTGCAGAATCCATGCTGCAGTGCCAGCTCGGGTCACACCTCAGCGTTCACCTCAACTGCTTGCTAAGTGCGTTTTCATGATGCACCTGATGTCTTTTTCTTGTTGAAAAAAGAAGTAAAAAAGGAAAAAAATTCAATTCCTGAGCGCTGAATAACAGGAGCCTCTTCGAATCCAGGTTTTCTTGCTGCTCCTAAAACTTGGGAGAGACCCTGAGAATCGATGCTGCAGTCCCTGCTCACCTCAGCGTTCACCTTAACTGCTTGCTAAGTGCGGCTTAAAGATGCTCCTGATGTCTTTTTCTTATTGGAAAAGTAAGTAAAAAGGGAAAAAAATTTAATTCCTGAGTGCTGAATAACAGGAGCCTCTTCGAATCCAGGTTTTCTTGCTGCTCCTAAAGCTTGGGAGAGACCCTGAGAATCGATGCTGCAGTGCCAGCTCGGGTCACACCTCAGCGTTCACCTTAACTGCTTGCTAAATGCGGCTTAAAGATGCTCCTGATGTCTTTTTCTTGTTAAAAAAATAAGTAAAAAGGGAGGGAAAAACCCAGATTTTTTTTCAGAGGGTAAATATATGAATATACGTGTGCGTCTAAGCAATAAAGGAACAAGACCCCGGAAAGACAGAAAGCAAGAGGAGCTCTCAGATGCGGCTGCTGGGTGAACCAGCTCCGGAGTGATGCCAAAGATGATGGCACTCCTCGTCACCCGGGCAGGAAAGCCAGCCCTGACTCCGAGAAGGGCCAGACCCACCCAGAGGCGATTGCTTCACTCAGCGGGAAGCAGCGCCCGTACCCCGGAGGGATTGGGAAAGCCAGAGAGGCCGGGTGGATCTGGGATCTGTCCTGGCAGCTCTGGTTCAGTTTTTTGGGATTTGCTCTGCCCATGGCCCCCAGAGAGGCCTCCTTATAGTGCAGGACACAACTCGGTTCCAGGGGCAGCACACGCAGCTGTTCCGGGCTAAAACGGGACAAAAATCCTCAAAAAAAGAGCAGCAGCTCTGGCTGGAGAGCAGGGAAGGCTCACAGAGCCTCCAGCAGCTGCAGAAGCAATTTGGGGCAGTTCCTCCCCCCCTCCAGAGCTCCCCTCGGAGTAAAACCACAAATATTTCTAAACAGTGAACTCCAGCCACAAATAAATCCTCAACAAAATGCAGATAAATCGCTCGTGTTTGAAATCACGTCTTTACCTACCATGAAGTTGAGTCAGTTCTCAACTTCCACTCGCTCCAGCCAGGAGAGCCCAGCCTGTGGGGTGGGAACCCAAAGCCTCACCTCAGAGTCCTGGAAATGCTGATTTTCCACACAACAACTTCCCTCCGCGATTCCAGGGCTGAAAAGGGACCTAGAAATGCTGTTTTTCTACATAACACTTCCCTCCACACTTCCAGGGCTGGAAAGGGAGCACCTGAGAAGTTCTGTTGCACACAGAAGTCATTTCCAGATTTGCAGCAGCAGCTGGATTTGAAGATCTTCACCGGCAAACCTGATATGTCTCTTGACTTAAAAGTCCTGTATTTTCCTTTCATCCAGTGTTAATGTAACATTTCCATGCTAGGGAGAAGTCATGGAGCATCACCATCCAAACCCTGTTGTACCACAATCTGCATAACCATTTAATTATTTATTAGGCTGGGGAAAGCATCAGATGCTTTGGGGTTGCTGCTCTACTCCATTCGTGTTATGCTTTAATTTGATTGGACTTCTGTAATTGTTTGAGGGAGAAAAAAAAAAAGCCAATAAATCCAATACTAAAGACATTTAAAAATGTGATTGCCATTTCGGGTAATTGACTAAAACTAGGTAAAAAAAAATTGTAATTATTTTTGCTGTAGAGGGTAATCAAACATCTTCTGCTAGTGCTGTATCAAGGCCCAGAGACTTGATTTTCTTTTGTGGCCACCTTTGCCAAGATCTTTTCGGGAAGGCCTGGAAGCTCCTGTGATGCCTCACACACCAGCAGGTACCCAAGGTGCTGAGCCAATATGATAATCTTGTATTGCTAAATCCACTATTTCCCTGAAAAACCTTGAATCACATTCAGGACTCACTTGGCCAAGGACACCGGATGTTACTTTTTTTTGCAAAACCTGTCACCACCACTCCCAAGTCAGCAAAAAATTCCCCCAGGCACGTCCTCCCCTCACTTTGTGTGCCTGAGTGTGAACAGTCCAGGAAAGGACAAAAAAAATCAAAAATACAGATTTTGGCTACTGTAAAGCCTAGAAGTTTTTGTCTATAGAATAGAATCCAGGTCTCACACAACAAGTTATTTTGGTGAATAAAAGAACAGCCGGAGAAAGTGACGGGTTAACCGAGTGAAAGATTCCAAGGAGTTCTGTTTTGTAGGGATGGAATACCTAGCACTTCACCCCCAGAATGGGCCCAGCACAATCAATGGCTCTCCAGAACTGTCAGCTGCTGCTAATTTACACTTCCATAGTTGCCATCTGCTGTACAGCCCTTTGTGACACAGCCACCAGCCCAGGACCTTTAACCAGCACGGGCAAAACAAAAACTACTCCAAAGACACAAATTTTATCCATGTCCCCAGCGGTAAAAGGAAAACATTTAATCCAATTATGGTTTCATCACTCCTGGTTTGGGTCACACAGCCAGGAAATAGTGTTGCAGTATCTTCTGCCATCAGCCCTGAATTTTGGGGAGAAATCAAAGATACTCATTGGTATCTTAGGTGAATTAATTAAGAACTGAGAGTTCCGAGTAAGAAAAGAAAAAAGTTAAATGATCCTCAGGTGCATGAGTTCCTGATAGCCTCCTATCACTTTCGAAGAACATTTTATGTACCCTCATGGAAGAAGGAGATGCTTAGCTGACATTAAAAGCAAGTGTCACCAGGAGGATTTCTTTGTGCCTTTCAGAGTATTCTGAAAATTATTTTTTACATCCGTGCTGTTGGTCTGCCTTTTTTTTTTTTTTTAATCTGTGTATTATTTCCCTCTGAAATCCCTGCTGGTAAAACAAAGCCCCATGAAAAACTACAGCAGAACTAATTGCTGACACCTAACAGTCCCAGCACCTCTTAGGTGTGCAGCGCTGGAATTTCCTCCTTCAGAACCGCTTCCCCAACTCCAGCACAGGATGCAGATCCCACATTTGATCAGCAAAGAAGGGCAGAGATCAAAGATTCCGCAAACTGGATGACAAATATCCAACTGTATGAGTCACTCCCAGAAGAATCAGCATGATAATGCTGAGCCCTGTAGCCAGGATTATACCCAGGCTGGAAACAATGGGACATATGGGCACAAGGAATATTCCTCTTTCTTTAAAACTCTCTATTGTTTAAGAACAAAGCAAACCACATCCAAATACATCTGGCATCAACATCTAACAGTTTTGCAAGCTGATCCTTTTTTTCAAGACCCCCCCCCCCAAAAAAAAACCAAACAAAAAAACCTGTACATCCGAGCATCCCATAAATTTTGCTGGAGCACACGATGAGCCTTGGCCGTTTTCTGGAGGAGGAAGTGAACTCCAGCATTGTCCTGCTCACCCCAGGCTGCTCCTCCAGAGCCGAGTGGCCCCAGCCCACCTCCCTCCTTCCCTCTCATGCGGCCTCGGGCACACTTTCCCTGGGAAAGACGGTGGCTGGGAACGGGCTGTTTGTCCCAGGATTCATCCCTTCCCCTGCTCGGATCTGAGGAGTGCCTGGGGAGGAGGGCGGCTGAGAGCTGGCGGAGCTTCTCCGCCCTGGAATGCGATGGCAGAGCTGCTTTTAAACCACTTTTAAACCACATCGTTCCTCCCGCTGCCAACAGGAAACGGCTCATGTGCTGCCCAGAGGAGTGACAGCGAGGAAAATGGGAATGTGCTCCCACAAAAAAAAAAAAAAAAAAGACTGGAGACGCCACAAACTGCTGCATGTGAGCACCCAGGAAATCCAGAGGTTTAGAAAATGCTCATGAGCGCTTCCTTGTCCTTGTATTACACCCTGGATGTGATTTCTGACTGAGGAACCCCAAATGGGAACGAGCCAACCCTAAAATCTCCCCAGAGAAATGTAACATTAAACGCACATCAGGTTTACTTAGGGACAGGCTGTGACAGTCCCCGCACACTGAGAGAAAGAACAGGTCCAGTTTGGGGAAGTTGGGCACCAATTTCCATTTGTATGAACTATTTTGGGCAGAAACAAGCCAAAAGGTATGTGAGCAATCTCCTTTCTTCTCCGCCTGCGTTTAAATGCTTGGTTCCCAGGGTGCAGCTGAAGAAATGAAGTGGAAATTAATCACTTTGCCATTTTAAACAGCTTCCAGGTTTTCCCAGATTCATCCCCAAAAAAAAAAAAAGTGTTTGGGCAGAGCTTGAAGGTTTCCTACATTTCTTTGTGCCAGGTCAAATCTACAGGTTGTGGCTAAGTCCAGAAAGTCCAATTATGTCACCGCACATGGGGAACAAGCCTGACCCTGGGGAGGCGTCACAGCTCCCACTATTTTTGTGCACTCAATTCCCACTGTGAGACCATCCAGGAAAGCCCAAAAATCTGGGCCTGAGCTTTCCAATCCCGCCCAACTTTCTCTGTGTGTGCAACACTGCAGCTGCACACGCACGTCTCTGTCCCAGAAACCCTGAACAGAAACAGAAGTGGCCCAAGCTTTGCCTCCAGCGCTTGCATCACAAGGAACAATGCAGCTCCGTGTTGGCCACTGTCCACACAATCACAATAAATAAACAGCTCCCGGCATTAATCACCTCTTGACAACTTACACCACAACAGTTTATCATCTTACCTACTTTAATGCCTCCCCAAGTGTCAGAGTTCATTCTGCACTAGATTAAACGTAAGAATAAAGTAAATAAAAGATTCCACAGAATGGCAACCACCTCAGAGCAGGAGCCCTTTTTATCTAACCAAACTCCCAACAGTGGAACTCTGAAATAACAGGCACGGGGAGCTTCTTTTGGACCTCAGGAAGACTCAGGTAAATGCTAAATAACTCACCCTTCTGCTCACAGACCTTTCAACTTTCCAAGCTTATCGGTTTATCCATTAGTCAAAAGGAATATCGCTGATTATTCCCTGGAACTGCAGCATTGCAGGCACAAGAAGCTCAAGGTACCAATCTCAGTTCAGCAGAATTTGTTGCTCAGCTGGTGTTCAGCAACTCTGGACTCCACCTGAGGATCGTTCTGCCGTCATGAGACGTATTTAAATACATCTCCCAGTGCTACTGCAACACCTCCCAGCCCTTGCTGGATGCCAAAGGACAGCCAGATGTCTTCTGCTGCCTTAAACCACATGGGATGAAGGAAAATTCCCTGCATCTCCTCAAGAGCGTGTGCTCCTCACTGAGACTCCAAACTGCTTTGCTTTGCTAAGCACTTGTAAAGCATATTTCAAATAATTATAATCCTGAGGTCTCCTCTAACATTACCACAATGTATATTTATTAAGTTAAAAGCCCGAGCTGCTCCCAAACACTTATTTAACATTCATTGCAGCTTGTCCAAGCAAGCCCTCCATGCTCTGCAACCCTGCTCTTCCCTCAGGGCAGAAATGCTAAGTGCAGCTTGAAACAAGACACTGTTCTGTCCTGAATTTACCCATTAAAGAAATATTTGAAGGATTGGTAATAGCTGTCTTTCCCACACCCCTCCTGACACTGTGAAATCCTGCTAGATCTTTAATAAAAACGAAGATGAATAAGAAAGAAGACAGATGATGTTAAATTTCTGTTTTTCCTAAAATTGTGGGAATCACACTGAAATCTCACCTCTGACTTTGCTTCACTGCTGCTCCTACCCCAGTACAGGTGAGCTGGTTCATCACCAGCACTGCTCTGCTCCTCAGGGATGAGGGTTTTTTTTTAAATGAAACTTTATCAGAGACTTTTCTGGGTGATTTGCCCACCTTCCTTCAGTAGTTCTGACTCTCCAAAACTATTTCTAGGCAGAATTAGAAGCGCCACAAATAATCACAGGTGGGGAGAAGGAAACCTCTGCAGTCGTGTCTGGGCTGCCCCTGCAGAGGAAATTTGGGAAGTTTGGGTTCCCCAGAAGTGTCAGGCCACGGGGACACCCACGTTCCCACATCCCATCCCTCTCCAACATGAGGCAAATCCCAGGCTTTAATTCAGACTAAATCAGCAACAAGGATGTGAATTCTCAAGTGCCTTTATACCCTCCTGGAACTGGGTCCAGGAAAGTCCTCTGAAGGAGCACAAGCTACAAGGGCACACAACCCAAAACATTTTAAAAAGCCCATAATGAGACAAAATTTACCATCGCCTGAGTTTACATCCTTTGGTGGGAGACTTCTGCAGGCAGGCCCAAGGTTGAATTTTTTCTCCAGTGGGAAAAAAAATACCCTCACAGAATTAAGGTGCAATCTAGTTTTAAATCTTCTCAAATTTAGTTTAATTCCCTTGTTAGAGGAGAAATTTGGTTGATAAAAGGTAATTTTCTAAACATAATGGTTTTAGGCTTCTGTAAAGCAATCAGCTGTGTACAGCTTGGTAAAAATAAACCCACAAGAACAGTTTAGGGCAAAAGAAAACATCTTAAAACAAAAGATATGAGAGTTTCAATCCACTGTTTCCATTAAGACAATGATGAGCAAGGTTTGAATCCCAGCTGGGTAAGAAGTATGTTTATTGAAGGGGAAAAAGGGAATAATGCAGGATTTCTCAGTCTGGCCAAGAGAGGTAAAATGAAGCGATGCTGTAAGATGTCACTGGGCCAATTGCAGCTGAAATATGGTACTTTTATTTTTTTTTTTTTTTAATGAGAGGAGATTATTAGCTGTTTAAAAAAAAAAAAGGAACAATATAGTGGAATGTCTGTCTTGGTATCTTTAAATAAAGGCATGATGCATTTCTGAAAGACACACTTTGTCCAGGTTACCAATTTTAATAGAGGTCCAAACTCTACCCACAAGCTCTGATTTAAAAGTGCACCATTTACAAGGTATTAGAGTGGGTGGTCTTGTTGTCATAAAGATAAAAAGAGACTCAGAACTGCAGCAAACTCAGAGACAGCCAGAAATGGGATTATGCCTTTTAATGGTGTTCTACCACCAGGCTAAATCACTGCTGTAACATGAAGCCACATCCTCACTCGGGCCCGGAATGCCTCTTTTTGTTTTACATTTGCTGGCCCAGAGGGATGGGATTGCTGGAAATAAGGAGTTCAACTAATAATTATCTGATGTTCCACTTGCTTTAAAACCCGAAGAGAAGTAGTAAGCAGATATTTAGTAAGCAGACTGCAGTCACTGCAAGCTGAAAAATCACTTTACGAGCAGTCCTGTCCAAAATGCTTTTAGAGTCCAAAGAAGCAGCCACCCTGCCGTTAAATAGATCTGCTATAAAGAGTGAAAAATAAAATTGAAGCAATATTAGTGCAGGGAAAACACCTCTCTGAAACACATGGATGTGAGACAACAGCTCAGGCAGTGCCACAGGCCTGCACAAGCAGCTGCAGACCTCAGGAAGGGAATTACATGGTTGAACTCAGACATGTGATCGGTTCCACTGACTTACAGGAGGCTCAATCTGGCAAAATTCTTCAGAACATGCAGGACTCGGTGCACGTGTGAATGTGCTGGGACCATTATTACTCATCCTAAGGCTGCACAGGGCAAAGCAGCTTCCTCCAGCTCTCCACGGACACAGGGGTGGCCACGGGAAGGTCCGCAGGACTGAGTTTGTGGAAATCTGAATTTTAAAAAAGCAGCTCTTAAGGTGGGGAAGGTGATTAAACAACATCCCCAACGAAATTTCAGCGTTCGTGTTTAGAGATAAATCTTCGCCGCACAACCTCCCCCCCTCCCCCACAGAAAAAAAAAGACAAAAATAAACCACGAAGGGAAGGAAGGAAAAACCTCACGATTTTTAAAGTTTGTTTGAGGCCTACTGCAGCAACGGCTTCACTTGACTTTTATCTGCTTTTGTGGTGTCCTCCAGCCCTGGACTGTAAAAGCAAAGTGCTCCACACACAAACAGCAGAGGGGTTTATAGAGCAGAGTCCTTTGTTTCTGCTGGAAATTAGAGACAGGTGCTGATCCCAGAAGGGACAGAAATTGCCACGCACAGGGAACCTGGGAAGCAGAAATAGCAGAGGCCCTGAGCCTTTATTACCAAGATAGCTGTAAACTCCTGCCCCAGGCACAAACCAGACCGGTCCGTGAGAAACTTGGCTCTGCTGATGACTCTGCTGCACACACATATTTGGAATAAACACTTCCAGATTTCATGTCTCGCAGCACACCATCACTGTTATTCATTATTTGCTAAGAGATGACAGAAAGCAAAGTATCATCAACAAAAGCACAGAAAACTCCACAGCTCCCCCCCCGAGAATCCTTGGCCTGGCTTTGCACAGCTCCCTCCAGGGTGCAAGTCCAGGCTGTTTCTCCTCTCTGCCTTTCCTAGAGAAGAAATGAACAAGTTGAACAGCTTGTGATATTTGCATGACTGCGGCGAGAGCATCGGAACAGTTTGAACAGCCAAAGTCGAAAGAGTTTGCAGGGAGTAAAAAGCAGTTTGTGACAAAGCCCTCTGAAGACCCTCACCTTGCTGCAGTTACCACAAGGATTATTATTAAATCTGTAATGACAAGCAAGCCCTGTCATTTCCACAGTAGGCTCTTTCTACTTATTTCCAGCTCAGAGATAATCCCATTTTTATTAGGTGCTGATCTATCACTTTATGTATTGCGGAGGAAGAGCCCAAATTCCAGGGAATGAGAGGTTTTAGCTGAAATAATTTCATGAGTGGCTTCAGTGAAGGCAAAAAACCCAAAGAAAAGCAGTGCTACGTTGATTGGAGCTGCATATGGACACCACCACCCGATGGCAACATGTTCAAATTAGACAAGATTCTTTTGATGTAAATTAAAGGAAAAACACTTTAAGGAGTGCATTTTCAGTACGCTCCAGGCACAATTCCTGTCATTGACATTTGCACGTCCACGTTCTGAAACAGTCTGACAAAACCCGATGTGCTCCAGCTGATTTTCAGTAAATTAAAAGAATGCCATGAAGTTCTAGCATTTCACATCTGCACTGTCCAACACATCTGGGTCGCAGATCATTGCACACGGGGAGGAAGATTAGGCAACCGCCAGGTAATGTTGCCTCTTGTTCAATTCATTATCTCATCTGGGTGCAAGGAATGCCCGAATTGCAGAGCCAGACTCGTTGGGAAGACGGAGCAGGATTTCATTTATTAATTGCACAAGGGTCACTCAGCTCCTCACGTTCCACACGATGCCAAACCCCTGCTACACCCCGGCGGTTCTGCACCCACATTTGACTTTGTTGTAACACCTCGCTCCGGCACAGAAACGCTTTCAACACTCGGGAAAAGTGCCAGACTAAGGATAATGTAAGAGCTCAAGTTCTTCACTAAAGGACATGGCCACTAACGGGCCGCTCACCTCACACAATAAACAGCATTTAGCGTTTTCTTTGAAGGGGACATCAAAAGGCATCTGAGTTTGCATCTTCGGGGCTTGTCACCTTCAGCACAGTCCCCAAATGGCCAACTGCAGCGCCTTTTGCATGAGGTGAGGTGTCTGCTCACCATGAAATCGTGACAAACCGATCTGCTGCTGAAGCCACAAACTTGTATTGAACAATCCCTGGTAGCGATGGTGACAGGAAACTGCCAGTCCCTGGCGTGGGATGTGAGAAAACAAACCCCTTCAGCACAGTCACACTCTTCAAAGACAAGTGGTTCACCAGTGAGTAACATTCCTGCGGTGGTTTGTAAGGTAACAGGAGCTACACTCCTTGAAGTGGAAACCAGAAATAAAAGTATGTTACTGATGTATCGTTATCATAATATGGAGAGATACGACGGTATAAAAGTAGGTGGAAGTCAGAAGATTCGGAGCTGTCATTTCTGTCACAATTAATTCGGCTTCCAAACAGCTCAGCAGCACAGCCAGAGATGGCTGCTTGGTCCAAATCCACTCTGCCAGTTATTAGCGTATGAAGAAAATATTTGGGTTTAAAGTAAAAGATAAAAAAAAAAAAGTATTGACAAATAAAAGCAGGGGTTATTGTTATCTCAACTTCCACCAGCATAATGCCCCTTGCTACACCAAGCTGCATCTGCCAGCCCACTGCACGCACTCACAGTGGCTTTTGGCTTCTTCAGCCTGGGAAAAACTTCATTTAAAAGTTCCCAAAAGACACCCCCAGGAGCAGTTTCACCCCTGGGAGCTGCGGCACAGCACACACGCTCGTGGTTTGTCACCTTCTTCAGGCCTGAAAACCACTGCAGGAGATATAAATATAGACAAATTTTAATTTAAACACTTGACTGGCTCTCTCCTCCACTCTCTTGTGCCAGGAGATAACACCAGAAAAACTAAACTGGAGAAAGGTTATCCTATGGGCAAGGCTGTACACTGAATTCCCAAAGGACTGCCAGCTTCAGATTAGCAGCACTCCTCAGTGTCCCTGATAGCCATAAAACAAACTGGATCAGCTTCTGTAAGGCACAAGATTTGTTTGTCTCCTGTTTATTCTAAAACATGTTATTCTAAAGGGGGTAAGTACCTTGGAGTAACAATCTCACTTGTGGAAAAAAAAAAAAATTAAATTAAAAAGTATCCTGCAAGCTGGCACTGCCTCTAATTCGACATGAGGTGCAATTTTTAACCAACAGGAATAAGTTACAGAATCACTGGTAGAAAAGTTATGAGCTGTGTTTTGAAATAATCCTCGTCTTCCAAAAATAATTCCTGGGTTATTTAATTTATAGCAATACATTACACGTGCAGTTACACTGAACCAACTTTTGACAACACTCAATCCTCAAACAGGCCTAGAAAAATATCCTTCAGAGCTCCAAGCAGCACAGGGACTGCGAAGCAAAATTAAGAATGAAATGTGACAGGATTTGTAAAATCAAGAGGTGATCCTAAAGCAAAAGTGTGACCAAGTCCTCCGTGCTTCCCCAGTCCCTCTCTCTCGGTGATGTAAATTCAGAGCTGCTCTGCACGTGCAAAAATGATGGCCCCAAACTCACACAGGTGAAAAAAGTCACTTACTGAACTAATAATAAAAATCATCCCCCGCTCAGGGTTCAAACCCAAGAACCTGTGGCTGGATTGTTTTACACATTCCCACCGAGTAACGCCCCTTGCTTTCCAAACAAAGAACAGTTTTGTTCCCTTCCTCACCCTCCCAATAACCATCCTTCCCTGTTGTTCAAAGTTCTCAGCCACGGCACAAGGGAGAAAAATAATATTTAAACAACAAAAACAACCCATCTCAACCCCTAAACAAATAAACAAAGAAAAGCACACACAGAGGAGAAGGCAAGTCACAAAGGCACAAATGAGCCAAGAGCCTCTGGGCAGCTGCAGCTCAGGGCCCTTCCCAGGAGGGGGGAGGAATGTCACATCCATACCCACCAGGGTATTCCTGAAAATTCCCTCTCCCTGCTTTTATGCCCTTTAAGCGACTCTGATCAGCATTAGAGCCGACTGGAAAACCATTATCCCATTATTTTATTTATGTGGGCATATGTAACACTGAACAAGGGGTTTGTTCCAATGGTAATAGACCATTAACATTTTTCTAATGAAGTTACTAGATTATTTTTTTTTCTTCCATAGAATGATTAATTAAATACCATGTTCCACTTGAAGCTAACTCTATGGGATACGAATTTTTACATATATATTAAAAAAGCTAAATATACACATATAAAAAAATATAAAATTGTCCTGTAACTTTTAATGGCCTCTCTCCAGTCCTAAACTTCCTGCTCTTCTCTTTTTACTGAAGAGATTGTCAAATGTGCGTGATCAATGGCTTCAAGCACAAACAGATCTTCCACTGACCATCAGATAAATTGGAAACACACAAACTTTGAACACAAACTCAAGAGGCAAATTGCTAACAGCGCTCATTAGCTCTACCTCCCACCTTTCCTCTTTCTTCTGGAATAGCTGGTCTGGCAGTAGAGCAGAAACTCTGAAATGCCATCCTAAAAATAGAAAGCAAGAAAAGAGGAAAAAGAAAAGGGGGGCTGGGGGGAACAGGAACTGAGAGAATACAGAGTGAGAAGCTCTGTAATATAAAACTGTCTCTAGCTTCAAAGTCACCGGCCAATCATAACCCAATAAATGCTTTTCTTTCTTTCTAAAATCAGAACACTCCAATGGCTATTTTTATTCCTGTTTAGAAGCAGCTCCCCCAACAGAGCCTTCAACCCGGCAGAGCCTGGCATGCCAGGCAGGGACTCCCAGGACCCCATTTCAGGGCAGCATTTCCAAAACCTTCAGCGGTTCCATGGGTTCATTTGTGCCTGGCACCAACTTTGTTCCACACCACAAACTCCATCAGAGAACAAATGGAGAAGTAAAGGGAGGAAACAGAGGGGATGTTTCCTTCAACCCTATTTAAGGGTGCTCCCTGCATGAATTTCTATCCATCCAAATGGCTACTCTGTTCTTCCACTAATATTCTAATACAAATATTTTCCACATGCAGCCACCAGGAACTGCAATATGGATCAGGTTGGAAATAAAGCTGGTTCTTGGATCACTCAGACACTCCAAAAAGAATTGCTGGGGCCCTTAAGGTACTGAAAAAATCAAGGCAGAAAGGCTCCATGCTCATTCTAAGTCTGGGAAATCTGGACAGAAAATGAAATAGCACCACTTGAGGTGTATCCTCAGCGTTCTCTTACTTCTTTTGTGTGGAGAAGCTGTGAATGCCCCACCAGGGGAAGTGTTTCAAGGGAGGTTGGGGTGTGCTTTGAGTAACCTCAGTAAAAAATGTCCCAGGACATCCAGGGAGCTGGACGAGATGTGCTTGGAAGGTCCCTCCCAATCCACACAATTCCAAAATGCCAGAGGCTTCTTCCTCTATTTTACTGAAAATTAGTTTTCTGCATATAAAATCCCCATGCTACAAATTACTGGTGTAACACAGAGCGAGCAGGTTTGAACTGATTCCTGTTTTCCATCCAGAGCACAGGAAGATGCCACTTCAATCCTGGAGATGGACAACTGCAGCAGGCTTTAGGATCTCTGCACCAAAGTGTCCTTTGCCCCCATTAGCCTCAGGGAAATCAACCCAATTCTCAGGACTTCACTCTCCCCATCAGCAAAAGAGGGTAAAAAAATCCTCCTGCTATCAAGGATTTCAGATCAGAGCTCTGATACAAAATGAGAGGCCACAAACGCACAAAAGCACATAATGAAAAGGTCTTTAAGAGGACTCAATGAATATTGTATAGTAAAGATTTATTATTATTTTTAAATGAGAGTAGCTGCCAGCATTGGAGCTTTATTGTTCTCCTTCAAGGAAAGTAACCACGTAAAACACACAGGGAAAAAAAATCCAGCGGCTGTTTTGCTCCCAGCTCATCTAAGTAACCCCCGATCTCAGATGTTATTTCTCCATCCTTAATTTTAGTGAGGAGATACATTAAATACTCTGTTTCCCACAGCAAGGCTTCACATTCATCTTGCTTCACTAGCTTTGAAAAGAGCATTTGTTTCAAACTTGTAAATGATTTAAAAGAGAACGTTTAATTAATAATGTTGTTTCCAGCCAGATGGCCAGCTATTAGTTTTCAGTCGTCTCTTTCAGAACAATTCTCCACAAGTCTTCAGATGCAAAAGAGCTTCGAAGCAAATAGATGTGAGTGCTCAACACCCACAGGCTGCCAAAATATTCAGTAAAAAGACACAGCTATAGGTACAGAAATTACATTTTTCCAAGTGGTTTTGCTGCAGGTCATGGTTGTAAAAATCCACCAGCAACAGACACACATTTCTTTCATTTACCATCCTGTATTTGGATGGCATTAAATTCACATATGGCTCTAGAACATTACCTAACTGAAAACACGAGGCCACACGTATAGAGTTTCCCCTGGACTTGTGCTAACAGCCCCTCAGACTGGAGCTCAGGAGCAGAACTCTGTGGTATGATGTGTATCAACCAGTCAAAATATTCCCTGTGTACGGGAGGCTCTGCTACAGAGATGAATAGATAAATATTAGGCAAACCCAGCCAAGGTTCACCACTAAACATCTGTGGAATTCTAATATTCTCACTGACGTAGCACCTACATATTTTTCAAAGAGAGTTTCCAACAAAAATTAAAATTGCTCTCTTAGTACAAATGAGATGCCGGGCAGCAGCAGCAAGCTTTTTTAAAGCAGCGAGGTAATGAGGTTTGCAACAGGTTTTTTTAAAACCCTGGGATTTTAAGAGCTTTTCCAGCTGTAATTAAATGCCCTGACAGGCAAAGGCTGCATTTGGGAGGTAGTTACGGTACAAGCAGGGTGCAATGTTTTGCTCACAGTTACACGGTGTGGAACAAACCCTGATATTTTCAGTCTTCCCTAACCACAACGTGCATTCATTACGCAGCAGCCCACAGCTGAAAACCCATCTTTATTCAGTTATGATCGGGGAAAAACAAAAAGATGCAATTGCAATTCTCTACCTGAACTTTGAGCCTTTAGTTCTTCCAAACAAACAAAACCAGGCCTGGGGAAAAAAGCTTCAATGATCAGCTGTCTACCTACACACCAGTTATTTATGGCATCTAATTCAGGGCAAAGCTCAACTCAGTTTGCAGAGTGCCAGCAACAGAAACCAACGAGAAAGTTGGAACAGCTCCAATAAGTGGACAGTGATTATCTGCCCTTTAAAATTTGCCATTTTGCTGGGTAAAGCTTCGTTCTACCACAGCGGTTTCACATCTTCTGGTGTGCACTTTCTACCATTCGTGTGCAAAAACTGGCTATTAAAAAAAAAAGAAAAAGAAAAAAAGAGATAACTTTGAACAGAAAACAATGACATGAAACAGGCCAGTAGGACAGATCTGACTGATGGTGAAGTCGCAGAAGCAGATATGGAGAAAGATTAGCCAAATCACCTCTAAGTCTGCCCATCTCAGACCTGTGAAACTCTTACATGGTCATCAATCCAGCATCCCCAAAACCCGAGCTTTGTTTGAAGGTTCCAGGCCAACATCAGTAACTATTCCAGACTTTTTATCCCGCCCACAGGCTGCTGATTGTTGGGAAAGCAGGGCCAGATGTCACCAGCAGACCTTGTGCTCTCCTGAGTTCAAGGCCTGTAATTGTGGGGGGCTTTATCTAGAAAACATTTCTGCTTCCTGAGCTTGTGTGGCTGAGGGGTAGGGGAGGGGCACACTGGAATAAAGGCTTCACCAGTGGTTTGAGAGCTGGTTCAAATGGTTTAGAAAAGGAAAAAAAAACAGAGAACAGCCCAATGCTGCCTTCTGCCCAGGCATAGAATCACCCACTCCAGAGGTGCCTCAGCTACAAATGTGGAGGGTCTCTGCCCAGCCCCATCAGCAAGTCCTCACTGAAATACGAGTGAACTCCTCTGAAAAGTCAATGTTTTGCAGAGAAGTATCATTTTCACCAAACTTCCAGCTCAAGCCTGCCTGGCTTCCTGCCAGATTTCCAGCCCAGGCCTGACAAGTCCAGTCTTGTGGGGCTGGAGCCCCCAGGTCTCACAGGCTCTGCTGGGCAGGCTTCAAATCTGGCAAAGAACCCACAGAAGCCACTGAATCCCTGAATTTAAAAGAGAAAAATGGGTAATATTCAACCTACAAACACCTCTCCCCTGTTTTCAGCTCACTGCTTTCCTGTGCTGGCCTGACTCTCCCTTCACTTGCCTGTGTATTGGAAGTGAATTTACTGAAATCCAGGAAGAGTGGGAACAGCCTCCAGCTGCTTATTAGCCTTTCATTTACACTGAGTGCTTTTTAAACAGATAGAATTTTTCAGATACTTTTTGTTACACGTGTGCTACAAACTGCATCTTGAGTCCAGGACAACAACAATTTGTTCAACAAATAACAAAGACCTTTTTTACAGTTCCATATGAATGGAAACCACAGATTTAGTATCCCTGTGAAAAAAAGCCACATCTGGTCTTCCTCAGAATACCAAAATTAAAGGTTCTTGTAGTTGGGTCTTTGTCTTCCCACACAGCAACACTAAAACTCCAGTTAATGGAGGGAAAGGAAATTTAGGGGGAAAAAATTTCTCCAGCTATTAAGCAGATGAAACAACAACAGTCAGACATTGAACACAGAAACAGAGGCATTCTCACATGTCACAGATGTCTTCCTCTCAGCCCAACACTTCTGTGAACCTTAACTGTTCCACATGTGCAAAGAGTAGGTGAATTTCTCTTTTCATGTCGAAGCAACTAAAACAGGAAGGCCAAAGTTTCTCCTCTTTTGTTGTGAAAAAGGAGAGTCAGTGTCAGCATCCATCATTCAACCACTGCTGGCTGCAACTTCACCACAAAGGAGGAAATTTCTGTTTTGACTTCCTCTTTAAAAAAAAGATTGAGCTATGGTTAATGAACGTCACCGTTTCAGAGAGAAATTCCGACCTTTCCTATGACGCAATTTGTAAGGAAATTTTACTGAAATTCTCAGCTGCAAATGATGAAGTGAGCTGAGGAGGGTTCACCCAATATTTCCACCCTGAGAGCCCCGGAGAAAGCGAAAATCCCAGGGAGAGGCTCAATCTCCTGACACATCACCCACCGCAATCCTCTCTCCAGGATTCCCACCCCTGGTTTTCCATAAGCTGATCCATATTCCTGCGAGGCTGGAAGAGCAGATGATCCCATCCCGGGGTCAGGCACCCAGCCCACCTGTGCAGGTGCTGCAAGACACATTTGGGCACACACAGAGCACAGCTGCACCACCTGAAACGTGTCCCCTCCCTGCCCTCATAACCCAGTGCTGAACAGCAAGGGAGCCGTGAAGGTATTTCTTGTGAGGTGTCAAATTTATCAGGATCATCATCTCTTCACCTTTCCTAGACTCACACAGGTTACATTTCTCACAAGTAGGTTTTACTGGAGTTTTTAGCTCGTTCATTCATGAGGCTCACCAGTGAGAGATAAAATCCATGTTTCCACAGCAGCAGCAGCTGCTACTGTCAGGAATCTCTGCAGCACACACCAAAACCTCCCTCGCTGCTGAAGGAACAAATCTGGGTACCTGCAACTCTGTAGCTTCAACATCTTCGGTTTCCTTAGCTAACAAAGATTTCCTACTGGAGCTCAGATGATCCCTTTAAAAAAAGCAGGGTGTTAATTTCTTACCTGGTTGGGCTCTTGTGAAGATAAGGGCTACCCCTGGGGTTTTATTTGGTTGAGTTTTTAATAGAGCTGCTGTTACTACGCAGGAATAGTTTATTCCTACTCAAATTTGTGTCCTCCAAGGAGCTGAGTCTTTAAGACAGAAAAAAAAGAACTCTGGCTTTGTGTTGTTTCTACAGAGCCACAGTACCTGGAGTGATCAAACTTCCCTAAGGGCAAGTCGCACCACACTGAGGGCAAAGAGATGGCAGCAAATGAGGATCGGGTCTGAAAGGCTTCAGAACACCCTTAAAAGCAGGAATTGCTGCAACAATCCACACATTAGTGGCTCCTCAGCTACACAAGGTTGTGCTCCGGTGCCAAGAGCCCAATTATCACCAATTCCAAAAGGAATTAACAAACATCTGGTGGAGTCACCCCGTGCAGGGTCTGGAGAAAACCTCCGCCCTGGCTTCATTCCCCTCGCTCCTGTCGCTTCCTTCTCGGACTGGAACTGGAAAAGGGTTTTTTGCAAACGCATCAAGGCAGACAAGGACAAAAGTTAATTCAAGACTATTCATAAGCCTGGCTGGAGGAGTGCTGCATCCCCATCCCTGAAAATTTAACTGCACTCCGTAGAGGAAAGCTAAAAGATAGTAATAAAAAAAAAATAACCCAAACAACAGAAAGAGATAATTTGGGAATAAAATCTGAGTTCAATTTAATTCAAGCACTTGTTGGCCCTATTTATTTCAGCAAGTAGTTCATGCAGGGTAATGGCATTGCTGTGCATCTAACAGCATTAGAAGTTCCTAATAAATTAACAAGTGAAAATTAATGGTTGCTCAGTCCATTAAATCTTGTTAATTTTATTTTTGTTGTAATAATATAGCAATCACAAGTTTACGTTATTAAACCAATATTTATTAGAAGAACTCCTTTTAATTGGATCCCTGATGTGATAGTCCCGTACAGTGTGTATTTCTTTATTTCATCAATTTTTTTGCATTTATTTCTCATTATATTTAAATGACTGCAATATTCGGGGTCTTTTCCTAATACTATGAAAGTTAAGCAACCATTTTAAACGTTTTATTTCACACAGATTCAACACTTACTACACAATATAATGAGAATATCATGAGTCCCTTCAGAAGCTATTTTAACTCTTTTAGTCTCTTGAGAAAGGGCAGAAGAATGAAAGGCAGAGATACAAGAATATCTGAAAGCATCTTTAAAAAGGGTAAAGTCCATTTTTTCCTCTTAGCCCCTCAGTGTCCTGGATAAACAATCTGATTGCTCCTCAAGACAGAAGGAGGATTTATCACTGGTTTTAATGCAAAGCGTGAGCTGGCCTGCACAACTCAGGTAAAAAAATAAATATATATATACTGGCAAAAGGGTTTGAATTGTAGTGACCGCATGAGAAATTACAAAACTGAGGAGACACCTCAATAAAGGGCTGCTGTGCTCTTCCAGCAGCAATCTTTGGAAGGGAGGGACCATAACTCCTCCCCGGGCTCCCTCGTCTCTGCCACAATAACTGAGTGTGTAGTTGCTCCCTAACTGGTTGTACCAACATTATTGCTGCAGCCTGACAGCAGCGCTTTGTTTTTGGGAAGGGCATCGTGTGGGATACAACAACTCCACACACAGCACTACCCAGGCTGATGTAAGAGGCAGGAAACAAGTGCAAGGGGAAGAGAAAAAGCTGGAGGGGCTGCAGGGAGCAGAACACCTGTGCCCAGAGAGGGAGGTTTGACCTGTGGCGAGATGAGGAAGGCACTGATGGACAGGCAGGACTGCAGGCAGAAAGTCGTGGAATCATTCAGAAAAAGCTGAGTTGGAGGGAACCTACAAAGATCACTGAGGCCACAACTCCAGGAGTCACAGCCAAGAGTGTTGTGCGAACTCTCCAGGAGCTCTGGAGCTCTCTCAGGCCCAGGCTCATGCACACTCACTGTGTTTTCGCCTTCAGACTGACCTGCAAAGTCCCACAGAGCCGGGCTGTGGAGCAGCCCTCGGTGCCATAGGTAACGAGGGCACTGAAGCAGCACAAAGGTTGGGGCAGGGCTGTAAAAAGCTGCCCATAAAGCTCGGGCAGGACAGAGGTCACCGACACGGGTTTGCAGCAGGAAAATCCCCAGTGGGATGCAGCTGAGCAGGGTGATGGCAGCCAGAGGTGTCTGCACACAGGGACTGTGCTGTAACCAGCCCGCACACCAGGGCTGTGCCCCTGCAGGCACTCCCAGACAAAGCCATGAAATATTAAAGCTCCTCACGCTCAGGGACAGAAAACTGAAAACAAGGTCGTTTGAAATTGGCATTGAAAGATAAATAAATCTGCACGCGGACACACGGAACTGTGACTGGTCCTTCGCTCGTTACTGCAATCAGATGGGCAGCAGTCCCAAAAGAAGAGCATGGATCAGAGAATATCCCGAGCTGGATGGAGCAAGTCCAATGACCCCCAAAATCACACCATGATGTGAAACCACAACATCCTTCAGGGCCTTGCAGACAGCCTCTGCCGTCAACATCCTCCCGGTATTCCTATTTTCCTGGCATCACCTCAAACCTAAGGACACGATCAAACCGCGTAAATATTGTGTGGTCAACTCCCAACACAACAGAAGATGTGCTCCCACCCGAGATGTTCCTGAAAGATTTATGTTCCTTCTTCATTATCCTCATGCATTATGTTCCTGGTGTATTATACCTGGTTTTCCCCACCGAAATGTAAATCATTTGAGGAACACCTTGTTCAGTGGCTTTTAAGAAGCAAATGCGCCGTGTTTCCATTTCAATTGGTATATTCTACCCTTATCAGATGAGTTCCACAAGAAATAACACCCACATCTCTTCAAAACTGTTCTCCAAATTAAAAAAAAAAAAAAAAAAAAAACACAAAAAAAAACCAAAAAAAAAAACCCAACCCACCACTTAAAAGAAGGTGTTCTTTACATACAGGAATCCTGGCTCCCCTAAAACCACCGGTGATACCAAAACAAATAAATACAGTAATGAGTTGAAAAGAAAAACGTGCATATGATAAGTATATTACAAAATGTCAGGAGATTTATGTCTTTTTGTGTGTAGCACCGTTAAAGCTTTTGAAACAAAGCATTTACTATCTCATAGAGCAAAGCCTATAGATACTGCACAGCTTTTAGAAATTACTGAGTGCCCGTCACCACGGGCTGGTTTCTGCAGATCATCTAAAAATGTTGAGTTAAACACTCATCTCACTTCATTTCCAGGGTAAATGGTTTCTCAGGTGCACGGAACGGCCTCTCTTCTGCTCAGAACAGTGTTAGAAGCTCAGGTTTTTCCAGGTTTGTAGGAATGTCAGATGTAGATGCCGTTTTCACCACATTTTTTGGGTCTCCGAAGAGAACAGAGCCACCAAAAATTCCAAAAATTCTGCGAGGGGCTGGAGCAGATCTTTGCCTGCTCACAGAGCAAAACAGAGGCCACAAACACCTTGTGCTGGGTAGGTGTTAATGGCACACTTGTCCTCAGGTTGGACTGAAAAGTGATAAAGATGCTCATCCTGAAAGCTGGGCTTTCAAGATAATGCAACTAAGGATGCATTTTAATGGGCAGAAGAATGTGTCTTCTCAACTTTATCACCCAATACAGGATGAAAAAAACCCCTTTTACCTGCCAGGGAGACCCCAGGACTCAGTAGGTCGGCTCTGACACCAAAGGCCACCAGCTCAGGGCACAGAGGTTTAAAGAAAGGTTTAAAGAAAGGTCCTGCTGGGCCAGGATGAGCTTTGGCAGCTGTGCCCAGAGGAGGAGGGAAGGCAGATCCTCTAAAGGAGCCTTCCTGTGCAGCACATGCACCACGAGAAGCCATCAGATGGTCTGAGAGCAGAGTTTTTCAGGTGGAAATGACTGCCTCCTCTTCTAAAAACAAGAAGGAAAACATATTTCTTGCCAGGAGAGTCACAGTGAAACCCTTGAAGGCCTCTCCAGCCTTTTGCTGTCTGCCACAGGTCCTCCCAAGAGAAAACCTGGGGTGTCTGTCACAGCACCTCAGAAACGGAGCACTTGGAGAAGTAACACATGCTGAGCAAATACACAAGCAAATAAACTAATCCCTGTTTACTAATCTGTCAGGAGATAGCATGTAGTACATGTTTCCAGATCCCAGCAGATAAACATGACAGCAGGAGTATATTTGTTATTCTAATTCCTTAGCCCCTACAACAAAACAAATATTTTTTTTTCCTGTCCCTTTCTTCAAACAACCCCACCTGATCAGCGCAGGAATTCGCTGCGCAGTCCTCATTCCCACCAGCAATGTTTCTGCAAAGCCCGAGCCCTTTTCCACGTGAAACTTGCTCCGTCTCATGGATACAATAGCTAATTTTGGACTTACTCTGCTCCTGCTGGGCCAGAGTCATCACTGGCATGGCTCCACTGTAATTCAGTCTACTGATGCATTACAGACAATGCACAACATGAGCTAATCCTTAATGATGCTTTTTCCCCTTCCCCCCCTCTCCCCAACATATTATTTGAGTAAATAGTAAAATGACATACGTAAAAATTATTAAATTAAAAAAAAAAAAAAGAGGAAACTAAAGCCACACTAAAGCCGTCTTGCAAACACTAATTTCAGATGACACAGTAATCAGATTCACAGATACATTAGGACAAGCGGTGCAGCCCAGAGGAAAAGGCACAGCTCTTAAAGTCACAAGGCCTGGGCAGAGCTGCAGCTCTGCGCTGACTTCAGAGAGGTTGTTCCATGTTCCCACACCATTCCCCAGCCTCTGACACACAGAGATTTCACATCTCAGCACAGAAAACATAACCATGCTCGTTTCTAAACAATAATAAAAGCCCTTATGAAGTTGTGTTTAAAAACTAATGCCAATTGTACCAGCCACCAAGACAGGCTGATGCCTCCCCCACACCGAGCTCTAAGATCTGCAGGATCCAGGCTCAGTGTCATAAATTAACATGAAAGGTTTTCATTTCTGCACAGATTTTCTTTAACAGTGGAGGAACAGACGCTCAGCAGGAACAGCTAGGACAATCTCTGAAGGTGGGAATATTCATGACTTGTGATATCTGTGTTGTTATTTATTTTGAAACTTTTTTTTTTTAAATAAAGCATTGTGTTTGGCCCAACTCTTTTCTTCCTTTAAACCATAAAATATCAAATCCTTCCTTATCTAAAGCACCTCGTTAGGAGTCACAGAAGTTCCACGGGACTTCATGCTCTGCTCCCTAACGGGTCAGCATCAGCCAGACACAATACCCAGGTCACAGCAGCAGGGCTGCTCCAGCGATTTTCTTCTTTTGAAATGGTAAATATTTCAGGGAAGTGTTTTAAACAGGGAATCATCTAAGTAGAAAGCAACGCTGCTTACCAAGAATTTTAAAAAATATAAGTTTGAAGGCGTTTATATTGTGTGATGGCTCTACAGGTTTTGATTTCTGCTCCAAGTAGAAGCCGGAGCAACTCTAACAAAGGCTGAGAGCTCTCATTTGCATTACTGGCCAAAATCTTAGCCACAGTCATTCAGCACCAAAAAAAAAAGATAAGGAGGCTTTATTTTTCTTTTTTTTTTTTTTTTTAAAAATCACTACAGTTGTTGGAAGAAAATTTTAGGAGCTCCAAACATCCACATTTCTGAGCTGCTTGCTTCACTTTTTCATGCAACAGATGCTGCTTTGTATCAGCTCCTGCATATTAAATCATTCTGACAACCAAGAAAGCATACATTTGTTTGTGCCAGAGAGAAGCATGAATACACACACACACACAGATATCTTCTCACGCAGAAGCACACAATTATGCAGCATTCAAATATTTGGGATGAACTTTGGCCTTTGCTTTAAAAAAAAAAAAAAAGTAATAAAAAAAAAAGTACTCTCAAACAACAATCAGGAACAGACCCAGCAGTCATCTGGCTGAGCTCACAGAAATCAACAATCTGCAGCAATAAAATACCACTTGTGGGCAGCCATTTGAAAGTTACTCGGAAAATTATTCTTAGATGGGATAAGTTTTATACACGTCTTTTATGATTTATGACGGCCCTATGGATCGAGCTCGGAATGGAGACGAAAAATAAAATCTATGTTCATTCAAAAAATGGAGGAAACAATCAGTTATATTCACCCTCACACGTATGGGGGGTTTTTAACACTCTAAAACAACCTCCTCCAGCTCTGCCATTTGCATTCCCGATTTAAAAAGTAATCGGAAAACATCAGCAGAGCAGGGCTCCAAATCACCCCTTCAGAGCAGCGATATGGAAGAAGCCAAACAACGCAAACAAAACCGTTTTCCTGATGCACCGATCTCACAGTAATCGCAAGAAAATCTTAATGCAGCAGCACTTGAGAACACGCTGAAACTTCTGACAATGAGAGGAACCCTCAGCGAGTGGAACTGATCCGCAGCGCTTCCAACTTTTTTGTTTAGTTTTTCTTTTTTCTTTTTTATAACCTCGGCTCGAGGCATATTTTCTCCACTACGTTTTCTCTCTCGTTACTGGAGAGTAATTCAATTCCGCAGCCAGTTATGGGGGTTTTGTTAACTGGGTAAGGAGCGGGCAGAGAGGACCAACACCGCAGCGAGTGCGGCAGGGCCGGGACGCGACACAAGCCTTGTCCCGGCCGCGCCGGAGCTCGGGGGTCCCCGGGGGTCCCCGGGGGTCCCGCTGCTCCCCCGCACCCCGCAGGGCCCGGCCAGCCGCGCCCTCCGCACGCCGGTACCTGGGGATGGTGATGCACTTGGTGTTGATGTTCTGCGTGGTGATCGCCTTCTCCAGCTCGTCCAGCTGCCCCGTCTTCTTCAGCTTCTTCACCAGGCTCTTCACCGCCTTCTCGCACCATTTCTCCTCCTGCCCGTTCTGCTCGCCTTTCTTCCAGCCCAGGAGCCGCTTGACGATGGGAGGAGTGAAGGGCAGGATGGAGGACATGCTGGCTGCGCCGGCAGCGCCCGCCGCCGGCTCCGAGCTCTGCCCGCCGCCCCCCGCGCTCGCCCCGCCGCCGCCGCCGCCGCCGCCGCCTCACACCGCGCGGCCCCGGGCGGCCCTGCCCGGCCCGGCCCGGCCCGGCCGCTCCCCGCCCCGCCGCTGCCTCAGCGCCGCGGGCCCGCGGCTCCAAACTTTGCCCGGAGTTCGCCGCCTCTCCCCGGCGGCGGCGGCGGCGGCGGCGGCAGCGGCGGCAGCTCCCTCCTCCTCCCCCTCCTGCCCCGCTCTGTGTGCGCGGAGAGGCGCCCACTCCAGCTCATTCCCAGTCTGTCTCTCATGCAAATTGCCTGCTGGCCGCCCCGGCCCGGCTTCCACCCCCTCCTTCCCTCCCAAACACGCCGCCGAGGGAGGGAGGGAGGATGGAAGGAGGGCGGGGAGGCGGCCGGCCCGCCGGGAGCTCCGCGCCTCCATCGCCGCCCGCGGAGGCCCCGGCTCCCTGAGGGGGATGGCGCTCCGCGGGGCCCGGGGCCCACAGGGACGGCAGAAAAGCCCAGGAGCAGGGTAAGGAGAGGTGCCCGGACAAACCTCACCGAGGGGAGGCAGGAAAACAAACACAAGTGTAAAGCCCCACGAGTGTAAAGCCCGCTCAGGGAGGGGAAGGGGACAAGCCCCTGCCACGGGCGTTTCGTCCATGGAAAGGTGCGTTCCCACACAGATACCTGAACACATCTTGGCCAACCGTGCTCAGACAATCAGCTGCTTTTGGTTCCAACCCCTCTAATTTACTATTCCATTCCCTCATCTTTCCGCCCCGAGCAACAGGTACCCGAATAATTTTTGCCCTGTATCAGACATAAAACGACACCCTGGAGGTGTTTACTGCCGGAGCTGGTCAGAAATTCTCAGACGGAATATTTTTGTCAGAGGACGGCAGTTTGTTCACATCTAGGTGTTTTGTAGAGATGCTTCGGTTTGGGCTGACTCAGGGTGGCATCCAGGTACATTTCCAGTTTCTAAGTTTCCATCACTGGGCAGACGGGGCTGTCACACTCCCCGGTGCATGCTGAAAGGTAGCCCAGGTCCTAAAAAACCCCCATGTAATTATAAACTTGAGCTCCTCAAAGCAGCAGTTCTCTGTTAAACTACCCCAAAATGGTGCTGAGCAAGGAGGCTCAGAGGCATCTGCAGGCTGGTTCCTTTTCTGAACTCCAGCTGTTCTCATCTCCCTGCAACAGCTGCCCAGGAGCAGCAACAGGGTGAAAGTTTTGTAGGACCTGGCTCCTGAACTCTGAGTTTTCAAGCCGAGATTTGCTTCCCAGTTTTCTCCATCCTATCAGAAGGGACGATGGCGAGCCTGAATTTGGGAAGCCTCAGGCAGCTCCCAGACACGCGGGTTCTTGCCAGCCCACATTCTCATATTCCAGGATCCAGAGTAACCCAGTGGGGAGACTCCTCGAAAGCCGGCATCCCAAAACTCCCGTGCCTGTGGATTTGGAGCAGCCAGCCCTCCAGATTACCTCGTGGCAACTCAGGGACCGATGGGATCAGACAGCATCTGAGGCAACTGCCTTGGCTTTCACAGGCATTTCAGACACAGGCTTTTATTCCAAATTGACAGCACCAGTTTTTGAAATATTAATATTGGATACAAATTAAATACGCCCTTCTCTCTCTTTTTTTTTTTTTTTCTTCAGCATTCTCATATTATTCCCCAACATGCATTCCCTGAGCGTCTTGAATTTTGGAGGCTCACCACTAAAATTTTGGACTGTTGCCCTGACCCAGTTTTTGGCTTCTTGGGTTGGGATGCCTGAAGTACAAAGATGATGTATTCCTGAGATGATCTGGAGTACAAAGATGATGTATTCCTGGGATGATCCGGAGTACAAAGATGATGTACTCCTGAGATGATCTGGAGTACAAAGATGTGGAACCCCTGTAGATGATCCCAACATCATTTGAGGAAATATCTCCTCAATACCTCTAAAGCAATGCAAAAAAACTTATTGATATTATTTACACTAAAAGCAGGATGCCTCAATTACTGACTTGCTAGTGCTGTTGATTTGCTGTATATTTATGTTTTTCTGGAAAGGCCAAGTTTCTGATAGTTTGTGATTATTTAAGCATCTGAACTCTTAGTTAAAAGTTGTTCTTCACAGCTTTAGAAAATGGCTTGGATATGTGAACCAAGTGAAACACAGATGGGGAAGTTAAATACATTTTCTTAATGCACAAACACATTCTTACCACATTTTCAATCGGGGTGAAGTTAAATAATCTTTTTCTATTTTCTCAATCCTTGGCCCAGCACATTTTGCAAGCCCAGAGGCTGAAGGACCTGCCTCAGACCTGGTAAGTCCATATTACATCAGGGTGATCTCAGAGCAGATTTCTGTTCTGGGGACCAACATTTCTTTCTGTCTGTTCTGGGTAGAAAACCATGGGCACCATCCCATGCTTTTTTCATCCAGAAAGATATTGATAATACTTAAATCTCATCGCTACACTCAGAATTCATGCTGTCACCTTGGTTCAGCAGAGCTTCTAGAATTTTCTGTGCATATTCACGGGCTGATCTTCACTCCTCACAGTCATATCACAAGTCATGGCCTGGGTACATTTGAATAAGGGGAAGGAGAGGAAGAACTGAGTGGTTTGCTCATGCTTGTACAGTGATTTAGTGGCAAAAGGGTGAAGATAATTTGCCAAACACTAAACCAAACTGAGTCTCACTTGCTCACAACCTCTAAATGAGGTGTAGGCAGCTAAACCACTGATCTAAACTCCGGGCCACAGCAGCACTGAAAACACTCCTGAAAACAAACAAACAGTTGGGCTTGGGATGCGGGATACATTTTTAAGCTTAAGGCCTTGACATTTAATGGAACAGCTTGTGTGCTTGCTGGGGTTACATGTCAGAATGAACTGTTCTATGAAAATATGACTTTCTGAACCCCTAGACAGTAATCCTTTCTTTCAGAGAGTTTTGGACACTCTCACAGTGGAAAAATTAACAGGAAAAGCAGGATCGTCCCAATTCTGCGTGGTCTGGATCCGATTGCTGGTTTACAAAATGTCTGATGTCTTGGAAGCCACCACTAGGCAGGAGAAGTTTATGCTTCTTTTTGTCATTGGGCACAGTTTTTGTTTGGTGGAACGATTTGTTCTTTACTTTTAAAAAGTCATTATCTTTGCTTGTGTTTGGAATTGTAGAGGTTCAGGGTCACAGTTTGCTCTTACTGAGAAATAAAGATACATGTAGGCTGCAATAATGGGAGGAAACCAAACACTTCAAGAAGAAACCCAAACCCTTTACAGCTATTTTGCATTTCTTAACCTTTTACTAATACACTAGTACCTTAAAATTACTGAAAAATAACATCTGCATACCTTGGGTTTTGGTATGATTAATAAATAGGACCAGAATTAAAATTCTCCTTTCACAAAGAGAAAAATCAGGCTCTGCTTCAGGAACAATATAAAATTAACATGAGAAATAAGAAGGTGTTCACTAGAGCTCAGCTGTGCATATATGTAGCTTTATAAAAAATATTTGTAACGGCTTCAGAGACTGAAGAATTGTTCTGTGCCTTGCCCCATGTTCCCTTTATATCCTTTGAGTAGCGAGAAGGGATTTTTGGGGCAGACAGGAGGGTGGTTCAGGGCGAGCTGAGACAGGCAGGATGGAGGCAGCGTGGTCAGAGCACGCTGTTCCCTGCCTAGGCTCGGGCTCTGAGGGAGCCTGGTGCCTGCTCAAACAGCTCCCAACGTGCCACTGTGGCTGGGCTGAAAATCAGGGAGTGGTTGAGAAGCAGCTTCTGAGGTGCTGCCCCCATTTCTACCTCACTGAAATATTAAATGTAATTTCCTACCTGGACGTGGAAAGGGAATTTTGCAGTTTTACAAGCTGGGAAGCTCACAGCAGACAGGGTGGTGGCCTCAACTCCTCTTGTCCAATGTTCTCCATGAAGGGTGAGATGGGCAGCGCTGAAATGGAGGAGTTTTAAATTGGGTCATCTTCATTGCTTACCTCGTAAATAGGGGCTGTGACATTTAATTTGGAACCTATGTCACGTATAATGTGCATAAACAAGGGAAAGTGTGGGAGCTTTCCCTGGTGAAAGTAATGTATATATATCCATATGTGTAGAACAGCATTTATATGCAAGGAAACCTATCTTAATCACTCAGAACAAACCTACAGGAAAATAACTTCTGGCATGAGTCATGAAAAAAGCGAGGCCTTTCTAAGTTAATGTCTTCAGCATTAATGTCAGCTCTGTGAAATACACAGCTCAGTCAAATCTTTGCAGGGTACCACGGCTATTCTTCTCCGCAGATGAGAAAACACGCACACACAATGAAAAGTTGTTTTGTTGGAAGTTCCTAATGCTTCATACACACAAGCCAATTCACCTGCGTGTTCCAAGAGGCTCAGTGGTGCAAAAATCACACAACCACTTCTAGTTAAGCCAGAATCCTTTCTGTTACCACGGCAGCACCTCTTGCCTGAGGAAAAAATACAAGGCAGCAGCACGTCCAGAGTGATCCTTCTAAAACACTCTCCCAGTTCCTGCCAGTTATTTGTGTAGGCGCTCCTGAACTGGAGCTGACCTCTCTGGAGAGCCATGGACAAGCCATTCCTGCGCTCCAGAACCTCTCTGCTTCTGAGTTACATTTCTGACTAGCCTTCCCCAGGCCCTCGTGGCCCATCTGGGGCACAGGACAGAGCTACTCTGAAGAAGAACTGAAATTATCCACTGAAAATAATGATTCCCTCGTTATATGAACTGTGCGGGTCTTGGCGGGAAGGCAGAGGGAGATGTTGATGTTGGGGCAGGGGAGTGATCTCCCAGGAAATGTGAGTTTTCCCCTGTGTGTCACAGTGAGATGTGAGGCAGCCTCAGCCTCGGGGAGTGATTGTGGTGTGCAGGGAGCTGGGGGGCCCTGGCTGCTCCCCTGGGGTCGGGGCTGCTCGGGGCACTCGCAGCTGCAGGGGAAGCGGCCGAGCTCTGCTTCACTGGCATGGCACATCCTGCTGGGCAGGGCCCCTCAAACACCTCTCAAACACCTTCAGAGGGAATCCCAGCTCAGGGCCCCTCAGCCCTCCTCACAAACACCTTCAGAGGGTGCACAGGGAATCCCAGCTCTGCTTTTCTCTCCTTTTTTTTTTTTCCGAGGCTTGGCTTTGAAATCTTAATAGGCCCTTACGTGGGAACTCCTGGCACGGTTTACAAGTGTCCAGTGTGTGAAGGGAGACAGAAGGCAACAGTCTGGAGGGCAGCTCTTTGTTTGGTTTTGGAGTTTTATGAGAGAAAATAAAACATCTTGAGGACACCACAGCATCTTCCCTGCATGGCTGTCAGAGCACAGGAAGGGGACACACAAGGACACAAAAGCCTCCTGAGGCTGAGCCCTCTCCTGAACCACAGTCACTGGGATAAGGCCTGATCTAATCTTTCCGAATGTGCTAACAGCCTGAAATTAATATGCTTGTAATTAAGCTGGAGATAAAACTGTCACTAGGGTGGCCACCCAGTGGGATGTGCTGATATCCTGAGGGATGGAATGGGGGATTTTCAACACCTGGGTGTGAGGAGGCAGCACCTGCAAGCTCAGCACTGCCCAGACTTTGCATACAAGGAGCTGCTGTCAGGCTGCTCTAGGTGTGACTGCACACACATGCAAACATGGCCCTGTCCCAGTCATTGTAAAATGAAATCAACCTGGAATTTCATGAGGTTTAAGTATAGCTAAGAAATAAAATCCAAATTCTCAGTTGTAGGGGTGATCTTCCTCATGAGATGTGTCCCTCCTCTGGTTGCTGGAAGGAGTGAGGTGCTGGTGAAATTCCACACTGTCTCCTGCAGTACAAAAAGCACCAAAAGCTGCAGTCAAGAAAAAAGAGAGGAATAGGCCAGGCCCCAAAACCAGAGGCTCATTACAGGTAACACAAAATCTCCAGCTCCCAGCCACAAACATTTATTTGAGATTCCTTTCCCGTGTCCATATATGACTGTCTGTCCTTTCTCAATTCCTTGCTGTGTCTGCACCCTTTTCTTCGCCAGGGCACATCTGTTAAAGTCTTTGGTTTGGTTTTGATGTAGGCATTTTCTATCCAGCTGAACTTTAAAAAAACTCCTGAGCAAAGGCTTTGAAGGAGTAAATATAAATACATTTTTTTTAATGAATAGGCTCCTGTTTTCACATGTTCCGCTTGCAATGGCTTCTTGTCCACAACTGCTGGCATGTCTGGCCCTCTGCAGGAAGAATCCTCTTCTGGAGGAACACACTTTTCTTTGTGCACAAGGGATATTCTCAAGGAACATTTTAATGAAAAATATTCATCTCTATTGAAGGGGTCAATCCCACCAGTCTTGGAAAACAGAAACCCGCCTGGCCAAACTGAGCCCCCCAGCACTGCAGGGAGATCCTGATCAGGTTCAAACTCTGTGCCTGACACTGTTTGGTCCAAGACTTGTGCTGAACCTGGGCAGAGCTCGAGGCTGCTCACAACATCCATCCATGCACACAGCAGGGAACAAATCCTTTGGATCCCAGCCCTACCTCACCCAAGTCAAGTGGGAGTTGACTAATTGCAATTACTATAGAGTTTAGTCAGTAGTTTTTATGTGGTGGTGGCTCCCCTACATTAAAACCAACAGTTAAAGGCCACTTCTTCATTTTTGAGGTTTACTTAATTAAGGTACCCTTTCTCTCTTTTCTTTTTTTCCCCTAAATTCTTTTTAACCTAAAATGCATTGAAGGCCTCACAAAGGGACTGTCAGTCTCATTTAAACCAAGAATCCTCTTCAAGGCAGCAGCAGCAGCAGCAAGGAGTGGCATGGAATTATTTGTCCATGAATAATATGTTAATATTTATACATAGCTTGCTTAGATAAGGGGAACAACT
Organism: Chamaea fasciata; assembly: GCF_029207755.1. Lineage (NCBI taxonomy): Eukaryota > Metazoa > Chordata > Aves > Passeriformes > Sylviidae > Chamaea > Chamaea fasciata. Next base: position 18,927,291 of record NW_027094099.1, on the reverse strand, counting down.
TGAAGATTTATGGGAGAAGCTCTGCATGGCCACGCTCTGTGGAGCAATGTTTCAAGCTCTGTGGAGAACCCCAAGTGTTGATTTTGCCTCCTGACAGTTTAATGTGTAACCCAAGAAAGTGCATTCTTCAGGATGAAAAAGGGGGAAATCAAACCACCACAACCTGCCTGCTCTTCCCTTCCAGGGGTTTCACTGCTTTCTAAACAGAGCACAGTCCCCTTGCTGTTGGGATCCTCAAACACAGCTGAACTGGACAGAGTCCACAAGCTGTGCACGTAAACAAACAGAAAACCTTGGGTTTATTTTTTCCTTTTGAGTCCTGACCATTGCAAAAATGTAGCTTTGGCTTTTCATAACATTTTTACAAAGCTCAAGTCCTACTTGGGCAGTAGAAATAGCACAAATGGGAAGAGAATGACAAGGAAATGTTCCGTGTGTGTGAGAGGAGGGATGTTTACTCCTTGTTTATTTGTTCTGGGGAGAAATAAAGTGCTTTGTGTGATGGCTCTTTGCAGGAGAGGCTGAAACGCTCTCCAGGCCCTGTAAAAGCATTGCCAAGTTTGTCAGCAGAGGGGAAAGAAATCTGGGCAGGCTGCCCTAAATTAAAACTAAACTTAAATCAAATTCAGTTTAAATACACCGAGTAGTGCTTGGTGTGGGTGCTAAAGGCAGCATTAACAACTCAAACACTGAAAACTCCTGAGTGAAACCTGTTCAAATGGGTCTGAAATTTAGCAAATAAATGAAATTAATAATTTGTTTCCTTCCTTCAGCTTTTTCTGTGTGTCAAAAGGTTCGTGTTTGTCTACCTTGTCTTGGCCCAGGTAAGAGATGAGATGAGATGAGATGAGGTGAGGTGAGGTGAGGTGAGCTGGAAGTGGAGGTTCTGATGCAATTCTGTCCTGCTGGGAGTTAAGGATTTCAGGAACATCACCTCTGTGAGCTTGCAGTCAGCTCCTGAGGGGTAGGGACAGTGCAAAAGAAACCAGAGCTGTGGAGAAAGTCCTATTAATTATTAATTATTCACTTTTAATTTACCTGAGATACTGAACAAATTAGGGATGCTGCTTTCTTGGAACACATTAGGATCCTACACATTTATTCTTTCTTTTAGGATAAACTAACCAGCATAACTTGTATCTGGATCAAGATTTCAACCCAAACCTCAGGGCTGCCTGCACAAGGCTTCTTGTTGGTTTTGATATGAGATTTTGGGATCTTTTAAAATGAAAATGTCACACCACTACTTACAAGGCTTTCTGAAATGTATCAAAATCATTTTTGCAATATTGGTCTTCCCCCTCCCAAGTTGTTTGGAGTAGAATTGAAAATCACATCAATTAGAGAGACCCTGTGAAGTGAATGGAAGCCAATTTAGGCAGCTGGGTACAGCCTTGATAGAAATTTTCAAAGGCACACGTGATTTTTATGACCTTAGGACTATTTCTTGCCTTTGGAAACCTCTTTCGTAGCTTAACTTCAGATACCTCTTCACAAAACCCCTGTCCTCTGTTTGCTATCAGCATTCGCAGATGTCCTTTATAGATTTACCTACTTGAAAGGCCCTGAAACAAACTGTGGGTACTGGAGGGGGGAGTGCAGAGCAAGGAGATAATTTCAGTTACCTAACATTTATTTGACTTAGTCATGCAGAACTGGATCGGTGCAGCTGATAGGGAACGATGATTAAACCAAAGCCTGAGTCTTTATTCCCATGTGATCACTGCCATTATCTCTGCTATCAAGGTTGATCTGACAGTAACTTTTATTTAGAATCAGCCGCACTTCTTTTCCCCGCCTACCCCAAAGGCACCAGAGTTGTTTGCAGCTCCACAACTGGCAGAAAGTCAAATGTAATTTATACCTCCAGTGCAATGAGGGAGCTGGGGAAAAAGAGATGTGACTTCGTTATTCTGGGGGGCCTGATACAAAACCCATCACAGGCAGGAAATCAGGATTTGTAAAGAATCCCAGAATCCCAGAATGGTTTGGCTTGGAAGGGACCTTAAAGCTCATGCCATTCCACTATCCCAGGTTGCTCCAAGCCCTTTCCAACCCAGCCTTGGACACTTCCAGGGGTGGGGCAGCCACAGCTTCTCTGGTTGGTGGAGAGTTTGAAGGTTCTTGGGTTGAAAAAACCAGAACGTTGTGTCTCAGTTATTAAATGTCCATGGATTCCTTGCTTTCTCATACACATTCATATTTCAAAATTCGTATATATTTCAGTATCCCTTGCAATGTTGCGTAATTGTTGTGGTGTAAGCCCAGAACCCTTGACCTTTGTAGGCAAACTCCTGAAAGTAAGGATGTTTTTATAACAAGAGAGTACAGAAAATATTAATAATGATCACTTTAGGCAGAAATTTCACTATGCTACCCACTTGTGCTGCTGCTAGATAAAGGGTTAATGAACAGGTCCATACCTCAGCTCTGGTCCAGAGGGAGGGACCTCGTGGCTGACCTTTCTTTTAGTGAAGCTGCCTCAGGAGAAGTGATTCCCTCACCTCCTGTGCCATCACTGCCCAGATGCAGCAAGTGACAAAACAAAGGGTTCACAGAACTTTCCAAAAGAGCTGCTCCATTCCTGAAAGAAAGGAAGCCAGGTTAGAAACTAAATTTGCAAAGATAGTCGTCTGCAACTCTGGTTTCTGGTTTGGGGTTTGCATTGCTTTCTGGGTTGTTTCTTAAAACCTTAACCAAGCTTGCTGAGGTGGAGATTGAGGCATGTTTGAAATGAGTCAGCTTGTTTTTAGGTCTTCTGACAGTTCTGAGAATTGTGACTCTTCCTCAAAGACTCCTGAGCTGTGACCTGAGGATCTTCTGGGCCTGCAGCATCCAGATCTCCGTGGTGACTGTAGAAAGGGGGCTGGAGAGGAGGGGGAGGAGGCTGTGAGGGTGCTGTGAGCAGGGAAGAACACCAAAAATCAATGTCATTTCTTCATTATCAACTGGGGCTTTGATGGAAGGAGAATCCTGAAAAGAACCATTGCTGCTGAGGTGTGGGGAGCTCTGCCAGGCAGGATGATCCCAAAGCTGCTGCAGTGCAAGGCAGGATTTGAGTGGATTTATGGAAACTGAGAGTTCAGTCTTTGCTCTGCTTTGGGTTGGCACTTGGTAACCTGAGGGAGTCTTCTACAGAGCAATTTGGATATTCTGGGCCCTTTATTTTATGAATTATTGGCTTCATTTTATGAAGTATTGACTTCACTTTATAAAATACCTCTGAGGCAAGAAGGGAGATAGGGCAAGTTGTGAAATAATTCTCTGATCAGCCACCCAAAGCCCCATGAGATCCATTACTGTGACAGCAAATCTCCCCGTGGAGTGTGCAAACTCAATCCCCACTTCTGTGCTGCCGTGGAAAAACTTGGATCCATCACACCCTCCCGGCCCCTCCAGCCCTTGGCCCGTTTTGGGCTACCTGAGGTACGTGAAACAATGTTCTTTCCCTGCTTTTGGGATGTGGAGAGGCCTCAAGTCAGGGGAGAAATGGGAAGGCAGCCACCCAGATGTTGCTGCTACAATGAGGGAGACAGAGCCTTTTGTCTCTGCTGTCACTAAAGCTACAGAACAATTTATCTGATCTGTGCATGGAGCGGCATCATGTGTCTTTCCATGGTGTGCAAACATTTCTCTTGCTTAAAATGCTGTAGTACATGGAGCAGTTAGTCTTGAAAGCTACAACGTTTTGTATTTCTTCAGTGTAGGTAATGCTGGAAGAGACCAAGTCACCAGTTTGCCAGCACAGAGGATTAAACTTCCTGTTGCTACCTGCAGAACTCCATGGATTATGTGCAGTGCTTTGCACAAGTACAGTGAGACCCAAATACCTTACAATCTATTCATCTCTAGGAGACAGAACTCCCTTCTCAGCCTAAATCATTAATAAATGTTGTCTGAGTCATGAATGCACCAAAACTGACGAACACTGGACAGCTGAGATAAATTCAAGGAGCAGAAACTTGACAGCAAACTGTCTTGTTCCCATCCACCCATTGTCACCCTCCCAAAGGAATAAAAAAAAAAAAAGAAAAAAAGGCAATGGATTGTTCAAATGACAAAGGGGGGAGGATGAAGGCATAAAGCCCTTTGAGAGAGAAGAAATTCCTTATGGACAGACTGGAAAAGCTGAAATTCTGCAAAGGGAGAAGGGCAGGGCTGAGATGCAGCTGAGCTACACAGGATCTCAGAACCATTTAAGAAAAGAACTCCAAGATCACGGAGTGTGAGTGGTAACCCAGGACCACGGGAAGAGGCCGAGGGGAGGAGGAAGGGAAGGATGAGGGCAGGCAGATCCAGCCTTGCAGGGATGGTGGTGGGATGTGGGGAGGGTACCCAGGGCTCTTCCCCATCCAGGGGATGGTGCAAGGCAAGGGCAGGAGTGGAAAAAGACACCGTGGTGGAGGAGAGGACCAAAGTCTGTAACAGAGTCCCTGGCAGCAGTCCTGGTGGAGCAGGGCAGGAGGAACTTCTCAGGGGGGGGAAAAAAGATGTGCAAGTAGAGAGGAAAAGAGAAGCTGGGTTTCTCCAGAGCTAACAGTCTATGCAGGTCTGGGGACAGGGGGTGATGGACAGACAGGAGTCACAAACAGGAGTCTGACAACACACAGGGTCCAACCTCAGGGTCTCTGTACACAAACTGAAAGGTGGGTGGCAGGATTGAAAAGCAGAGAACACAGGGAGGCAAAGGGGGAGCTGAGGAGGGGTTGGATTTCTTTGCCTTTAAGAGATTTTATAGCCAATGATATGTTAATTTTGTGTGGTGCCAAAGTCAATATAAACTGCAGAGAAAATCAGATCTGTAGTGGTCGAGGATGTGGAGAAACAGTCGATTGTATATTTAACAGGAAGCCAGGGAGATCAAAGAGTTTTCGAAATGGTTTTGTTTTTAACTGATACCCTGGCTTTATTTTGTTTAGATTGAGCTGGGGGCCTCTCTGAAGAGGATGAAAGGAGAACAGAAATGTGTAACAAAGACATTTCCCTTCTCCTTAATAGTCAAGGGAAGTTGACATCCCTGTCAAGCAATAGCACCATTATATGCAGGGCTGCAAGAAAGGAAGCTATTTTATCCTTGGGAGGAAAGAGAAATGTTATCTTCTAGCAAGGAGGTGAAGTTCTGCAGAAATTCAGGGCTGTTAATAGACTGTTATGACAGGGTGCAATTTGATTTCCAGCGAACAATGTGTGTCCCAGGCCTGAACGCTCCCCAGTTAGCAGAGATCAAAGAGAGCACAGGCACGGCCTCCTCTCTGGTAACACATCCTTGCAAACACTCTGCTTGTTTTAAGGGTTAAATTAGATTTTTGCTTTTAGCTATTTTCAGCTCGACATGAAGGGATGGTTTTGCATTAATGGAAGTGGCAAAGTCTAGCCTGTAATGAATTAAGATAGAATAACATGAGAGTCTGCAAAGAGAATTCTCTAAAAGATCTCCTGTAAAAAGGAACATCTTATAACACTTTTGGAACAGGCCTTGGGCACAAAATTTTTGAATTAATTAAGTGTGTGCTTAAATCTGCCTTTGCTGATCAAAACACTGAATCATCTTTATACTTTTTTTCTTGGTACAGGATGGATTTGAGTGAATACTTGAACATGTACTTCTTTTGCAGGACTTTGAACTTGATGTGCATCAATGCCCTGCTTCAGTTTCATCCTCCCAGTTTGTAGGCAGCCTTATGAAGCTAAAATCTTAACTTCCAGTTAAAACAGGATATTGAAGATTACAGATTAGAGGATACAAGAGGAAGGGGCTGTGCCACGGGAGGCACATATGCCCTCCCTGCTTCAGAATGAGGAACAAACAAGAGGCTGTTTCCCATTTCTGCAGCCCCAGCTGCTTTGAGGACCAGAGCCTCAGCAGCCCCTGCAATGTTGCTGCAGTTAAGGTGGTGCCAGCCTTTCCACCAGAAACCATTTAATAACTTGGCCACAAACACCTGCTTCAAGCTTAGCACTGAAAATGATCAGTCCTTCAGCAACTCTGGAGACATTTCCCTCCTCCCCTCCCAAAATTCCACCAGTATTTTCATGCAGAATGTCTATGATTGATAAAGTTTCCTTCTGGGTCAGTACCCTTATCATTTCCAAACTGCTTTGTACCTCTGAGTGAGCTGTGCCACAATCCTGCTATGGAGAGCTGCAATCCTTAGATCAAACCTTCAGAGCGTGGCAGGAATCACACTTATGGCAGGAATTATGGCCTCTCAGGTAGATTCTAAATCCATCTACATTCCTGATTTCCCTTTTGCTGTATCATGCAGCTGACAGAGCAATCTCAGCATCATCTTCACCACCGCAGGCCCTTTCTCCCTCTCTGTTCAGGCTGTCAGCTACACCCGGACCTCCACAATTCACCCAGTTTGTTCTTTCCCTGCTCATGGATGACTTTCCATTTAATGTAATGGCTTTAAGGGTGTAGGAGGCAGCCATGCCTCGATGCCTTTGCCTGCTGGCAGAGCCTTCCATCCCCATGCTTACCTAAATGACACAAGCATTCAGCTCCACCAGGGGAATGGTGCAAGGGAAACGATGCCAGGCTGGGAGCAGTGTGGGGTTCCCCCTCCTTCCCTGAGCTGTGCAGCCCTCATGTGAGAGCAGAGAGGCTGTGAAACCCCATCTTCCTTTCTCTACCACAGCTGTGGTTGAGTTGATGAGTTTTTGTTCCCCTTTCTGGCATGTGCTCCTACTCCTGAGGGATGAAGCTGCCTTCCCTCTGCGTTCCCATGCCATGGTGGCAGGCTGGTGAGTCAGGCAGCCTCTCTCACCCACAGGCAGCTGCCTCTTGGCTTTGTGGTCTCCTCTGAAAAACACGAGGAACCTTCATTTCACTGAGCCTAACCCAAGGCTTTCAGTGAGTGCTCCCCGTGGGACTGAGCTTGCCCTCGCTCCGTCCTTTTGTTTTCAAACCCTGAAGCCTCTTTGGTTTCGGGATTACCCGGGGCTCTCTCCAGCAGCTGTTGTTGAGCACCTGGGGATCTCCCGCTCTCCTTCTCGAGGCCGAGCCCGTGGATTGTCTGATCCATTTGATCCATGGATGCAGAGAGGGCAGAGCACAGGGCAGGCAGGAGCCAGCGGGAGACGTTCCCTGCTGCAGGGAGGAGATGGCTCTGCCCTGAACCAGAGCCCAAGCTGTTCCCCAAAGCTCCCATCCCTTCCCGAAAGGGCATTTCTTCCACGCAAATGCTCAACAAATGTTTTTGGCCATTGGAAGCTCATTTAGGTCATCAGCTGGAGGGAGAGGGAGGTGAAATGGCAATGGAAATCCCACAGAAATGTTGAGAAAAACAAAACTACCCTCAGAATACTTGGCGCTTTTTTTTTTTTTTTGTCTCACTGAATAATGAAAATTTTTCTACTCTTGTCAGAGAGGGGAAGAAATTACATTGCCTGTAGTAATGGTGCCCAGAAGGAGGAACTAACCTGGTTCACTCTGGTGGAACAGAGTGCACAAAGTTGCTGAGGTGTGGAGGACTCCTGTGCTGCTCACACCAGCTCCTCTGAAACAACATTCACCAAATCAGCACAGAAGAAATGCCGGGCACCAGGCACTAAGCCGGCGTAACACAGCCCAGCAGGAATGCAGCCCTCAGCCTGACATTCCTCTGAAGATGTGCAGCATTCCCTAATTCACCTTACTTGATTGTAAGGAATACAAAGTGGATTAGACCCTAAAATACCCAGTGGTACATACACGACACCTCGCAGGGGCTCTGAAGCAGTGACCCTGGCTCCCTGCTCCTGTCTGACTCCCTTCTCCCGGGTGGAATTTCCCCGGTGACTGCACAGGCAGCACAGCTGGGCTTGTGCCCGAGGCTCCCTGCATGCCTGGGAGATCCTGCTGCTTTGGGAAGGCTTGGATCTACCACGGGCACGATGCTGAGGATGAACAAACACGTGCCTGGAGTTTCCAGCCCTCCTGCTGCCACCCAAAGGTTTGGGGAGCCCCACGATCCTTCCCCGTGCTAAGCAAAGCCTTGAGGGATGGCCATGCTTTGTCTGGAGGGGTTTTAGAGCTCAGGGCCCAGCTGTGCTCCCCAGGGACCAGACAAGGCTGAACAGGTCACAATGTCATGGGGAGACCTGTCTGGAAGTCAGGAAGGGCAGAGGAGCCCGTGGTCTGGCTGGGGGCTTTGGGAGATGACAATCTGTACACTCAGGAGTTTATCATTTCCGAAAGAACACCTTACTCTATCGGTTCCCCCTCCTTTGTCATCAGAGAAAAGCTCACACTTTCCTAACTGAAAGTTCAGTCTAAACATAAATGTCACTGAAAGCCCAGCGAGACCTTTGCTTCTCTGGTTTCACTCTCCTGAGCTGTGGGGAAGATTATGCAACAGGAACACTGGGGTGACTCATCTTCTGGCATTGCAGTAAATTAGGAAATGTTTGCTGCGATGTTGTAGGGCTTTTTACCGGCTATTTGTGGGCTGCTTTTTTCTCTGCCAGTGTCTTCAAATCCCAAGTGTTGCCTGTTGCCCTCGTCTGAGCTAGGAAAAGGCTCCTGGGTAGGTGCTGCAGCTCAGCTCTGGAGCAGAGGGTAACAACACCAGCTGTTGGAAGGAAATGATGTTAAAGAAATTCTGAATGTCCTTGCTCAGCATTTTTGCCCCCCCCCCCGTGAATATTTCTTATGAGTCTTTGAATCACTGGCTTTGTTTCTTTGCTGTAGTTCTTAACAACATTCTCAGCCATCAGGCACGAAGGGGGGTCAAGGAGATTTTCCTCCCATGTTTGTTCCTGAAGCACAAGGCTTGTCAAGATCACAGAGACTCTCCTAAGAGTCTGAATATATCAGAGCAAGGATAAATTGAATATAAGAAAAATCATGTCAGGCTCATCCACCTTCTTTGCAGCTTCTTTTGGTTTAAGGCTCAAAATAAATGTATGCTTGTCTTGAAGTACGACAATTCACAAGGTGAGCCTTCCCTTTCCAAATCTATGGCAAGAATTAATTTTTGGAAGGAAACTGCGGAATAAAGAGAAATACTATTATTGTGAGTTTGAAAGTAAAAGGATGAGGATGGAAACACTATGAAGGACATTAACCAGACTGTTGACTAAGATGTGTGATGCCGTAAATAACCTTGATGTGAAGATGTGACCCTTTGCTGCAATTTCATTTCTGGTTACTCTTGGTACATATTCTTAAAGGATTAGAAGAGAGAAAGTCAAAGCTACATCAAAAATTCCACAAATGCCCCCTCGTTGTTGAAAAGCCCAGTCCTGAGTTAGGACTTTTCTGAGCTACACAGCCTACTGTGGTTGATATAAACTGAAATTTTGGGCAAATAAAAAGGGGCATGAGGTTCTCAGCTTGCTCTGTACCATACCTCATTTTTTGCCAAGAAAGAAAGTATGAACTTACTTTGCCATGGAAATCAAATAAGGCATCAAAGCCCAATTTCCTAAGGACAGTATCTATCAGTTTCTTTGAAGCAGACATTTTTATGACCAGTAATGTTAACAAATCCAAACTAAGTATCCAATCTGTCAAGGAGAAAAATAAGTTTGGAATGAAAGTAAGTATTGCTCGTTAAACTTTAATGGCGAGGCATTTAAAGGAAGAAAACCATCCATTACAGCGTTGGTGGAATAGTGTGTTGTCAAATTCCCCAGAGAGGACTCTAATCGTGATGTTTAAATATATTATATTAAGGGATGGCTGTTAACTCTGTTCTCTAAACAGGAGACTTTTTAGAGGAAACTTTAAGAACAATAAATACCCAGTGGTGAAAATTTCCCTATCGCCCAGCAATTAAAATGAACTGTTGGATATTAATCCTACCTGTCCCAAAGGATGTGCTGGGGGAAGAGTTGTGCTGATGCAAAGCTGAACCAAGCAATGTTTTCCCATCCAGAGGGGAGCACAGAAGAGCCTTGAAGGGGTTATTCCATTTTTTGGGGATCCGCAGGATCAAGAACTTCTGTGATTAGTACTTTTCACTAGAAAGAGAGCCATTGCTTTAGGCTTGCTAATGGGTTTAGACCCACGCTGATAAATCCTGAAGCTGGAGAACCTTTTCCTGCTGATCACATCCCAGTTTTGGGTCCCAGCTTGTCTCTGATTTATGCAGGTGCACACAGCCAAGGCACATCACCAGCATCTCTCGAGCAGCGTTTCCTGCTTTACTGGAATGCTCCCCTTGCCATGACTCCATCCCCCATGTTAAGCACACCTCTTCCCTGATTCCCATTGTCTTTTCCAAGGCAGAACTTGTTCTACTTTTCCTTTCCTACCCCCTCACTTCAGTGATCCCATCACGAGTCCCTGACCCTAGCCAGCCCCACTTCTGCCAAAGCAGAGCTTTCCCTTCAAGGCCTGTTTATTTTTAAAAGCTACACGGGAGGGATTCCATTTTAGTAATAAACTACTTCCACACCCAGAAATCCATCATAAGAAATGAAAGAAGAGAGCTGCAGAGCCTCAGCCCAGCTTTCTCTTGGGGAATCTCGGCGCTGCAGAGGCCAAGAGCCCCAGGCATGGTGGAGTCCCAGCTGATGGATGCAGTGCTCAGCCCTATCTCCAGCATCTCCACCAGCCTTTGAACCAAAGATTCCCACCTCTGCAATCTTTAATGATTTAATACCTTTAATATCACTGTCTCATCTCACTTTCTTTGGTTGCAAAACGCTCTGAGATCACTCCAGCAGTCAAACGTGGCTCTCGGAGTTGGTGCTGCAGCTCTGCCCTGATGATGCCAAGACTTGCTGAAATCTTGGCCAAACTTTCATCACTTGAGCTGAAAATTTCATGTCAAAGGCCTTGCCATAGTCTGGTTTGCCTTGAGGTTTTATTTACTCTTTTGATTTAAGTTAATTCAAGTGAAACCATTCTGGAAGGAACCAGAGAAGACACAGACCTGGTGAGCTGTCTGTCAGTTTGCTGTGGCCCTCACAAAAACATTTATCACAGATTTTATTGCCACGTCCTTGTCTGCTCCTCACTTTCTATCAGCATGCAGGCAAGACCTTATTAAGGGGTGAATAAAGGCTGCAAGGTGATGGAAGCTATAACCTGATAGCTTCTGCTCCGTTTGCTGCAGGAGATGGGAAGCATGTGGTGAATTAAGGAGGAAATCTGAAAGAGAACCAGTTGATGCAGCTGAAAACCAACCTGGAAAAATGTCTGTAAAATCCTTGCCTCCACCACAGAATTTCTGAGCAGGATTAGGCAAGTCACTTGGATAAAAGATTCCCAGATCATCACTCAATATGCATTCTGCATCCAGCAAGTTCCTGAGGGGATCTGAAGGCAGTTGAAGAAGCTGGGACCATGACTGCTCACACATCATGTCCAAACCCAGAGCTGGTGAATATCCTTAAACATGATTTCTCTCCGCCTCAAATCTCACCTGGAACCCAAGCAAATGCCACCCCCACACCTCACAGGGGAATGTGAAGAATAAAATTTGCTACTGCCTGTCATCAGTGCTCCCAAGGAAATGAATAATTCTGTGTTCAGGATTTGAATAGTGAGCAGTAAGTGAGGCACGGGGGCTCACATTGCACAAGCAGGAAGAACAAGAGGGTGAATAATGGTTCACTGAGCAAGTTGGTACATGGAAAGAGACAGGAGCCCTACGAGGAAAACTCTGCAGAGCCAGAGCAGAGAAAAACAGTGTAACACGGGCACAGGAATGTTCAGACCCGGGGGAGCATCCTTCCTTCTCAGTGGCACTTCCACTTTTGAGAACTTGACTGCTGACTGCTTGATTTTGATGTGCCAAAATGAGGCTTTCTCTGAAGAAGAAGCATTGTTGAGATCAGAGACACGGTAAGACACCTTGCACACAACAAAAGGGGTTGGGGTCACTTTGGGGCTGGAAAAGATTTCTTGCTTTTCAGTCTCTGCCCACGAATGGTGCCCTGCCTACACCTCTCTGAACAATTGTCTAGAGAGTTTCCTGTTCTCAGAGCTGCCACAAACCTGGGCACAAGCTGCTGTGTTTGTTTGCCTGCTCTCCTTGTCACCCCTCTGGGGACACCACTAGGCAATGGACCCCTGGACACGTTCCACACACGGATGGGACTGAAGGCCAACGGCTCCTCGCTCAGCAGTGACACAGACTGGAGTTCATAGGACACATTTCATTCCTTCTCCTTGAGATTTGAGTAGCTGTGTTCCACCTCCATCAACAACAGCCTGGATCCTGCCCGTGGCAAATGGCAGAACTCCCACTCGTGGCACAGGGAGCAGTGTTGGAGCACTGGATTTTACTTTTTTCAGCTGGGTTGTGCAGAGACTTTTTGTCAGGCTCAGCAGGAGCACTGGGAATATCCAATCATCTCTGTGAGTCCCGAGAGCAGGCAGATTATAAGCAAGCAAGGAATCTGCTGCTGTGACCCACTGTAAGATTTTGGAAGCAGAGAGTGATGTCTCCCTTAAGCACCATCCACTGCAACTGTGGAGCTGTTCCTGCTGCAGCTCCCATTGTTTCAAATGGATTTCAAAGTGCTCATCACCTGCCAGGCCTGGGCTTCTGGTCCCAGTCAGCTGGCTAAAATAAAAGCATGAAAAATGGAGTAAATTGGAACTATTATTTATCACACATCTGGCAGCACAAGGACTGTCTTTCAGGATTGCAGTCCCTGGAGAATATGCTTTCCTGCCCCACTTTCCTTGGAGATGCACACAGTCAGTCCCAGCCACTTACATATGTGGAAAAACATTGATTTTTAAAGCAAGTGACCTTAATCCAGGGAGACCTGTCAACCTTGGATGTATCTCAAGTTTCCTTTCCAAGGCTGCTGCAGTAATCCCCAGTTCATAAAGCTGAAGGCTGGGGAAATCAGAGACTCGTGGTCCTTGTGCGTGGCCTCTGCACAGCTGCACAGTTGGCTTTCCCCTCCCGGGTCAGCCTTTAGAAGGACTTAACCAAGGCTGACAAACCTAAAATTAGATTTGCCAGCTCCAGGAGGAGTGTGAACATGTCCCTCCCATCTCAAGGCTGCGTCTGTATCCAGCCAGGGCTGACTGGAAACCAGAACTGTTGCGTATCGAGGAGCTGTGGGGACAGGCAGGCAGGCAGGGAGCACAAATAAATGTTGGTTTGAGTTGTGTCCATGCTTCCACTGACTCCAACAGCTTTTGGATCAGGCCCTCTGTGGGAATAAGGGTAGTGGGAGACTGTCCTTAGCACAGAAGTGCCGTTACACTCACAATAAATGCCCTTAAATGACAATTTCCTGTCTGCTGTGGTCCTCTGTGTGTCTTCTCTGCCAGCAAATCCCACGGGGAAGGGAGTGTCTGTTATTCCATGTTTGTTTAGTGCCTCGTACAATGGGCCTCTCTTCCAGTTGGGGCCACTTGATGCTGCCACAATACAAATAATAACCATTCTAATAATAAAATGCAGACTTCAATGGGCCAAGCTGCTCAGCAGCATTGGCCTGTCTTGCTGACTTGCTTCCTCCCACTTCCTCGCTTCCTCCCCCAGTAGAAGAGCTCTTCTACATCACCAATTCCCAAAGGTGGTTGTCCTCAGTGTTGTTTGGCTCTGCAGGAAGCACTGTTGCTTAAGACACTTGGCTTTCTTTTTTTAATTTGTAATTTTTTTTAATTTTTTTTTTTTTTCCCACTGACGCGCTGCAGAAATTCTTCCACACCCTTCACTTCCCGGGAATATCCGTCCCTTTGGATCACTGTCCTGGCCACGGCACCACTTGCACTTTCTCCAGCCCTAAAGACAGGGAAAAAGTGGAGATAACAGCTGGGAGACAGGCTGGGAGGAGCTGGCAGAGAACACAACAGAACCACGGAATCACTGAGCTTGGAAAAGCCCTCGAGTCCAACCGTGCCCCCAACACTGCCAAGGCACACTGAGCCATGTCCCCATGTGCCACGTCCACAATTAAATCCCTCCTGGGACTCCTGCAGCCCCTCCAGCTGCACCGTGGGGTTTCTCAGCAAGGACAACACCCTGGGCACAGGGTGAGGGAGCAGTGAGTGCCGGGGAGAACTCCTTCCCACAGCACTTTGTGGATGCAGCCAGTTTAGCTGCGTGTCCAGGGCTGGTTTCAATTTGGCTTCTCACAGAGCACTCCATTGACAAAAATGGCTCTTGGCTAAAGTTCTTCTTTGTTTTGGTTGGAATTTTCCAAGTTTTCGGACAAAAATGCACATGAGGAGGGTTTTGATTTTCTGTCACTTAATCTGTTCCTCTGTTGGAAAAATGGAAGCTCAGTGGAAAAACTGACAGCTAAATGTATGTGAGCCCTCAATAAAAAGTTACAAGAATCAAGGAACAAAAAATCTGTGAAAAAATTTTAACGGCACAACCATTTTTGCAGAGAATATATTTAACATTTTCCGACCAGCTTTAGCAGTGGCCTGTAATTAAAGAAGAGTACAAGCCACAGAGTTCAGAACCAGACTTTCCCAGAATTTATGGGTGTCTGGGTTTGGTTGAGTCCAATATGAACCATGGCAAGAGCTAGGATCCAACTCCCACTTCTCCCAAGGCTGGACAGAGGTGGTTTGGAGGCATCTCCTCATTCAGGGCATCCTGCTCTGGGTAGGGACAGCAGGACAGACAGAGGTGTCTGTGCAGCTCCCAGCATCATCTGGGAATGCTCCACACCATAACACAATAACCCTTTGGAAATTAAAGTCAACTATAGAGAAAAATCAAGAGTGAAAGAAAAGAGAAAAGGTAAGGAGAGGGGAAAAAAAAAGGAATTGAACAGGTATTTTTCAAGAAATGACAGGAATTGCTGTCAAACCACAAGCTGAGTCAAGGATAACTCAAAGAGACTCCTCACTCACCTCTGGCTGAGAGTAGGAGAGGTCGTTAGCACTGCCAGGCTGTGTCCAGGGGCTGCAGAAGGGTCTGAGGTCTCCTCGCTCCTGGCGCAGTGGGGAAACATTTGTGCCACCCTCAAGGTATGTATTCCTCTGCTAGATATTCTGGGACAGGTTTTCACGCTGGCTCCACACCTTGGGTGCTGACCTCCTTAGAAAATCTGTCCCAGCCAGGCGCTGCCAAGTTCCTGAAACACTGGCCGTGGGCGATTTTGGAAATGTGGCCACACCTGTCCTCGTTTCGCATCGCTATCAGCTCCAGCAAATCTTTAGCTTGGCCTGATTTCAGCATTGTTGTGAATCCCTGCTCTGCCAGGTGTTGTTTGGGGAAACACGCTGGCCTCGCCACAGCTCATTCTGTCTCAGAACAACTTCATCTTGTGTTTTGGCCTCAAACCAAGGGGGCCATTCCTACAGGCTAATAGAAATGCTTGGTTTATTGTGAGAACACACCGGGGTGGTTGGAAAGGGATCCCAGAGACTGATAAAAACAAGGCTACCTGTCTTGCTCCTTGTTGAGACTGGTTGGGGCAAGCTGCCAGCAACAGCTGTTTCTTAATTGCACAGACACTTATCTTGTTCTGACATCACATGCAAACATTAATGTCTTTCTTCAAATATGAATTTGGAGAGTCACTCTGTGGGCTTTCAAAAGCCGTGTGTATTTCTTGGTCCATCAGAAGAGATGGATGGAGGGGCAGAGTCCTGGGGACACACACCTGGTGTCACCTGGGAAGCTGCCGACACAGAATGGTCTTGTAGCACATTTTCCAAGTAGAGGTGTTAAAGACCAGATGCCAAAATCAAAACAATACGGGTCGATATCAGTAGTGTATTTGAAAGAAAGGGGTTGGCCCTAAATGGGCTACACACAGCACTGCCTGAGGCTGTGGGAGATCATCAGATCCCAGAATGGTTTGGGTTGGAAGGACCTTAAAGTCCATCCTTTTCCACTATCCCAGGGTGCTCCAAGCCCCATCCAGCCTGGCCTTGGATACTCCCAGAGATGGGGCAGCCCCAGCTTCTCTGGACACCTGTGCAGGGCCTCCCCACCCCCAGGGATGTTTGGTCCAGCCAGCAGCACACAGCTCCCACATGGCAGCCCTGATGCCTCCAGGGCTTCCCCCTGGGCTTGGCCAGCCCCCAGGCCCTGCTGGTGCTTACACCAGCGTAGGGCACTGGTTCCTGGAGCCCCAGACGTGTCTGTGTCAGGGCAGCCTCGGATTCTGTGAGTCCTCCAGCAGCGCCCCTCCGCCCACGCCTGCTCAGTGCCCATCTCTAATTTTCCACCCGAGGAAGCCCGTCTGGCTGCTTGGGCGGGAGCCTCTCTCAAGGTTCCCAGCTCTGCCTGGCTTTCAGCAGCAGAGAGTTTTATTTTTGGTGCTGAGCCCTAAAGCCAAAACCCCGCTCCTCCCTTTGCTCTGACCGCCGGTGCTGGGAGGCTGCTGTAAACAGGCAGGGAGCAGAGAGGGAGCAGAGCAGAGCCCCTGCTGCTGCAGGGGGCTGCAGGGATGGTGGGATGCACCCCTCCTTGCTGTTTTCCTAGGATTTGTCATTCAGAGAGACGTGAGATCAGCAGGAAAGGGGACCTGGAAGTATCTCTGTTCCTTGGTCGAGGCGTGACATTTAAGATTGCCCCTACTAAAGAGAGGCCTTGAAGAGAAAACAGCAGCTGGAATAGTCAGTGCTGGTCATCAGCTGTCTGTCTACCTCTCACTCATCCTCAATCCCATGAGAAATCCTATGGAATTTAACAGCTTAAACAATAGCTTCCACATAGATTAAATTGAGGCATTGCTCTAAAAAACCCACAATGTATGAGAGTGATCTTTCTAAAGCTTCCTTTCAAAAATCTGTAGTGGGTTAATCCTTCTGCATTACATTAAATGTATGATTTAAATGATTCATAAGCAAAGGTCAGGTCTGCTCTGGAAACTTTGCCTTGCACAGCTTCTCTGCCTGGGAATATGGATTTTCACCACATTTATGGACCAAAGCCCCACACTGTATTCTTGTCACCATGCCGAGACCGACTTTTGGTGCCAGACTTTATGGTGTTCTTCTGTAAGGAAATATTTCCTTTATCTGTACAAAAGGCAAAGGATCTGATAAACCCATTTCCCTTCCAGACCCTGACACATGATGCATAATCCCAATGGGCCTGAAATGATTTTCACTCAAATTTTGTTTCCTAATTTCTGTTTTCTTATTTGCACTGGGCTCTTTTGCTTTTCCCTTTCATTCTTCTAAACAAATGAATGAAACTCTCACCCCACACATGGCACACTCTGTTTGCACAACGTACAACTTCATAATTTCTTTTAAAAGCGGGAGTGAAACTTCGCAGCTGGAGCAGAATGTGGTTGAGCAAGCATTTGCTGCCCAAATGATAGAGAGGAAAGCAGGCTAAAAGGGAATGGAAAATACAACAACTGGATCTGGTGCCTGAGCCACATTCAGGCACTAAAATAAGTAATTGTGCTTAATTGAATCTTGAGTAGACTTGGTGTTAAACATACACTGAAGGACTTGGTTGGACTTCATGATCTTGGTGGCGTTTTTCAAACTTAACCATTCTATGATTTTGCTGAGTGCCCTGGATGACACAGGGAAGCAGCAATTTGCCTTATTCCTGCCCAGACTGGCATTTGGTGGGTGGCTGGGAGCTCGGTGCCTGCTGGTGATGCTGCTGTCCCTACAGCACCAGTGCACTTTGTCCCTTTGAACTGGGGCTGTGTGCTGGAAGCAGACCTGGGGCTGGCTGCTCTCTGCCAAGCCACGGGGAGCTGATGTTTCTGAAATGGCTCCTCTGACCAGATGAAGTGAAAATTGAAATCCAACAGCTTGTCCAAAAGCTTGCTTTTCCTCCTAACCCCAAATTTGTAGCCCTGATAAAAATTGGGGTGTAACTCTTGGGCAGTTTGAACGCCTCAAAACCACACTGTGGTGGAAAATACCTGAGCACTGGCTGCAGCAAAGCCTCAGCAAGGCACTGTCATTCTGGCTGTTCCTTCGGGGCTGGAAAAGGTGCAAATCTTCAGGTGCAATCCCACTTGGAAAGGATCGTGTGCTTCGAAGCCTCCAGCCTGGGCCAGGAGCCGGTGTCAGCGCATCCCCGGCGCTGCCAGCAAAGCCTCTCTCACCTGGCTGCCCCACACGCACTCGGAGGGAATATTGTTGTTGTGTCAGTCAAATCCTGGGGCTCCACTGAGGAGTATTTTCCGTCTGCAAGGGAAAAAAGCCTCTGTGAGTTCCAGCCAGCCTACTCAGACGGAGGGGAGTGATCCAAGGTGCCGGCTTTCCACATGAGCACACTTCCCTCTCGCAGTGCCCTGCAAGGGACAGGAATTATCCCGGCCTTTGCCACGTGTGTGCCAGGGGAGTGAGGAGAGCACGGGCAGAGCGTGAAAGGGATGGGAAACAACTCCTCTGTTGAATTCACGGCATTTTTTAAATTAAATCTGCCCCTCTCTCCTGCATTCCCAGCATCACACAGGCTCGGGCTATATGGCTTACTGGAACTGGCTTGCTCAAAAGCTTTTCATTAACATTTTACCCGTGAAGAAATCCACACATCAGCCACACAGGCATGTGGTTTCAATCCCTTAAAACACTGATTCATTACGTGTTTAGCAAACATTCTCTCCTGCATCTGCAAACAATAGCTACTTCCAGACTTTCACTGGCCCGTGGTCACTGCTGCTATAACGCCTGGGCTTCCCTGAAACCAAAAAAACCCCAAAAGCCCTTTAGAAAGAAACTTCAAAAAGGTGAAGTTTCTTTCTAAAGGGCAGCTGCCCCCTCAATGGGTCTGCCCTTCTGCAGCCATCCCCAGCACCTCAGAGGGGCTGGGATTTAACCCTCTGTGCTGTCACCCTCAGAGAACGGGAGAGTCACAACTGTCTTTGGGATGTCCTTTAGGGCTGCGGTGGGTGAGAGGCTCTGAGAGCCCCGCAAAGGGCCTCGGTCCGTCTGAAACCCTTTAAAAACAGAGGGAGATAGAAAGGAGCCTGTGGCCAGGGTCAGGCACACAGCTCTGCCTGTCTGGGGTAACCGAGCACCCCTGAGCAGGGCAGCCTCTCGCCCTTGGCATCCCCGCCGGGTCTGTGCTTTGTCTTTGGCAGCGGAGGTGAGTCACCGGCAGCTCTGAAATCCCGACTCCCGCCGGCACCGCGCGGGGCAGCTGTCCAAATAACCTGAGACCAGCGGAACCGTCCATTCCCTGAAAAACAACAACAGCCTCTCCTTCAGAGCTGCTTTCCCGCAGGGGTGAGGTGGCACAGCTGATGGAACAGGGACCAGGTAACCCCCGAGCCGCAGCAGGGAGGGCCCAAAGGCAGCGAAATTCCTACAAATTCCCTAAAAACCTGAAGCCCTCCTTCCCTGCACAGCACACACACACACACCGAAGCAGATTTTACTCACTCCTCTGAGGAGGCAGAATTACTCACAGGTCGTTCTTTTCAAAAATACATATGGGCTGAGGCTGAGAACATATGGTCTGATGGCATATTAATAACAGAGAGATGAGGCTCCCTGTTACTCACACGGCAAAAAGCAGATTGAGGGAAGGACACCTTTCAGGAGGAGTTCCTGCTGCCCTGGCTGCATGAATCACCCCCAGCCAGGTCACCCTGTTCCCAAAGCCCTGCCTAAGAAAAGCAGCCATTTATGGGTATGAGAGATAACGGGGATTTTATCCCTTGTGGAGACGCCAGGGATGAAACCACAGACTTTCTCCCCCGTTATTCTGGGATGAAAGCACATTTTTGTGGGATACACAGAGCAAAGGCCGTGATGTCCGGAGGAGTTTTGGTCACTGTTTTCCTACGGTCGCCCCCAATGCTGATGGTTGTGAATGAGGAGGAGGATGCTCCACCACAATTCTCTCCGGGGCTCACAGCGGTGCCAACCTGGGCATTCCTTACTCCAGAATATCCCTCCTTCCCTAAGTCACCTCTTCCTCCTCTTTCTTCTCCTTTTCTACTCTGGAAAGGGAGAAGATTTATTCTAGGGGAAGGTGTGGTGACTTTGTAGACACTTTCCTTGACCTGCTCTGCTCTCAATTGCCAATTACAAATGAAGGAATGGGGCAGAGCAGCCCGGCTCCCACACTGACACACAGAGCCCCAACTGTTCCACTCCAACGCACACTCCCAGCTCTCCAGGTGATCCAAGGTTAAAAGCTGCTCCACTGACCCTTCTCTGCTTTTCCTTTCTGACAGAGCAGCCTTGGAGCTGTGATTTATGGGACTGTAAGAAAAGCAACCCCTCCCTTGAGGGTCCCAGTCCTGCACAGAGCCTTCTCCTCACTCTGCAGAGCAGGGAGGATTTCCCAGCTCCATGAGGATCCTGCTCTTATCTCCTCAGTCCTGGAAAAGATCAAACACTGCAGCTGGGAGCGGCCCTGCTTCATCCAAACAAAGCCTGTAAGGAGATGCCTCATCCAGCTCATGCCTGGCGGCTGGGGCTGCACTCCTCCAGTGGGATAAATACTTGGCAAAGCCAAGGGGTGGCCCGTGGCTCTCCTGCAGGAAAACTGGGTCCCTCCAAGGACAGGGAAGCTTTTCCCTAAGGATGGGCCCAGCTCATACCAGCAGTATCCACTTCTGGACCCACAGCTCAGAGATGATTCTTGCAAACGTGCCGAGAATCTCACTGCTGCCAAAAAAACCAGCTCAGGGTTGATGTCTGAAGTGCTCTGATGTGCATTAGCCAAATTTATAAAGTGGATTAACTGTGCTGGAGTGAGGAAAGAGAATGGGGACTAGAGAGGATGCAGGAAGCAATACAGATTTTATTTTTTCCTGGGTTAAAGGCAATCACTTGTTTCAGGTTGCAGCGTAAGGCAGGAAGAAACAGTAAAGGAGCTGCAAGTTGATGTTTGCTGTGGAGAACCCCAGGGACACCCAGATCAATCGAACCAGAAAGAAAAGGGGCCACAGCTCCAGAAACAGCACCAGAAACGGGGGGTGAGGTGCTCCCCTCGTTGCTGCAACAATGCATCAACATCTCCCAGTTCAGCTAAATGTGCCTGCACAGCCGACTGATTTTCCTAAAAATAAAACCATT
This sequence comes from Chamaea fasciata, assembly GCF_029207755.1. NCBI lineage: Eukaryota > Metazoa > Chordata > Aves > Passeriformes > Sylviidae > Chamaea > Chamaea fasciata. Next base: position 18,906,413 of record NW_027094099.1, on the reverse strand, counting down.
CAAATTCCAACCTAAAAAAGTAATATAGAAATCCCTGCCCAGCATCCTCTTCTAAGGGTCTGTATTTCCAGCGATCTGGAGTGCTGCTGGTGGGGCTGGGCTTCAGGAGAGCAAAGCACAGCAACGTCCCTCCCTTTTGATCCATCCTGTGGAAAACTCAGCGTGCCCAGGGCGAAAATCCAGCCGGATAAAATAAATGTCTAATCTCTTACAACACCCAGTAAAACAAAGGTGCACGGAAGATTGACTTTTATCGCGAATTTGCCACAGTTGATTTTTCCAGCTAAGGATGTTCCTTCACTGCTGGGCCTTAAATTTGTCTGCAGGAGAGGGCTGTGGAGAGGGAAGGCGAATGAGTGGAGGTGTGAAATCAATGTACATAAACTCAATGGCCCTGAGCCTTGATGCTGAGGCTATAGTTGGCTGCGCTTCCTGCAAAAGGAGCTGAGATCCCTCTGTTTGACTCCAGGTGAACCTGCAGACAGACCTTCCACCTTCCACCTCGGCTAATTCATCTTGGCTTTGTGTTAATGGGGCAACAAATCCAGGTTTTTGTCCCCACAGTAGCTGGAATCACGGCAGGTGTGGGAGAGGCAGGGCCTGCCATGCTCTGCTGCCAGCCTGGGAGGGCAATCCCTGTCCCAGATCTCAGGCAGGATATTTCACTTTGATATCAAATTTCCTTCCAGCTCAAAAGACACCACAGTATGTCCGCATGCGTGCTCTGAGCTGGAAACAGTGAACTCCCGTGAGTTTTAAAAGACAGGTGTAGCCATTCATGCTCTGGCTTCCTATCAATTCATTTATTTCATTTGTACAAGTGGCCCAGGTTTAAATAACTTATGGTTGGTACAAGAGAGGAAGAGAGGAGCCATCAGAGAAGATTCCAGGGAACCTTTACAGCCTCTTCCAGTGCCTAAAGGGGCTCCAGGAGAGCTGGAGAGGGGCCGGGGACAAGGGTTGGAGGGGCAGGACACAGGGAATGGCTTCGGAGTGGAAAGGGGGAGATTTAGATGGGATATTGGGAAGGAATTCCTGGCTGGGAGAGTGGGCTGGGCTGGAATTCCCAGAGAAGCCCCATGGTCCCTGGCAGTGCCCAAGGCCAGACTGGACAGGCCTCGGAGATAGCAGAAGCCCATGGCAGGGGGTGGCACGGGGTGGGCTTTAGCCTCCCTCCAACGTAACCTCTGATGGGTTTATCTGCTCCAAACGCAGCCGGCGCAGCTGAGCGGGCAGTGCCGAGAGCTCCGGGGACGCTGTGGAAACGCGGCCCGAGGCCGAACCCGGCCCGAGCCCCGCCGCTCCCTCACGGCCCGAGCCCCGCCGCTCCCTCACGGCCCGAGCCCCGCCGCTCCCGCACGGCCCGAGCCCCGCCGCTCCCCCACGGCCCGAGCCCCGCCGCTCCCTCACGGCCCGAGCCCCCGCCGCTCCCTCACGGCCCGAGCCCCGCCGCTCCCTCACGGCCCGAGCCCCGCCGCTCCCCCACGGCCCGAGCCCCGCCGCTCCCTCACGGCCCGAGCCCCCGCCGCTCCCGCACGGCCCGAGCCCCCGCCGCTCCCTCACGGCCCGAGCCCCGCCGCTCCCTCACGGCCCGAGCCCCGCCGCTCCCTCACGGCCCGAGCCCCGCCGCTCCCTCACGGCCCGCGCCGTTCCCGGGCTCCGCGCGCCCTCCTGTGGCCGCGGACCCGCAGCGCAGCCGGGCTCGGCCCGGCCCCGCTAGCGCCTCGTCGCCCTCATTCCCCTCATTCCCCTCATTCCCCTCATTCCCCTCATTCCCCTCGCTTTTCCTCCTTTCCCCCGCCTAACATAAAGGGCAGACCTGCTGCTCCCCGCGTTTCCAGGCGCTCCCACCCTTCCCGGCTTCCTCAAGCCAAAGGCAGAGGAAGGAGCGCGGCTGCTCCTTTCGTCCCTCATGAGGAAGGGCAGCTCAGGTGCCCCTCAGGTTGGCACATCGAGCCCAGGGGATGAAAGGGGCTGCTGAAAAAGGAACAGCAGCAAACCAGCGATGGCAGCACCTTCCAGGGCCCGGAGCTGCTGACCCCGAGCTGAAGCTGGGCCTGAGCTAATTCGGGGGAAAATAAACAGTCCTGAAGTGTCACTTGCCCAGGCTTGGGACGGGATGAGCTCTAAGGCGCCTTCAACTCAAACCATTCTGGGATTTCATAGTTGTCTCTAGCACCAGGGAGCTGGGGGTGATGCAGGGACATCAATATCTCCTTGTCTCCTTCCAGATCCGCAGAGCACATCCTTCCAGCCCCGCTCTTCCCTGCACTGCGTCACACAGAACAACTTCACCTCAGAAGGTGAATTTCAAACCCAGGACAAGCTGTCCCCTCAGAAGATGAATTTCACAGCTGCCCAAGCTGCCCTTCCCTGCTTATTTGCCGCGAACAAGCTGCACTGGGTATGCCAGGTGTCCTCAGTGCCATATGCAATGCCAACAACATCCCTGTGCCTCCTTGGAAAATACCTCTCTTGATGTGCCCTTGCTTTGTGTTTTCCCAGCTGATGTGTCCACGGATGATCTTTCTGTCCCACTATTGCTCCCAGCAGAACTCTGCAGGGATTCATATCCACCCCTAAATGCTGCATTCCCAGAATCATTGGTTATCCTGAGTTGGAGGAGATCCACAAGAATCACTGAGACAAACTCCTGGCTCTGCACAGGACACCCCAAAAATCCCACCAGGTGCCTCCTTATCCATAATAAGCATAATAATAATAATAATAATAATAATAATAATAATCCACGACAGGACTGTGGACCCTGCCAGGACCCTGCCAGGTCCTGAGAGCCCCCACCCTCCCTCCTGGCACCCCTGCAAGGGTTAACAGCAGGGCTGATGCCCAGGAAAGGTGGAAGGTGCCCACAGCAAAGCAAGTGATGTTCCAGGATAGTTTTGTCTGATCGATGCTATTAGACTGATAGATTGTTTGGGGAAGCTTTTTATCTCAGCCCTCACATCTGTTCTGCATTTGGAGGCAGCCTAAGAGGCTGGGGGTGCAGAGCAGGTGCTTCGAGTGTCTGGTGAACATTAGGGAACGTTCACTCAGAGGCTCCAGAGCTGCCAAAAAGTGCACTGATTGGACAGATGTTACTTCATTACTGTCAACTCGTCATCCTGGATGTTTTAAGGGAACAGTTGTTAGTTAAGGAAACACAGCTGTTACCAAGAAATTTGTTCTTCCTTTCCTTTTCTCGGCTGCAGGGCAGCGAAAAGCCCAAGGTACCTGGGCACCTGCAGAGCCCCTTTCTGGGCAGCTCTGTGGCCAGGGAAGGGGCACAGGACTGGAAGGACCTTGCCTGGTCACCTGCCACCCCATTGCCCCAGGGCTGATCCTTGTTTAAACTCTCTTGGATGTTGTTTTCCTTACCTGGTCTTCAGAATTCCCAGTGCTGGAAGTCATCTGGCACTGATATTCCTGTTGTGAGGTCTCTGCTGGAGCTTTGAACTTCCTCCCATCCAGCTTCAGGGCAGATCTTCCAGAAATGATCCCCAAAGTATGATTTGTTTCAAGGAACTGCATGGGAGGGGAATTGGAGCACAGTTTGCCCCATGAAAAATGGGAATTCCCACCTGGGGGGCACAAGCAGGAGGATTGGATCTGGTTTATCTGATCGCATACCTTCCAAAAAAAAGGGATCTGTAGGCTTCCCTCTGTTGTTCAAGCTCTGTTTCATTCAGAAATACACACTGGGAATGTCAAACCTGTGCCTTCCAGGCCGGCCTGGGGCAGGAGGATTCCTGTCTCATCCCACAGGCAGTGCTGGGAACACTCTGCAAAAAAACGGGAACAGCTTTGGTGCACGGCTGATCTCCTGATCTCTAATCCCTTGAAGTGAGGTTCAGGAACAACCAGCTCTTCTCCATCCTCTGGATGAGACTCAGGTAATTCATTGTGCCCATGCCTCAGTCTCCTCTCTCCTTTGGACAGAGCCAATTCCAGCCCACAAGGGAATTATTTATCCCGGGTGTCCTGTGGTGCTGTGGTGGGAGGCAGAGGAGTTCTCCGTGGAGGAGAAGGTGGGTGATACACGGATACAGCAACAGCCCCTGGATCCAAGCCGTGCAACATGGAGTGGGCAGTGGAAATCTGCTGGAATACCGGGAGTTCTGATTAGCAGAGTCCTGCTTTTTGAGGGATCTAACCCAGAGCCAGGCTTATTTTGCTGTTGCCTGTCAATAAACCCCTGCAGCTGAGCGGGCTGGGTGCTGTGCAGCTGATCCGAGCATCCCTCTGTGAGATCTCCAGAGCAGGATTCTGGAGCCACTGAACTGTATCAGCTCAGGCAGCCTCTGATCAATTCTGAGTTATCATCCTGCCATCAATTAGCACAATAACTGATTGCCCTGCCCCTGCCCAGCTCCATCCATACGTCTTCCCACAGACCCGTTCTCCCTTATCGATTTTTACCCTCCAGCTTTCCCGCTTTGATCGATTCCAAGAGGAACGTGCAAATGAGGAGTCAAACATCTTTATGACCTGAGAACTTATCAAAGGAATTCACTGCTCCTAATAACCCCCCTCCTGGTGCTGGGTAAGCATTTAACAGCCGATGTGTGCTGGCGGGAGGAGCAGGCTGCTCATGCAGAGGGATGGAATAGATCCTTCTTTTGCCTCATCCCATGGATGCAGGCTGGGAAAGAAGGTGGGCCTCTTTGTTTTTGTTTTCCCCACAGTCTCCAGCTCAGGTGCTGCGCTGGGGGTTATGTGGCTGTAAGTCCCCAAAAACAAGGTTTTGTCACTGGGGTGTCCTGCAAAGCTCCCAGGAATGGGTGGGATCCTGCTGCTACCTGAAAACAGCTCCCTGCTATCAGGAGAGGCTGGAAGATGGTCGTGAATATCAGCTTTTGTGCTTCAAACCCAGCAGGAATCAGCCTCTGTAAGGAGATGCTGAAAGAAGAGAGAAAACACCGACAGAAGTATCATGCCGTGCTTGCTAATCATAGAAACAATGTCATAAAATCACAGAATCATAAAAATCATAGAACAATAAATCACAGAATTCACAGAATTCAGAGAATCATGGAATCACAGGATGCTTTGGGCTGGAAGGGACCTTTCAAGGTCACCTGGTCCAACCCCGTGCCATGAACAGGAACAGCTTCAACCACAGCATCTACACCAGAGATGAACCACTGAGTGCTTTGGTGAGATTCCAGCTGTGCCCATCTCCTCCTTGCCAAGCAAATGATGGGTTTAAAGGCTGCTGAAACTGATGGTTTTATAGGAATACTGGCATTTTGATGGAGGCAGAGAGCTGTTGATTAAATTAATTAATTAAATCTTCTCAAAACCAAGACACAACCAACCAAACCTGCCATGGGAGCAGCACCTCCTGTCCCAACACAAGTCGCCTTTCAAATGTGAACCTCAGCCAGGTCCTGGCCTGGAGAATCCCTCTCCTGGAGCAAAGTCTCCTCCAAACAGGGAGAAACTGCCAGGAAAATCCCAACAGGAGAATGAGAGGTCACAGCCCCCTCAAACTGCTCAAGATTTGCAAAACCACTGGGGACTGTTGATTTTTAGGAGCCCCCAGCGGTTCCCTATTGGAAATAAACAGGACACTATGAGCCAGTGTTCCCCTCCAACCCTAAAAACTGGGAATTACCAGCCTGATGTTCTCTCCAGCCCATTCCTGTCCCTGGAATGGCAGGCAAGGTGCTGCAGTACCTGAACACCAGGATTTCCTTGGGTTATTAATGTTAAATAAAAGTTGAAAGCTCTTTGCAGTTACAGCTGGAGCCGGAGACTTTGAGGAGGAATCCGCTGAAAATGAGTTTTATATACTGACTGGCTGAATGGATAATTAAACAAATAACAAAAGTGAAATGCAATTTTGTTCTACCTCCTGGGAACATTATTGTTAGTTTATTCTTCTTATCAAAAGACTTAAGAAAAAAAGAAAAAAAACACCAACAAAACAACAATGCAATTGAACAATATTGCTTTTGTAAACAATTTGAAAATCCAATAACTGTAAAACTTATGACATGTTATTAAAATGTCTTATTTTTTTTTCCCCCACAAGTGAGAAAGCAATTCCAATCTCAGATGTTATAATTTAATTATACAGTTTAGGTTCTAAAGATACCATAATTCTTAGCACTGAATACATTCCATTTAATGTCCTTCTGGCATGTTTGAGAAGCTCAGGCATTGCTGAGCACGTTGGTCCAGTTCCCCAAAATCTCTGCTCACTGGGTGCCTGGCTCTTCCCAGGGAGAGCAGGAGGCCACCACACCTCCCCAGTGTCCCCCACATCTCGATGGGGACACACACACAGCCCTGGGAGTCATGGGAGGAAGCTTTTGGGGTTTTTCCCAAAACATCCTAAAAGGTGGGAAGCACCAGCAAAACAGGGCTGACTTCTGATGCTGCCAACAAAAGATGGACATGGAAATGTTGGAGCAATTCCAGAGGAGGCCAGGAGGTGGGTCAGGGCACCTCCTTATGGAAACAGGCTGGGAGGGTTGGGGTTGCTCAGCCTGGAGAAGGGAAGGTTTTGTGGAGACCCCACAGCTTCTACCAGGATCTGAAGGGGCTACAGGGGAGCTGAAGAGGGAAAATTCATTAGGAACTGGAGGGACAGGACAAGGCGCAGTGGGTTCAAATTGCCAGAGGGTAGGTTTTGATTGGATTTCGGGAAGAAATCCTTCCCCGTGAGGGTGGGCAGGCCCTGGCACAGGGTGCCCAGAGAAGCTGTGGCTGCCCCATGATCCCTGGAAATGTCCAAGGCCAGGCTGGATGGGGCTTGGAGCAGCCTGGGACGGTGGAAGGTGTCCCTGCCCATGGCAGGGGATGTGATGAGATGATTTTTAAGGTCCTTTCCGTCCCAAACCATTTCAGGATTCTGTGATTTGGGAGAGGGGAGTGGAGGTGGTGACAAGCCCTGGCTCAGGTGATGATGGGCCCTGGGTGGGGAAATGGTGGCCTGGGGAAGCAGGAGAGGAGAGCTCATCCAGGGCCACCCAAATTCCACAACTCCAGGTCCCTGTCAGTGCTGCCATGATCCTGTTCCCTGTCTGCCACCCCTCATCCCTCTCCCTTCCCACTCCCTGGAGCAAACACAGATTTGAGGGTCTTCAGCAGGACCCACCCCTGCAGCAAGAGACTTCCCAACACAAGAACTAATTGGAACAAAATTTAAATGCTAACAAATAAATAAAGGCAAGCTACAGTGAACTAGTAATAAGATACCTTTGGATGTTCATTACGCTGGATTTCCAGGCAGTTAAATAGTTTAATGCATTTCCCTTTGGCTTGCATATCAATCTTGGAGCCTGTCTGGAAGCTGTTTCCCATCCTCCCCAGTCCTACATTACTGGAAAATGCCTCGGTGGCACCAGCAGTGACTCCCACCAGGTAGGGGCTGTGATCCACTGACAGCAGCAGCGTGGGGATAATTGATGGCAAGTGATTGCCAGCATGTGATGATTATCTCGTCGGGTTGTCTGCGAAACAATTAATGGCAATGAAAAGAATTCCTTTAATTAATCATTTCCTGTAAATAAATGCATCAGAATAAAAGAAATCACCGAGCTGTTGCTGAAAACGGGTTGCTGGCAAAGGCTGCCACATGTTAGTGATGGAGCTGATGGTGTGGAAGAGGCAGCAGAGAGGCTGAAATGTTCGTGGGCACCAATTGTCCTCCCTCCAAAGTTTGGAAATGTGGGAATGGATCGTTCTTGGGAATGGATTGGCTTTAGGGGCTCCAAAATGAGCAGGATGATGGGGCTTGTGTGGCTGAGCCATGGAGCCAGAGCTTCTCTGCTTGGGGCTGAGCCCTCCCTGCCCCTCTCCTGTGTGTTGATGGGGAACAGGAGGGATGTTCCCCACTGCTCTGGTCTCCATGGCAGCAGATCCCAGGGGAACGGGAGCACAGGCTGGTGTTGCCTGCTGCACCCCACAGGTAATCCCTGCCCTGACCACAGAACCACTTTGGTTTCTGGCCAAGCTCCCAGGACTCAGATTTCCACTCTGTGGTGGTCTCAGCCCAGATCCTGCTGCAGCAGAGCCCCTGTAGCTGCTCTCTGTGCCCCTGAGGCTCAGCCTTCAACCCCCCACAGCCCTACCTTGTTCCCAACCCTGCCAGAGCCACAAACCCTGCCACACATTCCCTTGGAATGCTGAATATCCATGCTGGTGCCACCTGGATGAGCTCCATCTAGATGAGGCAGCACCACCCTGCATCCCCAGATGGCATTTGGGGGGTTTGAAATGCCTGAAGGGCTCCTGCTTATCAAAAAAAAAAAAAAAAAAAAGGTTGTGATAAAGCATCTCCTAGGGATGAGCCCACCTTTAGCTGCTGCCAGGTTATGGGGTGTAAATCAGGGCAGAATTCGACCTTCGGAGAAAACAATGGGAAAAGAGAAAAAAAGAAAACAGGTAGGTGTTAAAAGTAATCATAAATAATCCCTACCAGAAAACCACACAAAACGTGTCACAAACCGAGAGCATTTTAAGAATGCTGAAAGTTTCCAAAATTAATTTTCTTCATTTTGCTTTATTAAAATTGCTTTCATTTATCTCCCGTGTTAAATATTTTATTTTTCCATATTAATGGCTGCAATTTCTACTGCAGCTTGTTTCTGTCATTAACACTGTACAAACTTAATATCATTAGTAGTTTTTTCCCTTAATTATGTGAGTGGAGAAGAAAAACATCAAAGTTTCCGTGAAATTGGAATAGTATATCTAAATTGCCTCATGTTTATTTTAACATTAACAGTAAATGAAGCTAATGGGCTTTTATATTATTAAAACCAGCCATTTGTGTCCTGCCTGCTGTAATATATAGCAAAGCTTTAAAAGATGTTAAATAATTAGTTATTTAATAGGGATGCGCAAAATAGATCAAACAAAAGGCAAACTTCCTGGAAGCACCAACTTCGGATCAAGCCAGGGCCCCTTTGTGATGCCTCAGAATTGGGTTTTTTTCATGTCCCACTGTTATTCTGATTGCTTCCAACTCCTGCAGGCCCAGAGGGACAGCGGAGCCACGTGCCCGGAGGCGATGGAATGATGGCATCGATGGAGGGGTGGCATCCATGGGAATGGTGACATTGATGGAAATGATGGCATCCATGGGAATGATGGCGTTGAGGGAAGGATGGCATCAATTGAGTGATGGCATTGATGGGAATCATGGCATCCATGGGAAGGATGGCATCCATAGGAATGACAGCATCGATGGGGATGATGGCATCTATGGAATGACGTCATCAGTGAAACGATGGCATCAATAGAATGAGGGCATCCATGGGAATGATGGCGTCGATGGGGATGACGGCATTGATGGGACTGATGGCACCAATGGGGTTGATGGCACTGATGGAATGAGGGCATCCATGAGAAGGGTGGCATCCATGGGAATGAGGGCATTGATGAGGATGATGGCATGGCTGGAGTGATGGCATCTATGGAATGACGTCATCAATGAAACGATGGCATCAGTAGAATGAGGGCATCCATGGGAATGATGGCATCGATGGGGATGATGGCATCAATAGAATGATGGCACCAATGGGGATGGTGGCATTGATGGAATGACGGCATCAATGGCAGTGATGGCATCGATGGGGATGATGGCATCGATGGGGATGATCGCACTGATGGAGTGATGGCGTCAATGGAGTGATGGCATTGATGGAATGATGGCATCGATGGGGATGATGGCACTGGGAGCAGCTCCTGCCCACACCAGGCCTCTCATGGAAAGCAGTGACCTTCCCTCATCCCTGGAAAAGGCTCCTCTGCTTCCGGAGGTGAAGGGGGAGATGCCAACAAAAAATCCCACAGGTTTTCCCCGCAGGATTCCGAGGGCAGCCTCGAGCTCTGGGGTGCTCGGTGTCTCTGTGCAAGGCAGCGCTTGCCAAGCATCACCCAGGAGTTATTTACTCCAGAATTCACATTAATAAAGGCATCCTCCCTTCCTGGGAAAAGCCTGTCCTGGTGTGAGCAGCAAACACCAGAGGCAGGATCACGGATATAACCAGAAGCAGAGCAGCACTCCGTCCATCACTCCTCCCTGGGATGAACCTCTGCATTTCAGCACAAGGACGAGCTCCACAGCGAGCTGCCAACCCGTGGCCAAACTACAACATCTGAAGACAACATTTGGCTGTTTGGTCTGTCTAATGGGGAGGAGCCGCAGGATCAGCACCACTTTCCTGAGTTCCCATAAGGCAGCAGAAGCTCGATTCCCTTGCCACCTGTGAGGGCACGGGATGACAACTAAACCCCTCCTGGTGTCACCTCTCACCCCCTCTCACTTCAGCACTTTAAACCCATCATTAACAGCCTTGATCTCCCTTTCTCATTTTCTTTTCTGTGCTGGGGAGATGGATGGACTTAAATCACCTCCAGAGAGAAGGGGTGTGCAAATGAGAGCACTTCTCTCTTCCAGCCTATTAGTGCTGTTAAAAATGTGCCTGGAATTAATAATAATAACAAACTGCTGCGGCTTAAATAAAATCCATAACAAATGGCAGATTAGCAGAAGGCCTCGGGAAAAGGCTGGAAGAAGGGAGGGAGGAACACAGGGAGGGGAGCACACCTGGGACTGACAGAAAGCTCTGGTGCCCCCCTGCTTAACTGAAGAAAGAATTGACTCCCAGGGGTTATTTTTAGTTTGCTGCTCATCTCAAAGCATCTTCCCAAGGGTTTTTTGAGCCCCAAACCACCCCCAGCCCCAGCCTCCAGCGTAACTCCAGCCCTGGCAGGAGAAGCAATGCTATTTCCTGTGCCTTGGAAAACCGTCGGGATAGGGATCACTCTGCCTCTCTGCAACATGGGCTGCACATGTAGGGCTGGGAGAAAATAAATAAACTGGCCCTGTACTGCAAGCCACAGGAATCTGTCATGTGAGGAGGAGTGGAGAGGGGAGAAATCACCGTGTGGTTGTCAATCCCATCAAGGAAAAGTAGTTCACACCAGCAGAGCGGTGAGTTTGCACCCGGCTGAAGGGCCTGGTTGCTCTTTCATCACTCACAGGCACATGGCTGGACTGGAAAAAGGAGCCCCAGAAGGCAAACACAGCTTGGACAAGTCGGTCCAGCAGAGGAGGGAGCTGGGGGAATCCGTGTGGAGAGACGAGGGGTTGTGCCAAGTGGTTTTGCTGTAGGGAAAGGAGGAGGTGGAGTGGGAGAGGAGAGGAATTGCTTAGGGAGAGATGAGGTTTCTCTAAACCTTCCAGATTGCGGATCTTGGGATGTCACCACACTTGGAGCTTGCAAGGCAGAGAGTTCTCTGAGCCTTTTGCCCTGCCTGGAGTGCAGCAGGGTCAGGGGTGGCCTCCCTTGCTGTGAGCCAGGTCAACCCAAAAGAACTCCAGCAGCCAAGGAGACCCCAGGAGGAAAAGGAAAACCCATCAGCCCTGGTGTGAAGCAACACTGGGCACCCTGGTCCAGTGCAAGGTGTCCCTGTCCTTGGCAGGGGTTGGAACGAGATGAGCTTTAAGGTCCCTTTCCCACCCAAACCATGCCATGACCATGACCTGCTCCCATTGCCAAGCTGCAGTTCTGGGGAGATTCTGCACCTCCAGCTCCATCCCTGCTCTCCCCCCTCCCCATCCCAGGGTGGGAACTGCAGTTCCCTCACCCAAGGCAGCAGTGTCCAAGGAGCCGCAGCAGGAAGGCAGATTTGTCCCCGTCTGTCCCACACCTCCGGGCAGGAGGAGGCACGGGAGGAGCAGGAGCGTGGCCCGATGGCCGAGGGAGAATAATTACAGGGAAGTGGCAGCTTTCCTTCTGCTTAACTTGCTTTGGAAGGAACAGTTGGGGGTACTAGAGAAACTAATGTAAGGTAATGTAATCATTTACAGAAGATTTGTGGTAAATGAATGTTTGGCCCGTGTCCAAGCGCGCAGCCAGGGCTCATTACGCCCGAGGAGATGGCAGGGAGAGCTTTCCACGGCCACTGTTTGTCTTTCATTTCATCTCGTGTCTGACCCTCCTGACCTCGCCGAGGCCGCCGAGGACTCGGCTGTTCCAGGGCTGGGTTTCAAATGGGATTTCTGAAGGACAGCTCTGCAAAGGCTCCTTGTGCCGGGCCCTTGGCACAGCTTTCCCAAACTCCGCCACTTTAGTGAAGAACAGATTTGATTTTTTTTTTTTTTATGATTATTATTTTTTTTTTTCCACATGAAAACAGCAGCGAGGGCCCTGGGATAGGGGTAACTTAGCAACTCCACCGCAGGGATTAGGAAAATTGACTCCAGACCAAACTAAAACAGCAGAGTTTCCTGTTTTGAGCCACTCTGGACTATATTAAAATTATTTATGAAAAGAGTTAGAAGGAGGGGAAGGATGGGGAGCTGGGGCTGCTGCTGGGGGAGATGAGCCTGGGGGGATTTTTTTTTTTCATCCCACTGCTGAGCTCACAGCAGAGACAGGAGGGATGTCAGGGGATGCTGAGCAGAGGCTCAGCACCAGGACCGGGGGTCACCTGGCCGTGCAAAGGTTGGACCAGCAAATCTGTCCCTCCAACCCAGTTAGGAAAACACTGGGAAGCGTCCCAGCACTATGGGGCAGATCCAGCCACGTGGTGAAGGAGGGGAGATTGGATGGATCTGAGTTCCTGGGATAAAAAAGGATGGAGCCCATGAGCAAACACTGTCCCTTCACCCCGTGTGGGGATTCCACCACCCCAGGGCCTGCTTAGTGTGGCAGTATTGACCCAGGGGCTGCAGGAATGGGGCCACAGAGATTTTTTCAGGGAGCTTTTACACTTTCTTTGGCTGTTTCCATTCCAGAGCCCTGGAGATGTGCAGGAAGAGATGAGGCTTGAGCCCTCCCAGCTGCAATTTTATCTGGGAACCCCACCAGATCCCAGAAAAGCTTGGTTGGAAAGGATATTAAAGGAACACCTTCCACTATCCCAGGTTCTTCCAAGCCCTGTCCAACCCTTGGGCACTTCCAGGGATGGGGCATGTGGGGATGCCCACCAGTGGAGTGGCACAGTCCCTTTGCTCCCAGTTTTTCCCTGCTGGAGATTTTTCTTCCACTCCTCCCACAGTGCCCCTGTGGTCAGGATGTGGCAGCTCCGTTATTTTGGCACTGCCTTTTTTATTTTTTTCATTGTTATAGATTTCAAAGAGCAGCTTTTGTTGAAGGAAAAAGCAGTTCTGGTTTCAAACTTCCTAAGTGGGTACAAAAAGAAAACAAAACAAAACAAAACAAAAAAACCCCAAACAAACCCAAAAAAACCCCAAGGAGAGCCACAGGCAGCACAGATCTTCCTTAAAATTATCAGATGGTTTGAACCAGGAATGTCCATGTCCCAAACCTTCCTGTGAGCTACAGGAGCCTCTTCAGGGTATCCAAAAGATGGTGACTGTGCTGGAAAGCCCCACGGAGGAGAAATGAGTTGGAAAATGTCATAGCACGTTGGTTAAAGTGGGCTGAGGACACTCTTGGTCAGAGCCCACCTGACCACAGATCCCTGCTGGGGTGCCCCAGGCCAGGTTGGAGGGGCTTGGAGCAGCCTGGGATAATGGGAGGTTGTCCCTGCCCATGGCAGGGGTGGAATGGGATGGATTTTAAGGTCCCTCCCAACCCAAACTACTCCAAGATCCCATGATTTATAATCCTAAAGGAGCCACGCCTTAGACGTGCAAGAAGCAAATCCAAAAGGCAGAGAAAAAGTCCCTTGTCAGAGCCCAGCTCTCCTGCCATTTATCTTCTAGTCCTTAAGACATATTAAAATAGATTTAAAAGGACTTTTAAGGTTTTTTTTCCTCTTTAAGGAACACATTAGTGGCTTTTGTTTTAATTAAAATAGGTATTGAAATCCTCCACAAAGCTTCAGTGGAATTGTTACAGACTGCAGCTTCCATACGTGCAGTGCAGCCAAAATATACTGTAGTTGTTATCTTGCAACAAGGCAGAAGCCTTATTAATTTAGTTCAATCAAATCAAAGCTGCTTTAATTTACAAAGCAATAAAATCTGCAAGCCTCACTTTAGATCAAAGAACTAAAAACAGCCTAAACACAAGTGGAATGTTTATTTTGTACAATGGTCCATAACTGCATTTATGTGATTTAAAAGCTTTTTGAAGCATGTGATAATATTACATGCATATAGAATTGTGTCCTTGTTGTGGATCATTACTCCCCACAGAGACCAAAAAGCATTTGCTGTTCAACTCCTACCTAAAATATTTCCTTCTACATTATTTTTTTTCCTCCTTGCCTTAAATGGGATCTCTATGGTAATTTTTTTTTTTTTTTGCGGGGTTGTGATGCAAAATCATTTACTGAAAGGGATGGGGATGCTGGATGGCATAAAGAAAACTCAGCCAGTTTTTCAACTTTGGATGAAGGAGATGTTTAAGATTTTCAGAGGTTTCACTCAACCCTCAGGAGCCCAACCTCACCACGGCTGTGAGGAGGAGCCCAACACCAAACAAAAAGCAAATTACACTGTGGTGGGGCCAAATTCCATCCTCCCGTGGATCTCAGCCATATCTGGGTGAGGTTGAGGAACAATGGGGACAGCAGGGTGGTCCCGTCCTGCTGGGGTGAACTGGGATGTCCCTGAGATGCTCCAGTCTCCTGGTGTTCCAAGGGGACACCAAAAAAAGGACCAGAAAGAGCCCCGGTGTTTTTAGGTTTCAGCCGGGTGTCTGTAAATAATTCGCTGCCACAATGCCCCCTCTACTGTACTCGGCGAGGAATGAAAAGTATTTGCACGGTAACAAAGGAATTTAATGGCTGGGGGAATGACTCTGGTCCCGAGCATCCAGCGCTGGGTTTGAGAAATCTGCACCGAGGGCTGAAAAACTGGATGCTGGTTCTCACCTAACCCATAAATCCTTCCAGATGTGGGCGGGAGGGAATCCCTGGAGCCCTGAATGAGCCACCCCAGCAGCCTGGCAGCGTTCGCCGGCATTGTTTGTTAACACCAGCGTCGCATTTGCTCCCTGTTGCATATTTTTGTAGATTTGGGACTATTTCAGCCAGAGTTTCTTGGATGATGCTTCACACCAACATCCCCGATGGTTGAAAAACCCAAACCCAGAGCTAAACATTTTCTAGCACTAAACATTTCCAGAACCAAACGTTTTCTCCTCATCCTTTCCCTTGCTGTTTTCCTCAGACCGGGGAGGTGGTGGCAAAAACAGGGACTGCCACGAAAGAGAGCTGAAATCCAGACCCGAGTGTTTATATTTAAAACAAATGAGCACTGAGAAAATCAATTGCAGTCGAACGATGGAAAACTCATGGAACTGCCACGGCTTTCTAAGAAAAAACCCAACTCAGCCAGAGTCCTGTGTGCCATGGCTGGGTTTGTGAGCTGAAACTCAGCCTGCCAGAGCTGGAATAAAGGAGAATATACAACTAAAAAGGGCTTTCAAGCTTTTTTTTTTTTTTTTTTTTAAAGCAAAGTTCGGTGTTTTTGTGAACTGTTCCCACCTACCCCGACCAGACCCAGAGATCCAGACGTGCTGGTCCGCGGCTTTTGTGCCGCCCTCCCTCGCTGGCATCCCCACGGCAGAAAAAGTGCAATTAAGCCGAGTGGATTTTTTTTTAAAAAATTTTAGAGTCACTGTAAATAATCTGGAGCATGAGTTACGTGATGAGGGCGGCAGTAATTGCCGGCTTCTTCACTTTTTATTACCGGCAGCTCCCTGGGAGCTGTTTTATTGGCCCATTCGGCTGGGGAAGAGCCCTGCTGGGCACGTCCTGCCCTCCCTAAATCTGCCTGCGGGGCCGGGCTCTCCGCAGCCCCCCGCCGGCTGCGTTTACCTGGCTGTCATCACTCCTGTCCCCACCCCAGGGGTGATTTAAGCACTTCAGGCCCCCAGCTCGTATTTTCCCTGAGCCCTGGGGATCTCTGGGCATTTTCATCCCGTTTCTCCGGTGGATCTGGACCTGGGGTGCAAATCCAGCGCGGCTGCAATCAGCGCACCCGGCAGGATTGCATCCAGCAGGAACCGGGCTCCCATTCACGGATCGGCTCCATTCAAACCCAAACCCTTCGTTCACTCCTGCCGGCTTTGGCTGAGGGGTGAACGAACCGTCAGCACGATCCTGATGTAAAAACAGAGTTTTTACTGCACCCACCCCTGCTGCACCCACAGCTCCATGGCATCTGCTGTGCCTGTTCCCCTTCACCCCGTGCCAGCGTTTGCACCAGGAAAAAAAAAAAAAAAACCAACCCAAAACTCTTCCTGTCACGGCGGCCAGATGTAAATCCCAGAAAATGACACTCTCCGCGGAAAGTACCCGGTTGTTTACAACCCTCAACCTCGTCCTGGTCCGCTACCTATTAATAAAAGCAGGAGCATCTCCTCCCTCCCCCTGCTTGTCCTTGACTCCGCGCCTCTCTCCTCGAAGATGGCTTTATAAAGGAGAGCAAACTTGGATGGCAGCAGATGGCAGATAAGTAGGAATGGTAAATAGTTTTAATTACTGCATAATGTAAGTGAGACAATAAAGGGGAAGAGAGTGGGAACAAGCTGCTGCCATGGCAGCCCTGGAACTGTTGCGGGACCCAATTTGTCTGGGAGGCAGCATGTGCTGCTCCGAGTCTTAGGAGGGCTTTAAAAGAGAACGCCGAAAAATATTAATTGCACGGCTCATCTGCCCATCCATCTTCGCAACCGAGTCACACGCTTCCTTAATTTCAGGGGAATCGTTTTCAAATGGGAATCATGCAAATGAGTATTTTAGCTATTCATTTGTTTTACTGCAAGCGCTTTGTGAGCAAATGGCCTACAGCTTGCAATGAATTAAAAGACACGGGCACTGGAGACCGATTTTTAATACAAAGTCTTGACACAGAGACGACCCCGACCGGCAACACAGAAAATGTTGGCATAGCAACTTTGGGCATTTTCATGCAAATTGGCTCCTGTATAGATGATACCAATGCAATGTTTTCCTTCAACTAATCATCATAAAATTAGTTTCACTATATTTAAATGCTCCTACTTAATGCATTATATCCATATGCATGAAATTGCCTCGGCTAATGCGGTACATAAAATGCCAAAGATACAATGAATAGCCAAATTGCAAACAGTTATGTTATCTCCCATAAAAACTCCTTTTTTTTTTTCCTTATTGAATGCGTGGGCCCCAGAGGCATCTATCACAAATTGCTATTAATGCACACACACAAACACACACACACACACACACACACGGGAGCGTGCACCCACACACCAAACACCTACATTTAAGTAACACTGAGGCTGTTACGCAACCTAAGACAAGCCCAAAAATCTAAACTGAGGCTTTGTGCTTGGTGCTGTCTGCGTCCTGTGTGCTTGTGAGCGTGCTGCTTGTCGGAACCTGAAGTTCTATTATTATACAACAGTTTTCCAAACTTCAAGAAATGACATTTTGCACGAAACTACCCCCTGTGCACGTCCCTGGGTTCCATCCCACTGCTTCTTGCAATGCTCAGATTGCTGAGAGGAAAGGGAGGAATTGCTGCTGAATTTCCTTGCCTTTGACGATTTTATCCCGAATTCTGCTGCTAAACTGCGCTTAGGGGCTTTTAAAAGAGTAAATTAATTTTTTATACCTGGACAAGAGTGATTGAAGGACAGATTTGTCCTGCACATGTCTTTGCTTAACATTTGCCCTTCAATTTGGGACAGAATCTGCCGACAGGGGAATCCCCAGTGACTTCCCAAGGGGCTCCTGGATGTCTACAAACAAGAGATGTTCCTCTCTAGTGGAGGGCTCTGTGCTCCAGACAAGGTTTGCAGTGTCAGCCAGGACAGACTGCCAGCATATTTTGTCTGTCTCGAACACTGGGGGCCATAAATCACGAGGAAAACTTTACATCCTGCTAAATGCTGCTCGGGGAGTTGTGCCTTCGGAAGCACTGGGCCATTCATCTCCTTCTCCAGCAGAAAATCCCGAGGGAAGTGAGTGAGGAAATCTCTGTCCCACCTAGAGGAGGTTTTGCGTGGATCTCTGATTTCTGTGTGTCACCGTGGAAGGGACAAAGGGGATCATCACACCCACACTGCTGTGAGGGGCTGTCATCTCTCTGCCCCCTGAGAACAACAAAAAAAAAAAAGTCCCCAAAAGTGCAAAAAGAGGAGCAGAGCCAGAGTCCCGCAGCTGGGAAGATCCCAAAGGATCAAATCCAGGATCTGCACTCAATACTGTGCGTCCTCCTCATGACAAAACATCTGGTGGCATATCTTCATTTCTCTGTGTATTATTCTATAGAATCAGGCCCCAATGCACTTCCAGGAAATATACATTTTTGTGGAATCAGTCTGAATGCCGTAAATATGGGTGGCCCCAAGCCAGCAGCAAAGAGCTGTTCGGAGGCTTTCAGGAAACCTCCAGTTGTTGAACAACTCATCCGATTACGGAATCACAAAATCAGGGAATGTTTGGGTTGGAAGGGACCTTAAAGCTCGTCCAGTGCCACCCCTGCCATGGGCAGGGACACCTCCCACTCTCCCAGGGTGCTCCAAGCTCTCTCCAACCTGGCCTTGGACGCTTCCAGGGATCCAGGGGCAGCCACAGCTTCTCTGGGAATTCCAACCCAGCCCTCATCACCCTCACAAGGAGGAATTCCTTCCCAATTTCCCATCCATCCCTGGCCTCTGGCAGTGGGAAGCCATTCCCTGTGTCCTGTCCCTCCATCCCTTGACCCCAGTCCCTCTCCAGCTCTCCTGAGGC
Organism: Chamaea fasciata; assembly: GCF_029207755.1. NCBI lineage: Eukaryota > Metazoa > Chordata > Aves > Passeriformes > Sylviidae > Chamaea > Chamaea fasciata. The sequence continues at coordinate 18,887,753 of NW_027094099.1, read as the reverse complement.
ACTGGAAAGCTTCTGGAAATCCTGGAATTCCCTCTGTGTGCATCTCCTCAGCGGTTTGGTGCCACTGCATGGAGACAAACCACCTTTACCTCATCACTCAAGGACTAATTGCGAGATGATTTAATTAAAGCATACCTCTCCTTCCCCCCAAGTTAGTTGTATTTCATATTGCTCTAGTAGGAGTAATTTGCAGAAATTAAGCATTGCATGTCGCTGGAATGGTACAGGTGCAGTGGAAGAATAAAAAGCCCCTTCCTGCAGCAGCAGGCAGTGCCACCAGAGCTCAGTGAAATATCTGTAATGACTCATTAATTCAGCAAATGCTGCACTTTGCAGCAAACATTCAAATTAGCCACAAAGAGGCTGTTTCTAAAACTTGTAGGTTATTCATAATTGCTCAATGAACACTTCATGCAAATGTATTTTAGCCCGTTGGGCAAAGCGGTGCCTTTGAATATTTCCCGCAGAACGCACAGTTAGCCCCAAGAATTTATGACATCATGGGAGTTTTAAGGCCAAGAGCAGGACGAGGAGAGGAAGAACACGGACAAAGGAACACTGAGAGCTCTTCAGGGGAGCAGGAAGAGGCGCAGACTCGGGAGAAACCCAGTTCTGGCCCCGCAGTTGGGAAGAAATGACTCTGTGCCTGGTGTCACGCACAGGTGGCCTGGGGATGCTCCTGGACCTGACCAGCGATTTGCACACCCACAGATCTGTGCACAGCTGCATTTGCCGCACATTAAACACCCCAACAACTCCAGCACCCGTGAGGAAGAGGGAGAGGGGAGATGATTCCTTGTGGGAGCCACGGCACATCCCACTTGCGCCGTCCCCTGCTGCCAGCCGTGGCACGGGGGAAATAACCCCAACATTTACAGCTCCGCTCCCTGCCAGGGCCGGCAATTTTTCAAGCTGTTAATTCGCTTCCTCTTACGACTCACGAGTGCCTCCCAGATATTGGCAATCATAATTTTTATTGCCAGTTATTGCAAGAGTGGAGTCACGTTTGTCTCCATGTCACCCCGGAGAGCCACGTGGCGGTGAGAAAACGTGGGCAGCAGAGCAGAGGCTGGGGTGGTGCTGCCGCCGCCCCCAGAGCTGCCACCTCGTGTGGTGGCACTGCCAACGTCACCTGCCAGCCCTCCAAGGCCACCAGCAGGCAGGGAGCTGTGCAAAGATGGGGCCTGGGTGGGAATTCTCCTCCCACGGAGCAGGGAAGGGCCGGTGGGACTTGGGAGCATTTCCCAGCCCCAGTTTGCCCCTCACAGCTCAAGAGGCAGCACAGGGGGAGCTTTGCCCTTCACTGACACCTCCTCTTTGCTCTCTGTCTGACACAACACTCATTCTTTTCTCTTCTGCTCACTTGTGACAACGGATCTCTAAAGGCCACACAAATTGGAGCCAAATTTTGCTGAAAGACAAAAGAGAGCGTTTCTTTGACTTGATAGAAACCACTTTTCGTCTGCAAGCTGCACCAAGTCAGAGAGCTTGGCAGGCACCTTTGCAAACCAAATCAAATCCTGACACAGGCTCAGGACAGGCTGGAATTCCACAAACCCAGGAGCAGGGTGCCCAGTCCCACACCCAGCCCAGGCAGGTTCCCTGCTCCAGGCAGGCAGCGCTGAATATGTGAATATTTCTGCATTCCCAAGCTCCTGATGTGTGAGCACTTCACAGCTTCCACTCTGTAGAGTTGGGAATGTGCAGTTTTCCAGACCCTCCTGACTGTGGGCTGCGACACCAGCTCCGTAATTCACACAACGAATGTGCCACTGCCACTTAAAGTGGGGAAGGGATGACATTTTTGGGGAAATTTGACACAAAGAGGGTGACTTTCTGTAAGATCCCCCGTGTTTCCCTGGCTGGCAAAAGCATCTCTGCCCTGAAATGTGCTGGTCAGGCTCTCCCCATGGAATCAAGGCAATGGGGTGGGGAAGCAGCCTGGAAAGGGAAGTGCTGCAGGGTGGAGATTGAGACCCTGAGCTCTTCCCATCCTGGATGGTTTCCTCCTTGCAAAGCCTCTTTCTCCATAGGCAAAACCAAGTAAAACTGAGCCAAGTCCCTCCCTCCCATCCCTCTGTTCTCCAGCCCAGGTGACAGGAACGGGGCAGCTCCCAGCGAGGCCTCTCTGTCGCTCACTCAAAACATAATTTGATATCTAGTAGCTCATTAATCTATTTTTTTTTTTTTTTAAATCCCCCTTCTCCCCACCCCCAGACAGGGAGCGCTTCTGCTTCTCCTCAGCTAAATAACTCAGGTCATAAAAGGTAATACCATGGGTAGCAGAATGTAAACAAACACATTCTACCTCAATAAACATGCTAATTTCCAGCTCTAATATTCACAAGTAAAATATCCATCACACAGCCCCTATTTGGCAAAGGCAGCAGCCCTCATCAGTCAATGAAGTAGGCTCCTGCCAGTTCACCGCGGGAGGCAAATAGTACAACTTAACTCACTTGATGATGCCCTTGGGGGGAAAACATGAGCCTCATAAATGAGTCTGGAAATGTGATAAAAGGATAATCTTGCATAAATGAGCCCAGATCATCATTACCTGCACAAACACGGGCTTGGGTGAATGATGTGGCCGCGGCTCACTGAAATTAAAGGAGGGAGGAAGGGCTGCTCTGGTCTGGGAGGTGCTGGGGATGGAGGAGTTGGGATGTTCTCCTGGATCCCCCCAATGCCAGGGCACAGCTCCCCCCTGAGCCTGGGAGCTGCTGCTGAGGGGCAGGGCTTGGATCTGGGGCTGAGACTCTTTGGGTGGGGTGGTTGAGGTTCCTCCGGGGTCACACCAGGCTCCTCCTGGCTCTTGGACACACCTGGATGTGCCTTTGAGTCCTGCTCCAACCAGAGGATGAACAACCAGCCTCCCAAAGTGGCATTAACCAATGGAAACGACCCAAAAATCACCTTGCTAAGGTGCTGAAACCCCGTAGAACAAGGGATGACACCAAATGGCCAAAAATCTGGAACACAGGGGGGTGTGACTTCATCTCCCCTGCAATTCTCAAGGCAATTCCTGCAGCACTGCTGAGCATCTCAAGGCCCACCCGGGGCTGATGGGAAGCTGGAGTGTCCCAGCCCACTGGATCACCTGGAAAAGTCCCTTCCCACCCAAAGCATTCCCTGATTCTGGGATATTCTCCCAAATTCCAAGTCTTTAAAACACAGGAGCTCACACTGGCACAGCACAGTGCCAGAAGCTGCTGAGGTGCAACACTCCCAAGGCCAGGGGTGCACATTTTCCCAGTGTCCCCCTCCCCAAAAAGCATCTTTTCCACCCACTGTGCCCCTTCCCAGAGGCACACGAGGATTTTGCCCACCTGAGCATCCCTCTGTGTGCACAGGGATGGGCAGCAGGAGACGGGACAGCTTCCAAGCCACCTCTTTGTCAGGATTGATTTTCAGCTGTGGTTAAATCCCCAAAAAATAGCCAGACAGGATTATTTTCACACCGGATGCAGAGGAACATCCAGCTCATCCCACCAGGCTGCTCGGCTCCTTCCCTGCTGGAGCATTTGGGGGATGATGTTGCTTTGGGGAAGGGTTTTAGTCCCACTGAGCAAAGGGAAAAAGAGGCAAGGAGAGCTCAGTGTTCCTCCTCCACAGGAGCCCCGTGCCTCAGTTTTCCCAAATGTTGAATTCACACGGGAGCTACACGAGTTTAAAACCTTTTGATTCCTCCAAAACCGCAGAAATTCGAAGGAAAAAGCCCAAAGCCTTCAGAAGGATAAAACCAGTTGGGCTTTACTTTCCTTCCCCGTTCATCTCTTGGATCTCAGACAGTGATGGTTCATGGGGAGCTGCCAAAAAACCTTTCACAAGCACGAGGCACTGGCTGGACTTGTTCGGATCAGTCTCTCTGCAGCTGCAAATCAAAAATCTATCCCAACCGTTCCCCACATCGGCAACCACGCAGCTGATTTAGGGAGCACTCGGAAAGGCGTAGTTAAAAACACGAGTCTTAATTATTTGGACTATATATTGATCCTATGGTTCCATCTGCTGCACGGCGTCGGTGGAAGCCCAGGCTCACATCAGACCTGTGGTGTTCCTGGGGAAGCAGGAACAGCAGGAACCACGGGGAAGGGGGAACAGGGGATTTGCTCCCTGGTTTGCAGGGCGAGGACACCCTTCCAGGTGTGTGACATTCCCAAAGTGTGTCCCCAGGCTGTCCCCTCTGTTCTGCTGCTCCAGCCTTTGCTGCCCGAGCTCCACCAGGGATGCACTTCCCCTTTTTGGTTAATTCCCTGTGAATTTTGGGTGTGTATTTATTACCTGAGAGTTCTAAATCCAGCAGAAAAACCTGGAAAAGCCCTGAACTCCACAGCAGGGTTGTGTTGTATACCCCGCGTGCCAGGAGACAAAAATATTCTGCGTGCAGGATATCACTGAACTCGCTCCATTTCCAACCTCAATCCCATTTATCTGGTGGGATCTTCCTGTTACAAGAGCCTTGAACAAACACAGTGCAAAATATTCTTTCATACTGTTTTTTGGGGGGATGTTGGGGTTTTTGTGGGGGTTTTTTTGTTTCTATTTGCATTTGCAGCCACATACAATCCCCTTATAATTACACGATGCGCTAAAGGCTCCAACACTTGAGAAACTTGGAGCTCCTTGGAAATGAGATGCAGGATTATAAATTAACCTCAATTTCCTGAAGATTCAGACCCTTTCTATTTGACAAACCCACATTTGCAACTGAGAAAAGGCAGGACACCTCGTGCGGAGCTGCTCTCCCCCCAAACTGAGGGATCTGAGACAACCTGAGAAACTTCGGTGAGCACCACCACTGGGCTGGATTAGCACAAACCCCGAGCCCCAAAGAAGAAGATGGAGCAGCTGTTTAGGGGTTAAAGAAAAAAAAAAAAAAGAAGAAAAAAGAGAGAGAAAAAAAGAAATCAATAAAGTAGAGGAGCAGAAGTCATAGTTGCAAGTCTTGGCTGAGAAATGAGGTGGCCGTGCCAAAAAGTGACACATTTAAGCCGGTGTGTAATTTGGATCTCCGTGTTTAAATGACTTCTCCCCGTTTTTTGTAAAGGGAGGGTTTGAACGGGGCAGAGGGAGGGGAAGAACATTGAAAACTCACATTTCTAATCACGACAAGCCCGGGCTGTAAAATGTCCTGGCTGAAAGGTGGGGGGAGAGAGTGGAAAAGGTGACTCAGGAGTGCTGGAAGGATGGGATGAAATGCTGACAGAGCTCTCCTGAGGAGCTTTGAAAGGGAAGCTGGGACAGCCCAGAGGGGCTGGAGGTGACCTGCACAAGAGCTGTGGGTGCTGCTGGTGCTGCTTCAGGGATCCTTCCACTCCAAGTGCTCCGTGCACGGAGTGAGTTCATGGTCGTGGCATGAGGAGCCCAGAGAACATCATAACACAGAGCCAGGCAGAGACAAACCTTGGTGAGGATGATGATGATGGTGAGCTGCAGAGAGCCACCAACACAAAGCTCTTTTGGGTCACTCCCAGGAAAAAATGAGGTTTTTCCCCCTGGATTCCCTGAGATTGCCATGCCAGCAGTGCCAGCAGGGATGGGTCCCATCACAGGGCAGGGACAGGGTGCCAGGCCATGGTGGGTGACACCAAACCCTCCCCGGACACTGCTCACACGGTGACAGAGACCTGGAGCCATCTCAGACCAAATACTGAGAATTTTTTAGCGATAAGAAGAATTTGCAATATGGAATCCTGCTGAAATGGGGTTAAAAACGCTGCGCCCTCATCCTCCCATTAATCCCCACCGGCTTTTTGCCAGGCTTTTAATTCCTCACATCCAGAGCCAAACCAAGCCAAAGGGAGCTGCCCCCTCTTCATCCTGGGCATTTCCCAGGGCTAATTCCTGCTTTTACATCCCCATGTGGGCAGGGAGGAAATAAATGCTATTTCTCAATGAATCCTTCCCTCTTGCAGCTTCCTTCTGGAGATTCCCCTTCCTCCCATCTACCTCCCATTTTATGAAGCTCCTTGAAAGCTGCTGCTTCACCCAAGCGGGTTCCAGCAGGATTTTTGGAGGCCCTGCCAGTGCTGCAGGTCCATCACCACGGGGTGGAGATTGCTCGACATGGAACATCCCAAAAAGGCCGTTCGCATCGGGATCCCAAGCGGAAATTCACCCGCTCGGGCCCGTCTCTAATTTTATTATATCCGTTGAAATAAATTATGGACTTAATTGGAATTTCTGATTCGATCCGTCTGCTCCCCATGCTGCATAAATATCCCTCAGCATTTATTTTTTCCCCTTGCCCATAGCTCATTATATTTTCCCCGGCTTGGGACTCGGGGTTTTGGTTTTGTGTTTTTTTTTTTCTCATAGCAATTTTCTCCCATCTGTCGGGGAAGGTCCTTGAGGAAATGAAGATATTTGGGGGCTCCGCTTCCTTCCCCTGCTCTCCCAGGGCTCCCCAGGAATGTGCTGGGACGGGGATGTCCCCGGGGAGCCACCGGCTCCTCTTCGTTCACAGCCACGATTAATTACCATGGAAATGACTCCGTGCCCAACCCAGCCCCGAGTTTGCTCCGTGCCTGAAGGCACGTGCGGGGAAATTGTTATTTTGGGTTCCAAAACGCCCATTTTCTCACCCAACCGCTGCTTTGTTGGAGGAGCCTTGATCTGTCTGGCAGGCAGCGCTCGGTTTAAGTGCCCACTTCGGTTCTGAAATCCCATTTAATGCCGTCACAAAAGCTTCCCCTGTGCCTCAGGAAGAGGACAACGCACAGCAGAAGGTGGCAGGGGTAAGGAGGACGATGAAATTACCCTAAGCACCGCTTTTAGAATCATAAAATGTCACAGAATCGTAGGATTTCGTGAAGAAACCCGCAAGGATCATCGAATCCAGCTCCTGGCCGTGCACAGGCCACCCCAGGGATCCCATCCTGTGCCTGAGGGCGTTTTCCAGCTCCCTCATTCCTGCACATCCCAGGGCTGGACCTGCCCGGCCGCTCCAAGCCCACACGGCCACCACCCGATGCCATTTCTGCAGCAGGCTGTAACACTGGGCACTGGGAAAATCCCCATTTACCCACCCAAACCTTCCTCAGTGCAGCTTTTCCAGCCTCAAATCCCGCCGGTCTCGCACCCCTGAATCCTTCCTCTCACCCCCATCACCTCACTGACCACACCAGCTCTTGCAGGGGTTTAGAGCATGTCCCCATGGAAGCTCCAGCCTTGAATTGAACCTCCTGAGCATCTCTCCTGCTCCTGTTCAAGGCGTCAGTGCCGCGCTCCACATCCCTTGCGCTCCCTTTCACCCAGGACACGTCCTCAGCAGGGAATTGCTTGGAACCAATGCAGAAACTGCACTTTTTCTAGGCTGCCTGACCCACAACCCCCTTGCTCTGGCTGCAACCTCAGTTTCGTGCCCTAATCCCACTGACTGTGCCCTCCTCAGCCAGCAGCAGCAGCCAGAGCCAGCCAGAGGCAGATTTTGGTGTGGGCCAGCTCGGCCTCGCCAGCAGTACAAACCACACTTTTCACCCCATCTCTGTGTTTCACTGAGGCAAAATTCCAGCTGTCGGGGCTGGGGAGTGCACGAAGGGGTTGGGAGGCTTTTTTTTAAAAAAACAAAACAAAACAAAACAAAACCAAATCCATTAAAAGAATGGATCACAAGCAATGCCAGCAGAGCCACACTTCTCAGCCTTTAATCTCGGTGCGCGGCTCTCACGGAGGCCTGACGGGGTATCTGGTGTTCCTGGCATTTTTCTTGATGAAAAATTAGCCAGCAGAAGGAGTAACTTGTCAAAAAGAGAGGGGAGCATTTCATGCACGACAGATTTTCGCAGACGCTGTACCAGCGAGGGAAGCCAAGACAAATAGCAAGAAGAATTTTCATTGCCTCGAGTTGAATGTGATCAGGATAAACTGCAGCCACATTTCCAGGAGAAATTAATGTGCTGGCAGTAATCAGGCAGTTTGAGCTCTCAAGCCACCACCCCTTTTCCAAATGAAAATCCAATTAATTAGTCCATCCCCCTCCTCCTCAGAACAATCTGTGACACAAAGCTAATCCCCAGCCCCCCTTTGCTTGGGGATGAAACGAGCTCCCTGAGGCCGCTCTAAGGGGCTCTGGGCATCTCCTCCCTTGGTCCTGTTGGTCATTTTTCCTTTTCAAGAGGCTTTTCTTGTGATCCAAAGGAGACTGTGGCTGAGCTGGAGCTGGAAAGCACCAGCCTGGAGGGTTGGGAAGGGATCCTTGGCTCAGGAGGAGGCAGGAGAAGATGTCAGAGCTCCTTGAGGAGCCTTTGCACTTCCCACAGACCCACTGCAGACTTAGAGAACCCCTGAGGTTGGAGAAAACCCCTGAGGTCATCCAATCCAACTCAAAAACGTCCACCTGAGGTGGAGAAACACCCAACCAGCCCTTGTGGCCCAGCACTGCCTCCCTTTGCCTTTCCAGGGGAAGGAGAAGGGTGCAGACACGGATTTTACTGGGAACAAGAGGCCCCCAGCCTCTTCCCAGCATGTCCACAGCTGTTGGCAGCAGCCAGAGCTGAGCCTCTCATCCCTGTTGAGATACAAATCATGGGATGGGACGGTCCCAGCAGCTCCCCAGCACCAGAGCAGGTCCTGCACTGCCCAAACTGCTGCCAAGCCCTGTTAATGAGTCTCTGATTAACCTCCCAAGCTCACAGGATGCCTTGAACCAGCTCTAAATTAGATTACCAAGATTAGTTTTATTAATTTTTTTTTTTGGTTCTTCACTCCCAGCTGGCAGAGGAGCTTTTGTTTCACAGCAAAATTCTGCAGCAGGACGTGGGGTATCACATCCCTGTGCCTCCCACGCCGGGTCCTGGCCAAGGATCCCACCCACACCAGCACAGAGCCTCAATTCCCAGCCTGGAGCTTCTTCCAGCGCCCTTTTGGGCCAAGGGCTGGCTTTTCCCGCTGCTGGAAGCACTTTGGACTTCATTTTCTCTCTCAAACGTTATTCTTTAGGAGCAGCAGCACTCCGTGGGGATGAGCAAAGTTCCACTCCTTGGAATGCATTTAGTAAATTTCCTCGGAATGCCAGTTTAATAAATAAGGATCCGCCATGCCCAGAAAATTTCCAGTGCCATCTGCTCCTTGTTGGGTGCCACGCTCTGCTGTCCATTCCAGAGGCTCCCAAAGGGCTCTCGGGGCTGGGGAAGGCAGAGCCCAAAGAGGTTTTTTCTCCATCAGCCCTTGGAGGAATTGGAGTCCAAACAGAGAATTCCTGCAGCAGGCAGGCAGGGCTGGAGTCAGGAGTGAGGGCTTGGGATAACACACCCAGGCAGGAAGATTGATTGGAATTGTGTGAGATAGCCCTTAGCTCACCCGTGATTATAATTACGTTAAATTGCTATTTAATGGTTTTCACATCATCTTTGACAGTAGGTTATTTTTGTAATCTTTATTTAAAATAAACTCTTTTCCTGCCTTGTCGCTGAAACCCTTCCCTGCTTCCTTTTGTGCTCGGTGCACAAGGAAATCAGTTTGTTTTCATTATCCCCAGACTTCTGTGCCGTTCCGTTATTACCACAAGATTAGAAAATAAGTAGCTCCCCCAAAAGGGCTTCTGGGTGAACAAACTTTCTGGTTAGAGCAGAACGAAGTGGAGCCTTTTCCCAGTGCTATCCCTACTCCACGGCCTGTCAGAGCACCAGGAAAAGCTGGGCTTGGATGGAATTTTCTCCCTGCAGCTCCAGCAGAGCCACTGTCGTGGTGCTCCAGAGGGAGCTGGGAGCTCTGGGAAGCTCTGCCAGCTCTCAGGGTGGGAACAGGATCCAAGAATCCAGACCAACCAGTGGAAAATTAATATTTCAGCTCCAAAATGCCGTGCTAAGGGCTGGGAGCTGTGATCCATCCCTGCTGCTGTGGCGTTCAGACCATTCCGAGCTCCAGCCATCCCTGCACCGCAGAGCCTGGAGTTTGGATAAAGCCCAGCTCAAAATCCAAAGACATTCAGAACCAAAATGGGAGGGGAAAAAACCCAAAACTTGTGAGTGGATTTGTCAGCTGGGAAGTGCTCAGCTTGAGAAGTTGGAGCATCCTCATGGAATGCTGAGTGTCCAGCAGCATCCCTGCAGCCACCGAGCTGTACCACGAGGTCAGATGCTTTTCCCACATCCATTCCTTCCTTCTTTCGCATGGACCAAACTCCCAGCTGGGTTGGGAACCCCTCACATCAGAAACTTCAGCACATGTTCCCACTCAGGGAGATGAAAGGCCCCCTCCTTGCCTGAAGTTTAAGAATATCTTCTTTAAATAATTCGCTACTAGTTGTGGGATTTATTTAATGTGCAGCACTGGTTTGAAAAGGGGAAAAAAGAAACACTTATGGTTTAACGATTTCACCCCCCAATTCCTAATAAAAGACCCAGATTTCAACAATTACTTTCTTCTAAAAGAATTACAAGACAGTATCCTCTGACCACATGGTCAAGCATTTTTGTCCCAGCCCCGTCCCTCACTGTCCCAGCCCCGTCCCTCACTGTCCCAGCCTTGTCCCAGCCTTGTCCCAGCCCTGTCCCTCACTGTCCCAGCCCCATCCCTCACTGTCCCAGCCTTGTCCCAGCCTTGTCCCAGCCCTGTCCCTCACTGTCCCAGCCCCATCCCTCACTGTCCCAGCCTTGTCCCAGCCTTGTCCCAGCCCTGTCCCTCACTGTCCCAGCCCCATCCCTCACTGTCCCAGCCTTGTCCCAGTCCTGTCCCTCACTGTCCCAGCCTTGTCCCAGCCCTGTCCCTCACTGTCCCAGCCCCATCCCTCACTGTCCCAGTCCCGTCCCTCACTGTCCCAGCCTTGTCCCAGTCTTGTCCCAGTCCTGTCCCTCACTGTCCCAGCCCCGTCCCTCACTGTCCCAGTCCCGTCCCTCACTGTCCCAGCCTTGTCCCAGCCTTGTCCCAGCCCCGTCCCTCACTGTCCCAGCCCTGTCCCTCACTGTCCCAGCCCTGTCCCTCACTGTCCCAGCAGTGTCCCAGCCCTGTCCCAGCGGTGTCCCAGCGGTGTCCCAGCCCCATCCCTCACTGTCCCAGTCCTGTCCCTCACTGTCCCAGCCTTGTCCCAGCCCTGTCCCTCACTGTCCCAGCCTTGTCCCAGTCCTGTCCCTCACTGTCCCAGTGGTGTCCCAGTCCTGTCCCTCACTGTCCCAGCCCTGTCCCAGTCCTGTCCCTCACTGTCCCAGCCCCGTTCCCCACTGTCCCAGCCCTGTCCCTCACTGTCCCAGCGGTGTCCCAGCGGTGTCCCAGCCCTGTTCCCCACTGTCCCAGCCCTGTTCCCCACTGTCCCAGCCCTGTTCCCCACTGTCCCCCACTGTCGCCGCGGTGCTGTTCAATCCCTCCCCGCCGCTCCTGGGACAGCGCTGACCCCGGGGGGACACACGCGGCTGGGAAACGCGCGGGGTGCAATTAGCGATAATTAACGGCCCGTTCCCAGAGAGCCTCAAGGCGGGATGCCCGCGAGCCCGGGCAGCCCTGAATCAGCGATGGCAGTCACACTTGTCACCCGCACTTCGGGCTGGATCAACAGCCCGGCCCCGCTAATGAGCCCGGCCCCGACAGAAAATGACCTCATAGGGGCAGGAGCCCGCCGTGAATTTGCTCTTTGTTGTTGCAGCCGCCTCCCTCCGACCCGGAGTAATCCCCCGGTGTCCCCGCGTGGACTTCGCATCTCTGAGAAGTGGCTTTTGTTTGTGCGGCTCGGGCCGGGTTTAAATCGCCGCGCTCCGCCCTGAGCAGTTTGTCCGGCCGGATGGAAACAAACAAACAAAAAAAAGTGTTTCCCACCTGTATGGAAATGTGGGGGATATACACGGCTCTTTCTTTTCAAGCTAAGGGTTAATTTATCACTTCTCAGTTAAGCTTTTTATTTTTTAATGTGATGGAGTAATTAGCAGGGCTTTTCCCTAACGAAATGTTTCTCTGTGCAGGTTCACTAAGAGCAACCGAGCAGAGAAATACCTGAGATACCAGCAGAAGGCAGGAGGGGAAAAAAAAAATATTGAACTGGAAGGAATATTTAGAAATATTGAATATTTCTAAATGCTTGGTTTTGGTTCTGTAGAATCATTGGATTCTAGAATGATTTGGGTGGGAAGGGACCTTAAAGCTCAGCCAGTGCCATTCCTGCCATGGGCAGGGACACTTTCCACTGTCCCAGGCTGCTCCAGCCTGGCCTTGGGCACTCCCAGGGATCCAGGGGCAGCCACAGCTTCTCTGGGAATTCCATCCCAGCCCCTCCCCACCCTCACAGGGAAATTTTATTCCCAGAATCCCATCCATCCCTGCCCTCTGGCAGTGGGCAGCCATTCCCTGGGTCCTTTCCCTCCACTGTGAATACAATGACATTCCCGTGGAATAAGAATTCCCTGCACTTGGCTCTCAAGACACACGCAGAAAAGCAGCACCCCAAAAATGCACTCTGTCCTTTGGGGGGCCCGGAAAATGTCTGAGGACCAGGAGGGTTTTGCTCTGCACCTACCAAGGGATCAGGGTTGGAAACACCTGTGGTTTATCACAAAAAAATAATGAAACAAATAACCCTCCATGGACCGTGGGGATCAAAAATGAACCCCTGACACACCTGGGCTGGGCTGGGCGGTGCCCGATGGGCACAAAGCACGAGGTTTGCTTGTGTTTTGTGCTGATGTGGCACCGGGACGCTTGTCACCGCGCTGGGGTTGTGACACACATCTGGCACGGGGCATCTGAGCCGCACAAAACCTGGGTCAGCCTTGGGGCACTTCTGTAAACCTCCAGCCCTGGTATCACCCAGGCCGTTAGGGTAATGCACCAGATAAGGTTTCAGTGCACGTATTTGTCCTCAGACTTAATGAAAACACACTGGTGTTACATTTATAGCTCCAGAAACCACCGGCTCAAATTCTATATGCCCTGGAGAGACTTTATCTGCAGCCCAGGAAGCGAAGATAACAATCACATTTAGGTATTCGCTTCCCCCTCCTGCAGGATCTCTCGGTGTTGTCGTCGTCGCTGTTTTCCCCTCAGCCCCGGGGTGTTGGTGCTCTGTGGCCGTGGGGGGGATCACATCCTGGGAGGAAATTTGGGGCTGTGGTGGCTCTGCCAGCAGGCACCGGGACAAAACCCGAATTGGTCAGAGAGTCCTCCCAGCCAGCACTGCCTAAAGAAAATCACAATTCCCATGCAAATACACCCAGAGAGGGAAACACCCCCAAAATCACTGGATGCTTAGAGTTTGGAAAAGACCTCCAGGGACACTGAATTATGGGATCCTGGAATGGTTTGGGACCTTAAAGCCCATCCCATTCCAAAGGCAGGGACACCTTCCACTGTCCCAAGCTGCTCCAAGCCCCATCCAATATGGACATTCCAGAGATCCAGGGGCAGCCACAGCTGCTCTGGGCAAGGTCATCAAGCCAAGATTTGGCTGAGCACCACCGCACCCACTCAGAAACCATCACACAGGACCACCAAGGGCTTTGCCGTGGTTTCCAGGAATACCCTTCCTTGTCCCAGAAGCTCAGGGAGTTCCCAGCCCTGGTGCTCACACTCAGCCCCCTCTGACCCCCAGTAAAACCCACACCAGTTTCACCCAGCACAAACCATGGGCAGACCCCAGGTGGTACCAAAGCACCTCCTGAGCGTGACTCAACAGGCTCAGGGCTGCTTCTCCTTAAATCCACATCATTCAGAGTGCTTGGCTCCTGCTCCCCAAGGCCAGGGAGCATCCAGGAGAGCTGGTGACCCTGTGGTTTGAACTGGAAGGGTCCATCAGCAAAACCCCTTTGGTTTGATCTTGGCGTAAGGGGCTCCCCCAGGCTTTGAGAGCCCTTGTGAGCTTTGGCTCACACCTTGCAGCTGCACTGCCTCAACATCCCCGTTCCCTTCGAACCCAGATCTGGGGCTCCCTGGCACAAATGAACTCCTCTTTCCTTCCTCCCCTTGGCTGCAGACTGGGAGCAATCCCCAGCCCTCGGCATCCCCCATCCCACAGCCAGGCTGAAAGACCCCCCAGGCTGAGGGGAAGCTCTTCCAGCTCACCTGGAGCCACGTGCTGAGAGCTCTGTGGGGATGGAGCAGCTCCCACCCCTCACCTGCCACCCTGAGGTGGCAAAAAAAAGAAAGGGAATTTGGATGTCGGCTGAGGCCTTCCTGCTGTCACTCAGTCTGGCTTTGGAGTTGGTCAGGTTCCGGTGTTTCCACGAGGCTGGCAGGGCTTGTGCTGTGAGCTGATCCACAGCTCTGCAGGGATAAAAATGGGGTTTGTTGAAAGCCCACACTGCCTGTTCCCGCGCGCCACACTCCGCGTTCCACCAGGGACCATGAAAGGACGTCCACAGCTAAAAACTCACACACGAGGCATCAAAACCTCCAAATTCAGCCCCGGGAAGGTTCTTTAATGCGTTTCCTTTGCAGAAGGGATGTGTTAGAGCAGAAAGCTGAAGGCTGCTGAGTGAAGCTGGATGAAAGCACAGAATTCCTGCACCATGGGATGCTGGAGGCTCAGGAATCACCGGGGAAGGCTCTACCAGTGTGTGTGTGGCCACAAATTCTCCTTTTCCTTGGGGTAAAGGGCTTAAAGGAGAACCCTCCTGTTTTTCTTTCCCACCTGCTCGTGTGCTGTGGGCCAGTGGGACCTGAGCTGAGTGGCCACTGGATTGGGATGCGCCAAAAACCCCACGGGATTGCTGCCCCCGAGGTGCTTTGAAAGCAAAGTTTGCACCTTGCTGAGGCTGAGCTGTCCCAAAATAGGATTTGAGGTGAGATAAAACCAGACCTGCTGGTGGAGGCTCCAATGGCTGAGCCATGACCTTGTTACTTTGGGAACAGCAATGAAGTTCGTGTGTGTGCTGCTGAACTTTCACCTTTTAAAGCGAACCCTCACCTCTGCTCGTGCAGAATGAGGAGTTTAAAGCAGCGAGGCTGAGCTGGAACATTTCCCTCCACCCACAGAGGCTTTAGGGCAGGCACATCACCAACATCCCACTGGGCACAGGCAGGACAGGGCTGATTCCTGGCAGATACGAAAAGGACAATCCACTCGTTATTGCTAATTAGTGCTGAATGCTGGGCTGCTCTCAGCTCCGTCAGTTGGGGCTCTGATCAGAGCATGATTTCAGCTGGAAATCTCTTTTCCCAATAAATTTAATTCACTTCTTACACCACGTTCCTACTATTTGGACAACAGCTCTCCCCCCCTATTTATGGGATCCTGCCTCAACACCCCCAGCAGGACCAGGAGCTTGGTTTTGGCCAGAGAACAAGGTCGTGGCTCAGCCATGGAGCCACCACCAGCAGGTCTGGTTTTATCTCACCTGAAGTCCTATTTTGGGACAGCTCAGCCTCAGCAAGGTGCAAACTTCGCCTTTTCAAGCGCAGAAAGCTGGGCAAAGGCACGGGATGTTCCCTGGGAGCAGCCAAGGGGTTAAAAGCAGGAGAAAGCCTTTGAAGGAAAACTGCTGATGGGCTTGAAGGAATCCTTTGAGGACAGGGTGGGAGGGGGGGACACAAACCAGTTCCTATAAAAATGTTTTTTCAAGGTATTTTGCAGACTGGGCCCGTTCATAGGAGCACCGAAAGTGCTGTGGGAGATGAAAGGCTCTGTCTCCCTGCTCCAGCATCCTGTCTCCAAGAGCAGCCAGCGCCGGATGCTCCGGAGGAAGGGAGCAAAACAATGGGAGCACTCAGACCTGGGATAATCCAGCCCTCTTTCATGCAGCCCTCTAAGAAAGATCAGTTCATATCCAGCAACCCAAGATTAAACGGGCTTTAATGGTTTGCCTGGTTTTCTTTCCTGACAGCTCCCTGTGTTCCTGCCGCGGTATTTTCCATTTCTATTTCGGAGCAGTGCGTTGGGGTCACAAAGTAGCAATTGACTGTTTGATTTTTTGGGGAGAGGCCCGGCAGTTTTGGTGCAAAGGAGGTGGGGAGGGCAGGGGAGGGGGGAAGAAATGTTTGCCTGCAGGAGCCTGAAGGGTGACGCTGCGGGCTTTTAGCGGGATAAAAATAGGAATTGGTGACTTTCCAAAGGGGAAAATAAACTGCAAAGTTTCCACTGACTTGAAGTTGCAAAAATGCATCTTGGATTCTGGAGCACTTGGTAAAATATTGTGGTTTAGGCTCGGTAAATAGCAGAGAGCATTAGTTTGGAAATAGCAGTGTAAATACCCAGCTTAATGGCATGGTTTGTTTCGGGTTCCTTTTTTTGGGTTTTAGACTCAGCAACCTGCTTTAGCCTCGTGTTTCAGGTTTAAGGGCAGCCCCTGGCCGGCCACACACCTCAGGTGCTCATCTGCTGCCCCATCCAAAAAAGGATAATCTGTCCTACCTAGGAGAACACAGGGAAGAGGATTAAACTGGGAATCTTTGCACATTGGCTGCCCTGCAAATGCTGCCCGCCCCAGGGCCCTGCCCTCACCTGGCCAGGTGGGGTTTGTGGGGGCTGGCCCAGCCCAGGAGCTCCATCCCAGAAATCCAGGCTGTTCCCAACAATCCAGAACTCATCCAGACCTCTCTCAACAATCCAGGACTCCCCCAGAAATCCAGGACTTTCCCAACAATCCAGGATGCTCCCAGCAAACCAAGCTGCTTCCAACAATCCAAAACTCCCCCAACAACCCAGAAGCCTTCCAGAAACCCAGAACTCTCCCATAAATCCAGAACTCCCCCAACAATTCAGAACTCCCCTGGAAATCCGGACCTCTCCCAGAAATCCAGAATGCTCTCAACAGTCCAGGACTCTCCCAACAATCCAGATCTCTCCCAACAATCCAGGACTCTCCCAACATTCCAGGCTGCTCCCAGCGCTCAGTCCCAGCCCCGGCTCCAGCCCAGCTTTGCCACTAGATGGCACAGGCCATTGAGAAATGTTGAATTTCATCGACATCCCGCGTTTCCCCCCAGCCCACAGCCCTGGCTTGGCAGGTAGCCACAGCCACCTCAAAAGAAAAGGGGAGAAATCCTCTCTCAGGCTGGGCTGGTCGGCTCCAAATCCCAGCTGGTGCTGCACAGCTCTGCCTCAACACCTTCCCCATCGTTATCTCTCTGCCAGCCAGGAAACCCTGGCTCAGATAATACAAAGCCCTTCTAAAGTTAATTTTCAGGGTGCAGAAAAACCACCCCCAAATTAACAGGTGAGTACCGAGATGGTTGTTTTAGTTTGGGGGTTTTGTTTTTTGGTTTTTTTTCCTTTAATTCTACAAATTCCGGATTTCACCTGCACGGATCGGACCCGGGGCTGGGGGGAGACTCCTGAGGGTCACACCTGAGTCAGTTCCTGGCCACAGCAAAGGGCAGCAGAGCTGCTCTGGCTGGGAAAAGTCCTGATGTGCAGCCAGACCCTCTCCCAGGGGAGACAGGCAATCACATTCCTCTGCTATCAGTCTGGATTTCAGAATTCCCAGACTGATTTCAGAATTCCCCCTCACTCTGCTCCCAGGGACCATCTCGGGATCAGGTTTTGCCAGAGAATGAATTTCCAATTTGTGGAAAATTCTTTTTTTTTTTTTTTTTTTTTTTTTGGAGTCTGAGCTCTCCCCAGCATCATCCAAATGTTCATCTGGCTGCTCCAGTGCCACCCAGCCCAGCACTGACTCCTCCCCAGAACACTTCTGGGAACTTCACACGGCCTCAAAATAAATTTTAAATTAATTTCGTAAGTTATTTTCGTCACTTCAATCAGTCCCTGCTCACTTCCAGGCAGTGTGTGTGCTGCTCCTGAGCTTCCACAAAATTCAGAGTTTGTAGGGAAACGCAGACAGGGGATGATGCTGCTTCCAAACACCTGAGAGCGGCTGAAAGACACATCCCAAGTGCTGCCGATGTTAAGGGTTTGAAACTTGTAAATACTGCAAAAGTAAAAACAGTTTTCTCTTCTGTGTGGAAAAAAAAACAATAAGATTTGATTTGCTGCGCTTTGGATTTTTTTCCTCTCTCTTTATAAGCACAGTCAGCACCCAACCATTTCTCTGCCAGTTTTGCCTTCCAGGAATGAAGGAAAAATGTGCATTTGGGGGGTTTTCTGAGCAGCAGGGCCATGTCCCAGGCTCTGCCATCCCTGCACCACCTGCATTCACCTTCCCAGGGCAGGGCTGTTCCACCCCGGCCGCTCGTTTATCCCTTCCAGCTCAGCTTTTCCATCCCTTTCCTCCCTCCAGCCCCAGTGTAGCCCTGACCCGAGAGCTGTGGGCAGCAGGAGCTCGCTCAGATCTCTCTGCTCCCTGTTTTTTCGCTCAGACCCAGCAGCCCCACCTGCAAAGGTCCTGGCGGAGCACCTTCCCTGCCTCAATTCGGGGCACCCTCTGGATGCCGGGGTGATGCTCAGCTCCACCCGGCTTCAGGAGAGCACGGGTGAGATGAGGATCCCCCCAAAAACACTCCCTGCGATGGCTTTTGATCGGAATTCCTGGCACCGAACGCCCTTGCATTTAAAAGCAGCCTCCATGCATACGTGTCCATCAATTACTTATGCATAACATCGCAACGAGCACAAGAATTGGCTCGTTTGAGCCCAGTAAACAAACACTGAGTAACCGAATTCCTGGTAAATCTGCTCCTCGGCTCTCCATTTGCATCGCTACAACAAGGCAAAACAAAATACACGCTCGGAGCTCAGAGTCCCTCTGGGCTTGGCTCAGAAGAAAATTCACCCAGTAACTCTGCTTCGCGCGGTAAATCAACATTTTTATGAAGGGTTTTTGCACTTTCCGGTGTTTGACTGTAGAGCAAAGGAGCCCCGAGCAAACCAGGCTTGGAGGGTCCTTGGTGATGCTCTGGTTCTGTTTTGGGGGAACTCTGAGACACCTCCCCAGCCCAGCTGAGCTTCGAGGGCTCTGCAAGCTTTGGAAAGCAACAAAAACATCGATGTCATGCACCTGAAGAGGAACGTTTGCAGATATTCTGGAGCCACAACCAGAAATTCTTCCACGTTCAAAGTGCTAATGCTCTTTAATATAAAATAGCTCGGATCGAATGTGTCTCAGGTTACAGCTGGGGTTGGGGTTTGTTTTGCTTTTTAATAACCCTCCTGCCAATACCATCCAGTGCTCTGTGAGAAATGTTTGTGGCATTAATTGCAAGTGGAAAAAAAAAAAAGAAAAAAAAAAAAAAGAGGGGGAGCAGCAATCCAAACCAAAGTCTGCCTGGAAAGGCTTTAAAGGAGAAAATCAAGCGAATGGTTCTCAAGCTGCCCTGGTTCCTTTTGGTGCCTCTGTGCGGAAAACACTCAGCACCTCCTGCCAGCTCTGCCAGGGGTGGAATTCTGCCCTGGGAGGGTGGGCAGGCCTTGGCACAGGGTGCCCAGAGAAGCTGTGGCTGCCCCTGGATCCCTGGAATGTCCCAGGCCAGGTTGGACATTGGGGCTTGGAGCAGCCTGGGATGGTGGAAGGTGTCCCTGGTCCATGGCAGGGTTGTGGTGAGATGAGATTTAAGGGCCCTTCCCACCCAAACCAGTCAGGGATTCTCTGAAGCAGCACCTGAAGGCTGAATAAACACCCAGAGAAGGGGGAGCACTGCTCACGGGGCGGCTCTCATTTCACCTGCCTCTCCCAGCAACGTTTTCACAGCAGCGTAATTGCACGGACAGCAAATGCAGGGAAGGAGGAAAATCAAAGAACAGGGGATTAGGAATGACACAGCATCAGAAACCTGGAATTCTGTCAGCAAGCAGGGCAAAGCAACTGCCTTGTTTCATTAGAAACACTTTTTTTTTTTTTTTTTTTGAGTCACAAATGAATTTCTGGCCTCTGAACTGAATTTATCAGTAAGTTGAAGCGATTGTCACAGGGCTGGTGTTGGACCCCTCAGGCAGCACTGCCCACAGATCCCCTCTGCAGGTGCCCAGGCTGGGGCTGAAGGACAGCACGAGGAGCAGAGCAGCAATTCCTGCAGCTTCTCCTTTGGAACCAATTGGTTCTGACATTTCCCCACTGCAGTCACTGGCTGGGCTGCACAGACCCTCGGCAGAGCAGCTGGGGCAGCACTGCAAAGGGCACTGCTTCCTTCCATCCCTGCCTTTGGGATGTAGGAAAGGCGGGTTGGGATCTGGTCTGACACCAGCTGTGCACTGTGGGAAGAGCTAGAATAACTGGGAACCTCTCAGCAAACACAGGCGTATCAGGGAGATCAGAATTTCAACGTTGTGCTGCTGCCCCTGACCCCAAATCCTTGCCCATCCTCAATCCCGCCCCATCCAGCTGCCCACCACAGGCACCAGCACCTCCCAGCCCATCCCAGGGCTGTGCAGAACATCCTCAGCCATCACCCAAAGGAAGGAACGAACTGGGGAAAGCTCAAACCCAGCTTTTCCTGCAGGTCCCTGCTGGAGCCAGAGCAGGGAGATGCTGCAAAGGCCCTGCCCTCAGGCCACGCGCCCCCTTTCATTTTCATTTTCCTTCAGTAAAGCCAAAAGCGAAAGCACAACAAAGGCAGATGGGAACCTCTCCTGATTTGGGTTATTCCCAGCCAGCTCCTCTCAGATTTTCCCCTGCTGAAGTGGTGGAGAGGGAAAAGGGGCTTCGCACCAAGCCTGGCTGTGGGGCCAACGCTTCCCACGGAGCACCACCAGTGCTGGGATTATTATTTTCTTAATTGATGCTGCCAAACATGGAATCACTAAGGCTGGAAAAAGGTCTCCGAGATTGTCGAGTCCAACCCTTAACACAGCACTGGCAAGAAACAAACCCCTGCTGCTTGTTTTCTAACCAAAATAAGGTGGGACACACACAGGGAGCCTTGAGGGAAAGGACAACTCCCTTCGGCACAAGAACCAAGCTTGGGAGACGTCGGTTCATCACTAATCTGTGCCACAAGAGCCTGACCTAAAGCCGGACACCTCAGAGACCATCGACACCCGCAGCTCAACCAGCACAGGGGGAAACTGAGGCACGTGGTGAAAGCCAAGTTATCCCCTCCAGATCCCCCAAACCCCAGCCCGGGGAACAGCCAAGCTCTAATTGTTTAGAAGCTTAATAAGTTGTAACTTAAAACTGGTTTATGGCCGTACATAGAAAAAAAAAAAAAAAAAAAAAAAGCCCTGTCGTAAAGTATTTATTACACTTCCTTTGGAAATGATGACAGTCCTCCAGTGAATGTTTTTATTGTTATTCATCATCTTTCGAGAGGGTTGGACAGCTCTGAAATACAGCTTTAATATGAGAGCCAAATGAGAAAGTGCAGATTTAAGGGAAACCTCGGCAGATCAGGTTTCACTCGGTGCCTGCAGCACTCGCAACATGTGTTTCTGATCTGCAGCTCCGCTTTGTTGTGCCCAAACTGAAACTGCATTAAATTCGCTTCGCGGGGATTGTGAAAGAGCGAGAAACACACACGAAAGCCGGCTCGTTTTCCACGTGCCGCTCCCGCCTAATCCATGACCTGGAGACGGAAACGGGATTTATCCCGACCCGGGCTGCACATCCAACATCAGCAGCGCTGTTTCCCCATCTTACCGATGATTCTCGGATCCGAATCAAAGAATCTCTTTGGAAAAAAGAGAAGAGTTTTCCTTGTGGAAGAAAACCCTCTGCACTTTCAGGCCAGGTCACCCTGCCACAAACAGCGTCTTAAAGCCCAAAGCCCAGGAAAAAGGGTTGAGCTCTCACAAATCCTCTGTCCCTTCACACAGCAAAAAGGGGCTGGAGTGGAGAAAAACCCAGGACAAGTGAAGAAACATCTTTGGGCTTAAGATGCCACGAGACACTGTGGCCATTCATTAAACAGACGTGTTAATTCAGGAGTGCCTGTCTGAGGAATGAGTTGCTTTGCCAAGTCCTGGGAAAAAAAGTTTGCCCTGGCAAAAAAAAAAGAAAAAAAGAAAAAAAAAAAATATATATATATATTCCAGAGGGAGACAGTTCAGCAGCTCCAGGGAATCCTGTTGTGTTTTATCAGCCTCTCCTCACCCATGGCAGCGGGGGGGTGCAGTGTGTGCCCCCGGACCCGGCCTGTGCAGGGGATGGCAGGAGGCAACTCCTCCACACCTCGTTTAAATCACGGACAGAACAAATTCCTGAACTTTATGGCCACTATAAATACTCAGGCACAGAACCCTGCTCCCCTTCCCTGTAACATCCTGCAGTGATTCCTGTCAAGACAACAGCAGAGCAGCCAAACCTGGCTGGATGGAGAAATACAGACCTGTGTGGGACTTGAGCAGAGGATTGCCTGGATAAAGAGGAGAGAGGAAAGGGAAAGGAAAACCTGTTAACCTGCAGAGGTTTGTGGGAGTGCAGGGTGGTGGGAGGGAAATATTCCAAGTGGATCGCTCTGGGTACCACCACATGCCAAGCAGAGCATCCCAAATTGCAGCGCTGGGGTTTATCACTGCATCCCAACCACTCCACCCTGGGTACCACAGCATCCCAAACACATCGCCTTGTTTATCACGGCATCCCAACTGCATCACCCTGGCTACCATGGCAACCTGCCCACATCCCTGTGGGTACCAGCCCATCCCGCTGCCCACACCGCCCTCCCCAAAGCCCTCAGCTCTTTTCCCTGTTTCCCCAGCCGGTGCTGGGGGAGGGAGGATTCCCTGGCTGGCCCTGGGCAGCAGATGGGGCAGCCCCAGCCCCGTTGTCTGTTTTCACTTTGTTTAACAGCTGCCCTTTGGATCCTGCTACTTCCCAGGCTGTGGACAGCGGGGCCGGCACAGGAAACGCAGCCAAACATTTACCTACCCCTCTTTGATTTAAAACAGCTTGGGAAGGGCTTGGAAGGCTGTACATCAACATCCAGCTAATCCAACCTTTCCTCCTGCCAGAGAGAGCCAGCACTGAAGAGTTAATGAAAATAACTCCTCTGCCCTAAAGAAATCACAGCTTGGATGTGGCGTCATGCAAACTCCAATCGCCCTCGCTTAACACTTGCGCAGAATTATTTTAACATTTGATTTCAACTTAAATAAACACGCTCGGTGCTCCAGACAGGGGTGTGGGAGCTGCCTGCTGCTGGGCCACCAAAAAACAAGGCAGGAGGTGTCTCCCTGCCTGGGCAGGAGAGGTCAGTGGCAGCTGCACTGCCGGGGCACAGACACCATCCTCAGCTTTGCTGTGGCTCCACTCTGTGACAGATGAAGCTTTTTGTTGTTGTTGAGCTAGAAATGAAAAGAAAAAGGCTGCCTGGTGCTCGCCCAGAGTTCTGCTGACTGATGAAAAGATGCAGCTCATTCAGAGGCACCCTGGAGACATCTGCAAGACGAGACAGTCCCCGGTGATCTCTGAGTCCGGGACAGTCCCAGCTGCAGCGACCCGCTGAGAAACGCTGCCCTGACGCCCTGGCCAGCAATTTGTCCGGAGCTTTTTTTGGGGAAAAGAGGGGTGGAGAGGCTCACGTGGCTGCCCCCAGGACTGGGCTGCTGGGAGGGCAGGTCTCGCCTCCCATCTGGGCTCGGGCTCCGAGCGGAGCCAGCCGGTCTGACGGCCACTGGCTCTTCCTCGCTTATAAATGCTGAGAACATCAGATAATCCGGGGAGGTCGGGGTCAGCTGCTGTCACTGCTTTATCTCAGCCCTGGAGCAGCTCTGCATGTGTCCCAGCACCAGCCTCTGCCTCTTCATGCTCAATATTATTTTAAAAACGCCTCCTTTATTAGATCTTCTCGCACGGTTCTGCTACGGCCCGAAAGGGAAAAGGCCACAGCTCAGCGAGCACCAGCCCAGGAGATTTCCATCTTTTCCCTGGCTCTACACAAGAGCAGGAATCCTGCTTCCCTCCCATCTCCCAGCCCTGCTCTTTGCAAACTAGAACTTGCTCATAAAATTTAAGGTCAGGGCCCTTGGCTCATCTCATCTTCCCCGCTTTATCTCGTAGAATTGCTTTGCTTTACAGCATCCTCCCTGCCAGTTCATGCAGAAGGTGACTGAGCTCTGCTGAGCCCAATAACTGCTTGATTTAAGCACCTTTTCCAAAAAGTGGATGTATTTGTGCTGCTACAGCTCTGCTGGCAGTTCCTAAATCCAGCCTAAAGCCAAAGGCTGCGGAGGGATTTTTTTTAGGGTGCAGGTAACCTGGTGAAGCTGTTTTGCCCAGATCCTGTGAGTTTCACACATCCTTACTCCATGCAAGGAAGAGAGAATAGCTGCTGTTTATTTGGTTCTTTTTTGTTTGTCGGTTGGTTTTTAAAGACTCTTGTGCTCTTTAAAACCTCGATATGGATTTTTTCAGTGTTGAGATGAACTTTTTGGGAGAACCTTGATCTGTCCTGCCTGGTGGGAGGTGATGCACTTGCCCTGACATATGAGAGCCACAGCTTTAAACATTGCATTGGGCTGAGTGGATATTTAGTAGAGCCAAAGCTGAAAAAAAAAAGAGGAAAAAAGATCCCAGGGTGCCCCAGCAGAGTGAAAACGAAGGTTCAAACCTTGAAAATTTTCACAAAACCCCTAAAATTGTAATTCTGCAGCCACTTGTGCTGCAGCATCTCCTGTCTCCAACCAGTGCCTGTTTTATCAACTGCAAAGAGGAAAAGGGATTTGAGGAAGGACAGGCTGGTGCCTGGGTTCAGAATCACTCCAGCGCTCACATTTAATGCTTTTCCCTGAAAACAATCAGAACAACAAGTTTTTCACTCTCTGAGCAGGATCTGCATTCTCACACGAGCTTTCCCAGGAGCCAGTAGGTGAAAGCCAATCCTCACATGATCCAAAAACCTCCTGAAGAGCAGGTGAAGGACAACAAGCAGAGGACAAGCCCATGGCCACAAGCTGGAGATGCTGCAACTCATCCCCTGCCCAGAATCCAGAGGATAAATTCATCTCTGCCACCTTCAGCCAGGGTTATCCAGGGAATCTGGAGCAGAGCTGAGCTCTCCCATGTGGCCCAGGCCCTATCACCAGCATCACTTCCCTCCCACAAACCCAGATCCCAGACAGATAGGAAACAGTTAAAAAAAAAATATTTATGGCACCGAAAAGCAAAAGGCACATTCACAAGGAGAAAACCAGGACTGCTGGAATAAAGAGAGAGGAAGAGCTGGGTTAAAGGGGAACAGCAGGATTGGAACCCAGCCCTGCATAGGAAGAAAACCTCCGTGTCACTCCAAATCCCACACCCAGGTAACTACAGGGAAAACCTTTTCCTTCTGAGCAATTCAGCACAGACCTGCTGCCCCTCAGCTGCCTGCCTGATGCTTTTGCTTTTCATGCAATTAAGCATCTTTGCTTGCACCGTTTTCCTGGGATGAGGAAGAGGAGGGCTGGGCAGGACACTTGGGATCCGAGGCTTTTTGTTCCCAGCACCTCCAGTGCCTGAACGCACATTCACTGCTTGGGAGAGAACTTTCCCCTGGAAACTGGCACAAGATCTGATTGCCACAGCATTCTTCCTTCTTTAAATAAATAGTGTGAAAATTGCACTCTGCAGCTGGAAACGTCAAATGACCAAAGGCAGAGTTTGGGGGATTTGTCACCTGAAAAAATCCGCCTGGAGCGGTGAATGTGCTGCATCCCAGGGAAGGTGCATCCCTTTATTTTTACGAAGGGAATCATTCCTGAAGGAAGCAGGGCTCGGCTGCCCTGTTTAGATGCAACTCATCCCTTGTGGCTGCAGTTTTTAAAAGGCTGAAGGGCTCTTGGACACACAACGCTCCGTGGGCATTTTTGGGGTGAAACCTCCTCTCTGCAGCACTTGAACTGATGACGAGCAGCAAAGCGCTTCCCAAAAAAACCCGCTTTTTTGTGCTGGGAACCTTCCCCCTGCCCATCAGTGTGGCCACAGTGGACAGATGGGCTCCTGGCTGAGGCTGCACCTGGGCTGGAAGAGCCCAAGGCTCCATCCTTCCCCGCAGCTCCTTGCTGGAAGCAGATGGCAGAGGATTTTGCATTTCCATTGCAGTCAGGCGTGAAGGAGAGCGTGCACTTCACTAACAAGAGATCAGCTACTATTTATCTTACACGGGTGACTGCACTGGGGAAACAGCACCGAAGAGAGGTTGGAGCCTTACTCCTCACCAAACCACTTCTCCCAAACAGCAGTTGGGAAACGAGCAGAGCTCGGAGGATAAAAAGCAGAATTTTCTTACAGACGTGCACGTTCTCAAGCTGTGGTCATTTCACGAAGTTAAACCTTTTTCTTATATTAAAACAGAGAAGGGAGAGGTTGACTAGGTTGCATCACTTTTAAAAATCTTTCTATCCCTGCTCTGGGTCCTCCAGCAGCAGTTTGGTTTTTATTTCTCTGTTTACCATCAAATACCGAGACATTGGGCTCGAGTTGCCCCAAGTAAAGGCTTTTTCAGGAACCACAGGTGCAGCAATCCCCTCACCCAGAGGTCACCCCATAGCTCCCATTATTATTGTGAATGCTTCCTCAGAGCTCAGCAGGATGGAGCTGGTGGAGGATGCTGATGGATGGAGCTGTGGGCAGCAGGGAAATACCTGCTGGCCGTGCCTGGCCCGGGGCCAGCCCGCGGGATGCAGAGGGAGCAGGGAGGGACAATGGCAGGAAGTTGTTGATCAGTGACTCGCCCGCTCGCTAACGACATTCGCTTCCTTTATTTCCCTTTATTTCCCACCTTTCACTACCCCGGTGCAGTGACAGCATCGGCCTGGCTGCCACTGCCACACAACAGCCTGAGAGCAGGGCTCCAGGTTCTTTTGATGCTTTGGGAAGGTTGAGCTGGAACACAGACTGGACAGAGCTGGAGAATAAAGTCGGGATTTATTGAAAGGCCTTTAAGGAGACACCTTGGGCAGGACAAGAGCCTGGCCAGGGCTACACCCAGGGTGGACCCAAAACGGTCACAAAAATGGCCACAAAATGGACCCGAAATGGACACAAAATAGTCACAAAATGGACCCGAAATGGACACAAAACGGACCAATGGTCAGGAGATCTCACACTTTTATAAGTTTTGGTCCATTTGCATATTGTGGCTTAATTATCCAATTATAGCTTCAGATTATGAAGTCCCATCCTTCTCGTTTTCTCTCTTCAGCCCACCCTTGTTGGTACTTTCAGGCCCGAAAACTTGTACCGGTCATCCTTGGTGTGCAGCAGGGAAAGGATTTGTTTTGTCTCCCTGGTCTCTGCAGAGTGAGGCTGAATGTGAGGCTCAGAGCTGCAGCCCTGGGCAGCGCAGAACCCGACAGCTCCATGGCACATCTCCTCCCCCCTTATTTCCAGAGGTGCCTTGCGTGGTCGGAGCGAACCCCATAAATCTGTCAGTGCAGGATGCCGGAGAGTTTCCTCAAGGAAACCCTCCTATATCATCCTCAATCACCCAGCAGAATTTGGCAGCTGCACTTCCCGAGGTTAAAGGCATTGCGGAGGTTTAAATGAAGACATCCTTGGCTGGACTCGGCTCCGCTTTAATTAAAAGATTACAACCCCCACTCTCTGGGAGGGATAAAACCCCCGGGTTTGGGAGGATGCAGAGCACAGCTGCCACCACCACGGTCAAGGTCTGAGTGAGCAAATGGGTGAACTAAAGCTGGAAATGATCTTTGGCTCCCTCTGCCAAATCCCTGCCCCTGGACTGCAGTGGAAGACCCTACTTCCAGAGGTCCCAGAGCCTCAAAATCCACATTGGGAACAACACAATTAGCACAGGCTTTGTGCATCCAAAGGCTTCTGACTGCTGGAAGACTTGGAACTGGCTTTTGCATATTTTGGATGACCTATTTATCCCAGAATTGGCAAGGCTGGGGAGCAGTTTTCCTCACCAGGCAGGTCTGGGTCACGGGGAGTTGGTGGGAAGGAAGGAAGGAGGTGGAAACTTTGCGTAAATAACAGCCCTCAACCCCTCCCAGCTCCCTGCTCGTGCCCATTCCTTGGCAGGGAGGAGATGGGACATGGGCCTTTGGTTTGAAAAAAAAAGCTAAATTCCTTTTTCAACTCAATTACATAGCCAAGGCCTCAGATCTCTGGCCAGAGGCCTGTTCTCACTGTCAGACAGGCTTTAAAAATAAATATACCCCATGTCTGCCAGTAATGAGGCTTCTCTAATTAACCAAGTGTCCTGATGGCCTCTGCTGAGCAATTTGGGGTCCCTGGTGCTGGGCACTGGTTGCCGTTAGGGCTGCTCCCCATCACACAGGGTCTGGATGGACTCTCTGGGTGCCTCAGGAGCCCAGCCCCTCTCCAGAGCACTGTCCCCATTTCCAGAGAGGAAGGAGATGCCAGGAATGTGTTCATGGGGTGGCAATCCACTGAGTGTCCATAAAGGACACCCCAACAGGGTCTGCCCTTGGTCTTGGCTCAGCACCACGAGTCCCAGGGTGTCAAGGCACGACATGCTGAGCCCACACAACACCTCAAGGTTGTTTTTTCACATATGGACTACGTCCTTCTCATAGATTAATTATTAAGAACAGCTTGGCTTCCAGGAACCCTCCAGAGCAGGAATTTCCTTGCCCATGGATGGTTTGTGCCAAGGGGCAGGAGAGCACCGGGGAAAGGGCTGTGCCCACCCCTCTTCCTGGAGAGTCCTGACAGGGACACAGGGAAAACCCCCAGAATCACCCCAAAAAGGCAGGTCCAGACCTTCCAGCAAGCAGGTTCCAAGCCACACCACCCCAGTGCAGTCCTGTCCCTGCCTTGGAACTGCAGGACAGACCTTGTCCCACCACATCAGCTCCAGCATCCCACAGCCATCCCTTCAATTGCCAACGAACAGCCCCAGGCAGGGCTCGTGACTCTGTCCTTAAAGATTATCCCGTTTGTTTTTACCCCCAGCTCTGCCATTTCCCCGTTCTTTGCTCCCTCCAGACAAGCCTGGGAGCTGCAGCTCCACAAGAGCTGCTGGATTAGAGATTTGCAAGCTTTGGCCCCCAAAACCAGTTGAAAGAGTTAAAGGAATTGGTGAAGGACAGACCCCCTGCAGCCACACAAGGCTGTGACCACATCCTGCCCTGGCTGCTCTGCCCCCAGTCCTGGTCCAGCCCCACTCCTGCTTCTTTTTTCATATTCTTATTTAACAGTTTGTCTTTTTCTCACTAGTTACACTCAAGGCCTTCAAGTTTTGGAAAAAAAAAAAAACACATTATTTTCTAGGTGATGAGAAGTTCAGTGTCCTCAGCTGACAGGAGGGATGGACACAGGAGAAGCCAGTGAGAACAGAGACTACCAAGCTCCCAGAATAGAGGGAAATTATAATCCCAGAGATAATAAAGAGGCTTTATTCCAGCTGTCGGTCAATCTCCCTCCACTCCTCACCTGCCCTCCGGAGGATACTTTTAAAGGCCACAGCCTTGTAGGTGATGATGTTTTATTACATCTCAAAAAAGAAAGAGGGCAAAGGGAAAAAAAATAAAAAAAAAAGAGACCAACAGGCAGAGGAATGCAGTTTCATTTGCAGTTTCCTGAAACCTGAGCAGAAAGTTTATAAAAACTCTGGGTTGTGTTTGGAGTTAGGAAGCAGAATGAGAAATCACTCTCCTTTTCCTCTTTCTGTTTGCTGAGCAGCACCACTAATCCCACAACCTTCCCTCCACTTCTCCCCGTTCTTTTTTCCCCAGCAGCATCAAAGCTCCAAGCCTGGCTCTGTTGGCTTGGACATAAATCAGCCAGCGAGGGGCTGAACAAGATCCTTCTTGTAGTTCACACACCCTCATTGAAAAAAAAAAAAAAAAAAACCAAAAACCCACATGATTAAGAAAGAAATTTGATTCCCACTTCCTAAGTCTGAATTGTCTGAAAACTGCCGTTCCTTCAGGTAAAAAAAAAAAAAAAAAAGTAAAAGAAAGAAAGAAAGCAGAAACACCTCTTCCCTCAACCTCTGAACATCAAAACAAACAAACAAAAGATGTTTTCCCTAAAAAGGAGGGTCTAGTGGAAAGGGAGACAGGAGCCAGTCTGAGATGTTTTTCTCATTCATGACCCTCACAGGACCTGGGCAGAAACAGACCCTGGAGAGTCCCTTTGCACCAAGGACTGGCTGTGCAGCGAGAGGAGGGAGCAGGGACACTGCTGATGGGATTTGGGCACCTGCACACCGAGAATGGCCAGCCCTGGCCACAGAGGGACCTGCTGCAAAGTTTGTGAGGCCTCCCAGGAGCAGGAATTAGCAAAGGAAGCCCAGGAGAGCGCGATGCCTTCAGTTTGAGCTTTCATGTGTTTCAGGTTCTGTGCCGCCCAGGGGTGCAGCTCTGAGCTCACAGTGTCACTCAGCTCTGCACAGAGCAGGGACACAAAACAAATCCTTCTCCTGCTGCACACCGAGGACAACTTGGGCCAAATTTTTGGGCCCTAAAGCACAAACAAGGGTGGGCTGAAGAGAGGAAACGAGAAGGATGGTTCTTCATAATCTGAAGCTGTAATTGGACAATTAAACCCCAAAAATGCAAATGGACCAAAACTTATCAAAGTGTGAGACCTCGTGACCGCTTAGCTATTTTTGTGACCTTTTTTAGTCCACCCTGGGTGTAGCCCTGGCCAGACTCCTGTCCTGCTCAAGGTGTATCCCTAAAGTCCTTTTAATAAATCCCTCCTTTATTCTCCAGCTCTGTCCAGTCTGTGTTCCAGCTCAGCCTCCCCAAGGCATCAAGTGGCCAAGGGGAGGCCAGGCCAAGGTGTCCAGTCCCTTCATCCCTTCATGCTGCTGACTGAGCTCATGTTGGGCATCACCCAGCCCAGCCCAGCTCCATTTCACTCCCAAACAATCCTCCCGTGTGCTTTGAAGCCTCCAGGTGTCCCAGGGCAGATGCACACCAGCCGGGAGGCACCGTCTGTCCCCCTGAGCACGTCCCCACAGCCACCCCAACGCATCACCCCCCATTCCCGTGGCTACACCAGCAGGAGCATCCCCCTCCCCAGCCCAGCACCACGACCCTGCCAAGCATGAAAACACAGCAGGGAAAAAGCCACACGGCCTCTTCCTTCCATCACTTCTTCCACTGATGGCCAGCAGCAGCAGAGAGAAGAAAGCAGCCTGGAAAAGAGGGTGGGTTATTACACAAGGAGGCTGAAAGAAGTATACAAAAGCAGTTTTATTGTACTGTTTCCCGATTTTAAGGTCTAAACTCTGCATCCTTTACATTCTTTTTGACGGACCTTTTTTTTTTTTTTTTTTTAAATGTGGTTTTTAAAGCAAATCCTTTGGAGGCAGCACTGGAGCCGGGCCAGAGAGGCTGTGCTGGGGTGAGCACGTGAAGGACCTGTGATATTTTGTTTTGGGGAGGAATATCACACTTCTCCTTCAGGCCAGGAGCACTTCATTCTGGAGACTGATCTGGCCAAGGAGGCAGACCTACTCAGGAAAATTATTTTACTCTGTTCTTGTTGCTAAGCCTTAAAGGCCAGATGAGCGGCAGCCACGAACCCAGAGCTGCACCAGTGCCAGTTCTACCTGCTCCACACCGTCCAGCAGCCAATCTTTTAGATAACAAGCTCAAAGATGCCAAAATGTCAACTTTGGGAAACGTTAGCTTGGAAATCTTTGGTTTTCCACTCCAGCAACTCACCAGCACTGGAATAAGTTGCTGGACCCCTGGGCACACGCACTTTGCTGACTCTCATAAGGGATTTTGGGCCTCGAGTCCCACAGCATCCCTGAACCCCCAATTTCTGGTCCTGCAGGACTTCAGGCGGGGCCACATGAAATCCCAGCCAGCCTATTCCAGCAGGTGGATGGGGAGTCCATGTGCCTTTGGATTTTGTCCCATTTTGCCACATACTCATGACCACTTTACACAGAGAGCTAACAGACTTTAATGACTCTGTGATCGCTTGGTCCACAACCAATCCTTGCGGTTAAAAAAAAAAAAAATTAATCTGAAAATAATCAAGAAACTCTGTGCCACAACTGTCCAATCCAAGGAACTTAATGATCCCTGTAAGAAAAATGTATTTTCATCTCCTTTCCCTGCAGGAAGGTGCATCAGCCTGGCTCAGAACACGCTCCTTGGCACGAGTCCCACCAGCCTGGGCTCATCTTTGCTTTTCAGCTTCCTCAGGTTACACCCAATTTCCTCCCACTTTCCCACCCTGCCAGAGGAAAAGCCCGGCCTGGTGCTCAGGTTTCTGAGGGACGTCAGAGTTTTAACTCTGAGGAAGCCAGGCCAAGCTCAGCTGGAGAGCTCCTGGACACAGGAGAAGCAGAGGCAGAGCTAAGCCAAGCTGGGTAATTACAGCACAACCTCCTTCAAATCACCCTCTCCCAGCAGCCACACCGGAAAAGTCAGGATGCACCAAAATGTCCGTGTGCCCAACCATCCACAGAGCCTCCAGCAACTTCCAGTTTCTCACACTGAAGGACCTGAACTCCTCGAAAACAGCTTGGAGCTGCTCACAGACAGCCCCTCTTTCCACAGGGGTTGAAAAACTCCAGCTGGTTTCGAGTAAGACCAGCCAAAATCAGATATCCATGCGGGAAAAGCAGCATCCACTTCTCAGAGTCCGTATTTCTTTTATTGCCACCCCGAACACCCAACTCCACCAACGCAA
Organism: Chamaea fasciata; assembly: GCF_029207755.1. Taxonomy (NCBI): domain Eukaryota; kingdom Metazoa; phylum Chordata; class Aves; order Passeriformes; family Sylviidae; genus Chamaea; species Chamaea fasciata. Next base: position 18,855,429 of record NW_027094099.1, on the reverse strand, counting down.
GGAGCAACAGGGAAATGAAACATTTCCATCTCCTCCCCACAAAGGTCGCATTACCCCTTGGCCCCTGGGTTGACTCCTCGGGATTTTCCAAGTGTTTTACCACGTAGGGTTGGAAAGGCACTCAACCAGCGCCCTGTGCCTCGGATTTCTGCTTTCAGATAGACCACAGCTGTCTCCAGGAAACGAAGCAAAACCCAGCGTGTCTTGAATGAGAAGTGTCTCTGACAGGACAATATATTTCGCTTTCAATTCGTTTTTCGTCTCAGATTATGAGTTGCCAAAAGTTCTGCTGCCTGAACAGGTCCAACCAGCTTTCCCTGCATACCTCTCCTGAAACCAGCTCGGAATGGGAATGGTAATTATGTGTTGAGGGCAGAGGAGATCATTAAAATAAATGACTTGGATTCTGAAGCCTATAAACCGTCCTCCTCTGCAATTAAAGTAATTTCATATTTCAGTTCACTTTGTCACCTTGTCTGTCTTTCCCCGAGTTGTAAATTAAGCTCAGGAAGGTTCATTAAAAGCCTGTGAAGTTCTCTGTAATAAATGGCATTCAGCATTGGCAGGAGGAGCAGATACAATGCACGAGTCACAGCCTGGGGGCTGCAAAGCCCCTCGCTCTGGGCAGCTGGCACAGGGGCCACCAAGCTGGTGGCATTGGCCCCTGGCACAGTGCGGGGCTCTGGCCTCGCCTGAAACTGCCTCACTCGCCCCAGGAACAGGTTAGAGAACGTTAATGATGTCTCTGCACCACTCAGATCCACCTCAGAGCAGGGATGTCACCACATCCTCTATCCACAGGGTCACAGGAGCAGCTTGTACCGTAAACAACGTGGAAACTGCAAGGACACCTGTCCAGTGCCACCGCTGGGATTGGGGGACCTGGGAATGTGGAAAGGCATTCGGATGCACAATGGCCTTAATGATGGAGGGTTGCACTGCTGAAGAGAAGCCCGAGAGGGGGTTTGAGCAGGATAATGGGATGCTCAAGGCACCAACTAAAATGACGTCAGTCGCCGGCCTTGTCCATAGCAAGGGGTTGGAACTGGATGATTTTTGGATCCCTCCCAAGCCAAACCATTCCACGTTCCCGTTCCTGCCGCCTTTGTGTGACACCTGGTTGAGGCCACAAAGGCGGCACAAAAGGCCCAGCTTCTCCAAGCTCCATCCCAGCGCTCCCACAGCGGCCTTCACCGCTTGGAGGAGGAGCGGCGGCCTTGTCTGGCCGGCCCTGTGGAAACCCAGAGTAAACATTAGACATCCCCCGGCTCGGCTCATTCATCCCGCCACAACACATCCCTCATTGTCCGCCGGACAAACTGCGCTGTGTCGGCTTTGCCCGGCCTTCGCGGGAGCCCCCCGGTGCCAGCCCGGGGCCACATTCCGCCTGTCCCCGGCCACAGTGAGGCTTTGTCACGGCGGGCCCGAGCGGGCAGTGCCCACGGCCCGGCCGTGCCAGCAGACCGGCCGTCGCCGCCATGGCAGGGCCCCGGCGTGGGCCGCGACAGAAATGCCCACGGGTCTGAACGGAATCAGCGCTCTCCACGGCGTTTATTGTTCCAGCACAAGGGCTCTTTGGGGAGGAGAGCGCCACGGAGAGATTAGATCGGATCCCTGCTCTGCTCCGAGATAAAACTGCCCGTGGCGGCTGAGGCAGCGGCAGGCGCCGCCTTTGTGCGCTCCGGCCCCCGCAGCCAGCAGGAAAAACCACCCCACAATCCGCAAAAAGGGACATTCTCCCCGTGGGTGACAGCCAGGCCGCGGCTCTGCGGTGGCACTGAGCTGTCACCGCTCAGCCAGAGCAAGGGTGACAGCGCTGGTGACATCTGAACCATTTGGGAATCGCTCCCTGTCCCAGGAGTGAGCCCGGGTTTTTCCGGCCCCACAGAGCCCTGGTTGGGGAAACAAATCCCACAAGGGTTTTCGGTATCCAGGAGCTCCTGGGAGAATGCTGCAGCCTGCTCTGAGGGCTCAGGGGGTCATTGGATCAGATGGGATCGTTCAGGAACAAGGCTGAGTTACTTTAGTACTCAGTACATCAAAACGTTTTCCATGTCCTGGGTCACGAACAAGTGATAAACTTCAATCATTTCAGCCATTTCCATTCTGTAAAACAGGCACATCACTGACCTCCTCCACCGAGACCCATCACAAAACACACCTGAGAGCTCTTTTTTGGCTCTACCACCCAATATGATCTCCTATTTAGTACATGTTGAAAATAAAGCACACGTCGTCTAGGAGACACCAGCCCCAGGCCACCAGCTCAACTCCAAGCCTCTGCAGGGACCACAGAGACAGAAGGACACGAGATGAGGCCAAGAGCAGCAAGTCCAGAGGGCAGAGCCCTGCCAGGACCCACCGTGCGAGATCCACCTTGCTGCCACCCACCCGCCCCGCCGCCGAATTTCTCCTCTCGCGGTTTTGCCATTCAGAGCAATTACAGCCCAGCCGTGTTCGCAGCACACCCCGATGAAGGCATCAAAGCCAGGGCTCCACACAAACCCGTCCCCGGCTCAAAGCCGCGACACCTTCCCCACTTCCCCTCGCGTTCCTCGGGCGAACCGCGGGGAGCTTGGGTGTCTGGAGAACAAAAACCCTGCGCGAAGGATTCCTGCCCGACTTGAATGGCAGCCCCGGGTGCTGATACAGTCTCAAACGCGGTAATTATTGCCGGCTTTGAAGCCTAAGGTGCGCAGAGTGCACTTTCCACACCTATTTCACCCAAAGGACACCGCTTACCTCATCCCCGGCGTACCTGCTCCTCCGGAGCCCTTTGTAGTCCTGCCAGGACCGCTCATTACTGCCCTCAAACGCTGCTGCTGCTGCTTCTGGAACAGGAGACAGTAACTTTTATGCAGGAGAAAATGCGAAATGAAAAAAAAAGGCTGCCCGGAATTACAGCTTGCATCTCCATGGGAAAGCCTTTGTTAGATTATTTTGACCCGCCTGATGAGGGGAAATTAAAGGATTAAGTTTCCAAATGGGTCTCTATTGTGCACAACTCCCACACGGCCGGCCCTGGCTCATCCTTGACCTGCCACCCCCTGAAGGATCCTTCATTCCCAGGCCTTTTCCCATGTCCTCTCCAACCAAACCCTCTGTTTGCTTCGTCAGTGCCACTCAGACAAATCCCACCCAATTCCTTGTGGAGATGAAGACTCCTTGCCATTTTTCCATGGAAGCGGCAGATCCAGAGGAAAGCCAAAAATCCAAGGTGGGCTTTCCCAACATCAGCCTTGCAAGATGACAACCAGACACAGAAATCCCCCCTGCCAAATCCCTGTGGCAATAAGGAAGGTAAACTAACTCAGGTTAGTTTATCTTCAGGTGAGACATCACCAGAAACCCCAAACAGCTCTGACCTGGTGATGCAGAAGCAAAGCGGTGTTTGCCCAAGAAAATGCTCCAAGGGCATCCTAAATACGGCCCCAACCATGTGGAGCTGAGCCCCAGCACGGTGTCAGCAGTGAAAAAAAGCTCTGCAGGGCAGCCACACAGCACCAGGGAGCCAGAGCAGGGTTCAGCAGCCTCTGCGCAGCAGCACAACCCAATTTCCCTTCCCAGAGTCTGGTCAGGGCCAGCTGATCCCACCAGACCCCGCTCATCCCCACCCAGTGCACGTTCAGACACACAGGGTGGCCTCGGCAGACAAGGTACACGAGATAAAAGTTCTCTCATCAGATAAAGCAGGACAGATAAATTTGGCTTATCTCGTTCTCCAGGAGCTGGAGGAGTCCTTCACAAAAAATTTGGCATCCACACGCAGCGAGTGCCACCAGAAAGGGCAGGAGGTGACAACACAGACCCTAAGGGAAGGAGAATTTTGGAATTCTGCTTAAAAAAAAGAGCACCACCACTGCCCACAGCTGATGCTGGCAGAGGCACCGGGCTCGGTGCAATGAACAATGTTGTGTCTGTAAAGCTCTGATAACTTGGGGGTGACAAAGGAACAACACAATCCCGGCAATTATTTCAGATTTTTCCTGGCCCCACGGAGCCCTGGTTGGGAAATAAAATCCCACTGGGGTTTTCCTTATCCAGGCTGATGTCTGGCGGAGCTGAGAAGCGCCCAAATGCTGCTCTGATGATGAGCACAGCAAATATTCCAGTTGTGCTTAGAGGGCTGAGCCCCAGGACCCTGCAGGGCTCAACCAAGCACAGAGGGCACAGCGCTCTTTCCAAAAACAAGAAAGGGATTTTGGGGGAAAAGCCCATAAATCCCAATTTAAATGGAAAGCACTCCATGCCGTTTATATTTTTTTTTCCCTGCACTGGGTTTTGTGAAGTTGTTCAGAAGGGCAGAACCAATTGGGTCGGAAGGGACCTTAAAACTCTCCTCATTCCAAACCCTGCCATGGGGCAGGGACACCTTCCACAAGCCTCACCAACTCTTACCATAAAGGAGAAAACAGAACAGATGCTCTCCAGTGTCATCATCTGTCCCCAGCATTAACAGCTGCTGGCACATTAATGAACCTAATTAACAGAAAATGCTGCCCATCCACCACTGCTTGGCTCCACACTTTCAAATCCTCACTGATGTTTGGATTTTAGAGCATATTTAAAACCCCCTCCTAACCCTCATCCGCCAAGCACAAAGTGTCTTATTTAGAGTGGAAAAATAGCTCTGAGGCACAGCTTGGTTTAACATTTTAGGGACAGCACCTTCAGCTCTCAGAAGTCACCTCTGCTCTCTAAGCGTCCCCAAACCAGCTCCCATCCCTGCAGCTCTGCTCCACACCGACCAAAAAAATCCTTTGGGGCGGTTATCAATACCATTTCAGCCTTAATTACAGAGCAGTATTAAGTAACACCATTGTTCCCTGACAAAGCCCGTCGAGTTATTTATTAGGGTAGGATTTGGCAAATTGAGCCAAACTGCCAGAGCTTTGATGAACTGAAAGCTTCTTTTCCCTGTGATCTCAACGAAACAGATTCTCTTCCCCTGCATGCTTTGAAATCTGAAGTCTGAGTAGTTGCCGCTAAGTGAGGACGACAAAGGGCTGTTCTACTGCCACTCGGAAAAACTGAAACTTCGCTGGTCTTTACAGTGACAAGTGACCAGGCCAAAGCCAAGCTGGGGACTCCTATTCCACATCTGCACTGGGATGCCTCTCACCTGTGGGCAGGAGGAAGCACAAAACACTGCCGCTGCTCCAGGAGTTGGGGACTGCAGACAAAAGAACCAGAAACCGTTGTCTTCTGAGTCGGCCTCTTAATTATTTATCCTGATACATAAGAGCAGGGCTGCCCTTCATCAAACCCCACGGGCAGCTCTGCTGTCCCCAGCCAGGACCGGGAGTGTCCCAGGGACCCTCTGGTGGCTCGTGTGGAGTCACACCCTGGCTGGCACAGCCCAGACCTGGCTAAGCTCCTGGCAGGAATGAGTCCCTCAGCCCAGCCAGGGAGGATTTCCAGGTGACATCACAGCACAAATTGCTCCTGCTCCCACCAGCAGCAGAGGCTGGAGACCAAACCCCACTTGGGGACTGCTGGAGAGATTTCCCAGCAGGACAATAGTTCTTCCGTGGCCCTGCAGCAGTAAGGGACAATTCAGTCACCAGACCACTCCGTTCTTTAAACACTTTGAGATACAAATTCATTTCACCCCCATCAGTGAAGAAATGCCTTTTTCCCCTCAGTGAGTGCTGGGATGATTTTGACATTCCTGAACGGAATCACTTGTGGTTGATCCAGTCAGCATCCCATGAGGAATCCTGCAGTAGCTGTCAGGAAGACAAGTGGAAAAGGCTGGATTTCCCTTCCTGCACTGCCCAGGACAAGATGGACTCTGATGGGCAGCTCTGCTTCCACGCGAGGAGCTGCCCTGCGCTGCCAACAGTTAATTCCTAAGCAAATTCTTTTCAAATGTTAATTACAGCCGAACATGCTTGAATTTTACTGACCCCATCAAATTTGACAGGCAACTTCTCATGTTACCCAGAGCCACTTAAAAGCAAAATCAAGCTGAATATATCTTCAGGCTAAAATATTTGTTAGTCTAAAACCCTGCAAGCTTCAACCATAACCTTGCAATTTCCCTTGCATGTATCTCTGTTGATAACAGGTTCAGGACAGCAATTACTGGGCTTGTAAATACAAGCAAATCTCAGGTCTCAGGGCCCAAAGGCTGGAACCAGAGCGTGTCTGGTGTTCAGAACACTGGGAACTGATTGTGCTCTGTGACACACAGACAAAGGATTTCCCTCCTAGATCAAGGCAAAGAACAAGATAAGTTGCTTGAAGATCAGGCAATAATATTTTGAAGAGGGTGCTCTTGGAGTCAAATCTTTGCTCTTTTAGGGGCAGGGTCAGGCACCTACCCTGGAGGGCGTGGAAGGGGCAGACAGAGCATCCTTTTGGGGTTGTATTTTTTAAACAAAATTTGCCCTCCAGCCACCTGCCCATTTCCCACCGGCATCTCACTGGGCTGTGAAGATTCCACGCGGCAAATCCTGCAGGAAATACGGGGGGGGTGTATAACTGGGACCTAACAGTTCTTCTGATATTAAAATCCATTAGGCTGCCCCAGGGAGAGGGTGGGTGCCCCAGGGACACTCCAGTGCTGTATAAACAGGACAAGAAGCCTCTCCCAGCCTGACAGCAGCAGGTGGCCCAGGTCCAAACTGGTCCAGATGGGCCCTTCCCATCCCTCAGCATTGGTCACACAGGCAGCTCTCCCAGCACAACCCCCAGCACCACCCTACAAACCCCGGAATGCCTCCAGGAGTTCACTCACGTGTCCACATCTGACATTCCTCCCACCTGCCAAACTGAGTGCCAGAATTCCCCTTCCTCCTTCTCCCCAGCTTTGGAAGAAGCTGCTCTGTGCCACCACCCCAAAACCACCCCCAGGCTCAGCCAGAGCTCCCCACACCCTCTGGGTGCCTCCAAAGCCTCTCCCATGCTCGGGGTGCCAGATCAAGCCCCAAAATCCCAACTGCAGACATGACATGTGCTTCGCACCCACATCTTTTGCCCTTCCACAGGAGAAAGGTCTCTGCTGCTCCCCCCGAAGCCCCCAGGATTCTGACAGATGCAGTAAAACCCTGCCCCAATAAATGTGCCCCAGAGCAGCCCTGCAGCTGAAGTGACAATTCCTCGTGGGAATTCCTGACTGACAAAGGTTTGGGAGCAAACAGGACTTGATTTCACTGGAAGCAGCTCCTCAGATTGTCAGCTCCAGGCTGCAGCCTGCAAATCCCTGCATTCCCAGATTCTCCATCCCTGGGGTTCATGTGGGGTCAGCCACGAGCTGCTGCCCCATTCCCAGGGCTCTCCCACCCCGAGGGCAGCACAGGGAAGCTTTTCCTGCTGCCATCCATCCCCACATCTCTTCATTCCCATCTTTTGGGAGATAAGAGCTGCAGGAAACTGCCACAACCTTCATCAGTCAGGTTTCTCCTGAGGGTGGGCAGAGTCCAAGCAAAGCTCCTGATCCCAGAGCCCAGGAGTTCTCCTCTCCCAAAGGGAAAACCACCAGCTTTTGTGAAATTGAGATTATTTTTCCCCCCAGCATTCCCAAAGGCCGGCGACCAGCATCTGCCAGGGCCTGTGGAATCCCAGCAGCTCCAGGCTCTGCGGCCAGGGTTCCCACCTCACCCTCCCCATTTGATCAGGAGGAATTCAAACCATCTGCAAAGCCACCGGCTGCTGTGTGCTAATGGCAACTCGCAGAACACGTTCCTGTTTTATCTCAGAGGCTTCTGGTCTCAATGTGAGGCGTTGAAACCATCACCAGAGCTTCCCACCAGGCTTCCTGCGCCGCCTGTCACAGCACAGAACAGCTTTTCCCACCCAAAAGGCAGCGCAGCTTTGCTCTTCTCCCTCCAGGGAAGTCAGGCTGATGTTTGGAAGCACCAGGCACTCGCTGCTTTGCCTTCTGATCTCCCCCAAAATCTCATTTTTTGGGCTGTCCCAGCCTAAAATCCAAGCTCCCTCCAGGCCCTGAAGGGCAACTGATGACATCAGCCCAAACTGATTTAAATAAATGATTGCAACTTGCACACGGAGGTGTGGCCTGAAAATCGCATTTTCGGTTTTCTAACAGGAAAAGGGAAATGCAAACCAGGAGATGCCCCTTTTTTTTTTTTTCTTTGTTTTTTTTGAAGCTTGATAGGAACAAACTTGGGAGTGGTTTATCAGACATATGCACGGCACGTGGCCTCTGGGTTTTCTCGTGGCTGAATCCTTTCTTGAGGTTTTCGCTTTGGGCTGAGCAGCCTTTGAAGCTGCTGGCTGAGGCTGCTCAGCAGGAGGAAACGTTCAGGACCCAGAACCTGGGGGAGCTGAACCCGGTTTGGCAGGGAAAGCCACATCAGACACATCCCAAATGCCACTTCCATCATCCCCCAGTCCTTGGGATGTCTCTGCCACCAGCGCAGGGATCACTCCCCTCGTGCCCCAGGCCCCTCTGTCTTCATCCAAGCTTCCCCAAAGAGAGCAGGATTTCCTTGAGTTCCTTTCCAAAAGGCTTTTTCAATGCCGACCACAAGTGAAACAGGGCAAGAGCTCCCCAGATTTATTCTGGCTGGTTCAAGTGTTCACTTAAGGCTCAAGCTAAAAATGGGAAGACTCCCAGAAATCTGTAAGAAATATTTCCACCCTGGAGTTCTCCTCTCTAAGCCCTGACTGGCCTTTCTGGATTGTTACCCACGTAACAAGCTGCAGCTTGGTTGCTCACATTCAATGTGAAAGTGCCAAAGTTCATCCCAGCACCTCGATTTTCCATGAGGATCCCTAAACCCACCCCAAATCAGGTTTCAGGAGGCAGAAGTGGCTGCCTTCTTCCATCCTCGCTGTCACTGCTTTGCTTTCTGACACTGCAGCCTCTCCGCACAATTAAATCCCGGCTCCAGCGCTGCTGAAATGTTTTGTAAACAGCTTCCAAGAGAAACAGAATGGGGTTTTTTTGCTGCTGATTTCATCGGAGCTGTTTGTACACATGAGCGAGTTCCTGAGAACTGCAGGGACCTGCAGCCTTAAATAGCTCAGATTTTTCCTGTCAGGCCCACCAGCCTCAGTGAAGTCACTCCAGGGATGACTTTGGTCCAGGAACAAACATTTTAGACTGAATGGTTCAGAGCCAAGCCCAAAGCCTTTGGCAAAGCTTTGGCAACACCACCAAGATTAGGGTTATCAAAGAAGAAATCTGTGTTAGAAAAGCCAGGTTTATTTCTCCAAAATCACTGAGTCATTTACGTTGGAAAAAGAGCTCCAAGATCATGAAACCCAACCATTCCTGAGCTTTGTGCTCTCAGATAACTCAGGGGCTCATTAATGCTTTCATCCTATATGAGTTCAGGAAAAAAAAAAAAAAAAAAAACCAAAAAATCATAGAAGAGATTCTGTAAAACACATCAGTTGCCTCATTTATTATGTCAGGCTTTAAACAAATCCCCATGGGGACAAGTCAAGTTGTGAGCAATCCCCGTTGGCGTATTGGGATTTCACCCCGAGCCACAAAAGCCAAGGCACCACAGTTTTAGGCTCATTCACATTTGCTCAGCAGTGAATTTCTTCGACTCAGTCTGGGCCAGTTTATGTTCATTTTGGAGGCAGCATTTTCTGTGGGGTTCCATTTTCATCACCCAGATCCCAGCACGGATCCCGAGCTTCAGGAAGCACCCCTGGAAAGGTGTCAGTGTTCCTCTGTCTCTGCCCCAGCAAAGGCAAGCCCTGTAATTGATGTAAAACCATAAATTAAAAAATATCATCCAATAAATCCACTCAGGTTTGTCCCGTGGATTTGCTGCTCGTGCGGCATCCTCCAAGTCAGGAATTCCAAGCCAAGGAATCCTCTAAAAACCAGGCAGGGCCACATCCTTGCCTCTCACAGGACAGCAGCACCACCCTGGCCAGGGGAAGGGGAACTTTCCAGGGATCCTTTCCCAAAACACACAGAGAGAAGCTGTTTGAAGCACCAACCCCTCCTGCCGGCTCCATCACAGCCTCTTGAGAGGGCAGCTCCCCTCTCACCCAGGGTGAGCTCTGCCCCATCTCCTGACTTTCCAGCTGATCTGCCAAAACCTGCATTAGAAATTAAGGTCATTTCTCTCAGTGAATGGGATTTTTGCAACTTTGTGCCAGTTGCTGAGAGGAAACTGCAATAGGGAGCACAGAAGGTCAAACCCCAGCTAAGCACAGGCCAGAGAAGCCACCTCTGCAGCCCAGCTTCCTGAGAAATCCGGGAGAAATAAGAAAGTTCCCAGTTTCCAAGCTGCCCCTGTTCAGCTGCTGAGCTAAACAGATTTGTAAAGGAAAAAAAAAAAATTAAAAATCAGGATTTGAAGCCCAGCACTGCCGCAGCTCACCAGGTGTGATCCCACCTCTCCTCCCCATGCCCCAGTGCTCCATCAAGAGCATGATTGTCCATTATTGATGGACAATAATCAGGGTGCTTTTCACCAACCCTGCACTAAGCCAATCTCCTCTCCCATTATCCCCTCATTTCTGCCCCATTTATTTCATACCCAGTCCGCAATCAAGGCCCTTGAGCTACTCAAGGGTTAAAATATTTGCTGCTCACACATCTGGTGAGGTTAAGACAGAGGCTTCGGTGCTGATTAATCATTAGCATTATTAATTAAAATATTCACGCCCAAGTAGCTGCTCTAAGAGCTTTTGTGGTGCTTTAAGTAGTGAAACATCACAAGCGCAAAAGCAGCTTTTTGGGGATAATTTGAAGCTGGATTAAACTCCCTGCAGGGCCACCTTTGGCTGAGATAGTGCACCTTGCAGCAAGGGGCTCTTTGCTCCATGAGGGATTTTGCACATGGATTCTCGTGGTGAATTCTGCATTAAAATGCTGGGAAATGTCTTTTTTTTTTTTTTTTTTGGTGGTATTGATATTGTTACCAAAGGTATTCCTGGCTTACAAGTACAAACCTTGGCTCCAAAGGAGACCTTCAGCATCCCTGGAGGAGAAACAGTCTCTCAGTGGATGCATTCCCGCGATAAAATTAAGGAAAAGATCATCTTTAGGGGCAAAAAGCAACGAAGAGGGGCTGGAGCCAGCATTGACATCCTGGCACAATCATCAATATTGACAGTGCCCGACGGTAACTTCCTGCCCAAACAGGAGATTGGTTTGGTTTTCTCCCCGAATTTGCTCTGAACCAGGACACCCACCCATCTCGGGGCTGTCCCGAGGCACTGGATGTACTGAAACCTGGGAGACAAACCCGGAAAAGTTGAATGTGAGCAGATCCTTTGCAGTTTTTCACGAGGCTCTGGCACTGACAGCAGCACAGGGCACTTTGCCCCTCCAATGCACACCAGGACAGAGCTGGAACATTTCCCTGTCCCTACAGGCACGGGGAAAAGGAGGTGACTGATCTTATGAAACCTGCTAATTAATGCTTGTGGAGATCCCCAGAGGAGAGTCCCTAATTATTTCACAGCACACCCAGTTCCTTATCAGGGGACCTGCTCATAACCCCACGGCCCAGAACGCTGCTCTGGTGGAATCCAGCCCTTTTCCAGCCCAATTTGGGAGTGCCCAGGCTGGTGCAGTGCAGAACACGACCCAGCCAAGGCCTTGAAGAACAAATCGGGGTTTTAGAGGCCAGCCTAGGCAGGAAGATAAAACCAATTTCAAAATGCAAGATATTCCCTCAGTGAAGAGCGCTGGGACCACGTAACCTCACTGATCCCATCTAAACCCACCAAACTCCTGCACAGCCCTTTTCCCCCCAGCCAGCTGCAGCTTGGTGGGAACTGGCAGCAATTCCATTGTGGTGTCTGCCCTGTGATCCCTGGAAAACCTGCACAGCTCCAGAGGGTCCCAGCAGGGAGGAGAGCCCGTCCTTGCCTGGCAATTGCCGAGAGGGGGGAAGGCAGTGAGCAGGATCTTGCCCAGGGAGAATCCCAGGTTGGGCTCCCAACCTTCTCCATGCCCTGGGAACACCCTGGGAATCATCAGCCCGGGAGCTGGGATGGACGCAGCAGCCAGGTGATTCTGAGGGGAAGCTGGCTGCTCAGGTTGAGTTCTTAATTCCCAATTAATTTTTCTTGCATTGCTCAGAACACCTCTCCCTCTGCTCTTGGGAAAAAAACAAAACAAACCAAAAAAACCCCCCAAAAAACTCCAAAAAAATCCAACACCCCCCCCACCCCCCCAAAAAAACCCCAACAAAAACAAAAACAAAAAACAACAAAAACAAGGCAGCATCAGATTTTCCAGCAGGACAAGCCCCGTGTGTCAGGAACGTTTTCTTTCAGCAATGTGCTAAAGAAGTGCGAAGGGTCACGGGAGCTCCGGGATGACATCAGCCTCTTTACTATTAATCCCGTGTTGAATATTATCCAGGAGAGAGTAATTTTTAATGGGGCCCTGGTTCGTCTTGTTTAAACTTGCACATACCTGAGCTACTTTTAGGCCTAAACCCACAGAAAAGAAAATAATGCAGCTTGGCTTTAGTGCAAGCAAGAGAAGCGCTAATTCCACCCCCTTTTATCTCCACGTTTGCTCAGTAGTACAGAGTAAATAGACCAAAAAGGAGATTGGTACGTTAAGGCACACCTAATAATACTACACCGTCCTTAATGCCAATTAACTCTGGGGCCTCTCAATGGTTTCGCTCACTCAGAGCACACTTCAGATAATGCAGCTGATAGAGGAGGTGGAAAAAAGCGGTGTGATCGGCTGCAGTGGGGAAAGCTGAGCTGCCAGGAGCGGAGTGAAAGCGTTTCTCCTTGGCAGCACACGGAATTTTTTTGTCCTGCAGGTCCCTCCAGGGCTTTATCAATCTCTAACCCCTTTTCCAACCCCTCCACGCCGTTATTAAACACAAGAGATGAGCCCCAAGCTGCAGGAAAGGAGTTGGGGAACCCGGTTTTGGTGCTAATCCCAGATTTACCAATGAAGCTGGGTGTAAAGGAGCTGAGCAGCTGCGCTGGGCTTGCCCAGGGAGTCACAGAATCACTGCCTGGTTTGGGGTGGAGGGGACATCAAGAACCAGCTCATTCCACTCTCCTGTCGTGGGCAGGGACACCTTCCACTGCCCCAGGCTGCTCCAAGCTTTGTCCAACCTCACCTGGCAGTGAGGAGAGGAGGGAATCCTGTCCCCAGCACAGCCCAGAGGTCTCTTATCCCACAGGATCCCCAAAGGGGCCACAGCCGTCTGTGTGAGCACAGGACCAAACCCCAGCCCGTGGAAAGGACACCAGGAACGGGATTTGCCTGCCAGGATGGAGGTCACACGCAGCTCTCCAGCCCATGTGTTCGCAATGTACCAACACAGCTCTCTGAGGGTGCCCCAGAAAAGCCTCCAGGAAGCGTAAGGTTGTATTAACGATCCAAAGGGATTTGAAAAGGATTTTTAAAAATTATTTTTAAGAACCGTCTGTCTGCTAAAAATGGCAAAGAGTCTCCCAAGGAATTCAACTCCAGCGCTGATGCCCAGTTACACAGCTGGACACCAGCAGCAGTGCCAGCAGAGGAAACTCAGGTCCCCACGGCTCCTTCCACACATCCCTGCTCCCAGATAACCCGCAGGATGCCCAGAGCTGACCAAGAGGAACCCACAGCCAAGCGGGGAAAGCGCGGCTGCCAAGGGAATGCTGAATGCTCCGCACTCCGAGAGGGAGTTTTTAATTTTCATGCTCTAAATTAAGTCATCATCGGTTATTTCTGAGATGGAAGGTATGATCTCCTTTTCTAAATATACACCTGGAAGGCTGCCAGGGGAACACAGGCCTCCAAAACCAACAGGCAATCCAGCCTGGAGGAGAGGAGAAGCCCTTGGAGACCTCGGGAGCTGCTGGAAAGGCTTTGCACAGCAGGGAGAGGAAACCTTGGTTGGATTGCGGATCAGGAGAGCCCAAGGTCCTGACACGGGGCAGGGAGGAGCTGGGGGGGCAGAGCAACCCTGAAGTTCAAAGGGATCCAGAGGGCTGGATCCAGGTCGTGGTGGGGTGGCCATGAGGAGGACGGGAGGAGCTGGTGCTGCTCAGGATCCCTCACACGGGACGAGCTCAGCTCCCTTCAAACCTGCTCATGGCAAGGCCACAGCTGGCACTGGCTCCCCAGGGGACAGGGGGACAGTCTGACAGACTCCAGCCTGTGACAAAACCCACTGGAGGAAGACCCAGCATCCTCGCAAGGGTGGGATGTTCTGGGAGCCCAGGGCGGCAGCGCCAACATCCCGGGATCCACCACACCAGGGACAAGGCACAGAGACACGGCCTCGAGGGAAAGACAGGTTGGATATTAGGGAAAAGATTTTACAGGAAGGGTGATAAAGTACTGGAATGGTCTGCCCAGGGAGGTGGTGGAGTCACCGTACCTGGAGGTGACACTTGGTGCCAGGGTTTAGTTGGGGTCGGGTTGGACTCGATGATCTTGGAGGTCTCTTCCAAAATCTTTGAATTCTGTGAAAAGGCAGCGCTGTGGGCATTGCGGGAGGCCCTGCAAAACGAGACTCCCAACGTTTCCCTTGCCCATCAAGCCCAAAGAGTGATGATTAATCATGGGAAGGATCACTAATGGCACCACCCTACAAGGATCCTGGAACTCTGAATTTCACCTTCATTTGACAATTCCTTAAAAAGAAGGGACTTGCCTGAAAGCAGATAGGATTTGGGCCATAGTCCATTATTCCCCAGTCTACCAAACCGGGGCATGGATCACTCCAGATCTCCTATCACAGCAGCTCCCTCCTTCCGTGCTGCCAAAAAGTTTCTCCTCCATGCTTGAAAATCAATTAACGTAATGAAGAATGTGCCCACATTTCCATAAAAAAAAAACCAAACCCAAACAACTTATTCTCCCAAAAGACTGCTGGATTTATAAAAACTGCCCCAGCCAGGGGTAGGAGTCAGGGCCATTCCTGCTCCCTGCTAACGGGGTGTTAAATTATCCCAATTACAAGAGCTGCAATGTCACATCTTTTAGCTCCGTAACAAGCGGCGAGCTCTTGGCACGGCTCTTGGCCAAAGGCAATCGCTTCTCAGCCCCGGTGCCAGAGAAAAATGATAACTATTTCCTAACGCATCGGAGGAATGCTGCAGTGGGCTGCAGAGCTTCATTAGCCGGAGACAGGCCCATTGTGGTGGCGTGGCTTCCACCGTGGCACGGAGGGCTGCGGGAAGGGGAAGGAGAGCAGCAGAGCCCAGCCAGGGCACTGGGGCGTGTTAATTCACTCCCCGCTCCTCCTGGTTCGTTTAGAAAGATCGGGGGTTTCTGTGTTCACCGAGGTGAATCCAGAGAGAGGCCAGCGGCAGCACGGAGAGGATTTCCAAGGGGAGGATTTATGGAATCCTTTAGGCTGGAAAAGACCCCCAAGGTCAAGTCCAACCATTAATGAACACCAAAAGCAGCCTGGCTGCAGGGGGAGTCAGCAAAGCCGGGGTGGGTGTCCCCAGTGCTCCAGCAATCCTTCGGCACCAAGCTCAGCCTCACCCCTCCCAAGCCCCACCTGAAAAAGGAGGGATAAAGATCTGCTACCCCGAGCAACATCCAGATCCTTGCGGGGTACGCAGCGCACGAATTCATCCCGTTTGGAGAGCCAGGAGCACATCGCGATTGCTCCAAGTCCCGCAGACTCCCCGATTTAGGTTAGGCTTGTCTGGAAATCCTGCAGCTACAGCCACAACCCTCCAGCAGCTCTGCATCCCAATCCTGCCGGAACCTGGATGAGCAAAGCCTGCACCGAAGGGGAAAAATAACACGGGGGGGAGGAAGAAAGTCAGCTGAACTTTGTTTAACCCCGCAACGAGTGCAAAGGGATTTCTTATTTTCTTCCCTCTGGTTTGTCCATCCCTAATTAGTATCTCAGGGAAAGCCACGTCGGAGTTTCGTAACCCCACCAGCTCAGCCAGGACTGCCTGGGGTTGCAGAAATTCGGAGATTTTCCTCTCTCGTCCCAGCATTTCTCCCAGGCCAGACCACGGGGTGTGCCAGGGACCAAACCGCCAGACATCACAGCACTCTTTGGCCCAAAAAGGCCTCAAAAGGCGACAAAATTGGATCATCTGGGAGCTGGAGCTCCCTGGCCTGAGGCCAGCACTGGGAATATGCAGGATTGCACCAGGTGTGGAGGGATAAGGACTTCACCACCCAAAGATTGGCCCATAAAAGATACAACTGTGGCCTGCAGCTCCCAGTGGGGACAATTCCCCCAAATTCTGTCCGTGTGATCCCAGGGGGGAGGAGCTCAGCTTTGGAAGCTGCATCCACCCCAGGCACAGCTCCTTGAGGTGCAGGAGACTGAGATGGAGTGGGAAGGCTGCAACCCCCTCTCCATCCCAAAACACCCCAGGGCCAGCAGCTGTCTCAGAGGATGGAAATACTCCTACTATCAACCACTAAAAATCAGGATTTCTCCTCCCAGTGGGTGTTTATTCCCAGGAGCATTGAGGCAGGGAACCATGGACACTGCCTGGAAAGCTCAGGGAAGGCTGAAGCACTCTGAGCTGCAGTCGGATTTTAAGGGCTATTTCCTGGCAGTGGGTGTGCCTGGAAAATTCATTCTTAACAGCCAATTCACACCAAAAATCCCAGCTTTGCCATTAGGGATCCATGATAGAAGTCAGGTCTAAGAGCTGGATGAGGCCAGGGAACAAAACCATGATCCATTATCCAGCCAAGGGACTTGAAATGAAACCACCGTGACTTCCTGGCAAGCCAAAATATGAGACCGCTCATGTAAGAAACCTTTGATCCTCGAGGACAGCAAGTGCTTAAAAGGAATCTCACCCATTCACCAATTCCTCCCACTCACGGGCTACCAAAACCTGGCCAGGACATTCCTCTGTGGAGAGACGAAGGTTTCACACCAGATGTTGGGAGATTGATCTACAGAGCAGCACAGAGCCCGGTTCACCAAGGACCTTGGTGCTGCCTGGAGGGTCCCGGGGGTGTCCTCGACCCACATCACCCCCCCCAGAGCACACCCACCACACCAGGGCTCCCAGCTGGCTCCTCCTGGAGCCATCAGCAGCCAGAGGAGGGGGCTCCACGGGAGGGATTTACTCCAAAGGAGACACATCCTTCCCGATAATGCGTTCCAGCTTCCTTTCCCCCCGTTCACATCTGGCCTGTATTTCTAGGTAGCCAATTCAGCTCCGTGCTTCCACACATGGCACCGCAGCATCGCCTTCCCCGCTCAGAGAAAACCCTGAAACAACCCCCAGCAGCTCCCAAAGCTCCACCAAGGAGTGGCCAACACGAAGAAACAACAGAGCAGGGGTGGAGGGGGGGGGGGGGGGGTAAAAAAAAAAAAAAAAGGGAATAAAACACTGAAAAAAGCAGCGCGACAGCTCTGGAAAAAACCGAGCAGAAATGATCCCGTTTGTATAAGATATTCCGAGAGCCGGTGTCAGTCCATCATGGCTTGTATTAAACCCAGATGGAGATCATCTCCTCTTCAAAGAGAAGTGGCTGTAGTTGTTACAGTCGGCCAGCTGGTTTTAAGCTCCCCTTCTCCCTGCAGTGTAATATATCCCGTGCTCGTTGGAGCTCACGTCCCATGGAATATCTGTGCAATTTGTAACCGGCGCGCAGCGCGGCTCAGCTGTAATTCCATAAATCACCCCGCAGCCTCCGTTTAATAATAAATCTTCTGATAGCTCTGCCTTGCAAAGGAACGAGCAAAGGTTTGAAAGGGTTTGGGTTTTGTTTTGTTGTGTTTTTGTGGTTTTTTTTTTTTTTTTTTTCTTTTTTCCCCCCCTCTCTCCTTTCGGAGAGAAAAAGAGATTCAAAGACATTTGCAAAATCCACAAGGGGTCAGTGTCTTGGCAGAAATCCTCCTCCGGCGCTGAGGAACACAGGCATGGCCCCAGCTCCAGGATGTTTTTAATACTCCGAGACAAGGGAAGGATTGGTGGGGGCGGGGGGTTGATTTTGATGTTTCTCCCTGCCTCCTTTTTAAATTAAAAAAAAAAAAAAAAAAGGCAACTCAAGCAGCAATTCTGCTTTGCCGCACTGTTTTTTCTGCTTCGGCACGAGTGACCTCTGAGGAGTGGGAGAGCCCCGGAGGGGGATGCTGACCTTGGACCCGCCTTGCTCAACCCGGGTGGATGCTGGGGCCAGGCAGGGAGGGGGCTCAGCCCCAGCAGTGCTCAGAAACATCCCCTGTGGGGCCACAAAGGGGTCACAGCCCCTCGGATTCACCTCCATGGCCAGCTCAGGGCTCTCCAGGGGCTCCCTGGTGCTCGCCAGCCTGGTGGTGTCACCCCCACCGTGCCTGGGGACATCACCCCAGGCAGGATGGAGCAAGGTGAGGCTGCACAGCCAAGTGGAAAGGGTCAGGAACAGCCCAAAGCTCAGCCCAAACCCACGTCCCACCCACGGGGCTGCTGCTGCGCTGAACTTGTGCGCACACAAAGCCTCAGAGCCTTAACTAAAGCCCAGTCCCCAAATCCTTCCCTCTCCCGATCCACCTGAGGGGTGTGACACCAAAAGCAGGTCTAAAGGAGGGATGGAAGCTACAGCATCCCCAAGGTCCCTCCCAAACCGGCCCGTCCAGTGGGGGAACAGCATTTCCCAGCCCTTCCCGAAACAACGGCCCCAGAGGTGTTTCTGAAATAAATAAAGAACGCGTCCAGCGTTGCTGCTGAAGCTCATTCAAGACCACGTAAGAAGCAGGCTGAGCTTTCCGAGCCCATCTGCCGCATTTTCCTGCCCCCACGGAGGATTCAGGGCTGTTTTGCTCAATTTTCCATCGACCCAGGGGCTGCTGGCCCGAGGGGTGATGATGCCCAGGGGGTCTCACGAGCCTTGGTGTCCCTTTCTCAGGTGTGTGGCACCAGATCAGCCCAAAGCCACGGGAGGGGTCTCTGAGGGGGGGGACGACGACAACGACTGTGGGTTGGTGAGAGAGGAAGGATTGCCCAAGTCTTACTCAAGGAGCAGCTCTGACCTCCCACCCTCCCTCCACGCACCACCACTGACTTATCTTGGAGGAAACATTTCACAACATCACATTAAAAAAAAAAAAATTCTGTTACATTTAATAACCCAAAGTTTACGACCATGAAGCTGCTATCAAAAGGCTTCTGGAAACATCAGCTTGTCTAATTTCAGCCTAAAAAGCTCCAACCACGTTGGTTAACTCCAAAAATCACCACAGAACTTCTTTCACCTTGCTTGATCCCAGCTCACGTGCACATTTTTGTGAGAGGTTTCCTAGGCAGGAATTCAAGGTTGGGTTTTTTGAAGGGAAAAGCAAATGCTGAGCTCAGTCCCCCCACCAGGGCACCACACATGGAGCCACCTCAGGTGCTGGGAGGCTCCTGCCCGAGTTCCTCCAGCTGCACTGCCGTCCCAGCAGCAGCAAAAATCCTTTAAAAATCATTTAGCCCCAGCACAGGGGACAGCTCTGACCCAGCTGGGCGACATCTCCAGTTCCGGGGATTGATAAAACCGGGAAGCAGAGAGGAAGAAAGTCCTCCCATCACGTTCCCACAGATGGAGGGAGATGTCAGACGCTGCCTCCAGCCACTTTCTGGAGAGCAGAGCTTGGATCCCATCAGGGATTTCTCTGCCAACACAACCAGCTGGAGGAGGGGAGGATTTGCCCTCGTGAAACAGCAGAAGCCACGAGCAGGGGGGATCTCACGCAGCAGAAACACAGCTCAGCTCAGGGAATTCGCTGGCGGGAGACTCGGAGAAAAGCGGAACAGCCTTTGCGACCGTCCTCATCCACCCGCTCCTGCCAACGGAGCTGCACCTTCGGCACCAAACCTCACACCTTTGGCAGCTCCAAGAAGCAATAATGGGTTAATTATGGCCTTGCCAAAGCTATTTTTAAACTGCTGCTGTGACGGAAGAGCTGCAGAAGCTGTTCCAGCGGCAGCTTCCCTGGGCTGATGGTCCCAACTCCATCCCCACCATGGGTTGGCTCACGGAGTCCTCAGAAGAAAGAGGAAAAACATGCTGAATTCCCCAGCATTTGAATCACGGGAGCGTTTGCCAAGAATGGGCCTCCCTCGTTACAGTTTCATAATTCTCCAATGCTCTCAGCCCCGCTCAGACCCCGTTTGGGTAATAATTAACTGTTCCCAGCACAGCCCTGCCTGCTCCAGCTTGGCACACAGACCTCCAAAATTAACAGCGCCGAGGAGTTTATTTCTGTTAATTACGCTGTTTTGGAAGGGGGAGAGGAAGGAAAGCAATTTCCAGGGACGTGTGGGGGTTTTTTCTTCTTCCCACCCTTCCCCCCCCTCCGGCATCCCTGGGGAGAAGGAGCTTCACAACCACCATGGAGCTGCCCCAGAAATGGGTTGTGGTTCCAATTCTGCGTCCCCAAAGTGAACACAGATCAGGGGAGGGGGCCCAGCCCTGCTCCACACGCTGCCCTGGGGGGTGGTGAGGGCTCAGTTCCCCTCTCAGAGGGGTTTGTGCCCCCAGCCTGGAGAGCCTCGTGTCCCAAATGCCACCCAGGACCCGACAGAGGATGTTGGGTGGAAGAGACCAGCAGGGACAAGGAGCAGAATCTCCCCCCTCCAAAACCTGCAGGGGGAAGCTCTGGGGACTCCTCCCTTTGCTGCCATCCCTGTTCTCTCCCACTGCACCTACTTGTCCCTGGGGTGCCAGGCTGGAGGGCACGCCCTGGGGACACAGCCAGGCTGTGACCTGCTGCCACTGGGACTGAATTAAAAAGGTTTTGGGGCCATTTCTTTTGGTTCCTGCCCCACCATGGGGTGAAGAGACACTGGGGGAACCAAGGAAGTGCTGCTGTCTCCTGCCCCACTCTCACACATTCTGTGGCAATGGAAAAACCATCCTGGACATTCTGGGAAGAGGTCAAAGACACTTTATTATTATTAAAAAAAAAAATAAAAATCAATCAATAAAGAAGTTTTTGTGAGTGAGAACAATCTCCTTGCCTCTTCCCTGCGGCCCAGGTGGGTGCCCACTCCCTGTCGGCCCCCAGGCAGTGCCACCAGCCCTGGCACAAGGCCACCAGCTCCTCACCCAACCCAAGGTGGCAGCTGGAGGCTGCTGAGGCTCCCAGGCTCCCTCAACCTCCGAGGAAACTCCTGGCAGCAGTTTTGGAGCAACAGGGAAACCCCGAGCTCTGGGGCTCCTCTCTGTGACCGCAGCACAGGGAGATGCCACCAGCCCATGGCCCTGGCGCTCCCCGTGCCAACCCCTCCCCACAGATGTGATCCCCCCAAACACGATCCCACAAACAGCGTCCAGATGTGACTTGGGAGGCTCCACAAACCTTCTTGATCTCCTGACGACGGTGCCCAGGAGGATTTGGGAAATGACAGAAAGCTTTGAAGTTTGGTGCGATGCTCTTTGGACATCCGCAGCAGCAGCCCCATGGTGCCCATCCCGGCAGGTTGAGCACCCTTCCCACATCCCAAGGTGCTGCTGGGGCAGGAAACACCAGCCTGACAGCTGCTGGCTTCAGGAATTGGGGAGCTTGGGGGCTGCTCTGCCCTTTATCTCCACCCTGGAGGGCTGGAAATCTCCTCCGCTTCCCTGTCCGGGCTGAAAACACTCGGGGAAAAATTATTCCCAAGAAAAAAAATTTGGCATCTCCGAGCCAGCAGAAAGCAAGAGGCAGGAAAAGCAGCGGAGCAGAACTTCCCAAATCCAGAGAGGAGCTGAGGGGTTCATTTTTCAGCCGAGTCTCCTCAGGAAACACGGGAATGAGCCACCCTGCCTGTCCATCCCCACAATTCCTCAGCTCCTGGTTTGCTTTTAACCAGAACTGTGTGAGGATGAGGCGTTGCCAGAGACATTCCTTGGGGTCTGACGTGCCACCCCACAGCCCCTGCCTGTCCCCGAGGAAGCAGCAGCACCGAAATCCTGCTTCAATAAGGAACCACGAGAGATGTCCCAGCCTCAAAGCCCCATAACCACAGCCTGCATCCTCCTGGGCAAGCAGGAAAATCCAACCCCCAGATGCAATTCCAAGCCCCCCAAGCCCCTCCTCAAGACACATCTCGATTTTCTCCGGAGTTTTTGCCTTTCTACCAGCCCTCCACGAGTGGGGTGCACTTCCCACCACCCCTCCCAGAGCTCCATCCCGCTTCTCCAAGGTCCATTTTCCGCTTTGTCCCCCTCAGCCAGGGCTGGAGGGAGGCTGGGAGAGTCACATTTCCCCAAGAAATTCCGGGAAAAGCACTCCTGCTTTTAATGAGAAAGCTTCCTCCCCCCCCGCTTTCTGCTCTCTTCCATAGCCAAGCTAATAAAAATGGAAAGCAATAAGAAATTCCAGCAGATGGGAGGTGTGGGGGAGGAGCAAAGGGAAGATCCCACTCATCTAAACCTACCCTAAACAGAAGATAATTACCCACATATATCCCAGAAAGAATAGCGACAGTATAAGCAATTATTGGGAATGCACACTTTAAGAGCATTTGCCAAAAAATGCCTGTTTTTATTAAAAAGGAATGGTTTCACAAAGGCCCAACTGTAAGAAAGGTTGTAATTTGCCCAAATAAAACTTAATTTGATCCATGAAATAGCTGCGGTTTATTGTGTAATATATGTGCTATGTGTTTTAATTTAATAGAATCCAATATAATTGTAAGCCAGTTGAGTTTCAGAGCAATTTTGGGCTGTTCCCACAGCGTGCAGGGCACAGATGCCACTTTGTGCATCGCACCAGCGCATCCATAAATCAGGAATATAGGAAGGATTATCCACGAAGCAGCAAGTAATGCCTCATCACGCTCCAGACAGAAATCAGACCTCTGAGGGAAGCAGGAGTTTTTTACAGGAAACAAGTCGGGATGCTCTGCACTCAGCCAGGCTCCTGGAGGCAGTTCTGGGGTGCTGCACCAGCCCCAGTGATGCCACCGCAGTGTCCCCAGCCCTCCTCAAGTGAAGGCAGATGGAGAAGAATCCTTATTTTTGCCTTCTGGTCCATGCTGGCCATTGGTGAGACCAGAGCCCTGTTCTTCCAGCAGGGACGCCCTGAGGGGAAGGCACCAGCACAGCTCTGCAGCCCCCAACTCGCGTTCCCTCAGAAAGCTGAGCTGAAACCAGCCAGGGAGCAGCAGATTCACCACCAGCCTCTCTGCCCAAACCCCCAGGCCGTGCCCTGCACCAGCAGCAGTTCCCCACAGCCCTCTCCCTCCTCCGCAGGGCATTTCCCTGGATGAGAGAGACGTTTGATTTTGGTCAGGGAAAACCCCACAACCCACCTGAGGCTCATCCCACACCCCTCCATCCCCCGGGCAGGTGTTACAGCCCTTCCTCCCCTCCAATCCCATCCCAGAGCCCCAGCCTGGAGCACCCGGAGGTTTGGGGAGCACAGGGCGGTGTGTGAGCAGCTCTGCTGCTCTGTTAAAAGCATTAACCCCCATCCCAGAGAGCTGGAGACCTTCCGCCACTCACACGGCCCCAAAGCCAAGCAGCATCACGCCCCAAAGCAAACTTCCATCTCCTTCCTCGGCACCAACAGGGAGTCCTGTCTTTCCCCTTGGTGGCCCACACAGAGCCCTGAATTTGAATTCCAGCTCTGAATTATGCACTGAGCAAACCCCTCCGCTTTAGCTGCGGACATAAAGCCCTGAGAGGAAGGATTTGTGGCCTGAAGACTGGCAGCCCCCAAAAAACTGCGGCCAAACCTGTGCCGGGTCAGGGCTCTCAGCAGCTCTTTCTCAGAAGAGCTGGGAGTGAATGAACTCAGCAACAATTTCCTTTCCATTCTGGCTGGCGAAAAGCATTTCTCAGTCAGAGCGGCAATGGAAGTCAGGGACTGGGATGATGAATTCCTGCTCACAGGAGGAGCAGCCAGTTGCTGCTGGTGGGTCCCAGAGGCTGCTGCTCCTCCTCAGCCCTGCGCTCACTTTTAAACCCCAGTATTGCTAAATTAAGAGGATCCTGTCAAATAAACACACTCCACCCACCAAAGCCTGCAAGGACTCAGGCCCAGTACCAGAATTACTAACTCAGGACTTCCCAGCACCGTCCTGCTGAGGGGGATTCTTGGATTTCCTAAAACGCTGTAACACCACACAGACCTTAAAGGAACAACAGGGAACGTGCCACTTACCTGGGGTGCTGGGACACCTCAGCTCCTGCAGGAAGGAGGAAAAACCCCACTCCAGAGGTTGTTTAAAAGAGAATGGGGCTGTGGCCATCCTGCTTTTATAGGGGCTGGGACACACAGCCGCAGCTGTGGGTGCTGCACAGCAGAATCCCAAACCCAACCATGCCCAGCTCCTCCTGCAAACCCGGCAGGGAATGAACTCCTCTTTCCCCATGGAAGCGTTCTCCACCCTCATCCCCCCCAAGGGCTGCTCCAGGTGCCAATTCCCAGCCCCGAGATCCAACCCCGGTGCAGGGGATGCACGGGGAAGGCTCCAGCTGAGCTCTGAGAGGGTCCAGGGTGGAGCTCAATGGCTTTGAAGTCCTAAAGCTCCTTTAAAAGGGTTCTAAGTTTCAATGACTATAAGGCATTAGAGGGGCAAAATGAGACAGAAAAGGATACTTGATGTCTTATTTCATTGCCTCACCATAAAATCCTTCTTTATTCCCTTTAAACCCCCGCTGTCAACTGAAATAAAACTCCAGATTTATTCCTGGGGAAGCGCGTGAGTAATGAAGAGAATGAAGCACCATCAGTGGATTGCACAAGGGAAAGCCCAGAGTTAACCCTCGAATCCGCCCCTGGTGCTTTTTTGTCCCAAAATATGGATGAAGTGGGTAGAAAGTGGAAAATGGTGGCACTGCTGCACGAGGAGGAGGAGGACAGGGAGCAAAGGTGTGAGCGTGGTGGTGGGAAATGCTGGGAGAAAAAAAAAACAAACAGGGAAAGCAGCTTCTGCTGGCGCTTCCCAGGTAAAATGAGGACAGTGCTAAGAAAAATCTCTTAGAAAAGCCCCCAAAACATAGAAATGGCCTCTTGATGGACTGTAGGAAAGGGATACAGCAAGGGAGGTGGGTGGTTTGGCAGGACCCACCAAACCTAAGCCAAAGGGATAAAAAAGCCCCTGCAAAGCTCCTGAAAGCAGCTTTAAATGAGTGTGACATGTTTTGACACCGTTCCCCAAGGATGGCTGTAACACAAACAAAAATTAATGATGTCAAGTATTAATACTGATGCTGCAGGAATTCAACCAACGTGGTCCCAATTAAATATCAAATATGGTTATAATTTGGAAAAAAAAAAAAAAAAAAAAGACAGCGGGAATGTCATTGAAACATTCCCTGCTCGGATCTCCCCCAGAACCCACCCAGGTCTCTGAGTTTCCCTGTGGGATGCAGCCCCCACCTTCCTCCCTCCCTCCAAGCGTCCAAGGCCAGGTTGGAGGGAGCTTGGAGCACCCTGGGATAGTGGAAGGTGCGCAACGAGGTGGGATTTGAGGCCTCCTCCAACCCCAACCATTCCAGGATTCCACAATTCTGTGACTCCCCATCCTCACTCGTGGCTGTGGCAGGAAACACCAGGTCCAGGTGTCAAAATTCAGGACCCTGACATGCACCAGGAGGGTTTTAGAGTAGTAAATTTAGGCCCTGTTTTACTCTTTGAGGTCTCATTGCATCTTTTGCTCTGCGAATATGAAGGTGACAAAAACATCCTCTGCGACCTTGGAAGGTTCCCAGTCACTGGGCTCCAGAGGCTGGGATTTTATGGAAATCAAAGGCACAGGGATTTGTAGCAGAACTCTAGGACTTGGCAGAGCTGCTCCCTGGCAATAAATAACTTCCCTGACCAAGCAAAGCCCGTGTCCAACCTGCCCCTGCCAGGCCCAGCACAAGTCAGGGCAAAGGGGCTGATTTTATCCAGGATTTCCAGGGAGAGTAAATCAGCCGAGACAGGCACATCTGACCAGGACATTTTTTTTGGGCTGCAGCTGCTCCTCAGAGTAAATATATTCTTCCCAAACACTCCTGAATCATTTATTGCCTGGATGACAGACTGGGAGATCTACAGGACAAAGTTGCTCACGACTCCTCTGAGGCACTGGAGACGTTCCCGAAATCCAGGCCATGCTCCAAAGGAGGATCCACACAACCATGAGTTGTCCAAAACCTCCATTTGTTTCTCAACCATCAAACACGTCTGGGACGTGCAAGACTCACAGACAACCCCGGGGTAAGGCTGAAAATCCAAACTGGTCCTGCTGGGCACAGCTTTGCGGCCATGGAATGTTCTGCTTTCCCCCAAGACCCACCGATTAGCAGTGATGAAGATTAATCTGCACAAACATGGACGTGCACCCTCATCCTCACCACGCTCCCACCATGCTCTGTGTTATCAGAGAGGTCAGACAGCCCTGAGTGAGAAGAGCTACAGATCTTCCTCTCATCTCCTCCCAGTGCTCCCTGGCTCTCCAAAAGGCCTCACTCACCCTCCCCTTGGAGCCAGCTGCAAGCCTTCCAACTCATTTATTGGTTTTCCAGGATCCTGGCTGAGATGGGAGACAGCAGCTGCCCCCTGGAACCCTCCTGACTGCTGCCAGCTTCAGCTTGGGGGGGCGGGGGGGGGAAGAAAAAAGACAAATCCCCCCCCATAATGCGAATACTTTATTATCAATGAGTGACTGGTATTAGCTTTTTGTCTGGGTATTAATAATATTTCAAAAAACCATACATCAAAATTAGGGCTTTCTCCTATTTTTGCTGTATAATTTTTGGGGTTGGTTTTTTTTTTTTTTTTTTTGGTTGGTTTTTTTTTCTTAAAAAATCTGTATTGAAAGAATTATATAAGCCAAAGTGCATTTTCCGTTTTTTGTCCATATACACATTGCACCATACATAAATAATTACATTGTAAAAATGACTCCATAATTACAAGTATAATATATATTTTCATATAATATATAAAACTTTATATTAAATCTAGGTAGATGATATTTGGGATAGTCTGTGTCTTTTTTTTTTTTTTTTCCTCTCTTCTTTTTTTTTTTTTTTTTTTGGGTTTTTTTTTTTGTTTTTACTTTTCTGCGTGTGTGTTTGTGTTTTGTTGTCGTCGTCGTTTTTGTCAGAGGCTGACCGTTATCGGTTGTTGCTGAGTAAGATCTCCAGCCAACAAGGACACGAGGTGATGAACTGTCTGGAATAACAAGGCCCCCAGCCCTTGGCGAAGCTGATGCGGACGCTGTTGGGATCGTAGGGCCCGTCTGCATAATCCAGCTCGGCCGTGTGCTGCAGCAGGCAGGACTTCTCGTAGTCAAACACCTTGATGGAGTAGCCCGGCATCACCTTGCGCACGATCAGGGTCCTGCAGTTGGGGATGTCCAGTGTCGGGGAGTTGACGAAGATGGGATGCTCGCTGCGGTTGTAGGCCCACACCCCGTCCGGTTCCTTGCTCAGTAAAATCCCGTAGCCGATTTTACTTCGAGTCCTTCTCACAGTCTCGCTCCTGTTGTCCAGGTTGAGCTGTCCGAGGCAGAAGCCGTTTCCTTGAGGTAGGTCGTAGAAGATACTGACAGACTGTTCGTACACTGTGTAGAGGCGGCCCACGCGCGTCCGGTGCTCCCAGTAGGCCACGTTGCACCAATGGCTCCTCTTCACGGCGTCGGGCGACGTGCTGGCGTCTGCGGGGACAGAGAGGGAGTCAGGAGTGCTGGGACCACCTGGGAAACCATGGGGATGGAGGCTGGGAAACAGCTCCTCCCACCCGTCAGCTTTGCTCAGTCAGAGCTTGAACTTGTGCTCAACCCCGACCCTTGTGTTCAACACAAACTTC
Organism: Chamaea fasciata; assembly: GCF_029207755.1. Classification (NCBI taxonomy): domain Eukaryota; kingdom Metazoa; phylum Chordata; class Aves; order Passeriformes; family Sylviidae; genus Chamaea; species Chamaea fasciata. The sequence goes on along the minus strand of NW_027094099.1, from coordinate 18,827,821 downwards.
ATGTTCAACACAAACTTCATGTTCAACCCAAAGACGGTGCTCAACCCAAAATTGGTATTCAACACAAATGTCATGCTCTTCCCAAAATTTGTGTTCAACCCAAAGACGGTGCTCAACCCAAAATTGGTATTCAACACAAATGTCATGCTCTTCCCAAAATTTGTGTTCAACCCAAAGACGGTGCTCAACCCAAAATTGGTATTCAACACAAATGTCATGCTCTTCCCAAAATTTGTGTTCAACCCAAAGACAGTGCTCAGCCCAAAACTTGTGTTCAACACAAACTTCATGTTCAACCCAAAGATGGTGCTCAACACAAAACTTGTGTTCAACACACATTTCATGCTCTTCTCACAATTAGTATCCAACCCAAAGGTGTTCAACCCAAAGATGGTGCTCAACACCAAACTTGTGTTCAACACAAATTTCACGCTCTTCCCAAAATTAGTATCCAACCCAAAGAAGGTGCTCAACCCAAAAGTTGTGTTCGACACGAATTTCACGCTCAATTCAAAACTTGTGTTCAACACAAATTTCACTCAACCCAAAACTTGTCTTCAAGCCAAAACTGGAATTTAACCCAAAGTTCATGCTCCACCTAAAACCTGTGTTCAACATAAACTCCATGTTCGACCCACACCTGTATTTAACCCAAAGTTCGTGCTCAACCCAAAACTTGCGCTCAACACTAACTTCGTGTTCAGTCCTGTATTTGTGCTCAATCCAAACTTGTACTTAACCCAAAGTTTGTGTTCACCTCAGAAGTTCTGTTTAACCCAAAATTTGTGCCCAACCTAAAATGTGTGCTCAACCCAAAGTCCACCTTCAACCCAAATCCTGCCTTCAGCTATGTCAAATGTCACCAAGACTAGTGGCTCAAGCCCAGGCTGGAGACCCCACAGGACACCCATCCTCTCTCTCAGCTCAACACATCTCTCTCTATAATTTAATGTCCAACCCTCCATCCAGCAGCTGGGCCCGCGTGTCCTCAGGAATATTTGCATTCCTCCCACCGGAGCCCGTGGGGACACTGTCCCAGTATCTTGAGTGTTGTCCCCAGTATCTGGTGGCTCCCCAGCACCGCTGTGCTCCGCGGCCCCACTTTCCAAGCCCAGTTTGAGCCGGGCTGACCCCAGGGGACGTCCAGGACGTGCCGGATGAGTGACCCGCCGGGTGTCTCCTCTGTGTAACGCTCTCCGACAGCGACGCTGATGTTCCCACAGGGAACATGAAATCTGAGGAAGTGTTTCATGCCAAGGGGGAGTAGCTGCTATGAGCTATACATGTCCTTCTAAAAACCCATTGCAGCTCTCTCCAGACAATGAGAAACGTCTCTTCTTTCTAGGAATTACATTCGGGGGAGACGGGAGGGACGCGGGCTGCCAGAAATCTGTTTAATCTATGATGCCTCCAGAATTTACGATGTCTCCAGAAGGGAGACAGGAAAAAAGAAGGAGCCCCAAAAGAAGGCGAATTAACCACTTGCTGAACATCACTCCTGCTCCTACCACACCAGAAAAGCGCCGTGGAGTTTCCAGCAAGGCTCAGGCATTAAGCTCCCTGACAATCCCTCACGTGCCCGCGGCCTGCTGACCCCGGTGCCTCCGTGCCATCATGTCCCATTAACTCGCCCACGGGGTGATGCCATTATTTTGCTCCAGAGCCCCCATTGACACGGGGGATTTCAGGCACAGCCCTCCAGCCCCCGCTTCTTTTCAGGCTCAGATTACCCCGGAGGGGACCCGGCTCCCCTCCCCATTAACCAGCTTTGAATTAAGCGGCTTTGTTGGAGTTTAACTGGAGTTGTAACTATACAAATTTAAGGGGAGGGCCATGGGGGAGGGGGTGACGGGGCAGGCGGGGAGGCAGCAGGATGCCCTTTGCTGTGCAATGCTCATCAGCCTGAAGCAGCCCCTTCACCCACCACAGGCCACATTTTTGGGGGGGTCACATCAGTCTCTTCCCCTTCACCCACCACAGCTCACATTTTTGGGGGGATCACATCAGTCTCTTCCCCCTCACCCACCACAGGCCACATTTTTGGGGGGATCACGTCAGTCTCTTCCCCCTCACCCACCACAGGCCACATTTTTGGGGGGATCACATCAGTCTCTTCCCCCTTACCCACCACAGCTCACATTTTTTGGGGCGATCACGTCAGTCTCTTCCCCTTCACCCACCACAGCTCACATTTTTTGGGGGGATCACGTCAGTCTCTTCCCCTTCACCCACCACAGCTCACATTTTTGGGGGGGATCACATCAGTCTTCACCCACCCGAGCTCACATTTTTGGGGACACCATCTCAGCCCATCCCCCTGCCATCCAAAGGGACAAATTCCACCAAACCAGGGTGCTCAGACACCCATCCATCTTCCACAGCATCCGGTTTTCAGTCATTTTTCCCCTCTGGGACATCCTACAGATGCTCCCAATGCCTCTCCAAAGATCTCCCCAAACACTGAGCTTTGCTGTTGTCCCACTCAAGTGATCTGGGGGCTACAGACCAGCTCAGGGCCTTTCATGTGCCGGGGCCGGAGGCTGGTAGCAATTACTGAGCTCTGCATCTGTTTAACCTCCCAACCTCCTCAAAGCCCTCCATGCCCATTAGCTATATGTTGGTTTTGTTATTACATTTTTTGAGAAACTACTGCTCAGCCCCTGCATTTCCCTTACAGATTAAGGATGGGATGACTTCAAACCTCCAGTGTCCCCAGCAGCTCCATTAATCAGGGGAACAGCCAGCAATAAACATTTAAATAGGAGTTTCTCATGATTTATTGCAAATTAATACACGAGGGGGGGCAAGTAAAGCCAGAGGAGAACAGTGCCTGCCCTTACAAAAATATTTTGCTGGAGGTGCCAACAGCCCTGGTGCCATCTCTGCTTTCCAGGAACTGGGAAATATCTAAGCAAAATCATCCATGAAAACAGGAGAAGGGCTTTTCACATGCATCTGAAACAGCTTTGTTCAAAGCACTTCCATGCGATTTACGGCTGGAACTTCACTCCATCCATCCAGGAATGCATCCCCCTGCCAAGGTGCTCCTCATCTCCGTCATCCCACAGCTCCTGCCTGGCAGTGCCAGCTCTGCCAGCTCACAGCACCCCTGGAGGTGCCCTGTGCTCCTTCAAACGGGCGAGGACGTGAGTTTTAGCCGCACCTCAAGAAGAGAGAAGTTTCCTTTCAACCCGCTTTTTCTGGCCAGGGGAGAGGAAAGTCTTTAAAATCCAAAAGAAAGCAACAACCCACAGGGAAACAAACCCCTGGGAGGGGAACAGTTCAAGGCTCATCTGAGCAGCCCCTGCCTGCAGGAAGCTGTCCCAGGGTCCCTCTCCCAACCACGGTGGGTTCCTCTCCCTCCTTTTATCTCCCAGTGCGCTCAACCAATTCCTGCAAAGATGAACTCATCCCGCGGCCCTGACATAAAACAAGCACTTCAGCAAGCCCCCAAATCAGGGGGGCCTGTGCTGTGTCTCATCCCCTGCCAAGTATTAGTTTCGCCTCCAGCTATTAGCCACTACCACTCTGCGGAGAGCAGGGGCGGCCGGCACTCCACCACCTCCTCCTCTGCCTTTTAAATAAATATTCCACTTTTCCCTCCTCTTTTTTTTTTTTCTTTTTTTTTCTCCATGCTGCCCTTTATGCACAGACAAGAAAATCCACTTTTTGTTCTGGGTTTTTTTTTTTTTCCCCCCCCCCCCACCCTTCCCACTTCTGCTGGAACAGAGGCGGGCTTGTTAACGTTCTTTTTGAAGAAAGGAAAATATTTGAGTCCCGCAGTGGTACAGGACGGGTTTTTTTAACAACTATCATTGTAAGGCAGCTACAACTTGTAGCAGCTCCAGAGGGGCTGGCGTCAGGGCTATCTCCTCCATCAAAGCCACCTTCATCCAGCAGATGGAGGGGCTGAAACTCTGCCTGGTGTTCGCTCCTTCCCTCTGCATTGCTGCTTCCTCCGCGGTGGCGATGCCTCCAAGCACATCCCAGAGCGAATCCAAACAATTCGCAGAATCACAATTCGAGATAAAGGAGCAAGATAGAGGAGGATCGAACCCAGGATTTAAAGGGAAAAGGTTCCTGGCGTGGCTCAGGCAAAAGGAATCTGGGGCTGGGAATAAATGCAGAGAGCAAACACTGTAAATCCTCCCCGGGTGAAGCAGCGCTGCTGCTGTCGCTCCCTGCAGAGCGTGGAGGTAAAGAAAATAACTTGAGGTTTGAGACTATTTGTGATTTGACAGCGTTTGTACGCCAGTGAAGTTCAAAGGAGTGCTTTAAAAGAGAAAAGAAAGATGCTTTTTTCCAAAACAAAACGCTGCACAGTCCCACTTGCTTGATGTTGCACTTAAAAGCAGGATGGAAAACATGGGCAGATCACGAAACACGTGAAATAAAATGGCTCTGATTCACTCTTTGGCTTCTCCAAAGTCACCAAACCTCTCCTCAGCAGGTCAAACGGCCCCTTCAGTACATGGCTGCAAGGAAGAGCTGCTCAAAACACGTCTAAGAGGTGCCCATAGGGAAGACCATGCGCATGAAAAACAAACCACTGCACTCTCCAGATGTGACGGGGACTTGAATGCACACCTGGGCAACCTGGAAATGAAGCAGGATGTTCAAAAGTCCCCCAACCATTTCCATGTCCTTCCCTCCTGTACTCCAGTGTCACAGGGCAGCCTCTCACTCCACTGGCCACTCAGTTACATCCTCCCTCAACATCTTCCCATTCAGTTTTATCCCACTTTTGGCCTATTAGAGCCATTCTCAGTCATTTTCCTCCCCTCTGCCGCAGCACAGATCTGTATTTACGCTGCCCAACACGCAGGAGCAGGGAAGCTGGAAGGCTACAGCCATACACAGGTCACCGTGAACAAGGTCCTGATAAAAACGCCCAGCACAAAGAACACACACATTTCCCCCACTCAAATCTATTAACAGTTCACTGGGGAGCCATCAGTTAAAATAATCCCCCGTTAATACCCCTGGAAACAAGCACCGGGGTGAGGAAGGGGTTAAAACTTTCCACAGCAGAAATGGAATTTTTATGGCCCTGCAAAAAAAAGAAAAAAAAAAAAAGAATTTAATTGTCAATCTGCCCCAGCAAAGCTCACAACCATTTTCTTTAAGCCAATATACTTGGAATACCTCTGCCTTACAAGTTTCAGCTGGAACGCATCGCTGTGCCCCCCAGAGCCCCCCTGCCAGCAGCACCAAGCCCAGCACGGCCCCCTGGGCTGGGGAGAGGCTGAGAGCTGTCCCCAGCACGGGGGTGGCCCCTCTGGGGACACAAACCAGGCACCTTCTGGCTGCCCATCCTCACTGGGAGCTGGCTGGGGCTCTGAGGGCACCTCGGAGGGGTCGGTGACCCTTGCTGGGGTCCCACCAGCCCCAGTGCTGGCCCCGCTGTGTGTATTTAGGGCAACATCCCAATCCCAGCAGGGAACAGACACAGGAGGCTGGGCAGGGGCTTCTCTCCATGTGAAAATCCTGCTGAGGACTGGACAGTTCAGTGGGTCTCCAGGGAAGCAGGAAGCTGCTGTTGTGGCAGGACAATGGGGTCTTGAGGGGAAAAGGCAGGTGGGTGCAAGCAGCAGGATGAGCAGCCCTGGTTCTTCCTCCTGGACATTCTCCTTAAAGCCCAGCATCAAGAGGGTCCTTTAATGTCCCAGCTTTCACCAAGAAAAGCTTCTCCCTGGATCACAGAGGCCCTGAAGGTGGTCAGCAGCTGCCCAGCTGATGGCCAAGGTCAGCCACAGGGACAGCCAGCACAGCATCCAACCCTCTCCCAGATTTCTGCTTGACTCCACTGAATGCAAGGATTCAGCCCAGCTCCCACCTCTACTGTAAAGCAAGAATGTGATTTTATGTTGTCATTAATCTGGTGTCACTGCCGGGTCCCAACTCCTCCACCCTCACAAGACATTCCTCGTGCTGGACGTGGCTGTTGGGCAGCCAATGGACACCAGTTATCCCATATAATATTTATTTATCCCATATAATATTTATCCCGTAAAAACTATGGAAAGACAGCTGAGAAGAGACCTCCCTGCCACCACATCCACCCTCCTCCTCCTCTTCCAGCCTTTCCCTTGGAGCAGAGCTCTGCTGCTCCCCGGCCTCCTCTGCCAGCAGATTTAATTTGTTAGCCCAGGAGATGATTAACTCCGAAGAACACTTGCGCTGGGTTAATTAATTAAATTAGTTCAAAAAAAAAGGGTCTGACGAGCACCAGAGCTGGTGCAAGAGGTGTGTGGAGAGGCCTGGGGGGAAAGGGGGACATTTCCATGGCAGCCCAAGAAACAAAAGCAACACAGGACAAGGAGCCAATGCCAAGAATGAGGATGAAAACAATTTTCTCTGCATAAAAGAAACCACTCTGCAAAATCATCAGCTCATGCTAATTTTTTTTTTTTTTTTTTTTTTTAATATCCTTCAAAGCAAAACACATGCCATGTCTAGTTCTGCCCGGAAATTTGGAAGTCATCATCAGTTAGCTTATTTTCAAGCTAAACTCAAGGAGTTTGTTTCTAATGGACCTTCCCTGGCCATTAAATCCACAGTCCAGAACAAGAATTTAAGGTATTTTAGCAGGGTTTTCCCCCCCACCAGCTCCCCTGTTTTAGAAAAGACTTTTCAGCCAAGGGTGAAAAGTGGAAAAACCCAACTCGGGGTATTTTTCACTGACATTTTTCCTTCTAAATGCCAAAGATTTCAGAGATTCAGGTGACGTTTTCAAAAATGTTTTTGGAGCCTCCATTAACCTCAGCTCGTCTTGCTCAGAGAGCTTTCAGGCCCATCCCTGGCTTTTCCAGCCCCTGGGCCGTGCAGGTACCTGCGTTACACCTGGCACGTCCGAGGGAACACAACCATGTAAATAGAGCTTCAAAAGGAGCCCCGAACGTCACCGCCCACCTTGGCTGCCACTTCTGAGAGCGTCAGACCTGTCATCAACCGCAGCCTGCCTGGGACTTCTTCCCTCTTGGAAACCAGCCCTGGATCAACCCAAACCCGGCAAAATCCTGGGGTCGTGCTCGGCATCTCCATGAGTGTCCAACCCCCTGTGCCCCAACCGGCTGGAAAATGGAGAGAAAAACCAGCCGGTGAAAAAAAAAACCCACGGAGGAAAGGTCGGGCAAGGGAAGGTCCCCGCTGTTTGGTTTTCTGTAAAATGCGGAGGTTGGATGGAAATCTTCAGATTGGCTTTTCCTTCTGCCTGCTCCTGGCAAGGCACCAGCTCCAGAGCATCCGGGGAGAAGGTTCCCCTTTGACAGGGGAGAAGGTTCATCCCCAAGTGCCCTCTTGGGCAAGCTGGGACAAAAACGGGGGAGAAAACCCCCTTTTTTCCCACTTTTACACCGAGAACTTACACATTTTCAGGTCCTCCACCCAACTATGTGTGCAAACCCTTTTTTCGTTCCCCCAGAGCCCGAGAAACGCTGAGAAATCTGGGATAAATCACCCCATCAATCCCGGGATGGCAGAACTCCCTTCCAGCCACTGCTGGGATGTCCAAGGCTCCTTTCCCCACGCCGCCGCCGCTCATCAATGCGGGGGCTGCAATCCCAACCACGCCAACCACATCCCAGTGGGATGGGCACGGCTTGGGATGGCCAAATGGGATCTCCCGGGCTCTCATCCACCTCTGGAAGGCGTTCTGGCTTGGCAGAGCAGCTCTAGGTGCTGTCAGGATCCCCTGGGGGAGCGGGACAATCCGCCCCGGCGGCCGGAGCCGCGGCACGGCGGAGCAATCCCGCGGCGGGGGCCCGGGCTCTGGGAGATGGGATAAATATAAATAATCATAGTTTTCGCTCCCAGAGAAGTTTCGGCTGAAGAGCTTCAAAGGCTTTTTAAAAGCAGCAGCTAATTAGTAGGTCCCTCAGAAGAGAAACAGGAATAACACCCCTTCCCGCCTCCATCGCGCCGCTCGGGAAGAGCACGTTGGGGCGCTGGAGCCGAGCCTGGGAATCTCCTCAGCCGAGGGGAGGACGGGCCAGAGGCTTTGGCTGCACCAAACCAAACCCTGCCGCTTCACACCAGCACTCATCCTGAACCATTAACCTTGGAAAAGATCTCCAAGGAAGGGGTTTCTCCTGAAACTGAGGGTACTGAGGGGCTGGAGATGTTTTGGAAGCCAGAGGCCGAGTTGGTGAGGATGGAAAACGAAGAGGCTGCAAAGATGCTGCTTGAGAATCCTCATTTCCCACGCTTCTTAGGAATATCAGGGTGTCCCCAGCAGCAGCAGGACCACGGAGCCAGCACTGGCTGCTTTTTATACCCAGTTGTTGGATAAACCGTGGGCACTGAGCTCCTCCTGTCCTCCAAAGGCCAGGCAGCCCATCACCACCTCCTGGCACAGCCCAACCCCAAATTACAGCTCAGCTGCCCCCAGGAACATCCCAAATTTCCCATTTCCAGAGGGGAATGCTCAGCCTCCCCTTCATGAGGTCTCCTTCAGACGTCCCAGCTGATCACAGAAAATCCACTTCCCAAAACACCAGGAAAATGGGAACTTTGGGCCTGGGAGCTCGGACAAGACACAGGACCCTGAGCAGGCTGTGGCTGCAGCAGCTCTTTAGTTCCCTAACCAGAAATGAGTGGAGCTGCCTCCCTGGGAGGAAACCCAAAGCAATACCCAACAAAAACACCACCATCAGATGTATTTTGAGAGTATTTTGAGAGTCTGCACCATGCTCCAGCCCCAGCCATTCCCATTTCGAGCATGAGCTTCTCCCTGTTCTCACACCTCCACGGGATTTACTCCTGGGAACGAACTGATGGCTTCCAGAGGTGACTTGAGGAGCAGCAAATGGGCTGAAAAACCCCAAAGCCACCCTGATTTCTCACAGTGGCACCTTCGAGGGCACACCTCTGTCATCTCCATGCCAACACCACTGCGAGCATCAAGGACTGGGAAAGCTTTAGGAAACCACCCCTGACCTGGGAAACAACCTGTGACAGAGGAGGCTCCCCGAGGGGGCCACAAGAAGCAGCCCAACAAATATTTTTCTCCATAAAATCTGGGAACGAGCTGCTTTGCTCCTCCTCGGCTGGCTGGGTGTGGAGTCCAGTGCTGGGCACACACGAGACCTCAGCTTGGGAACTCTGCCTTTCAACCCAACCCTGTGCCAGAGGGCTCATCCCAGACCCCAGACCGGCTGTGGGTCCTCTGTTCCAACCCAACCCTCCCTCCAAAAGGGCTCCAGCTGAAACCTCCCCCTCATCTGACAATTCCCTCCCAATAATCCCAAAAAAAAGGCGCTTTTTTCCCCAGCATGGCATCGGTGCCCTCACATCTATGGGAAGCAGACAGGGGCTGAGAGTGCAACGGGAATTCAGGCTTTGTTCTCCCTGGCCAGAACCCAAGATCCTGCTCCTGATAAAGCTCTCCAGAGCCTCTCTGTCTGCTCAGGCACCTCGAGACGGGAGCCAGGGCTGCGGGGCTGCCCCCGCGTGTCACGACGCCCACGGCTCCTGCAAGTCCTCGCTCGTGGCAGATTTGCAGGAGTTTTACAGGGAATTAAAGGATTTGGGGTGCCAGCGTGGCCTTTGCAAGGAAACAAATCCCTCCTGTGTCCCTGCCAAGCTGGTCATGCTGAAAGGCTCAACGTGCACGGGGGAGGTCTCGGGGTTCCTGCCCGATGAGAGGGATTGGAAAAGCCGGGATGATGGGATTGGGGTGAGCAGGGGAAGGGCCTGGTGCAGGAATCCCACCGAGGAGAGGTGGACGGGAGCACAGGGATGGCTCCTGCCCTCCTCCTCTGTGCCCAGGGCTGCGTGGGCACCCACACGCGCCAGATTTTCCCGACAGCTGCTCCATGTGTCGGTGTGTAAACGTCGCTGGGGCCGCCCCAGCCCTCGCTGCGAGCGGGCAGCTCAGCTCCCTCCACTCCCAACTGCTCGTGGCCGGCATCCACGGGCTCTTACTCCCACTTCAAGCAAAGACTAAACAATGACTTCAGCAACTCGGGATTTAAGCCCCAGGGTTGGTCCCTCACATCCACAGGATGCCGTGCTGGCATCCCCCGCAGAGCTGCAGGAGAACAGCCCCTGTGCCATTTGTGTGCCATGGAGGGGCCCTTCTTCTGGAAAATCAGCAGATCAGCAGCTCAGAGAAGGGGATGCACAGAGCACACGCTTCTGCTAACCTGGGACAAGATCATCCCTGGAGATCAAACGTCTTTCCTTAGAATTGTTACAGCTGTAACTCTAAAAACCACTGAGCCCAACTGTCACGTTTTTATCCTCCCCGGAATGGTGCTGTAAAACCTATTAAAGTGCAGGCAAACAGCAAGAAAATCGGTGTGAAGCAGGGGTGGGGGGTGAAAAATCAACGTATTTGCATGAAACCCACCGCACTGGAGAGCACCAGGGAGGCAGCAACGTGTGGCCTCTCCGAGTCCCCATCTTCCAGTGTCCCCTCCCAGGTGACCAAATTCCTCACGCTGTACTTGCCCACGGAGGCTGGAGCTGACTCACACCAATTACCCTCCCTGGCCAAGAAGGACTTGTTTTCATTTCTACAAACCACAGTTTCTTCAAAAAAAAGAAAAAGGGGGGGGGGGGAAATAGGAAAATGCCAAAATACACAGAGAACTCCGTGGAATACATCCTGTCCTGCTGCACTAATACGAATCCCAGACAACTTTGGGATGTTCTAGGAGAAAAGGATTCATGAGTTATCACAGAATGGTTTGGGTTGGAAGGGACCTTTAAGCTCATCCCATTCCAACTTCTCCCATGGGCAGGGACACCTTCCACCATCCCAGGGTGCTCCCAGCCCTGTCCAACCTGGCCTTGGACACTTCCAGGGATTTAGGGGCAGCCACAGCTTCTTTGGGAAATCTGTGCCAGGGCCTGCCACCCTCACAGGGAAGAATTTCTCCAGTGTATCCCATTTATCCCTGGCCTCTGGCAGTGGGAAGCCATTCCCTGTGTCCTGAGTTACAACATGTAAAATTTTGGATTAAAAACTCTCCCACCTTTCTAGGACAAGCTCTTATCTTTTCTTGGGAGCTGAATTTTCAAGCTAAAAAACAACATTTGCAGGACTGGTCCCAGCAGGCTTTGTGGCTGCAACTCCTCCACGAGCTGTTTTGGGGCTGAAAGCAAAGGCTGAGCTCAGGAACTGCAAAAGAAGCACCAAATAAATAAACGACCTTCCCACGGAGAGGAAAAAGGGGAAGGAGAGGAAGGGGAGCAGGTCGGGCTCTTTGTACATCAAGGCCAGGGAGATTAAGGGAGCACGTGAAGGCATCCTCAGGGATAATGAGTTCGACACTGCACTCCCTCCACTCAGGAGGAGAAATATCAGATTCCTCCCCTCCCTCCAGGGAAATCCGTTTTGAAAAATAAAAGTAAGGAACACTGGGGGAAACACCAGGCATTACACATGAAAAAAACCCAACAAACCAGGCAGCTTGTCACCAGCCAAAACCAGCCCCATTTTTTCTTTTCCTCATTCCATGTATATCACACATATAAAGAATCCACACGGATGCAGAGAATCCCCCTGCAAAAACCCTGAAGAGTAACTGGTTGTAAAACCAGGGTCGGATACTTTTCCAGAAATACGTTCACAAAGCTCCAACGAGCAAGGCAAATTCTCGCTCTGGGTAATTTTTGCCCGTTATTGCAGCGTTTCACACCGTTTCTGACGGGGCTCTGGACGATGTGGAAACCTCACTGTCCAACCCCACTCTTGCACGGTACAAACAGATATTGGTGTTGTAAATATCGGTGCTATAAACTCCCTCGAGTTCTGCGCTAGAATCTTTAAATTGTTAAAAATAGGAAAGAAACTGCACAGTTCACATATTTTATAAAGCTGGGTTAAATCAACATCTGCAAAAAATATCCCCGTTAAACGAAATAGCAGGATTTCATTAAGTAAATTGCAAGTTGGCAAAAATTCTGAAAGAAAGGGAAAAAGCCACAGCCAGCCCTGTAATTTAAACCTTATTTTAACTGTGACAGCATGGCTGTGAGAGGCTGCATTTCCAAAGGAAAAAAAAAATAAAAAGAAAGGTTAAAAAAAAGTACCTGCTCCCCCTTGTACCTCACCTCAGTGTCTGCAGTCGTTACCCAAACGAGTTTTTCCACAGGGAGATGAGGAGGGAGCAGGACACGCTCCCACCTCTCCATCCTCTGTGTCAGATCTAAAATTCAGGATTCTCCAGCACAGCGGCACCTGGATGCTGCCGGGTGATGGGTGAGGGTGTCCATAAATCCCTCGGGGAGCTCAGGGACACCCCAGTGAGCTTCCACCCCTTTTCCCTGGAAGCTGAGCAGCTGAAATCCGGGATGAGGTGGGCTGTGGAGCTGAGAACCAGCTCAGGCTGGGTGACATTTCATCACTTGGTGCGTTTTAGACACATCCTGCTCCCCTGCACGAGCCCAGCGCCCACCCCATCCCCTCCGCGGGTATTGGGATTGGGCTCCTGTATCCCAAAGAAATCCCCGGAGGCACAGGGTGTGCAGTGCTCACCCTGGGCACCTCTTCTGGCCTCTCCTCTGTTTCAGGGTGGTGGTGGCTCCGGTTTTTTTCCCAAAAGGAGGGTGCAGCTTTGGGGCAAAGCTCAGCCCTGGGGCAGGCAGGGAGTTTCCAGCTGGTTTTCCCAACCTGCTGAGAGCTTTCCCTGCCCGGGGTGACTCAGGCAGGCTGGGCTGGGCTGTGTGGGGAAGCTGAGCTCTTCCCACAGCCCCGGCCAAGGGCCCTGCAGGAGCCATCCCTGCAGGAGCAGGGACAGGGACAGGACACCCTGAGGGCACCGTTCTGGGGACACCTCCTCCAGGGCCACACCCAGCACTCAGGGCGCAGATTTGAGCTCCAGAATCCCAGTTTCCCACCCAAAAGCTCTGCGTGTCCCGGGAGAATCACCTGGAAGCAGCACTGAGGGATCAGTAAACCCTCCCCCTTCCCCCTCCCCATCTGGCACATACTGGATCTGTTTGCTTCGAGAAGAATTGCAAAACCTCGAAACGAAACGTGCAAAGAGCAGCTCCGATCTGCGAACTTGGGAGCCGAAGAGGAGCCCTCTCACAAAAAGGCCAATTATTTGCTTACGAGGTTTTTGGCTCGGCTGTTTTTCCTGGCACTTACGCCACGGGAGTTATTTTGAAGGGCTGTTTGCTCCAGGAGGAGCCGAGCAAACAGTGATCCCATTTCCTTTCGGATCTAAACATCCGTTTGCCGTGCGAGCGGGAGGGAAACAAAAAAAACCCCAACCCAACCTCGAGTTGCCTCAGGAAGCACGAGGAAAAGGGGAGGTGGGTGCTGGTGGGGAGGGGAGCACAGCACCCACCCCGGCCACCCAAGGGTGCCATTCCATTCCACCCATTCCCCGCTGGTCTGGAATGAGAGGGAACGGTCATCCAAAGGGTCTGGGATGCTCTTCCTTGAAGCTGGAGCTTCCCACCTTCCTCAACACACCCGTGGGGTTGGATCCGATGATTTTCACGGGTCCCTTCCCACCCAAAGCAGCCTAGGGTTCCGCTCGTGCAGTGGGATGGAGCTCGTCCCCACGACGGGAGAAATTCCAGGCAATCCCACAGCCTGGTCCTGGGTGAAGCCAAGAAATAAAAGCTGCACGGGGGGCCCCTCGCAGCTCCCTGGAGGTGCAGCATGGCTGGAGCCTTGCGGAAGGAAATTGGGGAGCGGAAGGAAGGTGAGGGAAGAGCAAGGCAAAGGAGGACGTGGAGCTGCTGGAGCAATCCCGGAGGAGGCCACGGGGATGCTCCAAGGGAGCCCCTCTGCTCTGGAGCCAGGCTGGGAGAGCTGGGAATGTTCACCTGGAGAAGGGAAGGCTCCAAGGAGAGCTCAGAGCCCCTGGCAGGACCTAAAGGGGCTCCAGGAGAGCTGGAGAGGGACTGGGGACAAGAGGGACGGGACTCAGAGAACGGATTCCCACTTCCAGAGGGCAAGGATGGGTGGGACACCGGAGAAGGAATCCTCCCGGCTACGCTTTCCACCCTTCAGAGAGCAAAGGGCCGGCTCACACCAGCGTGTTCCTAAATTTCCTGGCTTTTGAGGATACAAGCCAGGTCATTAACATTATTTATAAGTTCCTGTGTATGAGTTTCCATTTGTTTGCCTGCTTAAAACCAGTTAGGTGGAAAAAAAAAAAAAAAAAGAAGAAGAAGAAAAAAAAAGGCAATTCCTGGAGGTCAGACAGTTAACAAACCCCTCGTGTCCACGGTCTGACGGACCCGAAGGATCAGCAGCTCCTTTAGAGGCATAACTGTTTCCTTAAATGCTTATTGTGTAAATATTTAAGCCACTTTATAAAACTTTTACAATGTACTTAGGAAGCATAAATCTCCCCCCGGCGCAGCTCGGGGAGCACAAGCAGGGACATTTCCAATGCTAATGCTGCGCCCAAGGGGCCCTGAGGTCACAATCGCAGGAAAATCCTTGCTGAGGCCGATCCCCTGGGCTCACCCCAAAAAGGGGAGCGTGGTTACGTGCACCGAGCCATTGCCACGGGGTAAAACAATCTGCCGTTGACGGGTCGGTGGGTGCTGGGGTGTGCAGGGGGCCCCGAGGTGGTTTTCTTTTTCCCCTCTTCAAAGAGCGGCTCTTACGCTCGAAAAATTATGTAATTCCAAAACAATCCGCTAACGCTCATCCGTTTTAAGAATGAAATGGCGTTTTTTTTTTGGTTTGGTTTTTGTTGGGTTTTTTTTTTTTTTCTTTTTTTCTTCAGTGCCTGTGGAAGGTTTGAAGTCGAGCCCAGGTCATCAGAGCCCACTCCTGCATCCCCCTTCATCAGTACAGACTGCAACCAAACCAGTGCCACCCACCCATCCCAGCCTCTCTGGTGATGCTTTTTGGGGGAGATCAACTTCCCAGAGGTGAATATTCCCTTGGGCTGGGAAAAAACCCCCCACGTGCCGACTGACACATCTGTATCCAGGCTGGTTTCCAGATCTATGGGATTTCCTTGGACACAGCACTCACCAGCTCCCATTCTTCAAATAAATGAGACCTTATTTGACATAGGAAATAACATGTTTAGGATTTTTTTCCCCCAAAACAGCCTCTCTACAGCAACTTAGGTGTGTTTGGGGCAACAACAACAAACAGAATCAGGGAACTGGAAGTTTACTCCCTTTGCAAAGCACAGCTTGCTCCTGTATATGATGAAGTACATAGAAAGTCTGGAAAAAACTTGGATGGGAGTTCAAACGCTGATGTTTTAAAGATGAAAGCGTGTTCTTCGATTAAATGCTCAAATAAAGTTTTCTGGTTCTAAATCATTTAAACATTTTCACATTCCTTACGTTTCTAGAAGCGCTTTTGGCTTTCATTTATTGTCATAACCCACTGCCCTCAGCAAGCCACCAGGGCCATTTGAGGCAACCTGTTTTCCAAAGGGAAAGTTCTTTCGGGATGGTAAAACATCAGGAAGAACTGGGCAGCCTGAGTCTTATTCTCCACCCCCTCTATTTATTCTCCAATCCCCATCATATTTTCCTCTTTTTTTTTTTTTTTAACAAATAAATCCTCCCATGCTGCACATGGGCACAGCCAGGTTCTGCTCCAAATACTGACCAGAAATTCAAAGTAACTCCACTGACTTCACCGTGGTTGCATTTAGACAGCTGAAAACCAACAGCAATTGGCCTGGGGGTTCAAATTGTCTTTTTTAGCAGCTCTTGGGCTGTTCCAGGGCGCTGCCAGTGATGAAGTCAGAATTGCTCACGGAGCATGGCTCCACCACCAGTGCCTCAAACAATCCCCCAAAAGAGGAAAACCTGAAGTCCTTGAGCTTTTTCAGGAGGTACAACTCATACGACCACCAAGCCCAACGCTCCAACCCAGCAACGCAAGGAAATCTCTGACCTGGCCTCTCCCAGCTCTGCCACAAAGCTTCGAGGAACTGCGGAGAGATCCAGGATAAATGGGGATAAACCTGCCACGAGTCAATTAAAAGTGAAATTCTGGTGAGGTTTTTACCGCAGGACAACGCAGCAGTAGCAGAGGAAGGAAAATCCGAATTCCTCCCAGGACAGAGCTCGACAAACAGAACGCGGTCTCCAAAGCCAGGAGATAACTGGGCTCAGTCACCCAGCCGACCCCCATGTCCTTTATTTCCCTGTAAATCCATCATTAAGGAATAAAGAACAACAGGCCAGGCTCACGGGGACGTGGAGGGATCCCTGATGGTTCCATCCCTGCTGCTCTCCACTGAACCTCTCCCCAGGAGCTCCCAGGGCTGTTTGCTTAACACGGCCCAGGATAAAACTCCCTATTTGTTTTGGCACCATTCACTCCCAAGGCCCTAAAAACCCAAATAAAAGTCCCGTTCCCCTCTGTGTGTATCTCCAGCTATTGACACTGCTCGGGACCAATTTGCAAATCCAAACAAACTTCGAGGTTGCGTAATGGGGCTGGAAAAACAATCAGGAAGGGGCTGGGGGTGTGCTCGCAGGTTCCTGCAGGGAGGGAGGGCTGGAAGGGGCAGCAGCACAGGCCAAGATTACAAAAAAAATCCGACTTTTATTCTGATAACAACAGGGGCTATTTTCTGCCCATGACATCACGCTCCCAACCCGGCCACGGAGCAGAGGAGATGGTGCTGGTGGAAGTCACGGAGGACTTTGTTGGTTGTGCCAGTGGCCAACATCCTACAGCTCCCTCTTTTAAAAACAGCCTTTTTTTTTCTTTTCAAGTGCCTCACAACCACCCAAATCCTCTCTGCTGGCTCAGCTGATCCGAGGATAAATCACAGCATCCCAAGTCTCATCCCACCTGCACTCCCCCATCAAGGAATGATGGGGACAGAACTTATCTGCCCTGCTTTGTAGAGAGAAGATGGATTGTGCCCTTCAAGTGGCTCTTTCTCCCTGTTGGCTGCAGCTAAGTATCTAAAAAAAAACCATCTCAGACGTGGACATCTGTATTAATCTGAGATTAAGTGCAAGAATTGCAACCCGAACACCATCAAAATGGTCCAAAACATTATTAGGTCTTTAATCACGTGCAAAAGCAACGTCTCACTAAGGGAATTCAAATCTTAAGGGTAATGTGTCATTGCCTGGATGACTCCGGATGGGAAACGCAGCTGGAAATGGATTGTGAGAATAAATACGTCGCTGTATTCTACCTGCACACACAGAATTGTTGTACAAGTGGTGGCACTAAGCTACACCCACGTAACTGAAGGATGTCAGGGGCTGGAGAAGCACAACGTGTGGTGTGCGGGGCAGGGTGAAGTTAAAACTCTTATTCATGAGCCCGTTCTTTCAGAACCAAGGGTTAAAACCAAGAGCTGCCACAAACTTCTCCTGCAGCTTGCGGGACCCCGTGATGGCCCAGCCCAGAGCCCCATCCCAGCCACCACAGCAGAAAAAGGGTCTCCTTCCAGAGCAACGGAGAAGGCAGAGCAACAACTCTATTTTAGCCCTGTTGCTACGAAATGTCTACAAAAATAAGTCCTGCTTGTGCCCTCCCTCAGGCACATCCCTGTCCTGCTCCTCCTCCAGCCCCAGCCAGAGCCCAGCCTTGGCCAAACTCACCTTGTTTCAGGTTTCCTGACAAACCCCCCAAAACATAAATACCTCCCTAATTCTGCTGGGGAAGCTCAGCCAAGTTTCTGGCTGGGCTGTGCTTGGGATTGAAACAAGGAGTGGGGGGAAAAAAACCCCACAGCAGGGTTTTGACCCAAAACCAAGACTCGCCCCCATCCCCAAACTTGGCAGTTCCCACCGATTTTTATTTTGACTTAAAACTCAGGGCTCCCAACACCCCTGCTTGGGGAAGTGGGATTTCCAGAGCCCTGCAGGACACCCAGCTCCCCGCCTGACACTGGATACCTCGATGGGAGTGTGCTGCAGCTCTCCAGTGCAATGATGAGGAAATCCCAGCTTTCAGTGCAGCACAAACCCCAAAACGCGGGCGGGCTGTTCCTAAGCCCTCCCTGCAAATCCCCATCCCTGCCCAGAGCCCAGCTCTTGGAGGCTTGCACACAAATATAGCTGCAGGCATCTTTCTGAGGGCTGAGTTTAAAAGCAGGATGTTTAGCCGAGCTGCTCTTCCCTCAAATAAACACCCACGACCTCACTCAAACAGAGAGAGGCACCGCTCTGGGAGCGCCTGAGTCGCTGCATTTCCAAAGAGCCGGCGCTGATTTCCCCCACCCCTGGCTGTGGGAGTGCCACCAGGCTGGGTGGCACCTGGGGAAGGCAACCACGGCTCTCCATGGGACACGCTGCAATTCCAGCACGTGTAGGGAAGTGTTTTCTCATCCCCCCCATCCTTTCTCACAGACCTGCTGGGTTGAGTCAGTCAGAAAAAAAACACCCTCGTTTCGGAAGCTCTGAAATGCTGAATTGGTGAGAATTTCTTTCTGCATCACAGCTCAGGGAATGAATCCAAGGGATGCAGGCTGATGCTCCCAGCCTGGGAGCGGATCTGCATTCGGCACTCACTGTTGCCTCTGCAGTTTGGAGACCGCCAAACCTGCAGCGTGCACAACCGCAGCGCCCGCAGCCTCACCCCCGTGCCACCACCGAGCCCAGGATAAAGACACAGCACTTTGGAAAAGCATTTCCGCTGCCCGCTCTTCATACACCCCACACGCCGCTTCAGCTTCTTCACGTGGCACAAGCATTAAGCACAGCATCAAAGGAGAAATAAGGAAGGAAAGCTGCAAGATGAGCCTGTGCTGTTCCCTCAGGTGGCTGCACTCACCCAGGCGCTGCAGAAATGCTCCTTCCCCCTGTTAACCCAACCTGTGCTCACCCTCGCCACCGTCCTGGGGCACTGAAGGCTGGCTGAGAGGAGTTTGGCACTTACTGCAGCTGCCACATCTGAGCTGTTAATGCCTGAAGCACGTTCAGTCACTTCCCTGCCTCGGCAGCATCCCCTGAATCCCTAAAACCTTCCCGAGTGTTTGAGCAGGCTGGAAAACGTGCCTCCAAATCCCAGTGGACGCTTCCTGCGCTCGACACACACCAAACACTCAGCCCCGGGGAGCTGCAGCGAGGCAGCCTGACCCACAGACGAGCTCCAGAAACAAATCAAACCAGGTTTGAACAACCTCTGATGCAAGCAAGGCTGTGCTGTGATGGCTGGAGGTGCTGGGCCGTGGCACATCCCAAATCCGGGCGCTCCCTGTGCTCCGCCCCACGGGCACACCAGTGATGCTCCAAGGTGGGATGGCTCCAAAACCAGCCCCGAACACCCTCCAGAGAGGACAAAAGCAGGAGGAAAAGCGTTCTGGAGGCTGGGGGAGAGGCAGGCAGGCGGCCACAACCTGCACGGTGCCAACTTCACCCCGGGCCGGCCCCGCTGCGAGGGGAAACGGCTTTGGGAAGGCAGCTGGTTCTCATTGAGAGCCTCTGCAGCCTTGCATGGGGGGAGAGAGCCCGCAGGGAAGGGCAGAGGGAGGAGGAGGAGGGGCCAGAGGATCGGGATTAAAATAATATTGTGTCGAAATCTCAAGGAGAGGGAGAAAAGGGGGAAGAGGAGAGAAAGGAGAGCGCTCTCGACCCAGCCCGAGGCTGATCTGGGATGATCCGCTGCCTCCCAGCAATGCGCCGGGTGCAGGGTGGTTTGTCCTCACTTAAACCTGGATTGATCCTGTTGCACACACCCAGGCAGGGCAGCTCCTTCCCTCAGGCACATCAGGCAGCCCGACACACAGCGGGAACGTGGACGATGAGCCGGCTGCTCCCAAAAACCTCCCCCAGCTTTGTCCGGGCACAGAGAGCTCCTCTCTGGGCAGCCCGAGGCTCTGGAGGTGACAGCCCTTCAGCCCTTCCATCAGCAGCTTTTATTTTATGGGGTTTTTTTCCCTCCATTTCTGTGTTTTAAAGCGATCAGCTCCGAAGTGCAGCCCGCTGGGATGTGCGTGGGTACACCAGGCTGGAGGGGAAAGGGCTCCAGCCCCACTCCGACAAAACCTGTCTGGTGACACGCCTGACCTAAACACGCAAAAGTCCAGGATGTGAGACGGGTTCTCCCATTTTCCCTTCTGAGATTCAATTTCTTTGGGAAAAAAAAAAAACCATAGATGTCAAGCCAAGAATCAGGAAACTTCACAAGTTTACCTTTTACTCTTTACCATTTTTGAATACTAGCTATGCTCCAACTCACATCTCCTGTGTTTAGCTTCTCACTGTCAAGACCTCAGCTGGATTTTCTGGGACCAGCTCTCCCCAATTCTCCAAAACACACACGAGGTTTCCTCTCACCCCCGGGGAAGGGGCACGGAGAGAACCATTCCTGGGGCTGACACACGTGGAGCTCCAGCACCCGTTTCCTACAGGAACAAGCCCTGGGCGTCCAGTTTCCTTGAAGGCTTTGAAAAGCCACGCTCAGCTTTTCCTTCCTGCAGGTTTAACACGAGCTGACACTTCCCAGCGAGGCAGCAGAGCTCGGGGGACTGCGGAGCTCAGCACATAAAACACCCAGAGCTGCAGCCTTTGAAGCAGAGCCCTTCAAAGACAGGCACATACCGAATCTACTGAGGTTTTCTACACAAACAAATTCAGCATGGCAAGAGCAAAACTAATTTGCAAAGATCTTTTAATGTCGGGAGTCTCAAATGACCGACCCTTTCAGGCACAGCTGAATTCAATCCGGCTCTGAAGGCCTGCGCTGGTGATTCAACATGGAAAAGACATGGATATTTCAAAATATGTGGCTGTAATTACTGGGGACTAAAGAATGACTCCAATTTTCTTGTTCCAGTGATGAAGAAGCTGCCCAGTGTGCTCCTAGTGCGTAACCTGTGAAGTGTGAGTGACTTTTTATTTAAAAAAAACCCCCATAATTCTGCTGACATTTCCCTTATAGTCAAATAACTCAGCAATGGGGGAAGAGCAGCTCCCTGTACTCACACAGGATCTTTACCTCGCTTTGTACTCTCCCAGGAATTCCCTTGTTCTGCTGGGGGTGGAAGTCTCCTCAGGCACACACATCCCTTTGTGCAGGTGCTGGAACAGGCCCAGCGTGAATGGAAGGGGCAGATGAATTCTCTAAGATCAGCAAGCTCCAACCATTCCACTTGTCCCCAAGTGCCACATCCACGTGGCTTTTAAATCCCTCCAGGAATGGTGACTCCACAACCGCCCTGGGCAGCTGTGCCTGGCCTGGACACCCCTCCTGGGAAAAAAATTTCCCCAAATATCCATCCTAAACCTCTGCTGGCACAACACCCAACAGCATCCAACTCTCCCTTGCAACATCCCTGAACTGGCACGGCGGCAGTGACCCAGCTCCTCCCCTGGCATCAGATCCAGGAACAAATCCAACGTGCCACGGATTCAACTCCCATCCCGTGTCCTCACCTGCACCCCACAGGGACCCACCTGGGATGGAGCAGAGAGCCCTCCAGGCAGGGCTTGCCAACTCCAGAGCTGCCACCCAGCTCAGGCCCCAGCCATCAAACGAGCTCCACAATGGTGTTATTTGTTTTTTTGGAGTCACAAATGATTTCCAGCAGCAGGAGGGCGAGGGATGCGGCGCTGGACCCGGCACCCGGCCAGTCTCATAAATGGTTGGCAGCCAGCAGAGCAGCAAACCCATTTCTATTGAAATGAGCTTGTTGCTACTAATTTTTACTGGCTTCCTGGTCGATTCATAAAGTTTTGTTGGGTTTGGGTTTTTTTTGTTTGTTTTTTTTGCAGATCTCAGAAAGCAACTCCACGACACTTGAGGAAAGCTGAGCCCTGGCCTTGCTGCTCTGCACCCAGCCCAGGCACCCACGGCCTCTCTGGAAATGGAGTTGTGTTTTCAGGGCTTCATAAAACCTCAGCAGAAAGAGTTCTCCAGAGCAGGCCAAGATCAAAACCTGCTGGATTCACTTTTCCTGTGCTCAGACCCGTGGCAGAACAGCTCGAGCCCCCAGTGGCAGCTGCAGACGTACAATTTATAGGGAGGGATTGGGTCTGAGACATTAAACTGCCCATTTTCACATCTGCTCCTTCTCTCCACAGCTGGATACCCCGAGCTGCTCCACCAGACAAACCCAACTAGATCTAATCTTGGAGCCTGAGCTTTTTATAAGCACCAGTGACTGTTTGCTGCGAGACTTGGCAAAGCTTTGCTCGCGACGAGGGGACAGATCACAGAATCACGGAATGGTTTGGGGTGGAAGAGACCTTTAAAAGGATCCTGTTCCACTCCCTTCCATGGGCAGGGACACCTCCCACCACACCAGGTTGCTCAGAGCTCCATCCAACCTGGCTTTGGACACTTCCAGGGTGAGACCTCCTCTTGGGTTATGTCACGATTTCTGTGGATTTTAAGAAGAATGCTGAAAAAAAACCCCCCTATAGTTCATTTTTACCTACAGCTCACTGTAAGAGTCAAAGAAAAACAAATAAACGGGGGAAAAAACCAGGGCACAATGACTGTGCTTGCCACAGAGCTGAGGGGAAGATGCACCAAAGGAACAACATTTATTCAGGAATAAGGGGAAGCAGGAGCATGGGAGTTCCCAGGCACCAGAGCCCGTGTTTGCCTTCCGTGTGCAGGACAGGGATGCTCCCAGACCCCACAGCCTCCCGCAGGGGGGGATGAATCAAGTGCCTCATTCTTCCCCGTGGACAAACTTGGCTTTTCCCGGCGAGGGATCGCACAAACGGGGCCTTGTGTGAGCACCAGGCTCAGCAACAGGAACACGAACAGGCTCTGGAGCAGCCAGGAGGGGAAAAGAAAGGGAGGGAAGGGAAGAAAAGGGATGTGCTCTGCACAAGCACGTCCATCCCTGCAGGAGGTTCTGCAGGCAGGTGGGATAAATCTAAACACAGCTCAGCCTTATCAGAGAAACAGAATGGGCTGGGCAGGCCTGAGAGCTCATCTCATCCCTCCTTCCATGAGACCAGGCTGCTCCAAGCCAACACTTCCAGGGATGGGGCAGCCACAATTTCTCTGGGCAGCCTGAGGGCCTTACCCACCACCCAGGGCTGCAGGTACCATTTCTCCCTGATCGAACAGACAACAGGACTTTGCATCACTGTGTGTGAAAGCACAAAGCAGCTGGCACTTTTCTTTTTTTTTTTTTTTTTAAGAGTCTTTAACATTCTTTGGCTTCTCTCATGGAAAAAATCTTAGCAAATGAGACCTTAATAAATGGAAAGAGCTGAAAAAACAGCCTTTCTGCTGGCGGGTTCTGCTCCTGCTCATGGAACACACAGATAAAACCAACACAGTCGTGTCTCCCGCCCTTCCGTGGAGCCGCTGTGAGAAATCCTGCCTGAGTATCCCTGGCACCAAGAGATGCCCCTGCAGCAGCTCGGACACTCCAGCTCCTCCAGCCTGGAGGAACGGGCAGCCTGATCCCTCTCAGCTGCTACAAGCACTTGGGAGGAGGAAAGATCTCCAAAGCCATAAAGCAAACACAGGCACAGGAAGGGGAGGGCAGCACAAGCACAGGCAGGGACGTGGCCAAGCTGCAGAGGGTCCAGCTGAGCATCAGCGCCCAGCTGGGACAGCAAATGTGACACCAGGGCACTCCCGCGGATTGCCAGTGGGAAGGGAGGGATGGCTTTGGTCCAGCACTGGCTCTGGGAACTGCACTTGGAGTAGGTGGGGGATGCTGCAGGACAGGAGCACGTGGGCTCCCTGAACCCTCAGCAAAGACCTCCTGCACCCCCATCCCCCAGGAACACAGAACCGCTGTGAAGGGCGAAACAAACTCCCCACACATCCCTCTCTCTTGCGCTGTTGGGAATTCGACTTTTTTGGCAGGTTTCATACACGGGCTTTTATAGCCCGAAAGGCGAAACGCCGAGGGCAGGGAGCAGCATCCCAGCCTGTGCCTGCTGCCTGCCAGGGACTGCATCCCTGTGGAGAGGCAGGTTGTGTTTTGTGAGGATTTTCAGGTCTGGGCATCAGAGGCAACTCTTTTTCCCTTAAAGAACAAAACCAGGAAAATATGAAAAGAAAAAAAAATTGGGGGAAACCTGGGGTGCAGGGCTGATTGAGGAGATGCTGGGGCAAGAGAAGAGCTTTGGGTTTAATTCTGTTTATATCCTCTGATGCTGGTGGTTTTTCCCCCATGTATTTTCCCCAATCCAAAGCCTGGGATGAGGAACTATCTGGGAAAGGGGTGGTGGGACAGCAGCACAGTCCAGCACTTCAATGCCAGAGCTGTTTGAACCCTGCTCCAGCCCCAGGAGCTGCAAAGGCCATTACCAGTCGGCATCAGCAGTCCTGCAAGAGGTCAGCCAAGACAGGCATTTCCACGTGAAATGTTTTTGTTCTTACAGAAAAAAACCCCAAAAAACACACCCAAAGAGGAATCAACAGTCCTCAGCACTCCGAGCCCAGACCCCAGTGCTGGAGGAGTCTTTTCCTGAATCTCTGCTCTCCCAGCACTCTGCCCCTGGGCTGATGCTTTTTTTTCCAGCTAAACATCCATTTTCTGGGGCTGTAAGAAAGCAGGAGAAGGATTTTTGACAAGAGCTGTGGCTGCCCCTGGATCCCTGGAAGTGTCCCAGGCCAGGCTGGACCAGAAGCATCCTGGGATGGTGGAAGGTGTCCCTGTCCACGGCAGTGATGACTTTAAAGCTCCCTCCCAACCCAAACCAGGGTTTGATGAACCAAGCAAGTGAAAGGCACAGAGCTGAGCTGGGACAGGCATCACACCCAAACCCAAATCCTCAGGAGCACGGTGGGACCTCAGGGAGGCACTGTCCTCCTCCTCCATCACCACCCAGCACCCGGAGCACAGGGCAGGGATCACAGCCCCACTCCGGGCTCTGGGGAAGCACAAAGAGCTGAGTCTCCTTTGCCAGGAAACCGAACCTGTGGTTCCAGGGGCTGGGGACACTTCAAAGCCCTCAGCAGCACTGGAGGGATGG
This sequence comes from Chamaea fasciata, assembly GCF_029207755.1. Classification (NCBI taxonomy): domain Eukaryota; kingdom Metazoa; phylum Chordata; class Aves; order Passeriformes; family Sylviidae; genus Chamaea; species Chamaea fasciata. Next base: position 18,803,008 of record NW_027094099.1, on the reverse strand, counting down.
ACTTTTCAGCTGTGGAGCGGAGCAGCAAAATCCACACAAACAAGCAGTGTTCCAGAAAACCAGGTTTAACCATCAGCAGCTCCCAACGACGGGAGGGGGGGATGTTTTTCCTGAGGTTTTTTTTTCCTCCTCCTCCTTCCAGTTTCCTTTTTTTTTTTTTTTAAAATTTCTTACTAAAAGCCATCTAGAGCTCCCACACCACACAGCCCTTTTGGGTCTGAGCATCCTCCAGAGGTAAAATGCTGAGTTAGGTCTTGGAGGCTGGGGAAGGAGGTGCCTGCCTTTGATGAACAGCAAATCTCCAGACTTCAATCGCTCCGGTGAGCGCCACACATTTAATAAGTTATTTCCGTGGAAAACCTTGGTAACTCAGTTATGAATCAAGCCCATAAACACCTCTCACTCATCAAAGTGCCACAAAAAAAGAAAAAAAAAAATTCAAAAAGAAAAAAATCTATTACTGGGACTGTGAACACAAGCCTCTCTCTACAGGTCCCCCTATAAGAAGCCAAAATTCCTCCTTCAAAACATTCGCCCGTTTTCAAAGGTCATAAATACACTGTGTCCAGTATTCAGCAAATCCCTTTAAAAAGCAAAACACAGGCAGCACGGGGGAAAAAAGGAAAAGTTCAAACAAAGCCGGATCCATGGGATCCGCGCTGGTTAAAGGACACAACCAGAGCTACATCAAAGGAACTTTTACTACCTAGAAAGTTGTATCCAACCCCTAATACGGTGCAAGAATGTAACGTTTAGGCTGCAAAGATTAAGATAATTTACTTTTAAGTAACTTGCTTACTTCCTGATGGTTTTTTTTTTAAAGAGTGATGCCTAGGTGCTTAGAGAAGCGAGGGATGCGATTCTCCTGTGATTCCAGGCCAAACACCATAACTACTCAATGAACCACAGACAAAAACATATTTTATCTGCGTGTTGTACTTTCTCCAAGAACTTCTAGGTTGAAAACATCCAGGCTAGCTGTGAAAATCCATCCCAGTTCCAGGTAACAGAGGGAGAGAAAGCAACTCCCTCCTTCTCTGCTGGGATATACTGAGAACTTCAGTGTCCGGCCTCCAAGGGAACCCTGCTCCCCAGCGTTCTGGGGATAAATATAAATATAATATAAATAAAATATCAGTACTGCCCGTGGAGCCTTCACTTCAGGGCATCATCCTGCCCGGCTCCCTCACGGAAAATTCTGCTTTGGAGTTTGGGAGCTGTGTGCACATACAATTCAGAGGCACCTCAGCAAAGCAGCTTTAATCTCTGCATCAAGCACGGACCCCAATATTGGTCAGACCAACCTTCTCCCACCCCAGGCAGACGATCCTGAGGCTCTGGCAGCCAGTTTGGATTTTTTCCTTCCTCCTTCTGAACAAGGGCCGACTCCAGCTGCCCAGATTTTTTTTTAGGGACAGCTCTGATTGTCCTCATTTCTTAAGTGTGCCCTGTCGGATGGTTACAGCGGCTAAGGGACGTTCCCCACCTCCCAGTCCAGGAGACACCTGCCCTCCTGTCAGACTGTTTTTGGAGGCTGCGCAGGATGCAAAACCTCAGAGGAACCTTGATGTCCCTCCTCAGCACAAACCACCTCCAGCGAATTCCTCAGCCTCCGTGAAATTAATTTTAAATTAATTTCCCATCCCCACACATCACTGTCCTCCTGGCTGAGCTCTGCACCAATCCCAAGACCAAAATTCCTGCACTACAAGCCCATAACCCAGGGAATATTTTATACCTACAGCTGTGGAAGCCTCCTCAGGTCCAGCTCAGGGCTCCAGCTCTTGGTTTGGTGGCCCAACAGGAGTTATCCCACATGGTTTTAATGGGAAAAAAACAACCCCGTGGAGGTAATAACTCCCTCCAGCCTTGCTCTAGGGTGCTTCTCTTCCATTGGCAAGTCATCAAACTTTAAATTTCTTGTTTTTCTCAAATTGCTGCTTGCTCAATGCTGTGAACAACTCCTTCATCTGCTCATGATCTTCCCAGGTGGGATACTCTCTGCTGGGTCACTCTGCTCATGGATGAAGCGCTGCTGTGAACAGGGTTTGGACACAACGAGGAGCCCACCTGGCTACGGAATCAATGACCCCTTCCCCCTTCTGCTCCAAAGGGATGGCTGGACTCCAGGAGCTGCCACCTGAGCCCCCCCCATTTGTGTGAGCACAAACGGGGTGTGGAAAAACCCCACCGCCCTCCCCAAATCCACTGCCTCCAGCGGGTTTATCAGCGCCCCAGAAAGAAATCTTTACACGAAACAAAGGAGCGCACCTGCACCTCTGTGAAAGGGACAGCGCTGAAAAGCCAGGGATGGGCTCCCACCTTTCCCCTTCAGGGATCAATCCATGCTTCACCCTGCAGCTGGAGAAGCTGCAAACCCCCAGGGAGGGCAGGCTGTTGCTCCGAAGCTCTCCCACGAGGATTCCCAACATCCACGGCCATCCACAGCCACGTGGGAAAAGCCTCCGCAGGCAGCAAAGGATTCCTCTCTGCGGCACACTGGAAAATAGACGCGCTTTATTTCCCGTTGGCAAACTGAAACTATGGAGGAGAACTGTTTAATATAAAAACATCTGACAAAAGCACCTCCAGGATGTATTTTTTTGCATCAAAGGAGTAGCTCTTGGCAACGGGCTCGGTCCTCCGACCAGGAGAGAGGTTTTAGCCAAACCCTGATTGTTCTAGACTGCACAGGGGGAAGACAAGCCAGCAAACCTACAGTTAAATATGAAGGAAAAAAAAAAGAAAAAGAAACCAAAAGCAATGCTGGCCCAAACAAACATCTGTCTGTGATTAAACTGGATGCACAGATATGTTGTGTCTTTTAAAAAAAAAAGGATTTGTTTCTGCAGGAGAGGGGGAGGAAGGGATGAAAAGGCCCCAGAGCTGGCACTGAGACACAGCCAAGCCAGAGCCTATCCTCAAAACCCAACACTTCCCCCAAGAAGAAACTGCTGCCCTATTAATGAGGAAAAATACTCTTTTTTTTTTTTTTTTTTCTATTAACAGGTAATTCCAGAATCTCTCCCCCAGCCCGGAAAGGGCAATGTTTGCCCAGTTGCCACACACATCCGCCTGACAGATTTAATGGGCTTTTTTTTTTTTTTCTTTTTTTTCCTACTCCTAACACACACAGGATCTTCATAAATTTCCTTGTTAGCATAAATCCTGCAGCCTGTTATTTCTGGGGGGGGGCGGGGAGAGGAAGGGAGACGTTCACTTTCTCCACTCAGTGGGTTTTTAAATATGCTTCCTTAAGTTCATCCTAAATATTGCTGGAAGCAGGAAAAAAAACCCCGCTGGCTCTCGCCTGGAGCCGTGGCATTGCCTCAGCAGGGCTGAGTCACCAGCTGGGATGGATGCTCCTGCCTTCTTTTCCTTCCTTTGGTGGCACAGGGACCCTGCTCCCCAAATCCAATGCTCCCAGCCCTGTAAAAACTTCCCCATCTTCTCAGGCCTTACAAAAAAAAAAAAGAATTAAAAAAATCAGAAATAATTTAAATAAGCTCCAGCCCATTCAGTTTCTGCCTCTTCTCTCCGTTAATTTTTCTCTCCGGCTTTCCTCCAGCAGCATCAGTCACCAAGCAGAGCTCATCTCCACATGGAGCCCAGCACCTTTTGGACATCAGCAGAGCTGCTGGGAATAAACTCATCCCTGTGCTTCCACTCCCAGGTGGAAAACACCTTCCTGCTGCTTTGGAGCACGGGCAGGAATTCATCCCTCCTCCAACAAATCACCAATTCAACGTTTCTTCTCGAGGATGCACATTTTCAGCTACACACCCAGGGCTCACCAGAGCTGAAACTCTCGGAGAGTTTTAGCACATGGGAAGTGATTTTGAAATTTGAAAAAAAAAAAACCAAAACCCAAAACAACTATTTTTGGAAAAAAACAAAACAAAACAAAACAAACTAGCATCTTCCCTGGGGATGGTCAAGTCAACGCAGAGACCTCCAGGTGCAAGGCCACCTTTTGCTCCCCTACCTGTCCTCCCCTCCGGACCTCCAGAATTTAAAGCCACCACCACAAGAACTTTGCTCGGCGCTCGTCATGGGGCTTTTCCGACAGGAACGGGGCTGTTCCATGGGTTTTAGGAAAAGGGCTGGTGAGGCAGAGCCCTGTGGGGTTCAGAGGAAGGCAGGCAATCCCAAAGCCCACGGCAGCTGCTCCAGCACGTCCCCACCACCCCGGCCCAGCCCTCCACACGCCTGGCAAGTCTAACGGGTACAGCAGCTTCTTGGCATGTGCTGGAGGAGCCAAGTCTGAGGGGAAGGGAAAAAAAAAAAAATTACTACAAATGTTCCACCAATTATGAGTCACGAGGCTGAGCTTTTGTTCCTGCCTCGCTGGATTTTGCCCTTTCCCTGGTATTTCCCCAGCTCCGGCCGGGAGCCGCGGTGACGCCGGGACTGGCCAAGGCTCCGCCGGCTCCCTGGGGACACACCGGCCTCAGCCCAGGCCAGGGAACCACCTGGGTTTAAAACAGAACTCCCCAAACAGCAGGTTTTCCTCAGCTCTGCTCCCCCAGGCAGAAAGGAATCTAAGGAGGAAAAAGATGGAGCCCCTCTTGGTGCTCCCACCAGCCCGAATGCGGCAGTGCTTTGAGCTCAGGAGGAGGAAACTTCGGGGTCAGACGTCTCCAAGTGCCTTTTCCCACCAACCCGGATCCTGCCAGGCCATTGCAGCTCTCTGGGAAAACAGGAGCATCCCCACTCCGAGGGAAAAGCTGCGGCTGGACGCTGATCCTTGGACAAAGAGCTTTGTTCCGAGACACGAATGCTCTGAGCAGCAGATGAAGAGGGCTCTGGGGTACCATCCACGGATCCAGGTCATACCCACAGCTTGTGCTTCCAGTTAGCACTGACTGTTCCTCTGAACTTTCCAGCCAGCCTGCTACTTCACTGAGGACCTCCCCTCTTTTCAAGGGCAGTATTACAGCCATGAAAGGCTCCACTTCAAAAAGAGAATTTGATTTTTTTTTTTAAACTTACACACATGACAGAGATCATCTTTTGCCTTCACGCTAAAACCTCCTGTCTAGAAGTTCACCAAGTAAAGGAGCAACAGGAGGAGAAGAACGGTTCTCTTTGTTACACAAAATTGAATCTTGTGGTTTTAGTAGGAAAAGCTTTTTCGATGATCAAAGCTGGACCAATAGATAGCAGCGGCTTAGTGCTAGACCCAAAACGTACTTATTTCAGAAGATGAGTTAAATGCACACTGAGCTCCCTCGGTACACAAGAGGAGGCAGGGAGCACCGTGTGCTCTGTGTATCCCTCCCACAGACCCACACTTTCAAGCAGAGCTATGAAATGAGTTGAAATGGAGAACAAGCAAACTGAAAATGTGGCAGGTAGACCCGGAGCCTAAGTGGGTTTTTCCCTTGTACTTCGCCCGTGATGACATGTACGGGTTAACTTCAGCAGGGCTCTTATCCTCTTTCAGCAATCGTGAGCACTGGGGAAAAATAAATCACCCAGCCCCAGACTCTTATTAAAAGTTACACCACTGGAAACGGCACAGGGGGAGAGGAGGGATCCGGTTTCAGCACAATCTCGGTCACATGTTATCATTATATTGTTCAAGGAAAAGTTAAAATCTCTCTTTCTCTTCCAGCAAACCCACCAGATGTCCCGTAAAGGCTGAGCCATGAGAGAAGCTAAACCATGACATCCTCGGGAACCCCCACTTTTCCAACCTGGCTGCTGGTAATTAATGCCAATTATCAAGTTACAACAAAAGCCACGGGCACGGGGAGCTTTAGGGACGTGCATGAAGCCCTAGGAATGTTTGTCAGGAATTGCAAACACACAGTTATTAGAGCACAAGGCTGAATGATCCCAGTCCTGCTATCAATTGTTCCCCTGCTCTGGACACTTGGCAGCACAACCAAAACCCCTGGGCTGGCACCGGCCACCTCTGGGACACCTGAAAGGACAGGGAGAAGGGAAAACCCGCCGAGGGAAATGTGTCACCATACAGAGCCTGTGCTGTTTGAACAACCTTTGGGGTTGGGATCAGCCTGAACATCCCGAGGAATGCCCAAGTCTCACCGAACTGGCCACGAACTCTTGCAAGGGAAGAAAACGAAGAGCAACGCCCCAACCAAGGGACCAGGACCCCAAAGGTCCCCTCCACCACCTCCCCTGACTCACAGCATCCCCCCAGGCGAGCAGCAGATTCCATCCCCGTGCTCAGCAACCCAGCAGGAGGAGACACGTGGGGCTCCACCACAACCCACTTGTGCCTGCCCTCATCCCAGCTCTCACACCGTGAACCAGGCAAAGAAATTAAACGTGGTCCTATAGCCAGCCCCCAGCCCGGGATGAGACTCCAAGGAGCAAGGGGTGGAACGATCACATCCCAGGCAGAGCCCAGTGCCAGGGAAAGCCCCAACCCTACCTGCTGTCAGGTAAAACCACCCCAGGCCTCGCAGAGCCCCATTAAGTGAATGAAAGGTTGCAGGGCGGGGCAGAGCACAAACCAGGACCTAATTAAGCCGAGCTTTGTTCGGGATCTTCAATGGCTCATGAAAGCAGGGATTGCAGCCCGGGGCTCAGCAGGTAACACCAGCCCGACGGACCCGGCAGGAACCAGCACAAAGCAGCAGCAGCAGCACTGGAACAGCCTCACTGGCCCTGCCATGGCAATGGGGAGAGCCCACAGCCCGGGATGGGTCCGGGTGCCCTCCACACGTGGTCCTGTGGCCAAACCTCCCTGGCTCACCCCACAAACAGCATCCCATCACAACACGCAGAGCACGGGCTCCTTTGAAAAGAAAAAACCCAACTCAAAGAGCCGCTCTTTTCGTCCTCCATACCCAGAACACAAAGCAAGAGCAGCAGCAGGACCCCACGCATCCCCTCCCGCCCCACACCACCAGCTGCCGACCTGAGAAATCTCCGGGCGTCACGTTGGGAGAGTTTGTAGCCTCTGTTTCAGTGTAAGACAACGTGGAATCTGATAGATCTGGGGAGAAAAACAAAAAAAAGGAAAAAAGAAAAGCGTTTTTTAGTCCTGCTGCGTTTGCCAGCGCTACGTGAGCACCCGTGGCTGCTCGGCTTCCCAGCACCTCCCCGAGAGAAACTCTCCACAGAGCCAGAAAGCAGCGATTAACTTTGTAGCTCTGCGCTGCGCAAATGCAAAGTTTGAATTGCCTCGACCACAAAAATAACTCCAGTTAAGTTGATCAAACAAGTAGGAACTTGGTGCTTACTGGATAAAGTTACATTAAGCCTCTAAACAAGTCAGAGTTACTATACTTAATTATCACCATTAAAATTCTTGAAGCTGTTTATTCTTGCTTCCTTCCTTCCTCTTTGCTGAAGCGAAGGAAACTTTGTTTTAACAAGTTAAGAGTCTTTGTTATTCTCTCTTGCTTACACCCCTCTAATTAAGTGCTCAACTGTTTGCTCACAGATTAACCATTATTTTTCCAATCAAACAAGCCAGTGAAGCAAATTTCAACCCCTGGCTGTTTTTTTTAATAAAGTCACGTGTCGCTCGCTATCACCTCTCCCTGCAGCACAAGCAGTTTCTAAAGGGAATTAACTTGGAAGGGGGAGTGCAGGGAGGGACAACTCTTTTTTTTTTTTTTTTACCTCCATACCTAACAAAAAGAAAAATAAAAAAAAAGTCACCACCAGCCAACTTGGCCTTGAAGGCCACTCTGGTGGCAGACACAGGGTGCACCCAGGGCTGAGCAGGGCAGGGACTCGCTCACCTTTGGCAGGGGCAGCTCCTGCCCTCCCCCGGGGCTGGGTGGGACAGGCACTGCTGTCCCCTCCTGTCCCTGCCAAACCCCATTTGTCTCCTCCCTGTCCCTGCCCCATGGGAGCAAAAGCAGCTCCCCATGGTCATTAACCCCAGGAAACCACTGACCACGGGATAAAGGGAGAAAGCTCCCAGCTGCACTGATGCCAGCAAGATATCCAAGAGGGATGCGGGATTCTTCCCTTCCCTCCCCATGCCTTTGCTTCCCATTTAATTGAGCAAGAAGCAGAGAAAGGATGGTGAGGATGCAGCGATGCCAACTTAAAACATCTCCAGGCCATGGTGCAGCACACAGGAGCAGCATCCAAGGCTGCCAGGCTCTCCAGCACCCTGCACTCCACACCCCCCAAAGCTGCTTCCACCAACTTTTGTTGGGAAAACCTTTTAGAATTCCCCAGGAAAAGTGACGCCCCGTTCAGAAACGACAAAGCGCCCGAGTTTCAAAGGCTTTCCACCTCTTAGTAAGGAGCAGAGGAAAGGTAATAGCTGGTTCTTGCAGGAGAACCAGCCAGGCCTTTATGGAAATGGCACCCAGGAGCTCCCACTCCCGCAGATTACACACACACAGACAAAACATGACGTCTGGCAACCTTTCATTACGCCCTCATTAAAAATAGAGCTTCGTATTATTTTGGAAAATATGCATGTGTCTACACAGTAATTTGGTAGGATAAACTGGCATCCATTTACTTCTTTCAAACCCGTCAGCTGATGCTTGCTCAGAAATAATGAGCAGCCATAAAACCCCGACTTGTTGGCTTTTGCCTGACGTGCCAGGCAGGGCTGTCTCAGAACCAGCACCAGGGCTGCACCATGAAAGAGTTTCCCCGGAGATCAAAAGAGACAAAACACGTACCCAGTGGCTTTTGCTCATCATTAGGAGACAGCCGAGAGTAGGGAGGTGGTGGAGACTCTGGAAAGACAAAACTTCAGGTTAGAGCTGTGTTCGGATTATCAACAAACCTTCTCGCTTTCTCCTTTGGGGTAGGAACTCTTCCAAGGTTAGAAACACCCAGTGGAAAACAAGACACTTGGAAGCAACTGGAGACCAAGGTTTTCCTAATTTGCTACTGAAAACGCTGCACCCCTCTGCTCCGTATCTGCGCCTGGACACCCACAGACTGAGTCACACAAAACATCAAATTGCTCCCCGAGAACCACATTTCCATCATCTGCCTTGGGAGACAACCTTCCAACACCCAGGGCTTAGCAAGTGCTCCCCAAACACTCCACCAGCACTGAAAAGAGGAATTTGGGTGATGGAAAGACTCCCCTTGGCACACAGGGCTGGCACCAGAGCCAGGCTGGCTTCAGCCACACCGAGCCATCCCAGTAACTTTGGTCCATCCCAAAAGGCCTCAGCACAGAAGCAGCTCAGAGGCCACCGTGATCCCCCTCACCCTGAATCCACCCCACAAAGCTCCTGAGCTCGGCTTTAAGCAGCAGGGCTGAGCAGTCATGTGCTCCAAGTCCAGCAGGTCCTCAGAGGTGCTCTGCTGAATCAGGTCATTCAACCAGCTCTCGCTGCTCTTGGAAGGGCCAAGAGCATGGGGAAGGCCAAAGAAGGTCCTTCATCAACTCCAGCCCTGACCGGAGGGGTTTCTTTTCCCCTTCCGTAATGCGACAGTGGTGTTTCTTGAATTGTAACCTGCCAAAACTGAGTGTGCTGGGCTGTCTCAGTGAGGAGACTTCAGTGAGGAATTGTACAGTGAAGTCCAGCAGTGGCACCACACTGACCCCGGGGTAGGGAAACACTGGGAGTGCTCCTCAGCTCCCTCCTGGACCTGAGAGCGCTCAGCCAGCAACTGCAGCTCAGCCTGGCTGAGTTCATCCAAAAGAACCTCAGCATCCCTCGTGTGAAGGCTCTGGGGCCATCCATTGCTTCTCAGAAAAGCTTCCCCATACCCCAGGCTGCTTATAAATCCCAAAATAAAAAAAAATAAAATAAAATAAAGGTGCTGATGTCCCCATGTGGATGTAACAGCCAGACCTGGCTGTGCTGGTCCCATGCCAGACCTGCTGCCACCAGGACTCGTCCATAGCACCCCAGAAGTTTCACACCCCACAGTAAATTGGGTGGGAAACGCCAACGGGACCATCCCTGTAGGGAGCCACTTGTGGAAAAAGGGCATCAAGGCCTTCTCTTGGCTCCTGTTACCAGCGCCCAGCCGGCGCGGGTGGGGTCCCTGGCACAGCCACCCATTATCAAAGTGATAAGGAGCCACTTGATAACAGCTCTGCTTTCTACTACTCCCAGCACAGGGCTGGCAGCCGCTCACCGCTGGGAAAAGCACCAGGGCTGCAGGAAAGAGACTGGGAAACTTCTGCCGTTTCTAAAATAAATGCCCCGTTCCTGAAAGCGCAGCTCAACTCCAACTGGAATAAAAAAGCTGCCTCCAGCCTCTAGCGACCTTCGGGAGAAGCACGCCCAGAAGAGAGAAGTTTCTTTGAAAGAAGTGATGCAAAGGGAGGCAGGAGCCCAGATTGCAAAAGAAATAACAAAATCAAAGTTCTTGCCAAAAAAAGAGGGGCAGTCAGCATAGAATCATAGGACGGTTTGGGTTGGAAGGGACCTTAAAAATCATCTCGTTTCAGCCCCTGCCATGGGCAGGGACAGCTTCCATTGTCCCAGGCTGCTCCAAGCCCCAGTGTCCAACCTGGCCTTGGACATTCCAGGGATCCAGGGGCAGCCACAGCTTCTCTGGGCACCCTGTGCCAGGGCCTGCCCACCCTCACAGGGAAGAACTTCTTCCCAATATTCCATCTAACCCTGCCCTCTGGCAGTGGGAATCCAGCTGTCCAGCCTCATTACAGTTTTTGTACAGCCAGCTAAATATCATTTCGATTTCTGCGCCTCAGACTCCAACATGTCTCTGCTCCATGTAATTACTCCCTGCTGACATGGACACACTATCGAGTATTGCTGAAAGAAACGACAACAACAAAAAAAAACCCTTAAGAAGAAGACCAAACACACGCCTTTGAAAACGCTCACTTGTGCTCACGGTTAAAAAAAAAAAAAAAAAGAAAAAAAAAAAAAAAAAGAAAAAAAAAAGAGAAAACCCGAGAAAAGCAGGAGCCCCGGCTGTCCCCGCGGGTGCGGGGATCCCCGCGGCGGGGACATCCCCGCAGCCCCCCCCGGAGCGCCTGCGGCTTTAAGCCGGCGGCGGTGACCGCCCGGCTCCGATACGAGCGAGCCAGGCTGGCGCCAGCGGGATGGAGCCGCCGATTATCGCCCCTCCGGCTCCCGGAGAGCGGGGAAACTCCGCGGGAACTGCAAAAAAAAAAAAAAAACACCAAAAAACCAAAAACCCAACAATAAAGAGAAAGGGCTTTTTACGCACAACTGGAACCGCGGGTTCCAAGAGAGGGGGGATGCCCGGAGGGGACCCCGGAGCAGGCGCGTCCCCCCGGGCATCCCCGCAACACCGCCCCGCGAGGGTTCGGATAAACGCAGGAAAGGCTCAGAAACTCCGAACCCCCAAATCGGTGCGTGTATGATGCGGGGGGGACCCAACCCGCCGCCGCTCACCTGGCCCACAGAGGCGGCTGAAGTGGTAGGGGTTGCAGCAGACCGTGGGTCCGTCGGCGACGCCGAAGCTCTGGCACTCGCAGAGAGGCTTCAGCTCGGCGGGGTGCTGCAGGTCGGGCCAGCGGAACAGCTTGCCCAGGAGGAGGTGCGGGGGTGCCGCCAGGCCCCCCAGGCGCACCTCGGTGCGGGCCACCAGGACGCAGCCGCCGGGCATCCCCCCGCGGGACTCCACCGCCTCCAGCAGGCTGTCCAGCGAGCGCTCCTTCAGCCGCTTCAGCAGCGAGTAGGTGACGGCCTTCAGCTCCTGCTCCAGCAGCAGCAGCCGCGCCCGCGCCTCCCGGCCCCGCCGCTCCGGGGAGCCGCCGTCGGCCGCGCCGTCGGGGCCGGGGGCGGCGGCGGGGGGAGGCTGGGGGCCGCCCGGCTCCCGCTCCGAGAAGAGGCAGCAGGTCACGGTCCGGCCGTCGCTCTCCGGCGCGGAGCCGGGGGCTCGGAGCCGGGCCCCGCGCCGCTCCGCCATGGGGTCCCCGCGCGGCGCCGCCTCGCCCGCCGCCCCGCGCCGCTCCTCCGCCTCCCGCAACAGCAGGCTGCGCGCTACCGCGCGGAGCTCCACCGAGGGGCTTTTCTCCGCGATCTTGCAGCTGCCGGTGGCTCCGAGGTCGTGGCCGCTCCTGGCGCTCCCATCTCCGCCGTCCCTGTCCGGAATGACGCGGCTCCTCCAAAGTCGCCGCACCAGCCCTGAGCGTTTGGACCTGAACATACGACCCGCGGGCGGCCGGGGGTCGCGTCGCTCTCCGCCGCCCCCCGCCCTCCTCCGCGGGGCTCCTCGCTCCGCCGCCGGCTCTATCTCATCGCAGCCCCGGAGCAGCCCGGACTCCCCGCGGCGCTGCTGCCCAGCGGATCTCCGACGGCCCGCGGCGGGGCCGCACCATGGGGGGGGCGGCGGGGCGGCGCGGGCATAGACGGCGCCGCGGGGGCCGCTCCCGTGGCGGCGCTGGGGCTCGGGCGCGCCGCGCCGTGCCCTACATCGGCTGCCAACGCGGGGCCGGGCGGGGAGCGGCGGGGGCGAGGGCCGGAGAGAGCCCGGGGCAGCGCTCGGCTGCGCCCCGCGGCCGCTCCACCATACAAGGTGGGGAGGAGCGGAGAAGCGCGTCCGGCGCGGGGGTGCCGCCCGGCGGGGAACCGGCGCCGGGGGCCCGCTCGGAGGCGTCGGATCCCTTCAGCCAAAAATAGTATTAAAAAAAAAAAAAAAAATTGAAAAAAAAAAATCAAAGGAGAAAAAAAAAAATTAAATCAGAAAGGCGAAGAAGAAGAAGAAGCAGCAGCAGCAGCAGAGCCCGCAGCGCAGGCCGGTTGTCAGCGCGTCCCTTGTCCGCATCGCAGGGCGCGGCCCCGGTCCGGCGGGTCCGTGCGCGGCTCCCGGGGCCGCCGCCGCCGCCCGCTCGCGCCCGCCCGCCCCTCGCCGGCTTTTGTGTGGCCGGGGCGCGCGCGCGGGGCCCCTCGCGAGCGGCGCCGCCATTGGCTGCCGCCCATCATGTGCCAGTCTAGACACTCCGGCGGCTCCGCGCGGCACCGGCCCTTGCGCAAACACCGGCTCGGGTTTCCGACCGCTTAAAGCGCCCCGCGCCCCGCGCCCGCCGCCCGCCCGCCGCCGGCCCCGCACGGCCCCGCGCTGCCGGCGGGCGGGATGGCGGGGGGGATGGCCCCGCGGGGAGCGGCGGAGCGGGCCGGGGGGGGTGGGCGAGCGGGGCGCGGTGAAAGTAGGTCACGGCAGCGCGGGGGTTAACGCGCCCCCCCGCGGGCCGCGCGCCGGACACGCCCCCGCGATGTATCAACTTGTCCGCCGTGGCAAAAGTTCAGGCCCGGCGCGCTCCCATTGGTCCGCGGCCGCGTGACGCGCGGCGCCGCCGCCTCCCATTGGCCGGCGCGCGGCGCGGGCCCCGCCCCGCTCCCACCGCGGCGTGGCCGTGAATGAACGGCGGCCCCGGCACCGCGCGGTCCCTGCGCCCGCCGCCGGCACCGCGGGAACGGGGGGAACGGGGAGATGGAGACCGGCCCGAGGCCACCGGCAGCGCCGCCGGGAGCCTCGTGTCCCGCCCCACGGGGCCGCAGCGACAGAGTGCCCGTGGGGAGCGGCTCCCCTGGATGGGACCCATCCCAAATAACCCTTCCCCGAAAATGGAATAAATAAATGAATTCCTATAAAATAGCCATTCCCACCCGCCGGGACAGGAGAGGCGAATCCGGGGGCTGGGAGCAGGACGGCTTTGCCCATCCTCGCTCCATCCCCAGGGATGCTGGAAGTTTCCCCCACCCCCGGGATGGGTCGGTGGGAACCTGCTGGAGGAAAAGCTTGGGGTCAGCCTGAAGACTTCGCTAATGAGCAAAAATTAATCTGGGCAATTAATCCCCCAGCAGTTGATCAGTTAAAGGAAAAACACCCGTAACCAAACCAATGAAATTATTTCTACCAACAGATCCTGGGCAAACCTGAATGTTCGTAGTTTTTCTCTTGGAATCTTTTGGGTGGTTTTTTCCATGCCTGAAGGCTTCTGTCCAAATTTCTGTCCACATTTCCCCAAACCTGCCCTAATCCACCCAAGAACATAATTTAAACCTACTGGACGAAGACTACAATTTTTTTTTTTTTTTCCCAGCAAACCTAATCAGTGTAACATCAAATTAAAATCATCACGTAAAATCCATAGGTGTGTTGTGCCACCAACGTTTGCACTGATATAAACACGGAATGAAAACAGATCTTTTGATTTTGGGGTCACTTCTGACCTGTAGGACCAGGGGCAAAGCTCCTTTTCCCCTGCCATTTTGGGGTGGGGTTTAGGAAATGTGCAGCTTTCCTGGTTAAAAATATAAAAAATTATATAAAACTTGTGAGGGCCTTGCTGCCTCTGACACTGCTCAGCTCTCAGCCACCTGCAGAGCAGCCACTTTTCACACCTGTACCACGGTTTGGGCTGAAGTCACCCAACACCCCACTGTGGGAGGGAAATGCCTTTTTTTCCCCCAGTGAAAAGGCACAAAAGAGCTACAAAAAATAAATCCAGCTTCAGATGTGGAAGCAGAAACTGGAATTTCCTGGATCTCATGGCATCATGGGATGGTTTGGGTTGGACCTTAAATCCCATTTGGTTTCACCCCTTACCATGGGCAGGGACACCTTCCACTATCCCAGGTTTCTCCAAATCCCATCCAGCCTGACTGTGGACACTTCCAGGGTCAGATTTCCAACCCTGGCAGGATCCCTGCCCATCCTGAGGCTGCTCCAGAGATGTTCCAACCCTTGTTTAAAATCCACACAGATCACCCTGCCCTGCCTGACCCCAGGATTCACCTCCCCTAAACGCAGCCGACACTTTTCTTTCCAACGCCGTCTTTCCAAGCTGTCACCCAAATTACAATCTGTCCCAACTGTGCAATTACCAACATTTAAATATATATAAATCTTAAATACAGCGCTGCTAGAGCTAAGAATAGGTCATTATTCCAACATCTCAGCGCTCATCCAAGGCTCTATAATCATGGAGTGTGCAATATGGCAGGAAGAACAATGGGGCTTTCATGGGATCTGGAGCAGCCGAGCATCTCCACGGGCACAGGTATGCAGGAGCAGCCCCGATTGCAGCGGAATGCCATCCATCCCAGCTCCTGCAACAACAGCACATTGTTCCTGCCCCAACGTGGGCAGTGAAAAAAAAAACCAAAACAACAGAGCCCTCGATTGTGCCTGTCACAATGCACATATAATTTATAGTAATGTTGGTTATTAAAGGATTTCTAGTCATTAACAGTAATGTGTTCTTTCACTGCTTTTTTTTTTTTTTTTTTTTTTTTTTTTTTTTTTTTTTTTGCCTGTCATAATAACAAACATTCCTGGGAGATGCTCTGGAACACATCCTATAGGTCTTGGCAGAGAAGCTGCAGAGAAGCTTTTGAAAGCCTGCCAGTGTTATCTGACATGGATCTCCCAGGTATGACACAAAGCCAAATCCTCCTGGGTCCAAGAGGACCGTGGGTGGCCGGGAGGACACCAACCTCTTCCCAAAGCCAAACTGCAGCTGGGATGGGGAAAAAAAGGGGGACAGGGACCAGCCCTGACATTGCCAGCACCCTCAAAGGCATCAGGAGAGCCCAAACCCTGACTGTGGCACTCCAGGTGTTCAGTAAGGAAAATTAATATCATCATTTTCCGCCTTTTTTTTTTTTTTAATCTCTAGTATTCGATACATTCCTGGTCAAAAAGAAGAGTGCAGGGGTTAAAACACAAAATGAGTAATTGACATTTAAATAATGTTGTAAGAGATCGGCTTGTAGGTTATTTTAATGCCTTGAAAATGGGGGGCAGATGGGGATCCCCAAGGGGTGGGGGGACACATTGCACCCCCTTTTCCCCCAGGAATGGGGGCCCAGAGTGTCTGAGCCCAACCAGAGAAACCACCACAAACCTGCTGCGCCAGAGCCAGGGGCTCTGCCAAAGACTCAAATGCCTCATAAAATCCTGCTGGGCTTTGCTGGAAGCTGATTTTGAAAGGAACCAGAGAAAAAAGGTTTTGACAACATCAGAATGTCCCGTTTCCTTTGTTTTCATGACATTGCCGTGATTTTCCAGCTCAAACTGACTTTTCATTTCACTCTTGCAAATGTCATACCCTGTGTGGTAACGCACGGTGATAGGACCTTGGACCCTCTTCAAAATGGAAAAGGCTAAAATCAGAATGAGGCATTTTGATAAATCCGAAGTATTAAAAAAAAAAAAAAATTACGTTTGAAGAGTTTTCCTCCAAATTTCCCAGCTGCTGGACTCCACACTCCCAGACCTCCTTGGCATCTTGAAACCCTTTGTGCAGAGCTGTGATCTCACCTCAGCACCTCCATGCTGGAGGAGCTGCAGCCTTGGCAAAACCCTTCCCATGGGATGTAACCACGCTTTGCCAACTCTTCCTGGGGCATAAAATCATGCAGTGGTTTGGGTTGGGACATTAGAGCTCATCCAGCGTCACCCCTGCCACGGGCAGGGACACCTCCCACTGTCCCAGGCTGCTCCAAGCCCCAATGTCCACCCTGGCCTTGGACATTCCAGGGATCACGGGACAGCCACAGCTTTTCTGTGCCAGCCCCTCCCTGCCCTCAGAGGGAACAATTCCTTCCCAATCTCCCATCCATCCCTGCCCTCTGGCAGTGGGAAGCCATTCCCTGTGTCCTGTCCCTCCATCCCTTGTCCCAAGTCCTTCTCCAGCTCTCCTGGAGTCCCTTCAGACCCTGGAAGGGGCTCTAAGACTTCCCTGGAGCCTTCTCCAGGTGAACATTCCAGATCTCCCAGGCTGGCTCCAGATCAGGGGTGCAGCATCACCGCCAGCCCAAACCCCACGGAGAAGCTGGGACATCAGCACAGGACCCTGTGCCAAGCCAGGGAACGCCCAGCTTGGTGCATTTCCATCCCAGTTTTGCTCTGGCACCTTTCCTCCAAGTGGGATCAGAGTTTCCCCATCCATCCATCCATCCATCCATCCATCCATCCAGCCATCCATCCAGCCATCCATCCATCCATCCATCCCAAACCCCACTGGATCCGTGGTGAGGCCGCATCTGCTGCCCGTGAGGCTCAGGCCTGGGGGGTGAACTGGGGCCACAGCAGCCAAATTGCTTAGAGGTGGCTTGAAATTCAATACCCTCCAAAATTCGTCGCCATCAGGGAGGAGAAAAAAAAGAGGCAAAATCCCACAGAAATTCGCCAAAATCTGCCTTTCACCAGGAATTAATGTGAACGGGTTAATGGAAACTCCGCAAGGCAGGAGCTGCTGAGCTTCCAGGCTTTTCAAGGCCCTTCCCACGAGTATCTGCTGTGGGTGGGGACAAGCTGACTCACAGTTTCCAGGGCTGTAGTAACATTTCAACACCCCGGCGCTCCAGCCTTGGGGACTGATGGCAAAGAGCACATTCCCAGCAGAGTGGTTGGGAAGCTTTTTGACAAAAAAATGTTTTCTTGGGTCAGAAAATGTCACTTGGGCAAAACCAGATTTTTTTTTTTTCGTTGTTGTTTTGCTTTTTTGGTAGCAAAGTACCGGTTTCCACGAAATGTTGCTTGGAAAAGTTTTCTGGAGCAAGCCTGGATTTCTAGTCAAACCCATAGAGGTAAAATCATCTCCTCAAAGGTCCTCGGGGTGGGTGGTGGCATCCATCCATGGTGGTCCCCATCCCAGGAAAGGTGGGGAGCAGGGACATGGATTCTTTAAATCCCTTCTAGGTGGAGCTGGGCCAAATTTTAAAAAAAAATTAAGCAGTTACCAAGGAAGAAAGAGTCTGACTTTAGCTCTGGAGATGAGAGCCTTGATCTGAGATAGGGAGTGGTGGGTTCAGTTCCCTGGCTTGGCTCGCGACAAACAAGGATTGAACCACAAGTCAGGCCAGTGCCACGAGTACAGGATTATCCCCTGTGCTGCTGCTTTCATTTTTAGGAAAACAAATTTGAGCCATCCCAGAAAAGCCCTGCTGCAATCCAAGGAAAGCATTGGTGTCTCCGGTTTTGTAGCACAGGAAGAGCGCCTTCATCCAAACACAGTGCCAGCCTCCACAGAGAGAAAAGTGAGGCTTTTCTCCTGAACAAAAGATGAATTTCCACGTTTCCCATGGCAGAACAAGCCAGAGGCACACCTTGGCTCTTGGTCAGTCACAGGGTGAAACACGAAGCAGGAGAAGCATCTTCTCCTGTCATTCCCGTCTGGGAAGTCCAATCCTCTCTGAGCAGCCTTGGACACCTTCAGAAAACGCTCAGCAAAGCAGAGAAGGATGAGTGGCTCCAAGAAGTGCCCAGGCTCCCCTTTGGCAGTGCCATGGGAGGGTGATCTGTGAGCACAGAGCTGCCCTCAGACCTCCCACTGTCCCTCCTGCTGCCACTGACTGGGATCCTCCGTGGCCTTCTGAACTGCGGAGCTGAGAAAATGAGCTGTGTGGTTGGAGAGGATGAAGGCTCTGATGGCCGAACCTCAATTTGCTGCTTTATCCAGGAGGATTTCCCACCTCGCGGTGCACTGGGAGCTCCAGTGGCTCCCACGGTGGTGTGAGCACGAGGAGGGGATGGTGAAGATCCCCCCCAGCCCCTGAAGGGAGCCTACAGGAAAGATGGAGAGGGACTTTTCAGCAGAGCCTGGAGTGACAGGACAATGGGGAATTGATTAAAACTGACGGAGATAGTGTTGGGTTGGATGCTAGGAGGAAGTTCTTTGCTGTGAGGGTGGGCAGGCCCTGGAACAGGGTGCCCAGAGAAGCTGTGGCTGCCCCTGAATCCCTGGAAGTGTCCAAGGCCAGGTTGGACACTGGGGCTTGGAGCAGCCTGGGATGGTGGGAGTTGTCCCTTCCCATGGTCGGGGGTGGGACAAGATAAGATTTAAGATCCCTTCCAACACAAACCGTCCTGGGATTCTGTTGGATGAAGAAGCGGATGGGGAGGAAAAGTCACCTTCAGCAACTCCAAAAATGGTGCAGCCTCTGAGGCTCCTGCAGGAGAGAGATGCTCATACTGAGTCCAGCCTCTGCCTGCATGGGAATTTGGGAATTTGGGAATTTCCACCATTTCCTCAGCTTCAATCCTCCCTTCCCCAGCCTTGGAAGGACCAGCAGCCCCTAAACCCCTCCTGTCCTGCTCTGCCTACAGGAGCCCAGTCCTGTCACATGAACCAGCTGCTCTGCTCAGATGGGAAGGGAATTACAACCAGAGGACCCATCCAGAAATCACCAGGGCTTTGTCCTTCTACCACCTTTTATTCAGCAGCTTGTGGACGCAGTTTGCCTTTCTGGAGCCTTTTCCAGACAGATAACACCCAGTTCTGAAACTGCTCTTTAGGTCCCTGTTGGCTTGGCTTTGATAAATTGTCATTTTTGAGCTGAAAAGGGACTATTTGAGTAAGAAAAACAGCTCTGTGTGCTGCCACCACGCTGATCCAGCAACAAACTGTGTAGCATGCCAAGCCCAGTGTCCTTAAAAAAAAAAAAATAAATCAACCCCTCTCCATGTTTACCAATACAATTTGCAAACACAAAACTGGAATTTCCCCAGGGGGATTGGATTAAAAAAAAAAAAAAAAAAGGATTATTCTATTTGGAGCTGGTCCAGAAAGCAAAGGGAGTATATATAAATGTATATGTTTATGTCCAAAACGGATTTTAATTGACGTTTGTTGTGTCCGGTGGTGCTCTGCAAGAAGCAGGAGCTAAAAACACGGCGGGGCTGGAGGAGAAGGAAGGTTGAAGAAGACACCAAAGCAGATCTGAGAAAGGTCAGCCCTAAATGGCAACCTGTCCATTTCTGCAGTAGTTTGCTCTCCTATTTATGATGGTATTTTCTGGGAAGAGCTGGTCAGAGCCAACTAGGGCAGGCTTGTAAAAAGATAATTTTTCTCCCTTAGAAAACACAAAGACAGACAGACTGGGCTGCTGGCTTTTCTCCCTGCCCAAGATCTGCTGCCCTGGGCAATTTGTTCTGTTGCAGCAGCTCTTTGCTGGAGTGAGTGGCGTCTGGGCAGCTTCAGAGCAGACGCCAGTCACTCCAGTAAAGAGCTGCTTACCACAGCTTTGGTAAATATTTTCTGCAGTGGTGCAGCAGCGTCTCACAGAGCAGCACTGTTATTTCGTAGGCATCTCCAATAATAACTCGGAGAGAAGCAGCCACAAGACATCAGCAAAAGCTGCTGCCGCTGACCAAAACTTTGGAGAAGCAGGGACAGAAGTGGGAAGAGAATAGAAATAGGGACTGAGTCACTGGCTGGAGAGGCAGCAAGGGAAAATTGAAAGAGGCTTTTAAAGCTGGTCCTGGGACACGGCTGCGGGATCTGCACATGCTGGGCTGATGCTTCCCCAAATTTCTCCCAGCCTCTAAACGGGGATATGAAAAACATGACGGGAAAAAGAGAATATTGGCTCCTCTGTTCGGAGACTGGACCAAAGGTAGCCAGAGGCACTCATTGCTGAAGTACTAAAGCTTCGTCTCTTTCTGTGTTGAAACTGTGATGTGAGAGTCCCTGCTGGCTGCAGGATGTCCAGGGCTGCTTTTTCCAACAGAAAGCAGGATTAGGGAGGAAAGGAGCTGCCCCTGAAGTCATTGGCACCGCTGGGTGTTACTGAGAGCAAATCGGCCTTAAACAGACACCAGGACACAGCAGGACGCAGTTTGGTCCGGCAGACACCCAGCTGAAACACCCAGCACAGCAGCAGGCTTTGCTGAGAGGGCAGATGCTGCTTGGAAGCCAGTCAGGCCTCCAGGGGATCTTCTCCATTCCATTGCCACACCATGGAATGGGAAAAGCCCTGTCTGAGCTGGCACCCCCAGGGCTGGCCCTTCTGTTCCTCAAACTCTGCTGAGAACCCGCGTGTGTGTGTGTGTGTGTGTCCAGGAAAACGCTGCCTCTGACATTTCCAGGCTGCTGGGAGAGGATCAGGAGCAGCAGCTCCTTCCCCAAGGCTCCGTGGGTGCCAGCAGCACCTCTCCCTGCTGCACAGGGATGCTGGCTGCCAGTCAGGCAGCTCCAGGCTGCAGGAGCCCTCTGCAGAGCCCTTTCCATCCTCTTGGAGCAAGCACTGGGGTTTTCCATAGCTGGACGTGCATTTCCAACACCGAACCCTTGTGCTGGTGTTTTGGTGAGCCAAGCCCTGGTTTTGGTAGCACCTGTCACCACCCCCAGACAGGTCACAGCTGAATTCTGACCTTTATTTACCTCCTGAGGTGGGCCTGGAAAACCTCTCACTGCCCAGCCTGAGCGCCCACCCTTCCCAAAATCCACCCACCCTTCCCAAAATCCACCCACCCTTCCCAAAATCCAGCCCGAGCTGGGCCCAGCCTGGCTCAGGGGTGCAAAAGTGAGCTGCTGTCTGCAAACAGCTTCCCACAGCCCACCAGGCCATGCTGGGCTGAGAAGGAGAGGATGGAGCACTGGCTGGAGCAGGCACTCCACAGAAAACTCGTTCTGTAGAAACGAGCGGGCTGTAGCTCCCAAGCCCCTTTTTTATTCAGCTGGTAAATGATTGATGCACAGCGACCAGATGTGGTGAACCAAAACCAAAAGAGCGACGAGAGAGGAGGAGTGTGGAGAGCTCAGCTGAGGGGTGGCAGGAGCCAGATCCCAGCAATTCTTGTCCCACTTTTCATGGGACCTTCCCTCTCTCCGCTGAGCTTCACCAGCCCCGTGGCAGGGACGGCAGCTGGTCAGCACCAGCTCAGGACAAAGGAAAAAAGACAATAAATTCCCAAAGCCAGGTTAGGACAAAATTTATGGCTGCAAATCCTGCCAGCCCCTCCTGAAGCCACCTCCAGCTGAGGGCTGTGCCCGTGGCAGTGACAGTGACTCTGCTCCCAGTGCCACCAGCCCTGTCCCTGCGCTCTCCAAACAGGTGGGACACTGCAGGAGGACAGAGGGACATCAGCCATCCCAACGGGAGCTGTTCCCATCATCATCAGCCAAACAACAAACGCTCCTCCTGTGGCCATAAAGCCAGGGTGGCATTTTTATTAGCTGAGGTTTCCTCCTTTTTTTTTCTTTTTTTTTTTTTTTCTTTTTTTTTCCTCCTTTTTTATGGCCTTATCCACAAATGCTGAGAGCCAGAGGGAATTATTTGTTACTGACATTAAAGCAAGAAGCCCTCAGACCACAGTGCCACAACCACTCCCCGTATCATTATTTTCTTCTTTTTGGATTTATATGAAGCTCATTATTAAACCTGAGCTAACACAGACATCCTAACGAGGCACCCAGTGCTAATAACTTGCTAAACAGCATTATTAATAATTGTCATTACAGCATTTAATTGATGAAATTGAAGAGGACACTCGCCTACTTTTCCAAGAAAAAAAAATAAAAATCCACAAATGTAGCTTATTAACACTAATTCTATTCTTATTGGTAAAACTATTGTTAGATTTCAAAGACAGCAAGTTTGGTGCATAAACAGCACCAAAAAAAGACAGCATTAAAAAACGGCTCATGCCGGGATGGTGGGGCACGTTCCCAACTTCTGGTGGGATGGGGATGGAGGCAGCCGGGCCAAAAGAGGAATTCTGTCCCTGAAACCTGACAGCAGCAGCACTGGTGGCTTTTAGGAGGGACATAAATCCATATATTCCCTCACAAGGGTGCAGACAGGTCCGTGCAGGCTGGGAGGCAGGATCACCTCTCCAAAGGATGGTTTCCTGCAGGAGGAGGGAAGGGGAATGGCAGCAAGCATCTCCAGGCTCCCCTGCGGTGAGCTGTGGGTCCAAGAGAGGGCTGGGATGCTGTGCCAGCCTCTGTCCTCCCTGCCCCTTGTAACGCTCCGTGGAATTATCCCTGCTGAGCCCAGACACCCAAACGGCCGCGTAAACACCCGAGCCGCGCTTTTAATTAAAGATGTGCCGAGATAAAAAAGCTGCACAAACCAATTTTCGACAATTAAAAGTAATCCGAGAGGCGTTTGTCTGCCCAGTCTGCATGCGTCCTGAGCAGCTGGGCAGCCTCGCTGCGTTTTCACCCCTGTCAGGACTTTTTGCAGAGATTCCCTGAGCAGGATGAGCCCGCGTCCAGACGTCTCTTTGCTCCAAAGAGTTAAGATTTCACTGGTCAGGCTGTTTTTGTTTCTATTCACATGTCAGTGCCTGTCATTTATTTAGTCAATGGGACATGTCCAAGGGATGGAGACAGACTGGGTTAGTCATTCTGACCGTGGGTCGCCAGTCACTGCAAACTGCCTGAGGTCATTTCCAAAAGCGCCAGGAACAATGAGAGGGAAGCTGGGCCCGGGAGACCTGCAGGAAACGCCGTGGAGATTAAAGACAGAGATAGTCCTTTGCAAAAGTACACTGGAGGAATGTTCCCTATGTTCTGTCAACAGAGTTTCTTCCTCGCTCAAGACTGTCTATTTTAAGTCTGAGCTCGCACCAAAAATGGAAATCCTTGCTCAATGGCTATCAGTGGATCTTGGGTTTCTGGGGCTGCCTCAGCCGAGGAAATGAACGCTCCTGCTCGGCTGGAGCAGCTTCAAACAATCCCTCCTTGCAGCAGCTCTGTGCCCAGAGAAAGGATGGAGCCGGAGCCGTGGTGCTGCCCTATTGCCCAGGAGCATTGTCCCCATGGGGTCCCCGCAGAGTCAGGGCCGGCCTGGAAAGGAACATCCCCATCCCCGCTGGGGACATCTGCTGCAACGCCCCGGCTCAGGCAGGGTCATCCCAGAGCACCTGGCCCAGGACTGCATCCAGAGCTGGGGCACTGGGAATGGCATCCCAAGCGCTCGTGGCAGCGACAGAGCCAAGCCGGGCTGCCAGCACCAGCCCAGGCTTCCAGGACACTCTCCTGCTTCAGGGAAGGGGCTGGGAAGGGAGAGCTGAAACACGACCATAAATATTTGCTGCAGCATCTTGGGCTGAGCTCAAACCCCGTGACTGCAGATTTGGGGGAACGGGAAATTCCTCTGGCAGCCAGCTGGGCCTCAGTGCAGGGCTGAGACACAAGAGCACTTCGAGGTGCAGAGATGCACTTTTGGCTTCTTAAGCAGAACAGGCCAAGCTGCCCCTGCTGAACACATAAGGTACCTCTGGGTGTTTTGGAAAACACTAACAGCAACCACATGATTGGTGTGTAAAACGCTGCCTTTTCCATCCACACACTATTGTTTTCAGATAAATACATTCCATCCAGCTTTTTTTTTTTTTTTTCCCCCCCCCCTATCCTGACTTTCTGCATGTGGCTTCTGCATCTCAGGAAGATGGGAATGAGGGTTTGACCACGGTGGTGGCCCAGGAGGAGCCCTCTGGCTCGGGAATGAGGGATGGAGGGCTAAACCCTGCCCTCGGTGAGGGTACAAGGGTCAGAGCTATGGGACAGGGATGGAGGGGTGAGGAAAAGGACACACAGTAGATGTGTAGCAGTTTTCCTAGGGGAAAGCAGAAAATGCCTTTTGTAGAACACAAACATCCCTCACACACACACACAGAGAGGAGAGAAACCCCAAATTCCTCAGCGTGGTATTTAGGAAGCCACTCGGAGACATGATACAGGCCAGCCCCGGGAGATTTCTCCACGTGTTGTTAAAGATTCAAATTACAGAGCAATTTTGAGCCTTTGAAGACATCGGGAGTGGGCACAGTGAGCCCGGGGGCTGCTCGGGGCAGGGTCTGTCTGTGCTGCAGACGGAGATAACGCAGAGCCACCGGAGCCAGGAGCCAGCAGTGACGGAGGCACGGGGGGGAATTGGCTCTGCCTGCAGATAAGGGAAGCATCCTGCTTTGAGCACGGGGTAAACAACTTTTAATACACAAGTGACTTATCTGGAGAGTCCCACGGGAGGAAGCGGCGCTGGCCGAGGCTCCGCAGGCACATCTGGGCGGTGTGACACGGCGGGGACACCACGGCACCCGGGGGATTTGGGCAGCCCAGGAGGGGATTTGGGCAGCCCAGGGAGGGATTGAGGAGCCTGGGTGCTGGGGGTAAGGCTCAACAGACTCGCAGAAGGCAATGGAGAGAGGTGGATTTGTCTCCAGGAATCCACAGGTGGCCTCGTGGTTTGTACAGGTAAGGATTGAGCCACCCGAATGAAAAGTCACAGAACAGCCGGGTAAAAATCAAAAAGACTCCAAAAAGAGACTCAAATCCTCTATTGAAACAGAAATCTGCCAAGGCCAATCGTGTTCCCCACCAATGACATGGAACACTGGATAAAATTCAGGGGTGTTCTCATTGATAAGGCCAGGAAAGCACTGCCAAGCCGGAGACGACAACTCCCAGTTGTTTCATCACAGCTGGAGAAGGCTGGTTGTTTCATCATGGAGCAGGATAAGACTGGGGAGAAACAAGGAGATGGCAGCCACTCCCTGGTGCTCCCTGTGTAGCTGCAGGGTTCATCTCTGAGCTCTGACACCTCGCTGAGCATCACTCCCAGGTGGCACCCGGGGGGACATGGCCAAAGCCTCGGCCCTCGGTGTTTTTCTGGGGAGAGGAGATGGAGTCAGGAGGGAGCAGGAAGAGCTGCTCCCCAGCCGAGAGCCTGATTTATGGCTGAGGCCTCAGGCAAATCCCTTACTGGCTTTGTGGTTTCATTTCCCCATCTCTACAATCTCTTTCACGGGTCATGTGTGAGGGGGAATTAACAGTCAAACTTTGGTTTTAATAAATATTTAAAGATTTGTCTCGCGTTTTATGGATATTTGTGAATGATCTTCCCTTGCCCTTGCACAGGGGTCTCTCTCCCTGCCAGCTCTATAATCCCAGCTCCTCTGCCTGGCGTGGAGCGATGCCTCTGCTGTAGATTTGGGCTTTCATTGAGTAACAATTAAGCTGCCTCAGTTAAATGTAAAGGCGTGTGAAGAAAGTTTGCTGCTGCCAGATCAGTGCTGGGTGCCAGCAGCAACCTAAACTGAAGGGTTCCTCTGCAAAAACTCAGCCAAAGCAGCACCCAGCACCCAGCCATGAGCTCCGAGTGACCCCCAGCACTCCAAAATTCCCCATTTATGTGTGAAGCACGAGGAAAAACTCAGTTTTCACCAGCCCAGCGTGATTTGGAAGTGAAAGCACGGGCTTGAAGCTCCTCTGAGATGAGGCCAGTGGAAATTCAGTGTGGGTTTGACCTCAGCACTGTGCACGCTTTAGTCTCTGCCTGTTTATTGTTAAACTCATTAAAACCATCGGGGTTTTTGCATCTTAAAAGTGTTTTCTGACTTCATAAAATATGTGAATGCTTAAAGAAAGAATCTCTGTGCAACTGTACGACTAGTGACTAACGAGGAGGAGCGCTGTGGTGTTCAAAGGGAGGGAAAGGAGCTGACTGTGGACTAATGAGTTAATTTGCCTCCAGCCTACCTGGTGCCCAGCTCACCCTCCCTCAGACCTGGCTGCTGGTGGGCCCTGTGCTCCTCCAGCCAGATGATGGATTTTAAGCTAAAGATTCAAAATGAGCTGTCTCAGACGTGCCCCAGCACAAGGTCGGTCACTTCCTTGCAATATGGATGTGGAATTTCAGTGAGAAGAAATTCAGTGGATTTCAGAATGAAGCGTTTTGACTCTCTGAGTTGGAATCATCTCCGTTTCCAAGCCACACTTCATTCCAATTTTAAAATGTTCTGAAGTTTGGAGGGCAAATCCACCCGTGCCTTCAACCAACATTTTTATTCAAGTCCTCACTTCCCAGAAAATAATTTGGTTTATCCAGAACTAGGACAAAAATTTGCAACTGCCAATGATCCATTTTCATCCCAGATTTAATGTAATAAACTTCCTGGAACTGCTGGAAGTGGAATATGCCGTTAAGTGGATACCTTGCACTGTCACCAAGGCTCATGGAATTCCCCAAACTCTTCCCAGGCTTCAGCAGCCCTGTTCAGGGGATGTTTACAGCTCATTCTCCTCTTGCAGCAAAATGATCCCAAGCTCTCAACCTGATGGGAGGCACTTTGCTGTCTGAAACATGGCAGTGAAAAAAGCCAGCAATGCTCCAAGCACTGCAGAATCCCCGCAGAACGAGGCATGGGAGGAATATTTTATATTCAGGCAGAGGAGGGCAAAGGCAGGAGCTGGATGATGCTGGGTTTTTCATGACGAAGAACATTTCTCCCTGCCATGGGAAAAGCTCCATGTTTTGTTTTCCTGAGGAACAACTGCCTCCTGTGTTTCCCACCGGGTTGCTTACGATATGGAGCTGGAGCAATCCTACCCCTCTCTGTGCCCTTTTCAGCCCACGTGGCTTTGTTTGCCAGGATGGGAAGAAGACTTGGAGAGCATAAACAAAACCCCACAACCGCAGTTGCAAAAAGAAACAACCGGCTTAATGGCTTGTACTTAATGGATGGACTTTATATTGGATATTGGGAAGGAATTCCTGGCTCTGAGGGTGCTGAGGCCCTGGCACAGGGTGCCCAGAGAAGCTGTGGCTGCCCCTGGATCCCTGGAAGTGTCCAAGGCCAGGTTGGAGCAGCCTTGGATAGTGGGAGGTGTCCCTGCCCTGGGCAGGAGTGGAATGGGATGAGCTTTAAGGTCTCTTCCAACCCAAACCATTCTGGGATTATGTGACCATAAAGGTCTTTTCCGACCTAAATTATTTTATGATTCCGACCTCATCCTCCCAGGCCCTCCTGAGCTGAGAGGCCTCATTTAATCTCCACAGACCCTGGAAGAAGAGCCTGTTCCTGGGTGTTGTTTTCCCCCTGCATCTTCTGTCCCTCCTGTGCCCCTGCTCCACCTTCTCACCTGAGCCCTGGGCGAGGTGAGGAGCCAGCAGCGCTGAGCAAACCAGCAGCAGAGGGCTGGGAAAGGAGTGCACTGGGTCCAAAATGAGGAGCCTCCACAAAACCTCCTGTTTAATAGGAGGCAGGGAGATGTTCCCCTGCGGTGCTGGAGCTGGGGCAGGTCTCAGTGCCCAGCACACGCCTGGCCGGCGCCGATGGGAATTCACGGATCCCGCTGCCCTCCGAGGGAATGAGCACTCGGATCCCATCCACAACAGACTCTGCTGCTGCCTGGGAAGTTCTCCCTTGGAGTCTCTCTGAATGCTTAAACCAGTGACTTGGCCAGGAACAGACTCATTTTCAGCAGTCAGTCACATTTCGTCCCCAAGTGCTCTCTTCTGTCCCTGGGCTTGACCTCACCACCCTCCTCCTGCCAGGGCTGCTCTGTCCTGGGTCTCCTGTGCTTCATGTGAGAAGGTGGAACAATGCAGCTCTCTGAGCACCCCTCCAGCACCGAGGAGCTGGACATTGTTTTCTTTTCCTGTTTTGTTTTGCATGGAATGACTCCCCTCTACGGAGTCACTTCGGCTCCAGAAACAGACTATTAATAAACTTAACTGCTTCGGGGAGCCCAAGCCAAACGCTGGCCTTAGAGGGGAAAAAAATAAAATCTACAATTGCACAGAGCCTTTTCATCCCTGTGAACCTTCTGAGGGACATGTGGTGATTATCCACCACGTCACCACGTCCGTGCTGGCTCTGGGAGCCACCACAGCCCAGCCTGCCCGTGCTGGCCCTGGGCTGAACGAGCTCTGTAGGCACAGCAGAGGCTTTTCTCTAAGATGAGGGTCTTTGGTGGCTTCCATCAGCTTGGTTTGGGTTCGCGAATAAATGTTCCTGCAAAGGGGACAAGGAGTGGTGAAGGCACAGAGCTGAAGTCGGGGAGCTCAGCAGGAGGAGGAGGAGGAGACAGTGCTCTGGTATCGAGGTTTTCTCTGCTGGCCCCACCGGGTTCTGCAGGACATAAGCTTGAGGTTTTATAAAGAAAAAGCAGCTCCATTATTTGGGAGTCCAAGGTCCAATGGAAGCAGCCAAGGGGGATGAAATCACAGCTGAAGTCCGTGCTCCCCATGGTCACCTGCCCTTGCTCCTGGCCCTCAGATCGGCTTGTTGATGTGCTTCCCCCGACAGACTGGGAGCGTGTTCCCCTCTCTCCCTGTGGATGAGGCTTCGCCTGATGTGCAGGGACTTGCTTTGGCACCATCTGATTAGCCGCTGTTAACATCACTTATCCTGCTGGAGGTTCTTCCCAGTGAGCAATGAAACATTCCTAATCCAGGCAGATTAAAGAGAAACACGTTTCATCATCCACCCCCCAGCTCCAACCACTCCATTAGGAGGCAAGAGGCGTTTGGGTTTGGGAATTGCTCACGGCTCCCTCGGCGTGGGGCAGCCGTGATGGAGACACAGCCTGACAGACCTCAGCTCCACGGGGATGTCTGGCTGTGAAAACGATTTTCACGGTGCTTTGCCTCAACCTGCTGCAGATGTTTTGTCCCCTGGGTGAGCCCAGCCTGAAGTGCTGCTGCTTCCAGACACTTCCCAAGGCTTTCCATGCCGGGTCAGCTGCACCCAGTGCTGCTGTCCAACCTCCTCCCTGGGCTCAGTCTGGGAAAGGAGGACATCATTCCCAGCATGGCCATATCCAGGACACACTTCTGGTGTTTTAACCTGCTCTTCTAAGCTTGTGTAGCCCAGGGAAAGGAGGACATCATTCCCAGCATGGCCTTATCCAGGACACACTTCTGGTGTTTTAACCTGCTCTTCTAAGCTTGTGTGGCTGCTCTCAGGGGTTGTGACCACGTGCACACATTCCCCAGCCACGGCAGGGACTTTTAAACTCATGGGTCAGTTACCACCTGATTTGGCTGTGCCACAGGTGAAGGGCTCCATGAACATTCCAGCTGGGAGAGGAGCAGCCTCTGAGCATCACTGCTGGGGAAGGACCAGCCCAGAAGATGTGACACCAAAGAATTTACTGGCAGGATGGAAATACTGTGTCAGAAAATCCTGGCACTGGGAGCTGCAGTTTTGTTGTCACCCAGAAATCCCATCACAAGGTAAAAACAGGGAGGAAACCAGAGCTTCAGTATTTCTGCTCCTCACGGGGCAAGTTATTTTTATTATCACCATAAAAAAAGATTCTGCCTTGAGAGGTTTGGGGGAGGTAACGCTGGCTTTTTAAATCCTCTCTCTGGAAAGGGTGGTGACCACTAACCCCAGGTAAAACATACCAGCCTCCCCAGAGTTTCCCATATCCCCTGTTTTGTCTGATCCCTTGACGTTGTGCTCTTGGAGCAGGGGCTCTCGTGTGCCTGCCGGCAGGACCCTGCTGTAAACCAGGAAAGTTCTCACTTTGCTGGGACATGGCTGGACACATCAAAGCAAGAGCAGAGGCAGAGGCACGGCGGAGCCCGTCCCTGCTGCTCCGCTCTGCCACGACACTGAGAACCAATTTAGATCCAGACCAAGCTTTTCACTTGCCACCAAAATAAGCAACTTCTGGAACTGCTATCCTCCCCGAACCACAGGGTTGTTTTAATGACCTTCCATTTAAGCATTAAGGAGTGAAAAGTCTAATCCTGTGGAGTGTGTAAGAACGTGACTCATTCCCTCAGCGCTGCAAGCTGCCTCCTCTTTGGCAGCTGCCCTGAACTGCAATGAGAGCAGCCTTCAAAATGGCAGGGCTTGGATCTGCTCACCTGGAATGAGAAATAAACCCTAACTGCAGGTAAGAGCTCAGTTAATGTGTGTGTGTGTGCAATAATATTATTCCAGTTGCCAAGCAGCAAACAGGAGGTGCAGTAAAGGAAAGAGATAAACCCATGTGAACAGGGGTGTGCTCTCAGAATCGTTGAATCCTGGAAGGGTTTGGGTTGGAAGGGATCTTAAAGCTCATCGTGTCCCCGTGAGCAGGGACATCTTCCACCCTCCCAGGTTGCTCCAAGCCCTGTCCAACCCGGCCTTGGACATTCCCAGGGATGGGGCAGCCACAGCTTCATTCCATCGTATGGGAGGGTTTATCTGACTGTGCTGGGTTTATCCAATCTTGCCCAGTGGTCAAGACCAAGATCAGCTCTGCCTGAATAAAAAGGGAAAGGTGATGATTTGGAGTAAATACGGAATCACACCTCGTAGAAATCCTTGACTGTCCTCCTACTGGCAGCCCTGAGCTTCACACCGGGCAGAAAATGGACAATGGACGGGAGAAAACGTGGCCGTGATCATCCCCGTGAACGTGGGCGGGTTCTGCTGATGGAAAAGGTGCTGGTCTGTGATATAAACAGTGAACAAACAAGCAGGAACAACCCGTGGCTGTGTGTCCAACTGCTTCTGTTGTTCGTGTAACCACTTGTTTGTCCAAGATGCTACTGGGGCAATTTACGGGGTGAGCTCGCCCCTAATGGGTTTTTTCATCAGCAGAACCCAAACCGCCGAGCCCTCCCTTGCAATTCTCCAAGCAACACAGTTGCTGCCTTAGTCTTCCAGTTGAAAAGGGATAATTGCAGAATCAAGGAGAGCTCTCAAGATCTCCCAGGAGATGTTCTGGGGCTCGCAGGATCAGGTCCTAAGCATGCGTGATTCACTGAAATAAACAGTGGTCTGCATGTTTAAACTTGGCTTTCAGAACTGGCTTCCAGAAACGAAGGGCCCACACTCCCTGCAGCAGCAGCAGCAGCAGCAGACAGGATGTCCCTCACAGAGGTGGTTGGTGGTCATCCTTCAAAATGAAAGTTGACATTCTAAACTTGCTTCAAAGGCCTGGTTTAGCACACAGAGAAATGCAGCTCTCAGCAGGCCTGCAAAAAACGCATTTGTATCTCTTTTCCTTTCTCTTTTGGCTCTTTGGCTGGAGGAGGTGATGCCCAGACCCAGCCAGCCAAGTGTGGGATGTCACAGCTAGCGCCACCCATCAGATCCACCAAATCAAGTTATTTTCCTTTTCATATTAAACGATGCATTGCACCTGAGTTGTACCCACTCAAGAACCCGCTCGAACACCTCCGGCTTCACACACGTTGTTAAATCGGAAGCTCAAAGAAATCAGAAACAAACTTAATGTGAAACCTGACAGTCACCTCACTGCAAGATTTGGTGAAGTTACTCCGTGGAAAAGACATGAAAACCAGGACAGCTTTAAAGAGAGACAGAGGAAGCACAAAGGAAGAGAGGAACAAAGCCATCCTCAAGTAAATGCGCTGCGGTGAACCCAGGGATGTCATTTACTGAGTGCAGCATTTGCTGCCAATGTCACCCTGATTTTTTTTCTCCCTGCTTGAAGATCAGTTCAGTTAAACTGAATTTCACACCCACTCCATGCAACATCCGACTCCGTGTCTTGTCCAGCCTTCCAGCTGCCAGACAGGAGGCTGCTGGCATCCCTGCCCCAGCTGCCAATAAAGGGCTGGCACCTGGATTTAGGGATTTAAGGCTAAGGATTTTCTGTAGGAGGCTCCTCCGTGCCGACAGTTATGAATCTCCAGGGCTGTGTAGACATTTCTATCAGTGCTGGCCATCACTCAAATCCTTGCAAACAATGACTAACAGGAGCCCACACATGGCTCTGAGGGAGCTGTGCTCTCCAGCCTGGCTGTGTCACACGTGTGGGGTCGAGACACCCATTGGGACCAACAGGGGGATGCACGTGGTTCCTCCAGACCCAAAGAACTCCCCACTGTGGTGTCACCCACTGCTCGGCACACACGTGGGAATCCACTCTGCCACGGGAACACTGTTTGAGCTGCTCTTCAAACAGAAAGGGAAAACAGGGGTGACATTTGCAGCAAATGCTGCACCCAAGCTTGAAAAGCCCAGAGGAAACTCGGGTCAACATCCCCACGGTCTGGTCACGCCTCTGATGGCAGCCCTGACAGCCTGTGAGTCACCCAGAAAAGATTAGAGGAAAGTTCCCCTCCGTTTTAATGAATGAATAAGCTCTAGGGTTTTTCTAGGGTGTGGAAAAAGATAAGGCTTAAGGAGGAAATGCAATTGTCTGTGGAGCCTTCAGGTCTACCAAGCGCTTCCAGCACGTTCCTAGAAACAGCTGGCATTTGATCCTGTAAATTATGGGTGCCTTTGAATCGTGTTCTGGACGAACTGGAACCAGTGTCCCCGAGATCCTGGCTGCAGTGCATTTCACTGGGGAGGGTTTATAGGTTTTATGAAGGTCATCACCCACTGCCAAGTGCTGCAAGACTTTAGAAGGATCATTCGCTTGAGCTGCAGCATGCAGGGAAGCTAATGGTGGGAAAAAAACTCTGCTGAGCCTACCTAGATCCCTGGAAATCTGCAGAGCCAGCTGTAGCACCAGGGGCATCTCCCACATGCCCCAAGTAAAGGTCAGGGACAGGCTGTGACTCCATTCCAGCTCCCCAGCAGCAGCAGAACTCAGTGGTGACCTCTAAACCAGCTGATTTTGCTGGTTTACCCTCCCGAGGTTTGGATGTTGAGAGGATGGGAGGCCCATGGAAGGGCGTCTCTTCGGGTCTGCGCAAGAGCTTTGTGGGCCAAACCCTACCAGCACTACAGGTAAGCAAGAACCTGCTTCGCTCCCACCACAGAGCTCAAACTGGAGCAGCTGGAGCTCCAGCATGTCCATTGTGATGCCACCTCCACTGTGCCCTGCAGAGACCTTGGAGGGCTCAGCCCACCAGCGCCTGGGGCTGCTGACCTGCCAGGGCACTGATCTCCAGCAGACACCCTGGTGGTGCCCTCCTGGAGCACCCCTGAGCGGGTCCTTCACTGCAGGTCATTTTCAGCTCTTTTTATCTCTGCCATGAGCACGGGTTTGAGGTGGGTTATCCCATGGGCTGTGCTGTGGCCAGCTAGGCTCCCACCTTGAGGAGCCTGGAACACCAGCACCATCCAAGGTCTTCTGCTGCCACCGTGTCTAGACCGGCTCAGGAGAAGGTTCCAGCCTGGGCAGGCACCAAGAGCCGTGTGTGGCTGCCACGGGCTCCCTCCCACTGAACTTTTGGTCTCCTTGCAGTAGGGAACTGTAAATTACCCCTGCTCTGGCCCCTCAAGATGCCTGTGGAAGATGCAGCCAGGAATGCTCAAGTTCACCCACTGGGGAAACGTCGCGCTCTACGTGAAGATTGCAGCCTCCCCCCGCCCCCTTATCTGGGAGGCAGCTGATGAAGGGCCTGGCGTCAGTCTGGCAACTCTGATGGCTCCCATTTAGCACCACGAGAGAGAGAGAGCTGCCTATCAGCAGGACGCTGGGGCAGATAGCAGCCAGGACTATCTAATCACATACCTTTCGCATTAGTGCTGCCATATATTCCTTCCATTTACAATCCGGGAGGCCGGGGCCCGCACTGAATTTTCACAGGAATGAACTGTCAACAACCCCATCCTTCCCAAGGCCTAAAAATGGGAGCTTTATCACAGAGGCCAGTAGACTTCTTTTCTTAGACTTCCAGGCAATGGCCGGAGCAGACTTGGAGCCCCCACGAGCGAGACATTAAGGAGACCTTTTTGAGATAACAGCAGTTCACTTGGCTCTCTCGAGAATGCCTCATGGCTGTTCCTTTTCAAAGCAGAAGTAAGGAAACCAGCTCAATTAGAGCATATCAAGAAACTTTGTGTCTCCTGGTTTGTTTACCTTTTATCAGTGCTCTTAATATGCTTTCCTGCTTTTCCAAGGGGAGTAGGAGGACTTTGCTTTGCAAGATCCCACTAGAAAAATCAAGCAAGAGGCGTTTTTCTTTTTTTTTTTCAAGCAACAAAATCAGAGTTAATAACAGGAGGGCTAGATTTCTGCTAACTCGATGTTTCACTGCTTTTGGGTGCGTGATTAAGTTTCATTTTGCAGAAGGAGATAGTTGTGCTCGGCACACGTTGCCAACCTATAATCTCTGGGGTCATGTTTAAATAGTCTGTGCAACCATTAGCTCTGCGAGCCAAATGCACATTAGGACTTGTCCTAAATGAAGTGCCCGGTGAAACATCCTCTCCAAGAATGGCATCTCACAACATTTCTCCAAGCCAAGCCCTGACTCGGCAGAGCAGGCTCAAGTTCAGCAGCTCTCAGAGCCTGCATTATGCCATTAATCGAGGGCGTAATTAACCATGGCCAAATCTCACAAAAGTGCCAAATTAGATTTCACTTGAGACAAGCAGATGGATTTGGGATGACTGGAGCAGGCCAAACCCTGCCTGCCACTGAAGCCTGGAAGTCTGGTCACAGATGGAGAATCAGATTTGCAGCCTTCACATGACTCAGCTCTCCCAAGCTGGAATCAGGAGCTCAAATCCCCCTGGACACACACAGTTCCCTGCAGTGCTTCTGAAAATAAAGATCTTCTTTTGGAGGTCGGTTGGTTCATCCTGCATTTCTATAAAAGCTTTTGTGTCTCCTGCACCCCTCACCTTCTGCAGGTGAGCTAGAACCCTGCCAGTGCCCTGCACTGCCACACAGATCCCTCTTGTACCGAGAAGGGAAAATAATATCAGGAAAAGGAGAAATCATCCGTTAAAATCTGGTTTTAGTCCACTGAAAACCCTGGATAAATGTCCAGAGGATTTTTTTTATATTGCAGTGACTTAGTTCCCACCTGCTGCATCCCCGCACCACCCTGAGCTGTCCAAACCTTGCTTTGTGACCTCTGCTCACCTCCATCGTGCTTGAAACTTTACTGATTCGCCTTGGGATGGTTTAGGACAGGGGAAACACAAAGTTTGGCCAGCATCTCCATGTGTAACTTAGGGGTTGGGCTACCAAACATCCAGCCTCACCCTGTCCCTCCAGAAAACCAATTTTACTCATTTCCCACTGGGAGATAAAATGCAGGTCTGCTCCCATTCCAGAGCTCTTTGGCTGGGACACAAATAGCTTTGGAAACACTCTTATCTGTGCTCAAACATCCTTTCAGAAAATGTATCAGTCTGCAAAGGGCCGTGCTGGTACCACAAAGCCTCCTCATCTGAAAAACGGGAGCTCAGCCCACAACCAGAACTTGTCAAGGAGATTTGCTTTCCTCTTAACACCGACATCCCACAAAGCCAGGGGGAGGAACATCCCTGCGCAGGAGAAGCCTTTTACAAACCGTCCACCCTGGAGGGAACCTGCCCACACATTCTGGGGGCTCCTCAGCAGGATGTCCCTGTGGGTTTTGTCCCGCCTGTGGTCACGGTGAGGTGATGCTGCACCGCCAGCACAGCCCCGGTTTATTTCGTGCCTGCAGTGTTCCTTTTACCCAAGACAGCTTCCCTGAGACCCCCTTGATTTTCACGTGCTTGACATTTTTTACGGTTCCTCTAGGCCAGGCGCAGGCTGAGCTGAAAACAAGCCAGGCTTGTATCAAAAGCCGCGAGCGGGAGCGGTTCGGAAACGTGGGCAAGTTGAAACCTGGGCTGGAACAGCTCGGGGCCGGCTGGGACATCCTCGAGCTGAAACCCCCGTGCTCCGGCAGCTTCCTGAACCTGACCTCCCTCTCCCAGAGGTGACACTCGGCTCACGTGGGTTCGGATTTCACAACCACAGCTTTGGCACCGCTGCTGTTCCGGTGCCGGAGAGGAACCATCCCTAACTGCTGCCACAGCTGCTGCCCCAGGACACTCACACCCTGGGTGCCTAAAGCGTTAGATATATTTCTGAGGGGGAAAAAAAAAAGAAAAAAAAAGAAAAAAGAGAAGAGTTTGGCTTCGCACAGCAGTAGCAGTGAAATCCCAGCACACCTCTGTGCTCCTTCCCTCCGTGCCAGCCAAACCTGCTCCTCACACCTCTGCAAAGGGGCTCTGGGACATGGCAGGGGTGGCTGCCAGCTGCCAGCTGGGTTTGGGTGACCAAGGCCAGGCTTGGTGGGAGCTGCTGATTTGGGCTTTGGAGCCTGTCTTGGCTCCTGTCTCTGTGGACCCCAGGATTTCCTCTCCTGGAGAGGGAGCCGTGGGGGCACAGGGGCTGCCAGTGAGCTCCCATCCTCACCTGCCTCTCCCAAGCTCATCCCTAGCCTGTCCCAGCCTTATTCTCATGGCCAAGGAGCAAGCAGGGCTGCCCCAGTGCAGAAGAGATGGCTGCAGGGCGGACAAGGGGACAGGAGGAGAGGCAGAGGCTCCTCATGTCCCTTGCCTGGTCTCACACCGGCGACTGTTCATGGCACAGATGCTGCCACCCAAGGGAACAACTCTCTCCTGATGGCTCCCAGTTCCTCTGCCTCACGGTTTCCCTGATGGCTCCCAAACCTCCTGTGCTGTGGAGCATCAGGAGCCCCTTGCAGACATCTCCAGATGAGCTGCAGGCTCCTTCCCATGGCCTCGGGGTCACGGGCGCTGCCGTTTGGGACGCACGGCCCTGGTGGTGTGGGGATGTATTTCCACTGCCCTGCACTCCACGCTCGTGTCTTTACAGGCTGACACGTTGCAAAATAGGAACAAAATGTTTGCAGCACACTGTCAAACCTCAGTGGCTTCATTTATCCCCCCAGGACTGGTGCAAATGTTCAAACAGATAGCGAGGAGCCAGGCCCACTCCCCTTGGCCTGGAGCCTGGAGAGCGTTTTCCATCAGCTCTGCTTAGGAGCTGCCTCCCCTCAACGATCCATCCACCTTTGTGCTTTGACAAAAAGCCCCTCTCCCAATATTCCTGCGGTTAATCACTCCAGTGATGGCATTTTCTGGTGGGACAGTTGTTGCTGTCACCTTGCTCTGACCCACAGGAACGTGGTGGCTGCAGGTTGCAGCCCTGAATAATCCCTTAAAGTCTACAGGATTTCATGCAGAAACAGCAGATTTTTATTTTCTTTCCTTTAATAACGTGGACAAACTTGCCTGGGCCACTGATTGCTTTGAGATATTTAGAGAAGTTCTTATTTATTGACAGGTCCTTCCCTTGCACACCCTCACTGCACAGCCCCCATGTCTCCTCACGTGTTTATGCCCCTAAAAAAGAGAAAGGGATAAAAATCCCCCTGCATTGCATGAAACCCATCATTTCACTCACTTAATGGAACACATTTTCACGTGCCTTCACCCCAGCTCTGACGCTGGAGGCCGCTTTTGCTTGGCCATGTTTCTCATGCACTTCGTTTCCTTATCGCACCGTGTAATTTTCAGGCGAATGAAAATCTGGGCTTTCACTTGCACAAACACTTGGACATGAAAACCTGGTCACTGCCAACTCTTACAAACACATCCTCAGAGCTGATGGGCTTTGTAAGGCCTCGGTCCTGGGAGACCTGTGAATGTACCAGAATCTCGACTTCCCTCTTTTCTTCAGGAGTCGTTTTTTGGCCTTGATGGTTCCAGAGAAAAGCAAAAAAAAAACCCCAAACCCCAGGAACCCAAATAATGCCAAAGGTAGAAGGCAGAGAAAAGAACTCCCTTGTCACAACTTAAAAGAACATGCATTTGCTGGAGTTTTAATGGAATCTGGTGAGCTGGGGTTGGCAGAGGTTTGGGAACACAGCACAGGACTCTGCTCCAGCACCTCCTTTGGAAATGGGGTCCAGAGCTACACCCTGCTGGGGGCTCTCCCCCCGGGCAGCCCTTCACCAAGGACTCAGCATCACCCTTTCCAGGCTGCTTTTCCACTGCTTACAAAAAACTAAAGATGCATTGTATGTACAGACTGCCTCTGCCAAGAAAAATAAACCCGAGAGATGCTTTTTTTTTCTTCCAGGCACTCGCAGGCAAACCAATGCAAATATTAACAATCACTACGTTAGACCCCGGCTCCTGTGAAATAATAAAAGAAGGTGACACTGTAACCCTGGGCCTTAAATCATGGGTGTAATGCACTCCTGTCCATCTGCTGCTTTTTAAAAAGCAATTAATAGATAAGCGCTAAGATAGAAAGTAATAATTCCAGGAAGTGGGACAATTAATTTTTACGGAAGACTGAGGTACTGTTTGGCAAAAAAATCCATTGCTGGTGGTGGCAGTGGGAATTAAAGGTCAGTGGTCCCTCTGTTGCAGACCTGCTGCAGCCCATGGGAAAAGGG
The DNA here is from genome assembly GCF_029207755.1 of Chamaea fasciata. Taxonomy (NCBI): domain Eukaryota; kingdom Metazoa; phylum Chordata; class Aves; order Passeriformes; family Sylviidae; genus Chamaea; species Chamaea fasciata. The sequence continues at coordinate 18,764,510 of NW_027094099.1, read as the reverse complement.
CTGTGGAGGGCGCAGAGCTCAGGGTGTCTGTCCCTCCATCAGAGCATCTCCATCTATGCTTGACAGATCAGCATCACACACTGGGGGCTTCCAAAATAAAGAACAACGCCCCTGGGACCTTCTAAATAAATGCTGCAGGACAAAAAAGCGGAGAGGAGATTTCACAGACGTGCTGGTCTCCAGGATCTGTGCCCGGCTTTGCAACTTTGCTCAGCTTTTCCTCAAAGGAAAAGCAGAACCAAGGAGATCAGAACATCAGCACATCCATGTTCCAGCCTCTATTTCCACACACGAAAGCCCCAGAAAGTCCCTTCCTGCTGCCACACGACTCGATGGGAGCAGAATCTGCTTGCTCAATTCCTGGAGAATAATTGCAGGCTAATGACATGCGCTGGCATGTGGGCTGGGATGTGAAGTATGTGTGTAGGTGCCTCTGGAAATATGTCACTTGGAAAACACCCCTTTAGCCCACAGAAACACTGTTCAGCAACAGGAATTCCTTCAGATCCATATCCTTTCAAACTCTGAAGCCACTTGTTGTTGCCCTGCCAGGCAATAAAGCAGCGATAAATGAAGGAATTTACACATCAGACATCTCAGATTCCTCTCCCTCCTTTCCCAGGACCGGGATGAGGGGACAGTTAATGATCCTAGTTTATGGTATAAATATTTTGACAGAATATATTTTGATACCATAAATTTTAACAGCTCTGGCCGTCTTTAAACTCTGTTTATTCCCCATCAAGAATCTGTGTAAAGTAATAATATCTGAAGTATTTTTTAAGGAGCATAACCTGTCCCTAGGAAAACATTTTCCTTCCTTTAAAATAACATCGCTTTGCCTAACAAAGGAAGTCCAAACGTCTGGAATTACAGAGCATTCAGGACTCCAAGCTCTGTTTTTCCATCTTTAGGTGAGATCTCTGTATCTGTGCAGGATCCTTTGCTCACACAACATTCCTGGTGGGCTCCTGTCACCCTGAATCCCACTCATCCCAGCCAAGAGCTCTCTGATCAGCACACAGGGAGGAGGAGAAGCTCTTCCCAGACAGCCCATGAATAACTGGGAATTTCTCTAGGGAACCAGGTTTCACCTCTCCTGCCAGAGAAACCATCACCCAGCTGGGCCACTTGCAAGGCTCTTGGTCCCTCCTCCTCACCAAATTTCCAACACTGGGAGGAACAGAGACCCTGAGACCCCAGATTTCACAGCAGCTGCCCTGTGGTGGGACCAGACAGGGATTTGCTCCCCAAAAAAGGTGACTGGGGCACTGGGGCAGTGAGCAGCACCTTCCAGTGCCCGTCCCATGGGAGCAGCAGGGATTGTGATGGGCAAGCCATGGGAAACCACCCAGATGGGATTATTATAGGGCCAGAAATTGCAAATCCCAACAAAACCAAGCTTTGGTAGCACCAGTTCTTAATGAACAATCCTTTTAATTACACAGTCCACGAGGAACCAGCTTGGAAGAACTTTCCAATGCACTTCCTGGATGTCATTACACCCAAACAGCTGCTAATGGGATGAATTTCAAGCAGAAGTTTAGCTGGATTTTGGGGTTTAGAGTGTGCTGGGACACGCTTCCCACAGCGGAGCTGAAATCCTCTCTGCAAACATACAATTAAAACTCTCAGATTGCACAAAAAACTGCTACAGCTTCATCTTCCGCGGCCGTTTCTGACGGTCACAGTTTTCTCTTTCTTAGGAAAAAAAAAAAACCCTTAATAACTACAAATAACAGGGCCTGTGTCAATCTCCAGACGTGCCAGCTCCGGGCTGAGAACGAGATAGGCAGAAAAAAGCTGCTGGGAGAAGGCTCTGGCCGTATCTGCTTCCGAACTTTCCCAGGCACAGAAATGAAATGTGGACCCCGGCACCTCGGTGTCTGGCTCCAGCTCTAAAGTGGTTTCCACTGGTTATAGAACATGCTGACAGCCTCTTCAGATAAGTGGGGCAAGGCAAGGGCACTCGGGCACTTGGCAGCCAGAGGCTCCCGAGTCCTGCCTGTGTGGCTTCGGGAGCAGCTCCTGAACCCCAGGCCTGTGAACAATCCCTCCACCTGAGCCATAAATCCCTTCGGTAATTTAAAGCTCATTAAAATCTCCAGTCAATAGTGCAGGACACTTTGGAAGTGCTCGGATCCATTACTGTAAGTGGAGGAGGAATGGGAAGGCAGTCACTGCTGAATGGGAGCCGACTTCCAGGGCTCATCCCAAACGTGAAAGGATTTCGAGCTGTCCGCCCATCTTAGGTTTTTACAGTGTGCCCAAATCCCCTCCCCGTATCACAGAGTTCCCAAACCTTCAATGGCATTCATGGAATTTCTGTTCTTTTCATCTCGTAAGGATACAATTCCACTGGGATCTGGAGCTCTCACAAGGGTGGGTTTTTTGGGTTTTTTTTCAAGCAAGTTCAAATAATTCCAATTAAATCTATTCAAACAGCCACTTAACGATGCTCCTTCAAGGAAGCGGAGGAGGCAGAGATTTGGAGATGGCTCGGATTTGGAGTCAGATGTAATTTTGCCTCTCTCCTGCTTGCACAACTGACCATTAGCAAAATTGTTGGTGGCGTCAGGATGGTTGTTCCTGTGTTTTCAGGTCTCTCTTACACCATTACAGAACTTCCATTTCACAACTGACGCGTCCCTTTTGAAAGGGCAGAAATTGCTTTATAGCACTATAAAGCTCTGCTGGAGATAATGGGTCATTTGTATCAAGGAGACTCTCTTCTCCCATGGGGATATTTCAGGGAAGCAGGCAGGTGCTGGGAATTCCAGCTACATTCCTGCCCCAAGAGCCCCCCGACGTCCCTGGGGGTGTGCTGTGCCCTGTGTTTGAGTGGGCAAGAGACATGATGACACTTTTTGGAGAGAAATAGGCAGGAAAGGATCCAAATCTTTCACCAACCCAAGGCTCTGGCAGGGCAATGCCCACAAAAGGGGTTTGATGTGCGAGTTTGGGGCAGGAGCTGCTTTTTTTTGGGGATGGTTTCCCCATCCTCCTGGGACAGGTTTGCCCCGCGTGGCTCAGCCAGGAGTCTCTCCTGAACAAACAGCCCCGAACGTGTCCGTGAGCAGGGAGAGAGGCTGTCACACGGTATTGCTTCCATCCTTGCGATGTTGCTGAAACAGAAGCAGAGGCTCTTTCACACACACAAATTAACGCCGCAGCGGAAACGTCGCCTGGAGGAGCCCACTCGGATTTCAAAGCTCCACGGCGCAGCCTGGCAGCCTCACACGGGATTTTACCCTCACACACACACACACACACAGAGGGGTTTAACGACAATGAAGAAAACCTTTCTGTCTCAAACAACAACCCCGAGTCGATAAGAGCTGCTCTGCCTCTTCTCCAAGGAGCCTCTCCCTAATCAGGCCGGAACGGAGGCGGAAAGCGGAGCGTGGGGCCGCGTCTTTCCTAGGAAAAATTATTCCCCTGACCTTCCAAACAGTTAAAAGATGTTTGCCGGGCGTCAGCACCGGCCCTGGTGTGTCCTGAGGGCAGCCCCAGAGCTCTGCTGACGCGATCCATGTGCTGGCATCAAGGCTGGAATGATGGCAAAGTCTCTGCCCTGGTCCCGGCTCCTGGGGATGAAGGTCAGGCCAGCACCGAGCTCAGCACAGGCTGCAGTGATTTACCCTGGTAAATCGAATTTATTCACTTTTCAGCATTCCACTAGGCCAGGTTGGATGGGGTTTGGAATTTAGACAGCATCAAACAACAAGGAGCCATCACACTGCGGACACCACGCCCCGTACCACAGCTCCCCTTTTTGACATTAATGGATTTTTTTCTAACATGCGACGGGGGGGAAAGTGCCTCGTTTCTCCCCATCATCTCCCAAAGAGATGCTGAGTGGCTTTTTGGTTTGATGCTAAGTGGAAGTTAAGACAACAGGGATGGTGGAAGGTGTCCCTGCCCATGGCAGGGCTGGAATGAGATGAGCTCCTTCCAACCCAAACCATCCCATGATTCATCTGCCTCTTACCCAGTTTCAGGAATATGATTCAAACCAGCAGTCTAATATCTTCAGAAAGCTCAAATTAGCCCGAGACAGCTCGGTTTCCGGCAGATTGGGGATAATTGCTACTGGTTGATCACCCAGACTTCTCCGCTTTGAACTCTCTTTGCAGTTGCTTATTCATTTCCCCCCAGACTGTGTCTGGGGCTTACGGCACGGCGCAGTTTGGACAGGAAAGGAGCAGGTCCTGAGCTGCCAGCACCTCCCTGAGCTCACACAAACCCCACATGCCCACCTCAGCCCAGGCCACGCCACCGAGGGGCTGTCGTGACAGAGCGTTTATTGCTGCAGCACCGGAGCAAACAGAATCCCACATCAATCAGGGCTGTTTAAAAAGTTTATTACATTTCACGGCTGCCATAATTGACAGGTCTGGAAAGCTTTTCTATTTTTCTTTTAGGTCCCTGTGTAAGGGCTTTGCACATTGTTAAGGAGGGTCTCCTCACGGTTCAATTTGCCCTCTGTTCGAGATGAAACTTCCCAAATTTCCCCGGTGTGAGCCGAAGAGGTGTTAATGAGGGCAAGGCAAAGGAATGAATTGTGGCCAGCCCAGGGAGCCTGTTCTCGGGCTGTGTAAAGAACTTAATGTTCGTGGGGAAGCGGCTGAACTGGTTTCTTTCTCTGAAAAAAAAAAAAAAAAAAAAGCAAAAAAAAAAAAAAAAAAAAAAGCCCTAAGAAGAGCTGGAAATGTTTTTGTAGAGCAAATGTCAACAATTCAGGACTCTCCCCCTCGTCTCCTTCAGCAGAGACCCAAAGCAAATCCCGGGAGAGGCACGTAGGGCAGGATTCAAAGCAGGCTATTTAAATCTCAATTCACAATTACACCCGTATCAAGGAAACTTAATTATCTGTATTTTACCATCTTATCTCCAGCCTGATTTCTCCAAACAAACAGCAGTCTGGAAACAGCCCGTAGATAATCCATTCCAATCTCTGGTATCTCCGTCGGGAAAGTCAGCGCCCGAGGCAGCGGAAGGAGATCGTGGGGGGAGCCAGGAGCACCAGATTCCCAAAGGGACCTGCTGGATGCTTGCCTGGGCATGGGCCACGTCTCTGCCCAGCCCAGGAGGAGCCGCTGCCTCTGGTTGTGGGGGCAGAGCTTTGGGGCTCAGCAAGAGCAGGGAAAGAGGCTCCACATCAAAGCCAACAGCACAGGGCACTGCTGTGCCAGCCAGATGTGCACAGCTGTGGGCTGAGCTGCTCCTCGGTGTGTTATCAATGCGGGAACACCCTAAATGCATTAGGAGAAATCGCGCGTGGGTGAGCACTTGGGGAAACGGGGAATATCTGGGAAATCACACAGGGTTTTTTCAGCGTTCCTTTGAAGGTGAATGTTCTTGCCGGATTTCGTGTTTGCCAACCGAGATTGGGCAACGAATCTGGGCGACAAATTCCCATTCCAACAGCTCAGCAGGCATAAAGATGGATCCTGGATCCAGATGGACTCTTGGACACTCCCATATGGTCAGCAAGTTCCCTGAAAGAAGTTTGAGGGTTGATGAATTCCCCCAGGTGAAGCTGTTTCCACACAACAATTTTTCGCAGGCTGCATCCCAGTCACATCCACCACCCTACAAAGACATGGGAAGTGTTGACCTAACTCTGGCTCCGAGGCCTGGTCCATCAGTGGCCAAACTCCTCGTGATGACGACAGTGCTAATGACTAATTCTGATAATAATTAAATGTCAAGGAGAGCTTTCCGTCCAAAATGATACCGCCAAGCACTAAGGAACATTCTGAGATAGAGGGAACAAATTGCGTGGAAGTTCATCCGTGTGTCATGTTTCCTGTTTTCACACTTGCCAGAGGGATCCTGAAGGGGATGGATAAAAATCGTGGTCCCTGGTGCCATCTGCAAAACTCAGAGCATGCAGTGAGTCCTGAGCCAAGACTGAACCCACCCTACACAGACATTGCACAATCCTCTCACTCTGGTCACCTCAGGCTCCCTCTGCAGCACGGGGAGAGCTCTTTGCATCTCCAGTGGGCACTGCTTAAGACCTTAATTACTCCCTAAGATCTTAATTAATCCCTGGAGGTGTTCACCTGCATTCCTCCACTACAGAGGGAGCCAAGTTCTACTTCAGGCATCCCGGTGCAGTGAAATGCCTAAAGAAGTGTGGGATGAATCCACAGGAGCACAGATCTGTGCAATGAATTCTGTGAGTTGCCCAAGTCTGGAGCTGAAATTCCCTGCTGGAATTTCCATGGCAGTTCTCTCGGCAGAAAAGTGGCACTGAAGCCATGAAATCCCCTGGCAGAGGGGGGGAAATGGTGCTCCTTCCCAACACCACCCGAATTCACTTGGGATTTATCCCTCTGAAACAGTTCCCTTGCTCCAAACCAGCAGACTGACCCTTTCCATCATACTGGGATGGCACAGAGGAGGAAACCCACACAGAAATCCCGGGCACAGGGTCTGAGCTGCCACAGAATCAGCTGGAAACAGGGGAGAGTCAAATGCTTGATAAGTTCATTCATTAAGTTTTCTGCAGAGGCCATGTCCCAGTGCCAGATCCCCCCGTGGTGGCTGCAGGATCCCAAGACCATTCCCACCTTCTTTTGCCCACTCCAGCAACCCTGTCCCTCCTTTTCACCCTCTGCTGCTTCAATCAGACCTGGATGAGGCCACAGAATCCTTTGGGTTGGAAAAGACCCCCGAGATCCTCAACTTTTGATTGATCAACGAGCTCAGCTATTCCCCCCAATGAAATGTCTCTGAACTTGATCTTCTGCTCCATTTATCCCGCAAGATCTTTGCGCTCCCTCCTCCATCCTGTGGATCAGATCCAGCTGAGTACTGAGCTCCCCTGAACACACTGAAAACCATTCCCAGCTCGGTGTCTGCCAGCGGCTGGGCAGATCTGGGTTTTTGGGCTCTCCGGAAGATCCCAGTTGTCCCCTGTCCACGTGAGCCTTTTGGTGGGATTGCTGCACCCTGGGAATTGCTGGGCTCTGCTCTACCTGGGGCATGGCAGGGCGCCAGGGTCAGAAGTTCCTCCTCACTGAACTGTCGGTCCCATCTCCAAGGAAAACACCCTTTTTATGTGCTAAACCCAGCGGCTCATTCCAAATGTAACAAATTAAAGTGTATGAAAGTTTGAAAATACCCTAAATGCTAGGATAAGCAAAACTATAAAAAGCTGAATGCCACAAATCAGGGACTGTGCTGGAATAGGAGACTTTAAGGGAACCTGCAAAACCTGGGATCGTCTGGGTGAGGGGATTGTGATTCCTTCAGGTTGATACTCCCTGCCATTAATTAATGAACTGGGAACAAGCATGAGTAGATTCTGATTTCTGCTGTTGTTGACAGACTTGGGCTCGGCTCCTGCTGGCTCTTTTTTTTTTTTTTTTGTTGCTGCTCTGAGCTCTGTATTCCCAGAATGCATTTTAAAATAGTCCCTGCCGTGAAAATGTTCTTCAGGACTTCCAAAAAAGTTCATTATAGTGAATTCAGGTTGTTTGCTTCTTCGCTGCTCACTCAAAAAGTCCTTTTTTTTTTATTTTTCTTTTTTTCTGGTGAGTTTGCTCAGAGCTGGTGCCAAAATGATCTGCAGAGTTTGCCACTAAAAACGCAGCCTCCTGAATCCTAGGCTGCAGTTTGCACAGTAATTTATGTCAGGGTGGAAAGCACATTTTCCCATGCGGAGAGGGACAAAGGAGCATCTTTACAAAATACTGAGTGTGTTTGGATGTGTGTGAGAGAGGCACAGGACTGCTTCCTTAGCGTTCCTGCTTGGATTCATGGCACAGGGATCCAAACCACTGCAACCTGTCCTTGTGATGGACCCACGGCACTCCAGGCCTCACTAAATATTGCTCTTATTTCATCCCATTTGCAGGTTGTTGATTTTTCACTCCTTTCACACTACCTTGTAGTTCTGTTGTACGATTCCTGACGAGAACAGCCCGAATTTGTCACAGGAATCAACAAAATTACAAAAGGTGCACCGTTACTGCCTCTGGATTTCCACAAAACTCCTGAGTACTCCGCACCCACAGCCAGTATTGGAGATTCTGAACAACCCTCTAAGTTCAACCTCTCTACCCCCAGCGATAAATTTACTGAATATTTCCTGCTTGAAACCCTATTCTATACAATAAAAAGAATGTTGAGTGAAATGAGTCATAAACTGATGATTAAAAACTTAAAATTTTATCGTTTTGGTTGGAAGGGACCTTAAAGACCATCTTGTTCCAGTCCCAGTGTTTGGTGGGATGTTTTGTCCCTTCACAGGGGTTCCTCTTTTCTGTGCAACTCCTGGCACAGACATCAGCCCTGAGGGGCACCAGGTGAATAAGTGACCCCTGCAGAGCCCTCAGTGGCTCCTCTGTTTCACAGCCTGAAAGACCTTCACACCCATCCAATGCACTCAACAGCAACCAGGGTGGCCGGGAAGGAATTGGAGTTTCCCCTCCAGCTTTGTCTCTAGTTTAAGAATCGTGAATGGTTTTGGTTGGAAAAGGCTTCTAAGATCATCCAGTCAACCATCAACCAGCTCCACCACCGTGTTCACCCCGACCACATCCTCGAGTGCCACATCCTCTTCCAGGGATGGTGACCCCACCACTGTCGCTGGCAGCCTGTGCCCGGGCTGGGAAACCCTTTGTATGAAGAAATTTTCCCCAATATCCAATCCAAACCTCGCCTGGAACAGCTTGAGGTTGTTCCCCCTCCTCCTGTCCCTGTTCCCTGGCAGCAGAGCCTGACCTGGGGCTGTCCCCTCCTGTCACAGGGAGTTGTGCAGAGCCAGAAATTCCCCCTGAGCCTCCTTTTCCCCTGGCTGAGCCCCTTCCCCAGCTCCCTCAGCTGCTCTTCCTTCATGCCGTGATCTCCCTTTGCAAAGAGGGATCACCAGGTAAAATTTAGTTAATGAGCCAGGGAAATACTGAGCTGGTCTTGGAAACAGGGGAGGAGAACCAAGCGTTGCACAGGGGACACGTCAGAAGGAGTGAGGCACCAAATTACTGTGTCCTCACGTGCTTTCATTAGATATCATTCGGTAATTGGTGCTGGGAACGTAAAACTAGAACAATTGGGGAAGCATAAAAGAAAAGAAAAGAAAAAAAACCCCAACAAAACAACAAAAACCCGGGACAAAAAACCCAAAGGGAAAAATCAGAAGTCGGAATTTTAAACAGGAAAAGCATGGCGTCGGAACGGGCGGAAGATAACAGAGTGCTCCGCTGAACACACAAACAAACAAAAAATAACAGAGACAAACTGGCAAAACATTCCTCTGGCTGACTTAACCACTGCTCTTCTCACTCACAGGTCTCCAACCAACGCTGTCAGTGCTCCAGCATCCTTCCCTGCAGATAAAGCCGAGGGGAGGGGATCTCTCTGCTCGGACAGGGCTTGGTAACAACACAGCAATGAGAGAAATGTCAAGAGCAACGTGAGTGATAGTTCCCCTCCCGTTAAATGAGGGTAGCACCTCTGACCTCCCCCTGAGGTACTTTCAGGCTGATTAGGAAAGGTTCTAGATAAGGGTAGGACGATGTCACTGCTGGCTGTTCCTGCTCCCACGGAGCCAGGCTTTCCCCTTAAACCCCGGGGATGGAACAAACCCGGTGCCTGATCCCTTTCCCAGGCTGCAAAGCCAACTCCAGCAGGGTTGAAGAGGCAAATGCCACCGGGGAGAAGCCACAGGCCTGTCCCCGCTCCTCCCATGGTCGCTGCCATGCTCCCTCCAGCGCAGCAGACAGGGCGCTGTGTCCCCAAAGGATCCTCCTGCCCCTTAAATTCTCCTTCTCCTCCGCCCCGGATTGTCCAAGAGACCTCCCAGCTCTTCCCGCAGCACGGCTCAGCCATGGCAACTCACAACTTCTGGGGAAGTGAGAGACGCCAGGGAAAGAGCTGATGGCCGTGACTGTGCATATAATTAAAGTCTGGGTTCTTTAAAACACCAAAATCATCTGGAGACCTCAGCAAACGGCCCCGGAGCCGTGAATAGCAACCTTCAGATCCACAGCCCTACTGAGAGCCCTCAAGCAGGGATGGGGACAGAGTCCACGATCTCCTGGGGAATGTGGAGTTCATTCCAGTTGTTCGAATTGTTCCTCACACTCTTTCCCAAATAGCGCTGCATTCTCAGGAGATGAGGAGAGGATGGCTGTTTATACCCCCGCGATAACTAAACAGTGCTGGAGAATTATCTTATCTTCCCATCAGGATTCAAATGCGGAGGGTTCCTTTGTAAAACCCAAACGAGCCCCCTGGAAGTTTTCCCAAACATTGTTTTACACATTATTTTATCCAAGGAAGTGAAAGGTCTCTCTTCAAAGAATGGGAAATGGATCACTTTTTTAAATTTTTTTTTTTTTTGTTTTCAGATCTCTGTGAGAAATCATCCCAAGTGGAGAAATCAGCGGAGAGCTGAGGGGCCTCTCTGCTGTACAGGCAGTTCAGAGAATTGCCACCGATCACTCACCTGATGGAAATGATGCAAAACCAAAACCCGGAACAGGGGATCAACCTGTCCTTGGTGTGGAAAGCCTTGGCTGATGGCACCTGAGCAAAATTAGCCCCTAAAACCTTTGCTCCACATTTCTATTTCATCCCTTTGCTTCCCCTGCAAGACTGTGCGTTGTATTAATTTGAGAAAAAAAAAATTAAGAGCATCCAGAAAGAATCATAAGGGAACTGAGACTTTAGAATGGTGATGGATAATTATTAGGAATAAATAGTCCCTGCCCTATATACAGCTCATTAAAACAGCAGCTCACCAAGTCCTTTCAGTCTCCTGTAATTTCCTTATCTCCACAGTTTAGGTAGGGAGGAGATGCCTGAAGAGATGCCATCCACTGCCCAATATAATAGGAAAACCTGCCTGAGAATGGGCAACCAGAGTTTTTGGGAGAATCCAACCTTTCTCCAACTGAACCAACACCAGGGAACATCATGCACAAAACCGGGGCTCTCTTTTTTTTTTTTTTTTAATTAAAAAAAAAGGAAAACAATAACAGAAAAATGACCACTGCCATCAACTTCTGAGTTCTGAGGGAACCGATTTTTCCAGAGGGGCAATAATTGACCAGTGTCCATCCTACTGCTTTTCCACAGACTCTCATCCTTACTGCCACCTTAGAAAATGGAGCATTTTCTTGATGTCTCTCAGAAGAACTGAGAAACATGGGAGGGAAAAAGAAGAGGAAAAAAAAGCGTAACTATAATGACCAAGAAACAGGAAAAGCCATTATATACAGCAATAAAAAGACTGCTTCCCCCCCTGCTCAAAACATGATCATATTATCTTAGCAACCAGCACAGCCAAGCAGATTTTACCACAGGAATTGTATAACCATTCCTAAAGAAACGGGAAGGGGAAAACATTTATCCCTTTCTATATTTTATGACGTGAGAGCTGATAGGATTTGCTGAAGCCGAGGCTGCACATATAGAGCCAGAGTGGGTTTCACACTCATTGTTTTTGCTTTTTCGCTGCCCATACGCCGCAGGGCGAGGTAGTTTCCTACTGCTGGTGTTGGAAGGGCCTGGAACCATAATAGTCTCTCTGTAACATTCCCAAAAGTTGACATGTTTGGTGCCTGTTTTGTCAAGCAAACCTTTGCAATCTCCTTCAGAGCTGTCTGGGGTGCTCTAAATTAGTCAGTTGTTCTTGCGCTCAGTACTCGCTGCCCGGGTTAATAAAAAGCCCTTCAGGAGAAATATATATGCATTAAAAAAAAAAAAAGGAAAAGCTCCCAGAAAAGTCTTTCTTGCTATATATAAAGAGTGCACTCAGATCCAACCCCTTGGAAATGCTCCGCAGCGCTCACATTCCAGAACCTGGGAAGGGTTAAGTTGGATTTACAACCCTTCGGAGCAATTACCCAGCGCTGCAATTTAATGGTAATTCCAGAAAGAGCATCTCTGAACAAGACAGGCGTGTTGGGAGAGCCACGCACAGGAAGCTCTTCAGGCAAAACATTACATAGGCTCTTAATTAGGGTCATTGACTCCTCTGCACAACGATCTTATCACGGCTGGAGAGGCAGAGTCAGCACTCTGCCACCCTGCCCTGCAAGGATGGGATGGGATCCATGGGATGGGATGGGGTGGGCTGGGGTGGGGTGGGATGGGATGGAGATCCAGAGTCAGCACTCTGCCACCCTGCCCTGCAAGGATGGGATGGGATCCATGGGATGGGATGGGGTGGGATGGGGTGGGGTGGGATAGGGTGGGATGGGATGGGATGGGATAGGGATCCAGCAGGGATGGAGATCCAGTAGGGATGGAGATTCAGAGTCAGCACTCTGCCAGCCTGCCCTGGAAAGCTGGGGTGGGATGGGATGGAGATCCAGCAGGGATGGAGATCCAGAGTCAGCACTCTGCCAGCCTGCCCTGCAAGGATGGGATGGGATGGGGTGGGATCCATGGGATGGGATGGGATGGGGTGGGATGGGATGGGGTGGGGTGGGATGGGGATCCAGCAGGGATGGAGATCCAGAGTCGGCACTCTGCCAGCCTGCCCTGGAAAGCTGGGGTGGGATGGGATGGAGATCCAGCAGGGATGGAGATCCAGAGTCGGCACTCTGCCAGCCTGCCCTGGAAAGCTGGGGTGGGGATCCAGCAGAGCTGCATGGAGAACCACTGTGCAGTGCACACAGCTTTGCTCTTGCCTGTGAACTCCAGCAGGCTGCTGAAATGCTCAAGTGACAAACGTGGCAGGAGGAGCTTTCAGCCTCCTGAACAAACCCCTGTTTTCATTGCGGTTTTGCCCTTTTATTTCCCTGCAAGATTTCTCGTCATGGAGGGCTTCATAAAACATCACCACACAGCTGAAATGTGGGGCCCAGGGTACCTGACAGTTCTCAAGCAAGTCTAAGCCCTAATTGCAGGGACTGGCCTGCTGAATGCTTAAAATCTGAATAATGAATTACTTATCTTTGCTGTTGAGGCAGAAATGTATTAGGCATTACTAGCTCCAGCCTCAGATTCCTTGACTGGGTTCCAGCTGTAAACATTCAACAGGAAGAGGTTAATTTTTTGATTCAGTTAATGTAAATACTGAAAGGTTCCTTACTTCACTGTCCCACATCACTGCAACATACATTCTGTAATTAGAAGCATATTTTTGTGATTTCAAGGTATATTTTGCCAAACCAACAAAAAAGCATCGAACTCCGACATTTCTGCCAAAAATACCCACTGTGTAATTTATGCCAAATCAACAAAAGTCTTCTTTTGTCCTTCCCAAACCACACTAAAGAACAGTCTGTTGAGGAGTCCAAATGTTAAAGTTCAAAAAAAAAAAAGCCCTCTATTATACAGGGTGCAAGATAGGGAGGAACGGCAAAGCCGTGGAAGGAGCATCTCTGTCTGCCAGGAACGGGATCTTCTGCACTCTGTTTATTCCCCCTCCACCCCACGCACACTTCTCCCTCTTTTTCCCCTCCCCTCCCATTTTCCTAAAGCCTTCTTAGCATCTGGAATGTGTAGGCAGGCATCCATGTGTTTGCAGTAAACTTTGAAAGCAGAGCCAATGAGGACCACATGGGCAGGTAGCCCTGCAAAGCCAACCTGGTTTTTGGGGCTGCTTGGCCAGGAATGTGAGATGTCCCCAAAACTATGGGACGGAGCTAAATTGTGAACAATGCCATGAGGGGAGGGGGGAAATGATAAAAGAAAGAAAGAAAAAAGGGAGGGTTTTGGTGGTAATTAAGCTTTTCCTTTCCTCGACTCAAAAAAAAAAAAATTTAATTAGAAGTTCAAGCATTTGGTTTTAATTCAGCCTGATGCACAAATGGTTTATTTCCACACAGCATATTTTCATAGGCTACAGAGCAGCCTCCAACTAGGAAGCCATTACAGCCCCTGATTACAGCTTTTACATGCACTTAGAACACTTGGGGAAGTCGTGGCAGAGCAGATTCACTCCCATTTCTCCCTGTGCACGAGGGTGGATCCATGTGCGATTAATTAGACAGGCTTGGCACAGCCAATTAACAAACTTACTTCTTTTTTTTTTTTTTTCTAAACCAGAGAAATCCAGTAGTCTTTACATATTCAGCATTGACACTGGAAGGTGGCACCTTGCCAGGGTGCACAGCTCGGAGCAGAATTTACTTCAGACCATCTGCTGGGTCCTTAAGTGACTGCACCACGACTGGGAGTTGTTTGGGTGAAGGTCGGATGATGATGCTCAAGTCTGGCCCCAGCAGAGATCAAACCATCCATTGCCGTGGCAACCACTAATGCCAAGGCTCCCTGAAATAATAATTCCTTATTTATAGACGCATCAAGGATGCTCCAGTGCTGCTCCAAACCCGCCAAAAACCCAACAAAACCCTTTTCCGCTGCAGATGCAAACCTTGGGTGTCTGATGTGTGCTGACGGCTCGAAGTCACTCAGAGGCACGGAATGCCCAAGTCTGGGTGTTCCTCAGCCCGTCAAAGCCCTTGGCCCCATCCTGGGAAGTGTCCAAGGCCAGGCTTGGATGGGGCTTGGCACGACCTGGGGTAGTTGAAGGTGGCAGGGGGTGGGATGAGGTGGGCTTTAAGGTCTCCTCCAACCCAAAACATTCCAGGATTCTGTGATTCTCTGATTTGGGAACCAAGTAAAAAATGACAGGGATTTTGGAACCTGTTTTCATAATCCATTACAAAGGATCTTTAGTGAAATAGTCCACGAGGCGGCATCTGGGGAGAGAGAGGCTTATCATCTTTCCAGCCTTTTCTGCAAAAACTTCTCATTCGTTTCCTGCTGGCTACTGTCAGAGAGAGGGTACAGGACTGGCTGGGCCACATCCCAGATCCAGTCTGTGTTCCTGCATACTCAGCTTATCTGTCTGTGTCATGGAGCTGTGATTACATAGCTCGAGGGGCTAAAAATATTGCCAAAACCTTTAGAAAGGGAGGCACAGCTCTGGTTCTTTAACTGCACCAATAAATGGAAATGACTGGACAGATGAGCGCAGGGGTGACAGAAAACCCAGAGGGACCCCACTGCTGCCTGACCTGGGTCCCAAAGGTGCCAGGGTGCCTTTCACTGTGTGTTGAGCTGGCAGAGGCTGCTGGGGGAAGCACCAGAGCCACCAGAATGAACTTCTTTCGGTGACCATTTATCAAAGCTGCATTTCTTTAGGTCTGGCATGTGTTGGCTTTGCTCCCCAGCACGGCTTTGGCAGGAAATTTCATTGGAAAGCCGGAATCTGGTCTGGGGGCACATTGACCTGTGTGCAAGCCCTTGACACAGACAAGTGGGGGCACCTCCAAGGCTCCAAGAGTGGCCACGTGCCCCCAGGAGGGATCCTGGGCACTGAGGAGCTGAGGGCAAGCACAGCCCCCAGAGCCAGCTCCATCCCAGGAGCTGACTGCCAGGGATTGCAGTAGCAGCCGGGGGGTGTCAGGCACAGGGCACTTGGCACAAGAGGTGGGAAAGAAGCCAGGGTGAGACCTCTGAGTGAGTGGAACGGTGTGGGGGAGAGCCAGGGACACACACGGGGCTGGACAGCGCAAAAGGGCTGCAAAGGGAATGGAGTGAGGAACCCAGGGAGAGCCTGAGCTGTCCACCGAGGAACCAGGTGAGAGTCCTGAAAACTTCACTGAGGAACTTGGGGACAGCCCTGAAAACTTCACTGAAAAACCAGGTGAGATCCCTGAGAGCTTCACTGAAAACCTGGTGAGAGCCCTGAGAACTTCACTGAAAACTTGGTGAGAGCCTTGAGAGCTTCACTGAGGAACCAGGTGAGAGCCCTGAGAGCTTCACTGAAAACCTGGTGAGAGCCCTGAGAACTTCACTGAAAACCTGGTGAGATCCCTGAGAGCTTCACTGAAAACCTGGTGAGAACCCTGAGAACTTCACTGAGGAACCAGGTGAGAGCCCTGAGAGCTTCACTGAAAACGTGATGAGAGCCCTGAGACCTTCACTGAGGAACCAGGTGAGAGCCCTGAGACCTTCACTGAGGAACCTGGTGAGATCCCTGAGCCAGGTGAGACCCCTGAACTGTTCCCCAGGAACCTGGTGAGTTTCCTGAGTCAGATGAGATTCCTGGACCATTCCCCAGGAACCAGGTGAGATCCCTGAGTGAGGTGAGACCCCTGAGCTGTTCCCCAGGAATCCGGTGAGATCCCTGAGCCAGATGAGATCCCTGAGCCATTCCCCAGCCCAGCAGGCCAAGGACAAGCAGGGGCTGCTCCTGCCCTATCGCAAACCCCACCAGGAGCCAGGAGCCCGTTCCAATCTGCAAGAGCACTCGGAGCTCTGGCAGCACTAAAGTGCTGAACTCCACCAGCAGTGACCTTTCACGTTACCTCCAGGACTATTTAGACTGGCTGGGCTCCCCTGGCCTAGCAGCAATCCCACAGACTCCATCTGCCCACTCCGGAGGAGAGTTATGGCCTGTGCTGCCGGTGCAGTCTCTTGGGTTTGTTTTTTTTCTTGCAGTCTTGACTTCATCCCAGCAAGGGCTCCTGTCTCTAACTGGCCGCTGTCAAAACAACTCCAGCGGGGAGATAAGGGAGAGAGGACTTTGAAGAGGCTCCTTCCTGCAAGCTGCTCACTATCTCCCCAAGACGTTTGTCAGCATCCCCTAGGAAGGGCAGCAGACCTGGGGAAGGCAGGAACCATTCCCTCTTCCTCAGCCCCAGTCACATCACAGCCCAGTATTTAAAATGGCTCGTGAACCCCAGATAAAAAGCAGGCGATTAAGTGTCTAGAAGCAACCTCTGTTTTCTATCACCAGATGTGGCCGTTTCCCAGCAGGACAGATATTCATTCACGGAGGGACAAATATTTCTGTCCATTTTTTCCCAGCTTTCTCGCTTCTCTGCTCTTCCCAGCCACCTTTCTCCTGATTTAAATTAGGCTGTGGCTTTGGAGCATGCCCAAATCCACCCCCAAGAGAAAATAAGATTAGAAAAGGGATGTGATTCATTTGGTAGTTTCCCTTTTCTTACATCTTGCTTGGAGTGAAGCATCACTGGAGGAAAGCTGCCCCTCCACGACAATCTGGCTCTTCACAAGAGGACACGATGCTGCTTCTGCCCCTGTGGCTGGTCACTGCTGCCTCCACGGCACAGCATGGATGAAATTCCCTCTGTTCCCCATCCCACGGCCCAGCTGGGCTCTGCAGGCCAACACAACTCCCTTCACCTGATCAGGGGATCATGCCCAAAATGAACCAGTCACAGCCATCAGGGAGAAATTCTCCCTTTGGCTGGGCTGGGTGGGTCACTGCTGCCTCTTGGCCGTTGTTTGGAGCATTAATCAATGACTCTGAGCTTGCAGCTGCCTGAGGGTTTGGGGGGAGTTCTGCACCAGCAAACCACGGGCTTTCAGTACCGATTTCCAAGTTTAACCCTGTGGAAGAAGGAGATTTGCAAACGTTTCCATCTGAGTTTTGTGGGTGGCTGATGAGGAGCATGAGCCCACAAACAACGCCGAACTCTGCGCTCTCAGTCACTCCTCAGTGTTGGATTATTTGATGGGCTTTGGCTGCAAAGTGTCCTTTTACACCTGCTCCAAGATGGGGTAACAGCAGTGCTGGCAAGCCACATTCCCTTGGGAAAAGCAGGCTCTTTTCCAAGGACTCCCTGCTTGGGAGACAAGGTGCCTTGGACCACTGAACGCCCCCCAGGACAGCAGCTCCCAAACCCAACCCCAGCCCCACCCCAAAGCCCCCAGCACCGAGCAAACCCCAAACACATTTTCTGCTCCAGTGGAAGGTGTCCCTGCCCACGGCGGGGAGTTGGAGCATGGTGATCCTTCAGGCCCCTTCCAACTCAAACCCCTCTGGGATTCTGGGCAGCTCGTGGAGCAGAACTGTGCCGCAGCCTTTCGGGATGCCTGGCTGGAAGCCGGGCTGGGTCAGGGCGAGCAGTGAGCAGGGACAGGATGGAGGGGTCGCAGCCCCCGAGCCCAGCCCGGCTCCGCAGCCCCGTTCCCGTTTCCTGCAGCGGCGCTTCCCCGCAGCACAGCCACGGCTGAGGTCTTATTGTAAAACGGGCAAACAAAACACGCCACTTCGAGCTATTAACAAAAAAATTAAAAAAAAAAAAAAAAATCCTGAAGTCTGCGAAGCAAAAGGGCTCCAGCACGGAGCGACTTTCTCTGCCCAGCCCATTGTTAGTGGAGGCGGCCGTCCCTTTCCCATGCCAGAGAGATTTGCCTGGTGCCGGCCAGTTCTTTATCCCACTGCGCAATTAATACAGCTTCCCCCAGATAAACAGCAGCTTGTTTAACTATGTCTCCTGATAGGTCCCAGCAAGGCTTGATAACATGGATGGTCGGATGTTGTCAGGACGAAGGAGTCAGACATGCTGGCAGCAACCTTTTCCCTTTCAAAGCACACATGTTTAGAAAAGAAAGGGCTGCGCCTGTTCGCGGCACAGCCACCGAAATCTCGCCGTGGCATCAAACGAGGCAGGGCTGGGAGCTGCTCCCTCGCAGGAGCCAGGCTGCTCCCGGCGCTGGCAGCCAGCTCCCGCAGTGTCAGGACCCCTCCTCAGCCCCTTTCCCGTTAGGATGTGTGGAAATTAAAATCCACCAGTTCAAATTCGCATGTTATGGTTTCTGCTATCCTTAGAAGAAGCAGCAGCAGCAGCGGAATAAAAATTAAAAATCATCGTTGTTTTTAATTTCCCTTCTGGTTTTACGCCCAGCACGATCTTATGTCAGCTCTCCGATGGTCTCTTCTGCTGGTCACGAGCCCCAGTTTCTTAATTTAGCAACTTTTTAAACTTTATCTTAAAGCCCTTTGATTTGATTGCGCAAGAATCTCAGCAGTCATTAAAAATAAACCAATTATGTTCGGTGAGATTGGGGATCGGGACAGCGACAATGCCACAGGAGTGGTAACATTCCCACGGAAACGATCCCTTCATGGATCAGGACTGCACCCACCACCCACATCCCTGGTTTTTGAGGTGCACCCTGGCTCCCCCAAGAGATGGATTCGGGGGTGCTGAGGGTCACCCCCACACGATGCTTGTCCCACTGCAAAAGGATGGCGTGGAGACACCTGGCCAGGAGTCTCCATGGGAATTTCCAGGATGACAAACGACTAAAGGGATTTGAGGGCACCTCACTGATGCTGCTTTGGGGCCTCTCCTTGCAGCCACTCCAGGGGGTCTCCTGCTCCTCTGGGATTCCACCAAGCCAGAGGCTGGGTTATCTCCACTGCTCCCAGCACTCCTATCTCCCAGCTCATCCTCTTCCCCTCTGAAGAAATCCCTTCCTTTCCCACCTCTCTCTTGGAAAGCACCCTGTTCTTTCCACATTCTCTCTTTCCTTCCTTCTTGCTGAGCTGCACACTCTGTTCCCCAAAGCATCAGCCCCTTATCTGGGGCAGGAACCCAGCCCTGGTGCTGCCATCATTTGATGCTCCCTCCCTCCCACCCTGGCCCCTCTCCAGCCCCCCTGTGGGAGTCAGTGGCAGCCTGGCCGTGGTAGCCACGTGCTAATGCACTCCCTGATTCAGAAGGGAGAGAAAAAAAGCAAGTTCCAGAGTGCAAATCGTGCACCTTAGGAGAGCAGACTTCAGCTTTTTTTAGGAAAAGAGGAGATGGGGTTGCTTGGGAGTCATAGGAGTCCAGAAAAGCTTGTAGGTCTTGAACCACAGAGTCCTGCAAGCACAAGATAATTCAGTTCTCGTCTTCAGGAAGAAAAACTCATCTCCCTGCACTGGCTTAGCCCATCAGAGACTTCACGGAGATCTCTGGAGCAGGAAAGAAATCAATGTACGGGGGATTGAGGTAAAAACAGGCTCCAAGGTGAGCTGTCCATGGCATTGATGTGGTATTTATGGATAATGTTAGGAAACACCCTCCCAGCTCTCCCAGTCACACTGGGACGTGTTTTGAAGTGGCAGCTCCCTGGTGCTCTGCTGGGACAAGACACCCCTGGTGCTGGGGGGACACCCCAGGTGGGGTCACCTGAGCCTGCAGAGGAGCAGCAGAGCAGCACCTGAGGTCAGCTCAGGTCTGCAGTGAAATGTGAGGGAGCTCCAGGCATTGCTGGAGCAGCAGCAGAGCACAAAACCCTCCCAAACCACCCCAGACCCCAATTACAGGGGCAGGGCTTGCTTCAAACTGGCCTCAGGCAAACCCAGGCCGGTTTATTAAAATAATAAACCCCCGGTGTCTCAAGCAGCAAAATACAGGGCAGCAGGATCAGATAAAAGGGGAGCTCTGTCCAGGGACCAGCTGAGCCAAAGGAAGGCTCCAAGCCCTCGCTGTGGAAAGATCAGTCCATGGCACCAGGAGTTAACCCTGGGATAGGTTCCTCTCCGTCGTGGTCACAGTTGTGCTGGCACCTTTCCCCTCAGCAGGCAGTTTGGGTCTGGGTTGTTTCAAAAGCTCCACTTAATAGCCAGATTAACCAGGTTCACATCTGCAGTTTGCAAACCACAGGGCCAGCGGCAAAAGCAATGAAATTTGGTACTTTGTGAATGAAAGCACCGAGCGACCTTTGTGGGACCGTGTTCCCTGGTGGCAGAACAGGGCAGGAATGGCTCTGCTTTGCAGCCAGCACCAGGGGACTGCACCCACTGTGGCTCAAGGGCTTCACTTCCCATTTATTTAAAAAGATACTGATCCTTCAGAAGAAGTTAGGGGCAGGTTTGGAGAGGAAATGGCATCGGGAGGGCTGAGATGCCTTGTGCCAACTTGTCTGGAGTTTTCTCCCTTAGCTCTACCCGGTGACAAACCACTGAGGTGTCACTGGAGGGGATCAGGGCTGCACGAGAGGCATCACAACCACGTCCAGCTGACATCAGAGGACACTGGAGACCCCCAGGTGTTACCCCTGGAGGCAGATCAGCAGGGCAAGGCACCTTTCCCTGGGTTCCCACTGAACACAAAATCCGCTGCTGCCAAATGCACTTCGCCCTTTCCTTCTCTCTGGAGCAGACCGGACCATAAATGGGCTGCTCAGGAATTACAGCAGTGCTTTTGAAAGGTGAGAGATAAGCTCTGTGACCCAGAACTCTAGGAGTCATTGGCCTGGTGATGCTTTTTGGGAAGGGCTGTGGAGCTGGGTTGTTCGGGTGGACCGTGATGACCTACACAGATACTGGGGGGTCTGATCTGCTCACACCACACCCACAAAGTCACAGCTTTTCTACACCAGAAAAGCTCTCCCCTTCCACTCCATCACCCACTGCCACGAAGGTGGAGGCACCTGAGGGCAGCATCCGCAGAATCCACACTTAGAATCCACATCCCATTTTCCTTCACGCTCTGCCCCTTGCTGTGGAACTCATCGTTCATTTCTCGGCAGGTTCTTGCACAATCCACATCGCCTGCCACACTGCATGGGTAGAGTGGAGCGTCACTTTAGCAAAGAGCAAATTATAGCTTGGCTGTGGCTGGCTTTCCCGAAGTGCCAGCACGCACAGAGCAATGTTTGGCATCCCGAGGTGTCAGCCAAGCAATCCACCCTGAGGCAGCCTCACTCCACAGCTCCAGAGCAGACAGAGGAAGAGCCAGGGTGACAAACAGAGCTGCCCACCCAGACCGTGCTGACATCTGAAATGCTGTGGGGAGGAGCCCTTGGTTCCCTGGAAACCGGAGGGATGAATTGAGATTCCCTTTTTTTTTTTTTTTTGGCACAGCAAAGCTACAGCAGAGTTGACCCAGGGTATTTAATGCCCCAGGATTCGTTCATTCAGCCAAACCCCCAGCCTGCCCTCCCTGGGCTGCCCATCACTTCACACCATTGATTTTATAAATACGACACAGGAATCACGAATCTTCCCAAGCACCTGGGCCGTGTTCTCCTCTCCCTACAGAAACTGCTGCAGTCACACCTGCCCCTCCTGCTCTGTTCGCCCCACAGAGCAAAATATCTCTTAATGAGGCCCTGAGCTACCCCTGAAATATCCTCACTGGAGGACTGGAGCTGCTCAATGGAGACTGGCACGAGGCATCCTCCTCCTCCTCCTCCTCGGGAGCGTATTTACGAGGAAGTCATTACGAGGGAGGCGGGGAAGAGGGGCTGGGGACGCTGAGAGAGTCCTTTCATTGATCAGATTATTTTTAGAAAACAAATTTCCCTTAATGGGTTTATGGTTTCAGTGAGAAGAGCAGCTGGTGCCAATGTTTACAACTCTGAGTCACGTCACAGAATGTCGAGGCAGTGGAAAGTCTTATGAGCCCTTGGACAATGGTCCCACTGAGCTGAGCTGTCCGGGCTCGCCGCGTTGTCAGGCTGGGCTGCAGGGAGCCGAACCTGCCAGGAAACAGCACCCGGCACCCTCCTGTGGCTGGGCACTGGGGGCAGGCACTGGGGCAGCTGCACACCTCTAACACCCCCCGATCCCAGGCGGAGAGGACGGCAAAGAGGGACGGCGACGTTCCAAGGGCTGATGCGCTCCTAGAGCAAGCTCGTGTTTTTCTGATGGTGGAAATTCCATTTTCATGTCACAAGAAGTGATTTTTTTTTTTTTTTTTTCACCTTGGCCACGCCGGGATGTTTTCTGTAAATGCTTTGGTGTCTTTCAGCAACACAAAATCCAAGAGCTGTGGCTCTGGGGACACAACTGCCTTCGTGTCCTGCAAGAGGGAGGACGGGACAGTGAGCAGGGATGTCCTGCAGGGCTGTTTTACCCCCAGAGTGAACTTCTGAGGCAAATTCCCCAGTTCTTTCCCACTGCCACACGTGGTTGGCCTGTGAGGGCAACCTGCAGATGTGTGAACAGATGTGAGCCCCAAGTTCTGCATCAGGTGGGCAGAGAGGAGGCCGTGAGGATCTGCCCTGCTGTTCTGTGTTTTTTTCCCCATATTCTCATCTTCCCTTCTAAACTCAAGGAAGATCCAGGAGGGGAAAAAAACAAAAAAAAACAAAAAAAAAACAAACAAAAACAAAACAAAACAAAAAAAAAAACAACCAAAAAAAAAAAACAACCAAAAAACCAAAAAACCAAAACAACCCAACGTGGTTTTTACACATCAGAACCCTTCCTGCACTAAATCCCAGCTGAGTCACCTCATGCAGCTCCAGGGGAGTCTGCTCCTACCTCCACGTCCTGCTGGCTCCTTCCTCCTCCCCAGCAGAGCAGGGACAGCTCAGCCCTGCCAGGGCCAGGCTGGCTCCCCAGGCTCCCTCCCCTGTGTGTCACAGTGTCCCCAGCTCCGGGGCTGCTGTTCCCCTCCACTCAAACACTCCCCCCTGACTCAAATCTATCCCCAGGGCAGGTCCGACAGCCCTGAGGGTCTCCAGGCTGGCACATCCCTGCCTGCACAGGAGCAGAGGGGCACAGGGAGGGACAAAGCCACATGGCCATCGAGTGGCTTCTTCCCAAGGAGTCCTGATCAACTCCAAACCCCATTCCCATCAAGGATTAAGCCTCAAAAACCCAGGTCAGCCTGGTCTGGAGGATGTGCAGCACACTTTGACCCCCTCCCATGTTTGTTTTTCTCCTGCTGAGCATCTCCAGTGAGATTTCCATCCACAAACAAAGCAGCCAGTAAGCAACATTCAAGCAGTAAAAATCCGAGAAGCAACTCTAAAAAAAATATTAAAATCAGCCTTGCAAAGCTTTGGTTGGGTTTGATTTTTTTTTTTTTTGTCAGCACATGAATTTGGGCAAAGCTTCATGCAATGCGCAGGGCCCGTGGCTCTGCTGGCCTTTGGTTTGGAAACAGGGGTCAGATTTTGGAACATCTTCCAAGGGCACCATTCCACTGGAAAACGTGGGCTGGTCACACCCAGCCAGCTCGCAGGATTAGGTCAACAGATACTCATTTTTTAATTGTGAATAAAGTCAGCCTTCAGGGAGAAGTATTCCTAAAAGACTGTTCAACAAGTATGAGGGATTAACAGAAAAATCAAGGACAGATTGGGAGAGGCCAGTCATTCCTTAGGAAAAAAACAAACCAGAAAGACAAAAAAGGATGCTGGCCATTATGGAATGTTGCCCTGTAATGGCACAGGGTGAGGCACTTTCAGTGGGGTTCTGCATTTTTGGGCGAGTTGAGGATCTGACTCAGATCTTTCCAAATCCTTCTGCTCACCCCAGTTGATGAGGGCATGCAAAATCCCTGAATGGACCCAAATGTCCTCAGAATCAACATCTGGCTCCAATAAGCAGCCCGATGGTCATGCTTTAACAATGTTTGTTCCAAACTAAATCTTTAACTAAACATTTTCTGAAAAGGGGTTTTGATAGCCGAGTTGCAATAGCGAAGAGGCTGCTCGTGTTTGTTTTTACTAGAGATCCCAATTCCCTGGGGTTTAACTCATCCTCACACATTCTTTTGGGCCTGGAACCTGGTGAAGCAAGAGGGATTTCTGCCATTATTGCCAGATTTTATCACGGCATCACTCCGGGGATTTTAACCTGCAAACTCCAACCTGGCACAGCTGCGGGGTAGATGTTTGTGCTCATCAAATTTGGGTTCTCCCTCGTCCGTGTCCAGGATAGGAAGGACAAAGATAACCACAGCAAGGGGCAGGTTCAGGATAGATACCAAGACGATTTTAGAAAGGATTATAAGGGTTAGGTAGAGTTTCCATCCCACGATGCCACCTGGTCTAGTGGGTGGAACAAGAGGATCTTTAAGGTCCCTTTCAACCCAAACCGTTCCATGTTTAGGAAATACCAGACTCACACCTGCCAGACGACGATTGTGCCCCGTGACAGGGAGGGATGAGCGGATATTCCAAAGACGTTTTAGCCCACTCTGTGATGCTGCCCTGAGGACGAGAGCAGAGCCACATCACCTGTACAGGGATCACCTCCAGCACAGGGCCAGCAGCTGGACACTGCACAGGAGACCTCCAGTCACCTTCACCCCCACGGCTCCAAGCCAAAGACCAAACTCCGAGCACGAGGCCAAATTCTCCTCTGGACAACTCCTGGTGGGCCCAGGGCACGGGAGAGGCAGCTGCAGCCTGTCTCAGGCAGGGAAGGAGCTGGCTGCCAGGCTCGGAGCCTCTGTGAGCCCCTCGGAGCAGGGAGGGCTGTCCAGGGAGCGTGCAGGGACTCGCAGGCAGCCAGCCCCGGGGCCGGCGCGATCCGTGTCTGGCTGCGGCGGTGACTCAGGCGCTGCTCCTCTCTGCATCACGGGACGAACCGACTGGAAACATGAAAGAATGGCTAATTCTAAAGCGGCTGCTAAAAGTCCTGAGTCCTGTCTTTGCCTGCGTCTGCTGTCATCAAAGGATGTGGAAAGAAATCGCGAGTGCAGGGCAGGGTCGGAGCCTGGCTCCTCACCTGTCCTGCTCCAATCCCTTCAGCTTTGGGATGCTCAGGCTGGTGGCGCCTGGGCACCTCCTCCTCCTCCTGGCAACGCTGTTTTATCCATCACAGCTGACCCAGGAGAGGCACATGCAGCAAATCACACTGATTTCCTGAATTTACTGATATCAAAAGTTATAAAAACTCCTCTTAGGATGCCACAGCGCTCATTCGACTTCCCACATCCCATATTTTGCTTTCTCCAGCTACCAAATGCAGCCCTAAAGCTGGGTTTAGGACCTCCTGTGTCTTACACCTCAGGCCCTGAGCAAGGGGATCCAGGGTGAGATCCTGGGGCTCCAGCCAGGGCAGAATCCACAGCTAACACCACACGCTCCCTGCCAACCTTGATTTGCAATTTTTTTGTGTGCGTTAAATTGTCCCTTTCCCATTCAAGAGCCGTTTCCTGGCTTTGCTGGCAGAAAGGAAGGACACTGCAAAGTGCAGCTGTGGAGTCTGATTCCCATTTAGGACCGAGGGCCCCTTTACCCAGCTCCAGCTCCACAGAAAGGCTTAAATGCAAATGGGAACCAGGCCCTTGGAGGGCTCACTTTGAACAGGTTCTATTCTTACCACTTTAAACAAACTTTTAGGAGAGGGGAGCAACTGAGCTTTAACCAGTCCAATATGGCAGGGGCTGATGGTTTAGGCCTGATCTTTTTCTTGTCCCGGCCTTCCCAACACCCTGGGCACTGCTGGAGAAGAGCTGATGAAGGGTCAGGGTCAGGCAGCAAAACAGAAACCTTTTTTTTCTTTTTTTTTTTTTTTTCCTGCATTGAATAAATATAAAGATACTGTACATGAACAAAAAAATGAAGCGTGTTCCACAGAGGATTTTAAAGCTTCCAAAAATATTCCCTCAGCCCTTGCCAAAGGTAATACAGCCAGACTTTCCATGGAAAGCATCATTGTGCACGGCGAGGTTCAAGGAGGTCGCTCTGCTTGAAGTGCACAAACAGCCAGCGCCCTGTCCCATCCCTCCTCTCCACACACACACTCTGCCACCAGGAACAAGTGCCCCCTTTTTTTTTTTTTTTTCCCTTAAGAAAAAAAAAAAAAAAAAAAAAAAAAAGGAAAGAAAACAACTTTCTTCCCTCAAAGGTGGTATAGAATTCACCCTGGCTGGGCAGCAGTAGCAGCTACAGCTTGTATTTACAAGCAGCCCCCTTAAGAGGGCTTGGATGGCTGTTTATAGAGCACCCCGACACCAACAGGTTTGCTCAGGGGGTTCTGTATTTTTGGAGGCTTTTCTAAGCCCTGCTTTCTTCCCCATGCCCAAAGCAGTGGCTGTAACAGATCCTGCACTAAGGAGGTGGGAACCTGGCTGCTGAGAGGTTCCTGTAACACAGGCATTACTCCACACTTCTTGGAGGGCTGGAAAATAACCTTCTTTTCTACAGTTGCTGCCTTCCACCTAATTATCCTCAAAGCTTTGACTTGTAAACACCTGACCTAATTCTTTCCACGGGCAGTTTTTAATAACAGAAATTCTTCAAAAGTGTCTTTATGATGCATCACACCATGGTACCTTGTAAATAAGCTGCGGGCCAGCCGAGCCTTTCACGGGGAAACAAGGCAGAGACACTTAGTCACTGAATATTCAGCTTTAGGGAGAGGCACCACAGTGAGGTCAGCCCAGCTCAGCCCTCAGCACTGGAATCTTTTCCCCTGTGGGTCCCTTCCAGCTCAAGGGGGTTATGTGATTCTGTGATCTGAAATTCCACATCCGAGCTCCGCAGGGGAAGGAAGGTCCTTAGATGTTGTCCTGAGAACAACACCGTGTCCATGTGGATTTCCTTTCACTTTTGGATCACTGAGCTGTCTATAAATACCAAGCTGCAGAATTTACTCGACACTTAGGTAGAGGTGGGGGGTTTGTAAAGAGAAAATCAGCACTTCCTGAGCTTTCTTCTCTCAGCACCACCAGCACTCCGTGCTGGGCACATCCCAGCACAGAATCAACTGTCCCTCATTCCTGATTCCTGTTCCACGTGGCAAAACCTGGGAGCTTCTCCAGGGGATCAGCAGGTTCCCCTGGAGCAGCACCACGTGCCAGGGGAAAAGTTGGGAGAGGAGCCCCGATGTCCCCAGTTCCCCACCTCATCCTCCATCCTGTGCCTTCTCCTGGCACTCCAGAGCAGAGCTGATTTTGCAAATCCTCCCTATTTGCATTTTGGATTTGTATATATTTGTATTACGGCCGTGCCCAAACCTGAAGTTGTTTTGGCAGCGCAAATGCACCTAAATCTGTGATACCCCTAAATTCGTGAATACACCTGAATTTGTGTTACACCTAAATCTGTGATACACCCAAATCTGTGAATGCACCTAAATTCGTGAATACACCTGAATTTGTGTTACACCTAAATCTGTGATACACTCAAATCTGTGAATGCACCTAAATTGGTGAATACACCTGAATTTGTGTTACACCTAAATCTGTGATACACCCAAATCTGTGAATGCACCTAAATTGGTGAATACATGTAAATCTGTGACACATCTAAATTTGGGATACCCCTAAATTTATGAATTCCCCGTGTTCAGCTGGGCTGAGCCCTGGAGCAGTGACCTTTGGGGTGACCCAGAGAGGGGCAGAGCCCCGGGAAGCTGCCGGAGGGGCAGGGCAGGGAGTGGGAGAGATTCCTGCTGGCTGCAGGGAGGGAGTTAAGGCACAGGCCTGCAGAAAGAGCTGCCCAAAGCATTGCAACACGAGAGAAGCTCTGCAGGCCTTTGATCTCCGAGCTGTTCTTGAACTGTCACTTTAATGATGTGTCAAAGACTAAAAAGAGTTGAGATTAAGAATACTGGAGCCTGGGGAGAGGAGAAGGCCATTTTAAGCCCGCTGGGTCTAAGCCGGGTTTCTGGAAGCTTTTAGACCCTTGCTGCACACTGTGCACCAGCACAGAGCTGAAAAACAGGTCGGATTTTGGAAGTCCTGCGCCGTAAGGATATTTTATAAGGTTTTGCCTTATAAAAAGCCTGCGTGCTCCCTGCACGGGCAAATCCCTGCCTGCTCCAGACGTGCACGTGCACGCTCTGCTCCAGCAAGTTCCCCGCACAAAAGGCTGCAGTGAGTTGTTTTCCCCAGTTTCCCCGCGGAATGCCGTCTCCCCTTCACGGCCTGTCCCTAAAGCAATGCCACGGCTGAGCTGCAGGGCCGGGCTGGTGGCTGGAAAAGGGACAGCAATTCCTAAAAAACAGCCTCGAGTGCAGGAAACCCGGGCGGGTTTATCAGCCCAGCACTGGCAGGACATTTGGGCTCTCTGCAACTGCATATATTTCATTAATATCCCAGCCAGCTTTCATGGCATTACCATCAGGTTAATCTACTTTAGATTAATGAACTCCAGTTTCAGCCAGGCAAGCTAATTAAGATGATTTTCTTTGAACTTGTTCTAATGAATGTATTAATATCATTCAGGGCTTCTTTTGGAGCTACAAGCATGGCCATGTTATTCCTGAGAAGAGGCCAAACATTTTTTATTAGGGAATCATGTGCTGTGCAGAGTCTGGGACTGCCTTGCCTTTGTTTTCTCTGTGCTGCACCTTTGCAGTGGCTGCAGAGAGAGCAGCCCTTTGCTTTGCAGATTTTGCTGTGGCTCCACAAGTCAGGAAAAGTTCAGGAGTGCTCTGCACATGCTCGGGGTCTGGTAAAAAAAAAAAAACAAACTAGGAAAACTTAGTATCAACCAGTTCTTGTTCTTAAAAAACAAATTAAACGAGATTAATTTAACTACTCCTCCACCTCTATTCCAACAGAGAGATTCAAGTACGGAATCATTGGGGTGGGAAGGGAGCTTAAAGCTCATCTCATTCCACCCAGCAGCATCTTCTCCCCAGGTAACAAGTGATAGTGATGCCCAGGGTGTCCTTGATTCCCAGGCCTGGAGAGGAATTGTTGTGTCTGACCAAAATAGGAAAGCAGCAGCTCACACTCCATGAGGAGTTTGGAATTACAGACTAAAGAATTGCAGGACTACAAATAGATGAAAAATACAAAAGCCAAAATCCTAAGGCATCAACAGAACAGGAAGAAATGGGAAATGGCCTCAAGTTGCACCAGGGGAGCTTCAGGTTGGAAAAATTTCTTCACTGAACAGGTGGCCAGGCAGTGGCACAGCTGCCCAGGACAGTGCTGGAGTCACCATTCCTGGGGGATTGAAGGGATGTGTGGATGTGACCCCTGGGGACACGGGGACACTTGGCAGTGCCGGGGGCAGGATGATCTCAGAGGGCTTTTCCAGCCTCAGGGACTCCGTGGTTTGGGGCTGGGGATGCAGAAAAGAGGGGAAAACCTCCAGGGCAGGAGCTGTGCAGAGCTCAGGATGGGAAGGAGGCAGATGTGAGGGGTCCACGGTGTGGACAGCTGGGCTGGGCTGGCAGGAACCTGTCCCTCAGGTGCTGCTGAACCACACAAACTGGGATTTTCCAGGTGATTCTCTGCTGCCTCCTGCGCAGGTCAGGCTGCAGGACCAGGCTCAAGGCCAGAGTTCAAAGGAAGGAGAAAGAACCCAAAACTTGGCTTCATTAAAAGCTGCCTCACACCGGGGTCTGCCTTGGCCGCTGCTCTGGGCGTTCTGAACAAACAGGGATGAATTCTGAAAACGAGGGATAAACACTGCGGGCTTGGGAAGCCTCTGGCAGCACTGTGGGTCCCCATGGCCCTGGGGGAGCCACTGCTCTGGTGAATGACCCCTTTCTCCACCCCAAAGACACCCCACTTCCCTCAGCTACACCATCCCAGCCCAAGGCTTGGGAGCAGCTCCCAAACCCATCCCTGGACGTGCACAGAGACATCATCCCACGGATCTGCCTTAAATAAACTCCTTAATGAATTGTTACTCTCATGAAATGAGGAAACCACAAGTCCCATGTCTCACAGTCACAATCCCTCAACATAAATAAAAGGAACAGCCTGGAAACAGTTCTTTAAAATTATATTGCCACGCAGGTATCATTCAAAATTGGGGAGTATGGTTCCTTTTTTTTTTTTTTTTGATTTCCCTAAGTAACCAGCCTGCAATCAATGCACCAGGCCAAGGTGGAGTTTATTTATAAATGCACGTTTATGATGAATCATTGGAGGAAATGCAGGCAGACTGGAGACAAAAGTCTGCAGTTGCTAAACCAAATAGGAAATGCTCTTTACATCTGCCTCTTCAGTTGGCATCCACTTCCCCTCCCAGTCTCCTTTCGGCTGGGTAAGCCTGTTTATTTTTGGGGCTACTTTTGTTTGCAAAGCCAAACAGAGCTTCTGATTTTTTTTTGTATTTATCTATCTTTTATTATTATTATTATTTGTAAACTGCATTTCTCACTTCTTCAAGCCCCAGATTATTAACAGTGGAAATCGGGGCACCTTCCTGCACAGAGCTGTTTACTCTCTTCGGGGAAAGCAAAGCCACAGAGTGGAAACAGGATGGAAAAACAGCCTTGTTAAAATGATACAAAAATAAGGACAATGCTGGAACTACCCTGCCAACTCAGGGAGAATTGCCATCTTTTCCCCATTAGGTTTATTATAAATTTTGCTAAATTGAAATGGATAAATTGGTACAAATTGGTACAAATTGGTACAGATCATCAAATGAGTGTTACCTGTATCGCAGGCCAGGTTGGGTGAGCAGCCTGACCAGTGAATGGCATCGCTGCCCACAGCCCTGCTTGGAGCTGGGTGAGCTCTGGGGTCCCTTCCAACCCAAACCACTCCACGATTCTGTGTCTCTGGCAAGTTCCCAAGTGACACGACACTAATTGGTGACACTCCCATTCATTTTCGCTTCTTTTTCCCCAAACTGACCCCACCAAAGCACCTCCCAGCAAAGGAACAAGCGTCCTGTGTTTCCTAGCAGGATCCTGTGGCTCTCCGAGGGGGCAGCCCCATGTCCATGGAGATCCTCACCCCTCAAAGCAACGAGGAACCAGCAGAGCTGCAGGAAAAGCCAGGAAAATCCCGCACTCGGGACGTGGGGACCTCACCCGTGTCACCCCGCAGGTTTTAGAGCTCTGCTGCCACAGTGAAATATTTACTCTGCCGGAATATGAGCTGATGTGAGATAAGGAGCAAGCTGTGGTTCATAAACCTGTCGTTTCTCCGGGGGTTGGTGCTCCCTCTGTGTGTGTGTGTGTATCAAACGCGCACATCAGCTATTTGATCACCGCTGCTCGGTGCAGGATTTCTTTGCAGAAAGCTGGCATGGCCTTTCTTTCCTCCAGGAGACTTTAAAATCCTTCCAGCCCCACTGGAGAGAGAGGATTCACGCTGCCAAATTTTTTTTTCTTTTTTTTTTTTTTTTTTTCCAAAGGTTTTATAGAATGTGCTATGCGTGCAAAACGCGGCCTTTAACTGCTAGAAAAACACGGGCATTTGAAATGCGAGCAACAGAAATAGAGGCGCACCAAAACAGAAACAAAGAGGCCCGATTTGATCCACTTCACGGCCGCTGGAGGAAGAAGCACCCTGGTAACTGTGATCAATGGTAAACACGGGTTCTTATTTAGGGAGGCCAGAGCAGCTCCTCTTGTTTCTGGCCGGCTTTTTATAGCAGGTTAAAAAATAACGATATTGCCGTGGAAAGATGACGCCAAGCAATAACTTCCCGCTGTCTGAACGATTGGAGCGGTCAAGGCAAACCCAAGGAACAAAGTGAGGGACAAAAAAGCTCTCCCTCCCTTGGGCCGAGGGACTGCTGGAGTCTGTGGTTTGTCCAGAGCTCATTCTTCTGCAATCTTGGGATCGTGGAATGCTCTGCCTCCCCCTGACCTTCGAAGCACGGATCGGAGGCAGCGCTTGAGCAGCCCTGGCTGCTCCCAGGAGCTCCTTGGTCCTTCGACCCCCTCCACTGGCCCTTGGAAAGCCGTGGGAGTCTTCCTATTTATTTTACTGCCCTCAGGAGCGAGGCTTTGTTTGGGAAGGCAGCCTGGAGCAGGTTTAGGGACTTTACACTCTCAAGAGCAATCCCTCAGGCTGTGGTTTTTATAATTCTTTATAAAAAGGGGGTTTTTTTTGTTGTTGTGTTTTTTTTTTTCCTGAGCAGCACCAGTGGCCAAACCCCTCACATCAGCTCGTGTCCCACCTGAAGGGCTGTGGCCGCTGCTCCTGCCAGGTGTGGCCCCAGGAATGGACCTTTGAGCAGGGTCAGGGCTCCTGCCAGCACCGCTCCCCGTGCCAGGGCTTCCAGAGGCACTGCGGAGCCTTTCCAAGCTGCACAGGCACAGGTTTGAATAACAGCCTGCTCCCAAAATTAAGAAGAGCTGTATTATGGCTCCTGCCAGAAATAACGTAAACCAGTGTTACTCCAGGAATGGGGCTGGGGTGACCACTTTCAGTGCCGTTTGCAGGACACTGAGGGGAATTTGCTGTTCTTTTTTTTTTTTTTTTTTTTTTAAATCTAGCTCAACTAATGAAAAACCGATAAGAAAATCATTCAAACGCCAAAAATTCCCTCTCACACAAACCAAACACTAATTCTTGTGATACTATATATATTTATTGGTTAAAAGCACATACCAGCCTGTCTAAATCTGTGATTGGTGCCTAGTTTATAACACCTTTGTGGCTTTTAGTTTCTCACCCAGACACATCAAAGCGGGGGACACTTAGCCAAGGAAAACTTCATTGTTAGTATTAACTCACTCCAAGAAAAAGATTTTTGGAAGTTTGAGAATTTTTCACTTCATAGCAATTGTTGATTAATGAACCTCAATGGACTGCAGCCTAAAAGAGGACTTTGTTAATAAAAAATGCTAAACAGTGCAGAGTAAGGAGATACTTTCTTTGAACCTAACTGATATAAAGGTGTACACAAAGAAAAGACCTGTGAAGATGGATTTATTCACTGTGATCCTCTTTGCTTTCCCATTCCGCCGCAGCCTATTTCTACTTGCAAAAAAAAAAAACCAAACCCAAAAAAAACCCCCAAAAAACCCAATTACTGAGACAGGAGGAGAAATCAAAGAATCACAATGTAGCTGGAGAGATTAGAGCACTTGGGAGATAATTAACAATGATGTCTAGGACAGGCAGAGCTTTCCCCCTCTCGGCTACCCCAGCAGGGCTGTTGGAGCAGGGGCCAGGGCAGTGACACCTTCAGCAGGGACGGGAGCACCAGGACCCTGAGGGACTCCTCCCAGCCCTCTCCTGCTTTCGTTTGGAGAAGTCATCGAAGGTCTCCGAAGCGAAATGTATCAGTCTGAAGGCAGGGTTAATGAAAATGTCTCACTGCACTGGGGTGATCCAGTTAATTCCTGTTCACACGCTCCTTGGGGCTTCCCAGCACAGGGGTACCACGTGGAAACGCGATTTTTTTTTTTGCTGTGAGCAGATGGTGCTGATGCTGCTCCAGTTAAACACCCAGACCAAGTTCGTGCTGGAGGCAGCAGCGTCCCTTCCAACCCTCACCATCCCAGAGCATCATCCACCTCTGGGAGATTCCAGACTCCCTCTTACAGCTCTCAGCACTGGGAGGGAGGGTTCTAAGGAGGGTTTCGTTGAGCTGTGAGGAAGCAGCAGGCAGAGCACGAGGTCAGGGTGACCTTGGCCATGTCCTTCCTCTGATCACAGAACCCCAGACTGGTTTGGGTTAGGAGGGAGCTGAAAGCTCAGATCATCCCACCCCTGCCACGGGCAGGGACAGCTCCACTATCCCAGGCTGCTCCAAATCCCATCCAATCTGGCCTTGGGCACTTCCAGGGTTGCAGGGGCAGCCCCAGCTGTGACCCAGAGCTCCCTTTTCTCCCTCATTTACGAGTTTGTTGGTGTGACAGAGATCTGGGACCGGTGAAACACCCACACGGAGTTCATGGAGCCCATGTGAGGATGAGGAGCCCGCCGGGGTCTGCTCCAGCTGGAATGTGTGTGAGGGTCTGGTGTGCCCCCTGCCAGAACCCCTGATCCTTTCCTTTGGGGCTCTGGAGAGCCACGTTTTGTGTGTTATTTCGAGGTGCCTGTTGCAGGCAGGGGGAGAGGGCAGGTAACATTCTGGTACCAGGCTGTGCATTTAGGGAGGCTGCATTAGAGCCGGAGGAAAGGGCTGTGTTATGGAAATTGCACGGGAAGAGATGTGCCCAGGCAGTGCTGGCTGTGCTCTGCAGCCTCAAATCTCTGTGTCAGATGAGGGGAAGAGGCTGCTGTTTGCTGAGGAATGGCCTTTCTGTCTGTATGTTTCTGAGAGAGAAATGAGAATTGTGTTTCTTTATTAAATTCAGTATTTGTAGCCTGCCTCTGTGATAAGGAGCGGTCTATAAACCGTGGGATAAACCAGCTGTAAATCATCATCCAAGCTATTAAAGCCTCTGGGGTCTTTAACAGATTTTCTACCCCCGCTAGTTCATAAACACAATCCAAAATGTCACCCAGACACTCCTTCCCGAGGCCCCATTGTTGATTTGGGGTTGGGAGCCTGAATTCACAACAGACCCGAGGCAGCATTCATCCCAGATGGGTGTTCCTTATCTCACTGCTGCGTCTGTGCTCTCCCTTCAGCTCTCTCCCACCACCACACACGGGCAGCCCCATTTCTCTGCAGCTCGGGTCTCTCATTTCCTCGGAGCACAGCTCCGAAGGGGGCAAGGAGGCATAAAAAACCTGGAGCTGAAGGTGCTGCTGCTGATGCAGAGCCATCCCCTTCCCCCGGAGAGAGGGGCAGACGCTTCCATGGGGCTGCAGCAGCCCGGGAACAGAGCCCTGTGTCAGGAGAAGGGAGCAGCCCAGCAGGCAGAGGTCTATAACTTTACTTCATGCAAAGTGTCTTTGCATAAAGTTATACCTCACCTGGCAGATGCCCCTTAATGAAGTTACTACTGGGTTAGTCTTGGGACGCTCCTACTCCAGCTGGAGAGAAACAATAAAAGGCATCAAGACCAAAAATATCCCAGAGACTTTAGCACAAAGATAAATTTTCAGTGACACCAAGGATTCACAGCCTGTTGATATTGCACTGGAGCAGTGGGTAGTAAAGGCAACATTTACAAGACAAATCTTAATTAAAACCCTGGTAATTCCAGTCAAGAACTGAGTGAAGCTTAGCTACACATCACTCACATATTAATTCCCACTTCTCTGGATCAAATCATGGAAGCCTCTAGAAACCCTTGTCATAAATCAGAGAAGGAACTAAGACTAAAGATCTTGTTAGCATTTGAGCCCCGTGCCTGAAAACAGCCTCACCAAAACGTGCCTCAGACCAGACACAGAGAGGGGTTGTGACTGTAGTAACTGAATATTGGGAATTGTCAGCCTTATGTAGGAAATAGATTTGAAGCAGCCTAACCAGGTCTGTTATCGAGCAGTTTCCAAGCAGGAGGTGTGACCTTGCACGTTGTAAGGCCCTTAGACAGAAATGATCCTTTCTGCACCGCTCAGTGGGGGAAAGATTCCTCAATCCCCCTCCCTCCAAGCGCCCACAGGACACCAGTCAAACCAGTTAAATCTCCATTACCAGATGTGTTGGAGCTTCCCAGGCAGAGCAGTGGGATGAAGGGCTGCCCCTGCCACGCCAAGAATGCTTTCCTTAGACAGGCTGAGAGGACAGGATGAATTGGAAGAGAAAGATGTATCTTTGGCAAACCCAGTTCCGAGGGTTTTACTGTCAAGAAGTTGAATAAATGAAATAAATAACAGGTGACTGCAGCTGCCTTTCTCTGTGGAAGGAAGATGCACTTGATCCTCTGGGAACATCCCGAATATCTGCAGATTCCCACCCAAATCCAGCCATGGCTTAACTTCGTGGAATGGATGCTTTGACACTGAACTAAATTCTCTGGTGTTTCAGCAGGCAACAGGAATATTTGAGGGGCAGAGTCAGAGCAGAGCAAGGGGACAAGGTTCGTCTGAATGACCACTTGCACCCCTCTGCTCCTGTGGCAGATGAACAAACCCAGGGATGTCGGAGGTAGGAAGGGCTGAGTATCCAATTCCTTTTTTTTTTTTTCCCCAGCACTCAGCCTGCCCGCTGCCAATTCCAGGTGTTCAACAATAATGCAGCAGTTACTCCCATGTAACACCTATAATTTGAGTCACTGGGACATTTCCTCTGGCATTTCAAAGCATATGGAAAGGAATGTGAAAACCTTTCATTAGCCACAGGCAGGCGGCCGCTGTCAGAATCACTCAGAAGTGCCCTAAAAGTTTTCCAAAAAACAAATCCACGTCTCTGAGCTGCTGGGCACCACCGGAGACCAAGGATGTGAGCACAGGAACAACCTCTCCTGCCCTCTGGAAGGGTTTCAACACCAGAACATGGTGTTCAAATCGCTAATCCTCATAAAGCATCACCTGTGCTCTCTGAGGGAAGAGGGATTCCCTTTGCCCCGGGAATGACAGCTCCTTTCCCCACAAAGGGCATGTAGGGTCACAGCTGCAGGAGGTTTCTGTTGTGCTGCTCTGTCCCTGCCTTTTGTGGAAAACCTGCAGCCTCTCCTGCTCCTGTGATGAGCAGAGTTGCAAATCTCTGTCAATATTCCACGGGACGGGTGTAAGTTGCCAGATTTTCTGTTTACTGTGGAATTTCTACACAGCTCCAGGAACCCCTCTATTTTATAAGAAAACAGAGTGGCATATAAAAAACATTCTTAGTGCTGCTTTATTTCTACAATTAATGGCCAACAGAATAAAATGTACTTTTATGCGCTCCGCCTCCCTGCCCCCAAAAGGCAGTTTTGTTTGACAGACAGTTTTGTTCCACGCTCTCGGGGGGTGCATTAACCTCTGCAAAATCCATGGGTGAGTTCAGAATTGGCATCATCCCTCCCGCTCCTGCAAAGAAAACCAAGCAAGCCCAACACTGAGCCTCTCTGTCCCACCAGAAGGGAATCACTGAGCTCCTCTTTGCCACTAGAAGGGATTCTTTCAGTCGCATCCCTCGGTCCCACCCTGCAGCTCCGTGGCAGCCGGAGGCTGCTGAGTTCTGCCAAGTGGGAATGCTGCCTGTCCAAAGGCCAGCAGCAGCTCCTGGGACTGGCAATTCCCATTTAGAGACAAAGTCTTTCTAGATGGGCCGGTCAGACCCTGATGTTCTGTGCAGGGCAGCGCTGAGGATGAAGTCCTGAGGGAAGGTTTTACCAGCCCTGTGCTGCTGGTGGATCTGCAGCTCCTCACGTGCTGTGAATCTGCCATGGATCCAGCTCTGGTGTGGATTCCAGCCTGGAAACTCCACCAGAACCACGAGCCTGAACTCAGGACACTGAATGTTCAGCCCTGAGCCATTTCAAGTCCCAGTTTATAAAAAGAGATCAGAATGGGTTTCACAGGAGCCTCCTGCACTCCTGGTTTGCTCCTCACTGGACACTGCATGATTGGGATGGCCATCCTCCTCCTCTCTTCCTCCTCCTCCTCCTCCTCTTTCCTGAAGCCATGTGCTCCAATCCAAGGCCAGGTAACGGTGCCCAAAGTCACCGAGAGTCCAGAGTTAAAGAAGCACAAACGTGAGATTTACAAGAAGCTAAAGAAGCAAAATATGGAGAACAAACCTGAGAAGTGAACTCAGCTCGGATGTGTAAATTACAACCAACTGCCATCTGAGGAGTTCCTGGGCGTTTTGTCCCTAACACATCCCAGCTAAACTGATTGAAGGATGGATAAAACCAATATGAAGATGTCTACACTAAAGCTGTCTAGGAGTTTAATTAGATCAATTTGAAACTGATTTGGTTAAACCAGTGAATGTTCCGTAATACGGACCAGACTCTGAATTTCAAGCACTTCAAACCTCATTACATGTATCCTTTATTATAACAGTGCTTCCCTCCATGCTCTCATGGCAGATTCCTGCCTCCTGAGGTTTGGGCTGGAATGCCAACAATTTATTTTAATGCAGTTCAGACATTTTAAAGCTTTGCTGAGCTATCCCCTAAAATAACCACTGATAGTAGGTGGCAAGCACCCTGAAATGATTAGGGTCTTTCTTGTTGAGGAAAAAAAAAAAAAGATATTTGATGGAAGAGAAAAAAAAAAAAAAAGAAAAGCAAAACTGATGAGAACAGGATAAGCATTAATGGAGAAAAGCCATGTGTTGGAGTGTAAACTGGATGAACTCAAATACTCAACATGAGCTACATTAAAAAAAAATCTTTGTAGAATGATGATCACTGAGCTTGTTGTGTTGGGATTTTATTTAGCTGCTTAAGAGCTGGAACCAGGTTTCTCTTTTCTTATTTCCCTGTCCCCCCTGCACTTTATCGCATCCCACTTTTCCTTCCCACCACGTTGTTGGGCACCAGCCGGGCAGTGTTTGATCCTTCCTGGTGCCAGCCCATGAAATGGCTTTTGTTAAATCCCTGCAGGCTAGAGTGGGCTGGCAGCAAGGAGCAGCAGTGTGGGGTTAACCTGGGGATGGGATGGCGTGCCACGTTCGGCGGACTCGGCCTTTTGAAGGCGTGCACTGATAGCAGGGCTGGTGCCTCGCGGTGATTAATCAGCTCTGGGAAGTGACAGCTCATTCGGGAGAGCACCAATGAGCTCGCTCTCTCCGCACAGTGAGCAGCTCTAAGCTGAAACAGGCACTGCCCCGAACTGAAATAATCCAAACAAGACCTCTCCTTCTCCAAGGCTGCTTCAAAGTGTCACCTCTTTACCTTTGTAGGAGGGAGAGAGCTGCACTCCTCAATTGGTGAGAAATGAAAAGCCTGAGGAACAAAAGGATCTCATTCAGGGACTCCAATCCCAACCCACAGCACTTTTTAAAGCAGAACATCCCTGTATTTAAGGCACAACCTTAAAGTCAGGAAACACTAAAACTTCCAACCATTAAATGACCTTTTTTTCTGCCCTAGTTATCCAAGTTCCCTGTACTATAACATGAAGCTTTAACCAAGGAGGAATAAATACGAATCTCATGACCCTCCAGGTTTTACCAACCTTGCAGAGTTTCTATGAAACCCAACACACGGCCACAACCCTGTTTGGGTTTTTAAACAGATCCCTCTGCAGCTTCCAAGGAACAAAGTCCAGCAGAGAACTTCAGTGGGGTCTCTTTGTGGGATGCCTGGGAATGGCAGGAGCAGCAGGGAGGATGTGGATAAATTATCTCACTCCAGAAGGGGCTGGGGGGGGGGGAAATCCTTGTTGCTGGGTTTGTGCCTGAACAGCCCAGACATTGGTGGGAAATTTTTAGGCCGGGAGAATGCAAGACTAGGAATGACTGAGGTGTTGGAAAAGCAGCCTCCAAGCGTGGCTGAAGAGGTGGGGAAGATGCCGCCAGAGGCTGGGGGGATGCCCAGGGCACAGTGGAGAGGGAGAGGCTGGAGGGAGATGGGCACAGAGCTGGGAGCCAGAGGCTCCAGGGGAGGCTGAGGAGGGCGGAGGGAGCTGTTTGCTTTGGATTTTGTGCCTGTGTTTTTGCTGCAACGCCCCAGGAAGACACAGCAGGGAGTGAACTGACCAGTCTGGTGAACTTTTTATATTCCTTTTGGCCTTTTAGTACCCTGAGAAGTGGAGGATCTTTTATTTTTAAACATAGCTGAAGGGCTAAATTAGCATTTTGGCAAGGGAAGCGAGCCTGGAAGGCAGCAGTGAGGGAAGCAACTGTTACCTGGAGCCAAAAGCGAATGGAAACTCAGGCAGAAATCCCACCAGTGCTGGAGTCCCATCCCTAGTGAAGAAGGTGAGGGGCCCGAGAGAAAAACCTGCCCAAGCCTTTGCAGCATTCCCTGCTGGTGAAGCCCTGGCAGTGGGACACGCCTCACTCAGGTGGGTTTTCCCCAGCAGCTCTTCCCTCCTGGATCCATCACCCAGCGAGCTGGAGGCCTCCAAGCCCACCCCACAGTGGGCTGAGGAATAAACCTGCAAATTGGGTGGTCCCAGGTACATCCATGGAGCATCTGGGCACCACCTTTGCCTTTGTGCATCCTTTGGAGCATCCTGTGAAACACCAGCGTGAGTGCCTGCCTCGGGGGGAAGGGACAGTGGCACCACAGACAAGGAATGCAGCTGGAAAACGGTCACGTGGAATCAGCGAATCCCGGGGTGGTTTGGGTTGGAAGGGACCTCAAATCCCCTGTCCTGCCATTCCTTCCTCCGTGTGCTCGTGCCAGGAGGCAGCACTGGGGTCACTCAGCACCTCCACACTGTCACAGACACGCTGCTCATTCCCAGCACAGCCTGTGCCTGGGATTGACATCCCCAAATCCCACCCGACACCCACACCAGAGGTCGCGCACACAAACGCCGCACAGCTCCCGAGAGGAGCAGCCCATCCCAACCTGCAGCGTGCTCAGCTTCCCAGAGCCTGTGGGAACAACGGGAGCAGAGCAATTCCCTGGGGATGGAGTTACTGGGAACAGCCTGCACCCCATTCCTGTGCTGCTGCTCACCTCTCCTGCAGCTCCACGGCCCCGTGGAGTGGTGCTTTGGGGGCAGGTGTCTCAAAGCTGGGGATTCTCCCCGTGACCACCCCCTCACACCCCTGCGAGGCAGGGCCAGCCCTCAGCAATGCCTCCAAACGGAGATGTTCAGCTCCAGAAAAATCCCCTTTTTTTTAATATATGGATGTGAGACAATACTGATACCCAGTGGCTGATTAAGTTAATTACAGTTGAGTAAATATCCCCCATGGTCACCCCCAGCATGGCACCCCAAGGCTGGCTCCAACCGGCAGCCTGTAAGCAACGGGATATTCAGTTCCTGCTCATTCTTGGCATCCTTCTAGGCAGAATCGCTGCTAGGAACTGTTTTTGACTGAGGATCAAGTGCAAGTTATACCTACTT
The DNA here is from genome assembly GCF_029207755.1 of Chamaea fasciata. NCBI lineage: Eukaryota > Metazoa > Chordata > Aves > Passeriformes > Sylviidae > Chamaea > Chamaea fasciata. Next base: position 18,723,591 of record NW_027094099.1, on the reverse strand, counting down.
CGCAGAGTCAAAACATGAGCTAAGGCGAGGGCTCAATCCTTTAATCATTCCAGCATGTGATTTGCATTTGCCTTGGCTAACAAATGCCAAAGAGGCATTAGCAAAACCAGAGCTGAATCCTGCTGAGGTCATGTCATGCCTTTTTCACAGCAATGTGTTGCACCTGGATATCAGTTTTTAAACGCAAACAGGTATGTTTTATCAATTTGTAGCAGGAAAACCTATGGTTTCACGAGCCTGGAAAAAACTTGGCTTGGTGTGAATCAGGATTCCAGGCAGAACGCGCTGCAGCCCTCGGTGAGAAAGTTGCTCTTTATTCCTCCATCAATATTTTTTCCTTCCCAAGTCCATTTAATGTGAAAGAATTAATGAACAGCGTAACAAATCCCTGTGTACCACCAACATTAGGCAGCACAAGCTTTCCCAAGGTAAGCCAGCGGGTGAAGGTTGGAATTTATCAAAACACGACAGAATAAACTCCTTAATTACGCTGGGGTGATTGCCAGCACACAACAATCCTCGGAGCAAAGAGCGTCTCGAACCAGCCCCAGGGCGGTGGCAGTTTAGAATCTGCTGTTTAACCACAGATTTCAGAAGTTTCCTGAGCCTCAGTCAGTCCGCGGGTCCCTGCCTGTTTTCCTGCTGACATTGATGGCTGTGGATGACAACGTATGTGACAGCTCTGAGGGGCGGCCAGAGCTTATCCCAGTGTCTCTCTTAGGTCACAAGCTGCCTTTTGATATCAGAGCAAACCCCAAAGTGCCCCAGAACACGGCTCCAAGCCCTAGGGCCACCAAATTGTCCCGTTTCAAGGAGATGTGGAGCCCAGACCAAAGGCAAGGTTCTGTGAGGAGTGAGCCAACTGGAAAGGGAGGGCTAGAGGAGACTTGGTGCTTTGGGAACAGCAGGAGCTCTCCCATCCCACCACACACCACATTCCTACAGCAGCCACCTCCTGCAGCTCGGCCAGGCTCCAGCTCACCCGGGCCTGGACTCTGCTGCCCCACTCTGGGTTGTAACTGGGCTCCAGGTTTGTCCCTTTCCTCACTCAGCTGGTTATGACCTGACCCACTGGCTCAGGAATGACATCTCCTTGGTTTCAGATCATAAGTCCCTTTTTTAGGCATTTAGAATGATCCCATGTCTCACCCCTGGACCTGCCCATGACACTTATCATCAAAGGTTTAGGGTCTGTCTTAATTACAGGAGATTTTTTTTTCCCCCCACCCAGCATAAACTGGAGAAAGGTGATTTCCACAGGTGCATTATTTACCTCAGACTTGACTGAGGCTGCTTTTATAGCAGTGCTACAGGTTAAATCCTCTGTTATGTCCTACCCAACCTGACTTTACTGTAAGTTACAGGGCACAGTAGACAATTAATCCAAGCAATAAAAGAGACACCAGCACAGTCTTCCAAAAGAGGACCTTAAGTTAAAAAAAAAAAAAAAATTAAAAAAATTTAAAAAGTAAAGAAAGAAACAGAGAGATGATGAGCTTCACTTGAAGTTGGGGAAAGCTTCTCCCCCACCAGGATGGGATCAATAAATCTCTCTCTCACACCAAGGCTGCTGGTTCCCACCCTGGATTCACCTCCTGTGCTTCCTGCTCCCCTTCTGCAGATTTTCTCTCCCTCCAGCTGAGCCTTGGGGTGTCTCCTCCTGGGTAACACCACCCCAGTGTGCCAGGAGGTGAGAGCCACCTCCAAAGTGCTCCCTGACCTGATGATCCCATCCCTGACTCGATGACCTTAGAGGTCTTCTCCAGCCTTAACTCTATTTTACTTCACCCTTCTTCCCACTGCCAGAGCTACTCATCCACAGCCAGTTTCCCTTCCAAAGGGGGAGAGGGCATTCCTAGACTTGGCAGCATCCCCGCTTTGAGAATTGATCAAAATTGGCAAAGAATTGATCCAAAAATTGGCGCTTTGCTGGAGGAAAAGCAAGCAGAGCCCTCTCAAAGCGTGCCTGCAGGAAGGAGCTGCACATCCCTCGTGCCCCTGGGCCAGCCATGGATGGTGGTTCGCAGTGCTGGGTCAGTATAAATAGATCCACAGGATCTGGAGGAAAAAAGCAGCCTTTGCTCTGGCCTGGCAAGGGCTCTAATGAGATCTCCCACAAACTGCGTCAGAACGTCGAGAGGATTTTATTCCCTGTAATTGAACTGTGTTCTTGCCTGTGTTCTCTGTCCCACCCTTCAGTGCTCTCCTCTCTCTGAAAATTCCTTTGTTCAGCCTAAAGAGACATTTCATTAAATAAGAAATAATTTCTGGGAGTGGTAATTACAGCCTTTTTTTTTTTTTTTTCAGATGGATGATATGTAGCTGGTCTGTTTCCCTTTCTGTTGGCAAAAACAAAGAGAATCCCAGTGCCTTTCATTAGGTGTCAGCTCCAGCCACCCAAACTCCAACAGGTCCGTTCTGATCAGCTCGAATTTGCTCTTTGGGATGACTGAAGCTGGAAGCAAAGATAAATGTGGCTCTTTGCCTGCAGGATGACCCATTCTGCCTCCCTGAGCTCTGCCACCCCTGGAAAGAGCTTTTTTGGACTGGTACAGGTTGATTTTTCTTTCTATTTTCTTCACTGTGAGCTCAGCACGTGGGAAGGGAAAGGCACAGGGCTGAGAAGGAGGGAGAAGAGCCTGGATCCCCTCCTGCAACTGTGGCAGCTCCGTGGCAGTGGAATTACACCCCAAAAAAGCACCAGCAGCACAAACCTGAACCTGCTCCAAGGTGTGCTCTGACCATCTGTTTATTCCCTGTTGGCCAAGACATTATAACCAGCCTTCTGCACGGCTGGGGGGTGGGCAGTGCCCGAAATTTCTGCCTTTTTAGTTAATGAGACACTTCATCAAGGTCTGGTTTTCATCTGTGCTCCTCCTGCTTTGCCGAGCCCCTCGCTTTGCAAATCAAAGCAATTAGCAGGGCTGCTAACAAAGCCCAAGAGGTACAGAGCCCACAGACACCACAGTGCCCACGGGTGCTCCCAGACTCCAGAGGAGAATTCCCACTCCCCAGGGAGCTTCCTGGGCAGCCTTTCTGCTTCCCTGCTCCGAGGCCAAGACACGCTCTTGGCACCTGCCCCTTGAAGCCTGCAGAGGCAAACGCAGCAGCAGCAGCAGCAGCAGCAAGACTTGGATCTGCTCAAAGTGTCAAAGGCAGCTCTGCCTCATTTTAGGCCTCCGAGGATTTGGGTTTAGCCAAAGCAGGCATTTGTCTCCAAGCCAGGAGCCAGTGTGGAAATCCACGGCACGGCACAGAACCATGAGCAGAGACGCTTCCCACGCGGCATCAGGACTTGGACAAAGGTGCCACCAGCGTGTTCCAGGGTCTGCCAGCGGGTGACATTGTCCCAGAAGAGACTCTGGGCCTGTGTCTGCTCTTTGGGACTGCCTTGTCACGAATGCTGCTGGGAATCACCCCTGGCACGGCTCTGACTCCTGGATGCAGCACCAGCGTCCCCGTGCCCGCCGCGCCACGGCTTCCTATTTAACCTGGGTGCATTCCCAGGCTCGCACTCTGAAATGGCCAAACTCAGCAGCCTCAGAGATTAAATTCTCCCAGTTCCATGAAAACGGGTGCCAGGTAAAGAAGACAGGATTTTTGTTTCCCCTTTGGAGGAGAGGGAGGCTGAGTGTGGGTCACAACTCTTCCACCGCTGGAGATTCTCACAGGTGCTTTCCTGAGGGTCCCAAAGTTCAGGGGTGCTCTGGGAATCCCTGATGAACCCCAGCCCTTCCTCACACAGCACATCCCCCAGTCTGGCCAGAAGCTCTCTGGGAAGCCAGGAAAACTGAGATATAGGTCTTTTCCCCAGCAGATTTCCTGTGTGACCTGGGCAAGTCGCTTACAATCATGTGAGATCTAAGAAGTGCAAAACATCTTAAATTCCCTTAAGTAGAGGGGAAACCTAAAGGTTTCAGAATAAGATTTGCTCATTTGGAATTGAGCCAAGCCTTTGGGTTTAATACCCTTACATTTGCAAAAAGCTGTCAGAGATCCTGAATGCCCTCCAGAGCTCACAAGCTCGGGTTCAGGTTTCAGCTGGAAGCCAATAAACAACCCAAAAGAGTGAAATAGCCCCTTTTGTGTGAATCTGAAGGATGGTATTTCCAACCAGCACCATGCAAGTGTCATTAGGGTTGCCTACAAACTCCCCACAACATGACATAAAATGACCCGAGTGTTTTAGCAGCGAGGATGAGGAGACAAACTTAGCACGGCTCCTTCTAGATTCCCCTTTCCCAAACTTGTCCAGTAAAACCCCCAGTCACGCTTGCTGCACTGCTCTCACTGCACCTAGGCAAATAAAACAGGAGTAAGCAGATATGCCCAACTTGGTTAAGCTCAAGTAGCAAATTCCAGCTGGCAGCTTCCAAACTGTGCCTCTGATTTATTGGCATTTCAAAATGTTTTACAGAACCACGGTCCACTGGCACTGTCACACTCAGCAGAGAGAGGAATAACACAGCACAACGCTCTTTGTAAAGGTGCCAGGTCCTCAATACCCTTTTGGAGGGACACTTAGAGCACAATTCAGGTGTTTCCAAATAACTGTTTTCTGCCCAAACAGAAAACAGGCTGGAAAGGAGCCTTGGGGCAAGTGAGCCTGGTCACACCTGAGGTCCTTGAGGTTTGTTCTAGCTGGGAGTTACAAGATACACAAGTGATCTACAGAACAGCCCTGGCCCAGCAAAACCCATCCCAGTAAACCCAGTCCCATCAAACCCACCCCAGTAAACCCAGCCCCATCAAACCCCGTCCCAGTAAATCCAGCCCCATCAAACCCTGTCCCAGTAAATCCAGCCCCATCAAACCCACCCCAGTAAACCCAGCCCCATTAAACCCCATCCCAGTAAATCCAGTCCCATCAAACCCACCCCAGTAAACGCAGCCCCATCAAACCCCGTCCCAGTAAATCCAGCCCCATCAAATCCCGTCCCAGTAAATCCAGCCCCATCAAACCCACCCCAGTCAACCCAGCCCCATTAAACCCCATCCCAGTAAACCCAGCCCCATCAAACCCCATCCCAGTAAATCCACCCCCATCAAACCCCATCCCAGTAAATCCACCCCCATCAAACCCTGTCCCATCAAACCCCGTCCCAGCAGGATCATCTAAAGCCCTGGAGCATGGATGATGTATTAATGTAACGACATCTGAGAGCACAGGGACTTCAATGATGGCAGACCTCTGAAATGACAGAAATTTCACGGTGCAAGCTCAGGGAAAGCCCAGGAGAACCCGGAGCAAACATGCACAAGCTGGTGAAGTGACTGGAATAAACTGGGCAGAGAATTCATCTGCAGCCCTTGGCAGGAGGGAAAGAAGGGAAAGCACACGGAGCACAGTGCTCTCCCCTCAGCCCGGGGCTGTGCCCGTGGTGTGTGTGGGTTTTACTACAAGAAAAGGCATCTCTGAACTTTCCTGTGAAGCCAAAGCTGGACAAACTGGTTTCCCACCTTCAGCCCAGCCAGCTACAGGCTGTGGTGTCAGGCAGTGCAATTCTTCCCTTCCCTCTTTCATCCCTGTCCCATTTAAACCCCAGAGCCACTGATGTGCCTCTGAAAGAGCTGAGTACCCCAGGGAAGGAGAGCATGGAGCTTTAGGGCTGTGGGCTACTCCCTGAGACCTTCCACTTCTATTTTAGAGAAATTGGTGCCGTTCTGTATCCCCCTCAGAGAGGCACAGAAGTAACCGGGGAGGAAGGAATTCGAGCTGCTGGAAAGGCTGACATGGAGTCAAATAGGAACAGCCCCACAGTGTCCATCACCGCCTCCCTCCTCCTGCCTGGCCCGTCCCAGTCTCCCCCAGTTGTCAGAAAACCCCACAGCAGTCCCAGGCAGCCCTTCCAGTGTCTGAGCAAGCGCAGCTCCATGCTGCAGAGCTCGGGGTATTTATGCAATCCCGGCTGGCTCGGGGCCCACGCCAGCTTTATTTATCTAATGTCTGCGCTGCAGGCGATGAATTCAGAGAGAAGGGATTATTAGAAGACAACACACAGAAAGGGGAGGAAAGGAGTAAGTGAGAAGTCCAGTGGAGCGAGGCTTTGCTGCTTTCCCAGCTCTCTGGGGCAGCAGAGGCAGGAGAGCCACGCACAGCCCTGAGCTGGCAGGATCCTGGGCAGAGTCCCTGTCACAGCCTCGTGGAGACCCTTCCCAGCAGTGAATTCCACTAATTGCCTCAACCCAATTAATTATGCAAGAAAAGATGTAAAATGAAAATTAATTCCATGAAACCGGTCCACGAAAATTATCCTGGAACCTTAAATCGGCATTTCCACAACAATTAGAAGCTCCTCTAAGACCCTTTTAATGTGGGAAGGAATCTCGAGTCATTGTTGCTTGTCGTGCTGTCAGAAAAAAGCTGTTTCCTTGAAAGAAAACCACTGACAGAGATTTGATAGTTGGCTGAAAGGATTTAAATTTCCGACAAGGACCTAGAAGGGAAATACACGCCCCACAAAAACGGCCATCCCAAAACTGGCTGTGCATTAAGGAGATAATAAACCTGTGGGATCACAACCCTTTAGGGATGGAAATGTCAGAGCATAAGGAACCTCTGTATTCTATTTTCTATTTCTGTGGTTATTTTCATCTTTTCTATTTCCACCTTTGGATTCAGGACTCGAAATCCCTTTGGACCTCATGCTTCAATCATCAGAATCTGCCATGGTTGCAAATCTGAACAGAGCTGCATTTTCCTACCCCTAATTTGGACATCTGAAAGGGGGAAGGGGCTGTTTTGTTTAGGGGTCAGTTTAGACGATGTTGGGTTTTGTGTTTCATTCCTGAAGTCTTTACCCAACTCTTAAGGAAAATAAGAAAAGCACCAGCTAAAGCAAGGGCTGAACTTCTGCCTGTGAGCATCCCTGACAGGGAATTATCTGGTAAGAGTTACCACTATGCACAGACTGCCAAAAAACCCTCCCTTTGTTCCCCCTCATTATTATCTCCAGCCTACAAACCATCCAGTTCTCACACAGACCTGGATGGTTGCTTAAAAACAAGCTACCTGTAAACTTGCACCGCTTGAGGAGCACAATTCTCACTCCTACAGCAGGTACAGGGTTTGATTCATGCCTTGCTACCTTAGCACACTCGGTTTTCTGCCTCTTTTTCTTTCTGTGAGCTCTAGACAGGGGGAAAAGTGCAATGCAGGGACCTTGCATTGCTGGGGCCTCAGTAATATCCGTCAGTGAACCTGTAATTAGATAGGGAGTCCTATTAATCTCGTGCATTGCCTGAGGGGCATCGCCAGCATCCAGCAAAACCTCTATTGATGAGGGAGGATTCCAAGCATGCCTGTATGAAAAATGAAAGAGATGAAGTATTTACTTACTTTACCCTTCCCTCAGCCACTCATTGCCAACCAAGGGATACTCCAGAGCCCAACGGACTAAAATTTCCTCCTGACATCAATGCCTGACACACAAAATGCTCAGCCTTTGGGTTCCTCCTCAAGTATTTCAAAGAAACCTGCAAGTGTGATCTTTTCAGGCTTTTTAATTTAAAACGCATCCAGGGAATGAGAACAGTTCATGCAAACAAAGATGTTGGTCAGTTGTGATCATGGGAGGCAGAGCCTGCTCATGCTTCCACATGATTCATAGCTCACATCTCATTCATCTGGCATCAAGGACGTGATTTATAGATGTTCTTTTTCTGCACGCTCCACCCTTGTGTTCTGGAGGAGCGGGAATAAACTGTTTGATACAGAGGTAGGAATTTTTTTCAAATGAGTCTGTAGGGTGAGGGATTACTTTGGCCTATTACAGATAGCTGAAACACCCCCCCAAAAAAAGAGTTTTCTTATTGGAAAGGCATTTAACAAAGCTGGCATTGTTTCTATTACACCTAACTGCCACCTTCAGCACTTCCTATCTTCCTGTGACTGGTTTTCTTTTTTCCTCCTTTTCCTCTTTTCTTTTCTTTGCATTTATCTGCTTCATTAGAATTACTTGAATGTCGGAAATAGGAAAGAGGCAAAAGATGGAAACTGCCCATCCGTGAGTGTTCAATACATTCAACCGAAAACACTTGTGGCATTTTTTCACAAATGCGGAGAGCAGAATTGAGACAACTTTGCATTTTTTTCCTTTAAGGCTCCTTACTTTACTGCTCAGCCAATAGCAATATCCTTGTGACAAGCATCCCCTGGCAGATGCAATTCCCCTGGTTAGATTTTTTTAATTATTATTATTTTTTTTTTTAGAGTGAAGGAATCATAAAATCACAGAATGGTTTGTGTTGGGAGGGTCCTTAAAGCTCATCTCATCCCACCCCCTGTCCAAGGCAGGGCACTTTCCACTAGACCAGGTTGCTCCTTCGCTGATTGAACCCTGGATTTTGACCTGAGCAGAACCAGGACTTTACCCCGCTGCTGTGAATTAACTCTGCCAAGGCTCAGGAATTATAAAATGGGAGGAGTCTGACAAGATGAGCCACCAAAGGAAACGAGGCACCAGCTCCAGGGTCTTGCACATCAGGGCTTAATCCCAGCAAGAATTGCAGTGTACACACAGCATTAAACTCTTTTGACAGAAACGTGACCAAATAAAGAAAATTAGCATTAATTATGCACCCAAATGTTTTGGATATCAAGGCCAAACTGCTCTGCAGTTAAAGTTTGGGGACCACAGCTTTGCAAAACTCCTTCCTCACATGTGGCCACCGAACTGACAGTGGATTGTGGAGCCCCATGGACATTACTCAGGACTAATTTTCAAACTCTAACAAGTGTGAATGCCGTATCTGTTAGGATTCCGAGGAGAAACCCAACCTGCCTGCTACCTTTTCCCTGTGGGAATCCCACCCACTCTGTCACAACCATCATTTTCGGTATTTAACTTCTCATTTTTGAAGAAAAAAAAATAAAAAAAGGAAGAAGTGGCAGCCACAGCAATGAATGGAGCCCAATGTGTCCCCTCAGGACCACAAGGAAGTGAGCTCTCCGGCTGAAGCACGTCTGTGATTTCAGCACAGGACTTGCTGAAAGTTGAATCAAAATGGGCCAGTCTAATATTCTGCAGAAAATATTTCCCCTCAAAGGAAGCGGCAGGTTCTGAAATCTGCCCATTGTGGCAGTGACTCAGGGAAGCTCATTAAAGCAGTTCTCAGGAGAGCAGCTGCCCGAGTTAAGCCAGAAAACTGCAAACTCCATTTGCCAGTCACTTTGCCAACACTTACACTTTTAACCCAGGGCTTTACACTTCGGTGCCCGAAGTGCTGGACCGCTGCACCACTGACTGAAACTGTTCTTCCCAACACGAGCAAACACGCTGGGAATGGGGATATTTTAGCAATATTTGGGTTTAGTTCATGCTGAGCCTGTGTGAAGGAACTCTGCTCCAAGAGGGTGCAGAGTCAACCAGGAAATATCTGAGTAAGCCCAAGAAATATCTGAGTATTTCCTACCCATTCCTTGACATTTCAAATACATCCTCCAAGCCTTCCTTCCTTGGACATGCCTGAATCTGAGCTCCATCTACAAAACCAACTGCAAAAGCTGGTCACCCAGGAAGCAAGAAAGAGTTCCTAGGACCTTTTTCTGTTGGATGGTAAATCCCAGCAGCAAGTACTTCCCCATTTTAGCCCAGCAGATTTCTGTTCCAGAGGATTTTCCCTATGGGAAGAGCGTTAGCTTAGGGGTTCCTGATAAACTCCGCATATAAATCTTTATTAGCGACACTGCCAGACAGATTATGAGAATCAAACATTTGTGCTCAAAGACTTTGGTCTCCATAAACATAATTTAAAAAGCCTCTGGGCCCTTTAAAATGCCATATGTTCTCCTATGATTAAGGGCTGCATCCCCCTGGAGGCAGCAAAGCAAGGACTAAAAATTGATCATTTTATTTAAAGCCTCGGATAACCAGCTTTGCTGTGATTTAGGGAATCTCACATGGAATCCATTCTTATCCAGCTTAGGGTTGGGGCATTTCTAGGCTCCCCACAGGATTTTTTGCCCCCTCAAAGCAACCAGCATCTTTCCAGGGAGGCGTTGGCCGAAAGGGAGTCCTGTGATCCAGCTCCACAGAACTCCTGGAAGATTCACAGCGCAGCAAATCAAACAGATCAGTTCTGGGATTTCACAGAGCACATCCATGATGAGCAAAACTAACACAGGCTTGACTTCCACTTGTCTGACTCGCAGTCTTCCTTCACCTCCCTCCCCTGTGTGAATCTCTGGTGTTTGATGGAAGGTGAGCTTGGCCTCCTCCCTCCGTGAGGTGCTAACAGGGGTTCTCCCATTTAGTTCCCTGCCACCTCTTTTCCCCCAGCCTGTAGGAACAGATCCCTCCTTGAGATCTTCACCCTTTTGCTAACTCTGGCTGGAATTGGCCAGTGAATTCAAAAGCTTTTGGACACACACACACACACACACCCACACCCCAGAGGCAGCGTGATCACACACGGCTCATTTCCTTAGGATATTAGGCAAAAATGCCTACTTGAAAGCTGTTTGATGTTGGATGCACCTTTCTCCATTTCCTGGTTCTGCATGAAATGCCAGGCAGAACCAAAGACATCACAAGCAAAAGCCCATCCCCAGCAGACTGTTATTAGCCTTGTTTCTAGAGCAGCTCTTGGCTGGATATCAAAACAGAACCTCCTCCCCCTCTGGGGTTTGCTCACCCCATGCAGATCTGTGGGTGGCATCTCCTGAGGATCCTTCTCTGCTGATCCTGCTAGTAGAAATTAAATATATTTATGAAAATATCCTATAAATGCTAGTTTTTAGCTCACTGTTCGAGGCAGGGTGTTAATGCTGTTGCTCACACCACTGTCACTGACTCTTAGGTGAGCCTGGTCACCAGAAGGGACATTCCACTGCAGCAATAATGTCACTCCAGGTGCACAAATCCATTACAAACAACCTCTGAGGTAAGTCAGGGGTTTGAACTAAATCAGACACTTACAGTTATTGAGAGGAAATAATGGAAGATTTAGCGCAGTTTGTATAAATGCTGGCAGGATTCTGTCGCTCTGGTCATTCTGCTGCTGGTGAAATCCAGCCACAGGTGAAATCTTGCAGGTGAAACAGAATGGAAAGAGAAATGAAACCCAAAAGGATGAACGAGCCCCTTGGGGTTTATTCTGGGAATCAGGGGGGTGAGGAGGGAATCAGAGAAGTGCTGCAGCTGGTCTAGCATGACTCCGTTTGGAATTATGGTCGGTGCAGGGGCTGTCATTGAGGGGTTATTCCAGACAATTTCCACTTGTGGTCAGCCCTCAGACAGACTGAGGAAGGTGGATCCCTGCTGTAAGGCATGTTTTCAACATTTACCTCTAAGGTAGCTAAACTCTAAACCTGCTCATAGCAGAATTATTTTAAGCCCTTAACCCCAGAGTCATGAACCAAACGTTGATCCCAAAACCATACCCTCAACTCATCTCACATTCAAATCCCTCCTCCTGGGAGATGCTGAGTTACCTCTGCTCTCATTCCCTTCAGTGAGAGCTGAGGCCGCTTAGCACAATACAGGATCAGACCTGTAGGGTGGAAAACCGCTCCAGTTCCCGAAAAACCAGCTTTAAAATGAGGAGCAGAGCCTGGCTCGGAGCTGGGAGCTGAACCCAGAGAGGGAGGCAGCAGATCCACGCTCCAGTTCATTCTATTAAATGACACCTTCTCAGAGATGCCTGGATCCCTCTCCCTGCCACTGCCACCTCGGTGCCAATTATGCTAACGATGGGTTTCCTTTCAAAGGAGGAAGCAAAAAATAACGTTCGGTTGAAACTGCAGGAAGAAACTTCAGTGGGCAGAGGGTAATTATCCAAACTGGAACCCAGCTGGGGAACTGGAGTGACAGACCCCCGCTCTGGCTGGGAGGGATGAGGGGAGTATTAAACCCACAGTGAGCCCAGCCTCGAGCTCTGTGAGGTGTCTGAAGGCAGCAGCTCTTTCAGCACAGCACTTTCAGGCTCTGCTTTCCCATCCTCTGTCTCCCTGAAGAGACAGAATTGTGTCTTTCAGATAACCACACCGCAAATGGAGAGCTATGAAACCACAGGGATCTATTTTAAATGAACATTAGCCGTGTAGCTGAAACCCACAAACCAAGGCAAGGCTCTCCCCACCATAACTCAGGGCACATGGCAAGTGAGATAAGAGAGCTGCAGCTTTATTTGGTAAATGTAAAACCCACCTCATGGGCGACCTCTCGGTATCTGCTGCAGCTGCAGCGCAGACAGCCCAGGTGGGTGGGTGCAACCACAAACCTGAAATTTCCCAGCTTTCATTTTTAATTCAGCTCCTTCTAGTTCTTGGAGGGAAGGGGAGGGATGGGCTTCGGGGTTGGGTTGGGGTGGTTGGTGGTTTGTTGGCTTTTTTTTTTTTGGTTTCTCTGCCAATTTAAACTTCATTTTATTACGTTCAGTGCTATGTTTAGGCCCCTCTCCAAAGACTGTCTCCCAAAAATTAAGAGACAATTTTATTACTACGCAGAGGAAACTTCAAAAAGGGATCTGATAGTGGGGGACTTTTCAACCTTGCTTAATGAGATCTAATGACTGGAACTTGCAACTAGACATATTCGACCTTGTATGAAGATGTAATCTCGTAGCTGTGAGGGTAATGACATACTGGAACGACTCCTCATGAAAGGTAGCTGCACTACGGCTCAGAAACCTTACCCCAAAATCAGATAGCATTCTGGGGCTGGGGGAAGGTCTAGGGGCTGGAAGCAGACAGAAGGGAAAGGGGATGAGATCAAGCTGGATGTTTATCTGGGCTTTAGGGCTGGGAAAGTCTCTATCAGCCCTGGGTATCGCTGTCCTTCCCTGGCCCCAGGAGAAGGGACTGCCCACGTTGCTCTCCGTGCTCTGCAACCCCATCCCCTGCCCCCCCAGCTCCACAAAGCAGCATCTCCTCTGATGGGAGGTCCAGGGAGAAGAGATTCCTTCTGGGAATGTCTAACTGGAGTGCAGTGCCCCTTATTGCCTGGTTGGAACTAAAATCTCTTTTGCAGAAACCATCTCAGCCTGAAACCAAATCCACTGCTACAGAAATGAAGTGTTTACGGCTGATTTTGAAAATACTTTCCACTGAAAGGTCACAAATCACGGAGTTTTATCTCGGGATTTCCATCTCTCCTCCCATTTGGTCAGAGGCCTGGTTAAGAGCAAAACTCTTCTTGCTCTCGTTGGAGAACAGGCTGCCGGTGACCACCTGAGCTCCTCACCCTGCGGTCGTGGGGCAAGGGAGAGGGGAGGAACGGGAAAAAAAACCTGCCAGGGGACACATGGCACACACTGAGGGGGACAGGTGGCTCTGGGCCATGTCACTGTCACCTGCTGGGCACAATCCACACGGGCTTGAGGGGCCAGCAAGGGCTCTGGTTTGCTAACCCACACATTAATGTGTGTATAAATACATATATATATATAGGAAGGATATTTCTACAGGGGAAGGATTCCAAACTGGAACTGGAGGAGGTGAAAGAATCCTCCTGCTGATCAGAAACACGTTATTGCTGTTAAAGGCCCTTGCAGGGTCGTGTTATCCAGCAGGGAACAGCTTTGGGATGGGGAATTGTTTTAAACATGAAGGAATGCAAAACGGCAGCATAAACCCAACTGAGAGCAAAAACGGGGAAAAAGAAAAAAATAATAATAAAAAAAAGGTGAACAATGAGAAAAGGAAACAGATTCATGGCTGTCCATGTGACAACAGCCCAGCAGCAACATCTTTGCCCTCAGACCCAGCAATCCTTCAGAACTCTTTCCACTGGCCATGATACCACCTATATTTGGAATATATTTTACAAATATGAAGAGAATCTCTAAAATATTTCCAAATAAGCATCATCTCTACCAAAATAACAGAATCTGCGGCTGTTCTGAAAGGCCTGACTTTGATTTTGTAGAAATTTGTGGAGAAGAGTCAAAATAACTGGGAAACGTAAACAGCACATGTTATTTAAAAAGTGAAAATACATGTCTGAGATGTTTCACACACTCAGGTCATTCCTGTAGAATTTTTCAACCCTGGCGCTGCTCAGCCCAGCTCAGGCAGGTGCTCAGAGGTGACACTTTATATCTGCAAGTGGAGCACAAGCATCACTTGTGGCATTTTGGTGAGACAGCTCCACTGATTCCCATTGTGCTGGTGGATGAGAATTTATTTAATTTAATTTAATTTAATTCCCTTTAATTCCCACCAAGTCTCACTTTCCTGGCTATTTCCACTGCTTTGCTGGATGTGGAAAGACTCTCATAAATTTTAAGGAAATTAAAAAAAAAAGAGGAATAGGAAAGTGAGGAATGGTCACAGAGGCTTCACAAATCACACAGAGCCCCAGCATATGAGAACATGTCGTTGTTTTATGGACTGCCTAAAATCCAGTTGGAGCTCCTGGTGCTGTGAGAAAGGAAAGGGCCAGTTGAGGATCCTTCCGTGAAGGAAGAAAAAAAGACGAGCTGGAAGCAGGCAGGAATGTTTTCCAGTAAAAAAAAAAAAAAAAGCCTTTAGAAGGATCCGATAAATCTTGGCCTGGATTTATTTGAAAAGGAAAATTCACATAAAGACACTCCCTTGATCAACATAGCTTGAGTGGCTTATCTTTAAATCAAACCCAAAAGCTCCAAGGCACACATCTTTGAAATCTGAGCTTTAATGGCATTAAGAGACTCAGAGACCACCAGTTTCAGACTGAGATCCTGAAAAGCAGGACTTGAACCAAACTGGTTGATTGTATCCAGAACAGCATTTTTGTTTTCAGCTCGGGGGAGGCCAGAGAGCCAAGGGTCAAGCAGGGCTGAGATTTATTTACTGGCACTGAAAAGTAAACACCAGGCATTACCCTGATAACAACCTGGCCCTGACAAAGGCCATTGGCAAGGCACATTCTTGAGGAGGAAGAGTTTGGGTTGCTGCATTTCTGCTTTGCTAAGGGGATAGGCAGTGAAGCAATTACATTCTTGAGGCTGGGAGAGCTGCCCTGTGCTGAACGTGGCAGGGGAAGGTGGGAGGGAGGGGTGCAGAGGCAGGATGGGGGCTCAGGGCTTTGCCAACCCCTCTTTATTTCCCTGCTGGATATAAACAGGACAACTCCTCTCTCCAAAACTCGCCAGAGAAAAGACCTGACTCATTAGAGGGCTGATGGCCTCGCTGCAGAGCTTCTATGGGAGGGTTTGGCGCTCACCTGCATTTACACAGTTACGCTTTTATCCATCCATCCCACTGGCACCAGTGGGGAAGAAGCTCACTCCAGGAAAATCCCTTCTGGGTAGGCTTAGAGCAAAAAAATGGGAAGGATTCTGCCAGGGAAAGGAAATACAACTGAAAACCTTGGGGGCTTGGGAAGAGCAGCACAGACTTTGGATTGGTAGGAAAGGCCTCCTGTGGCTGGCAGGCTGATCTATAGCATCTTCACACTCTGCATTTCATTTGCCCATTGGATTTAATTTTGCCTATTTCTTAATTGCATGGTAAAGAACACCTAATTTAAATAATAATTGACTTATTAAAGCAGAGCTTCCCAAGTCAGAAGATTCAGTAACTTTCTGAATGCAAACATTGAGGACACCACAGATCTGAGCTCCAAAGGGGAGGATTTAAGAGCGTCCCAAAGAACTACACCAGGATCCTGGCAGGAAGCAGGGTGAGCAGCCAAAAGCACACAAAACACAGCTGCAGAAAGTCCTCCAGCCTGAAAACTGAGTTTTTTATTCCAATACAGGTGTTTTTCTCAGGTGCAGAATAACTGCTGGAGGGTGGGACCTGTAGCCACAGTCCTGGTGAGGAAGGGCACAGCCACATGCAGAAAACTGAAATTACTATTTTCAGTGTGCAGCTGCAGAGAGATTTCACATGTTCTCATCCCAGCCTGCTTCTCTTTACTTGCGGATTTACTTGTTTACATCAGAACATTTTCTGAACGAAAATACTGAGAGGTTTAAAATGCTTCATTCCCCCGAACCCGGGCTCACTGAAAGCCCTTTGTTGTCACAATCTCTTTATCTGCCTCACAGTCCTGATTTTCTTCATTTTTAAGGGACCTCAACATATAGCACAGCTTGATAAATTTATGTCTCAAATTACTCCAAGAATAAGCACAATTTAATACTTTGTATATTATTTGGAGATTTGATTAACATTTGATGACAATGCGTCTTGGCTGGGAGCCCAGAATGCACAATGCACCTGTCAAAAATGAAGAGGCCTTTATACCCATTGCTTTCCCTGGGACCTCCACATTAATCATCACGATTTGCTGCCTTTTTTTTTTTTTTTCCTTTTTACCAAAAAAAAACCCTAAATAGTGGGTTTGGACCGAGTGCTGCTGAAGTTGTTTATGGGATGGATGGAACTGCTGGCCATTCCAATGGATTTTGATCTGTGAATTGGCTTGGCCGGTCTCATCAGGACCTTACTGCACTTTTCCACCCTTTTTGTGGATGGAAAAGGAGGAGAATTTAGCTTGTCAGAGCAAAAGACCTGGGAAAAAGCAACTGAGCATTTGTGACAGACAGTTTTTCATGGAGAAGCAGCTCTCCTGGCGGCTGATCTCCACGGCTGCACTTCACAATTCCACTTTTATACATTCGGGGTACGGGAGCCTTCGGGCTCAAGAACATCAGTTAATTGGTAAAGTTCCTGCCTGCAAACCCAAAACACATCCCGTTTTAGCACACTGCCAGATCCAGCTGCACTGATGGACTGGATGTGGCAGAAGCAGCTGGAAGAACTTCCTGCCAGAGCAGGTGAGTTCCCACCTTCCAGCACTTGCCTCATTTTATTTCTGGGGGGCAACTCTGCAGAAATCTAAACCTGAGGACTCGTAGAATCATTAAGCCTGGATTAAAGTCCAACTTTTGACCAATATCCCCTTTCCCACTCAAGCTTTTCCCAAAAAGCCACATCTGTTGGGTTTGTCAACACTTCCAGGGATGGCGACTTGGTCACAAGTCCTGCACTGAGCCTGTGAGCCAGGCAGGGCGCAGGGAGATCTGAGGCACAAGGAGATCATCCCAGCCAGGGTCTGCTCCCATCTGAAGGCAGGTCGCTGGAGATGCAACAGGGAAAGCAGCAGTAAGAAAAACCTGTGATATCTCAACATATTTTTGGCTACAAAGACCACACTGCGACGTCTGCTGATATGGAAACACCTCAGGGCATGTTTTTTTTCCCCCTGGCTTCTCCAGTATAATAAAGATACTGTTGACAGGTGACAGACTGTGGTCTTCCAAACTGAAAGATGAAGGTGGAAAATAAAGCTGTCGATCCCTGCTGTGCCTCCTTTGCAGAAGGGAGCTGGAGGAGCAGGAGCACTCCCACAAAAGGCCAGCACAAAACAGGGACTCTCTCTGTTTAACCACACAATTGCCCTTTATGATTGTGTGTTTTGACATGTTCTTTTTGATCACTTATGATCACTTTTATTATTAAAAAATGCGAAGCTCAGAGTTCCTCCTGTAAGCTGTCGACATAGAAGAGCCACTTCTATTTGCTTTAGCCAGCAGCAGGTGGGAATTCAATGTATTATTAATTAATGTTTCATAGTTTGATCCTGAAAAACTCAAGAAGCAGCTGAGATGACGGAAAGCTCAATTTCAGCTCTTCTCTCTCTAACCTATTGCGGTTACCTGTGCTGGTACAAGTGGTCTGTGCTGCTGCCAGAGCAGAAAGGTGGATTTTTACCCTCACTCCACACTCCTGCAGATACCACCAGAAAAGGGACAGCTTCTGGAAACAGAAAAATCTCAGATCTCTCCTTTATCCGCTTTCCAGTTCTCCCACAGAGAGGATTTTAACTCATCTGCATTCCCTGTAACATGTGGGCTAACAGGGAGCAGCACTCCCTCCTTCCCCCTCTGGCCTTTCCCTGCTCATCCCCTTTTCTTTCCCCATTTTCTTTTATTTACACAAAGTCCTCCTGCGTACTTTTAATCTTTCTGGCCACTGCTGAATTATGTTCTGTAAAGATGTTTAAGGAACTCTCAGCTCTGTTTATACACATGCATAGAACAAAATGCAGTAGGTAGTGCAAAATAAACTTTCCCATAATCCTTATAAATCTGTCTTGTTTCAGAAAATTGCTCTGCGTGGGAGAATGGTGAGGTCACTCCAAAGGCCCCATTGCCAAACTCCTCTGGCAATCTTTCCCACCTTCTCCTTGTCCTCACCCCTCTGCTCCCCTTCCCTACTCCATCCTGTCATCGTTCCCCTTCTTCCTTTATTCGTTTTAATACCAATTCCAGTGCACCTTGAAGGAAACACACGTGAGGGCAACTTCAAGAGCAATAATGAAGTCCTTAAAGAAAAGCACATGGCAAGTCTGAGCAGTAAAGAATCCA
Organism: Chamaea fasciata; assembly: GCF_029207755.1. Lineage (NCBI taxonomy): Eukaryota > Metazoa > Chordata > Aves > Passeriformes > Sylviidae > Chamaea > Chamaea fasciata. The sequence continues at coordinate 18,705,291 of NW_027094099.1, read as the reverse complement.
GGAATTCCAGAGTGGTTTGTGCTGGGAGAGACCTTAAATCTCATCTCATTCCATCCCCTGCCATGGGCAGGGTCACCTTGCACTGTCCCAGGCTGCTCCAACCTGTCCTTGGACACTTCCAGGGATCCGGGGGCAGCCACAGCTTCTCTGGGCGGGGCCTCCCCACCCTCACAGGGAGGAATTCCTTCCCAAAATCCCATCCATCCCTGTCCTCTGGCAGGGGGAATCCATTCCCTGTGTCCTGTGTCTCCATCCCTTGCAGCTCTGGGCGCATTTTGCCCTGAGCAGGGACCACTCCTCACCTGTCAGCACAACTGAGGTCACATCCTGATTTCAAGGAGCAGTTGCACTGTTAAAAAAAAATAAAAAAAGAATATCCAGCAGCTCTTTCTTAGCAGGTTTCCATTCTCCAGCGTTTTCTAGAAGCTGGAAGAGCTCAAGGCCTGCTCTCAGTAAATCCCACTGGATAAATAACCCAGCTGAAAGCACAACCAACGCTCTGCTGTGCTATCAGGCTACAGAGCCAATAAACTAAAACAACACTCATGAAATCACTTAACCAAGAGGAGCTTTCCCAGTCTTGTTTCATGGGAAGAATGGCATCCAGCCCTGATCCCCAAATGCAGCAATCATGCTGCAGGATTAATAAACCCAACTTCGGCAGACGCGGCTCCACACAAAAACACGCGCTGAGGGTTCTCTTAAAAAAAAAAAAATAAATAAAAAATTCCCCAGCTAGCAATGCAAGGAAAAATATGTGTAATGCCCTGATACAACTGACAAGAAAAACAGAGAATAAGATTTATAGAGTAAATTCATTAAACTTTCAACTCGCATTCCATCGTTCTGGAGTCCAACTCAAATTACTGTATGAAAGCTCTTTCTCATGGAACTAGATGAAATTTAAGATTACTTTTAATTACAAAGGGTGTGGGAGAATGTTTTCATGGGAGACAAATACCTCTACACCTCTTACCAGTGTGGATTTAAGAGGTTCACAACAAACAGAAACTGATTTATGAGCATTGGGGCATCATTGTGTCAGGCTGCAGCATGGGCTGAGACTTAATTTCTTTACTTTTACTGCCACGTATATATCTTTTGCAAGTTCTAATTGGAAATTAAAATGGCAGAAATTTTATGGGAGGAAAGTTTATTGCTACTAATGGTTTTCCAAACTAGGCTACAGAAAAAAAATATTAACCGTGGTGATGATGTGTTCTTTTTAATTCAAATTTAGTTGTGCTTTCAATAACTTTTTTACATAAATCACGGTTCTGCCAAATTGTTTCTCTGGTTAATCAAATGCATCCTGTTTATTGAATAAACAGTGGTCTCTGCCTTGCTTTTATTTGGGAATGAACGGTTGTGCAGGAGCTATTAGCTCACATGCAGGTTGCAAGCCTTCTTTTTATCAAGATTTCCCAAGTTTGCCAAAAAGAAACCCTTTTACAATTTCCTGACACCCTGCCAAACTCACCATTCCTGCTGAAGCTTTCCGTGCTAAGTACTGGCTTGTTGTTTTGTTTTGGTTTTTTTTGTTGGTTTTTTTTTTTTTTCCTAACCAAATGGTTCAGCAACTTCAGAGGAAAAGGGTTGAAACAAAGGGAGAAAAAAAAACCCAAACCGTGGTAACCTGTCATTAAAGACAGATAACACCATACATGTGCCAGGGGGTCAGCTGAAGGTGAACTGTGACAGTTCTGAACAGCCAAGCACTTGACTTTGCGGAAAAATAACCTTTAAAGGCAGCTCAGGTTTGGATGTAGGAGAAATCAAGCACATCCCTGGGTGCTGAGCGTCTGTTTGCACACATTCACACCCAGCTGAAATGGACACGAGAGTGAATTAAATCTACCAAAATGCCAAGACAAATCCTGTGCACACATAAGCACAGAGCACCTCTGAGACACGGACACTTTGGACTGAGGAAAGTTAATAAGAAGAGGTTGCTGTGTTATCAGTTGATGCACAATTGAAGCCTTAAGTTATTTTCCTTTTGGATGGCTTCTGAATAAAGGTGAAAACTGTGACTGCAGTCCTCTCTGGGAGCCCTGCAATGGGCTTATTGCCCCACAGAAAGGTAAAAGCAGCTCTGTGAGACAGGTACTCCCCCAGCTCTGAAGGGCTGCTTCTAGTGGGGGTTTGGAGGGTCACAAGAACAGGCTTGGGAGGGTTAGGAGAACAAAACCTCAACATAAAAATTGCCTGTAGATTATTGCTTCCTCAAATTCAACAGGAACGAAAGAGGCCAAAATTCCAGTGTGATTTGGGCTGCCCTGACCCTCAGCTGCCCACAGCACACGAGTGCTTATCTCTGCATCCAACACCTTCTGTCACTGGCACTGGCGAATACAGCGCCCACACCAAACTCTGAACACAACCTTTCCGCTCTCTGCCTTCCGTCCTATTTTCAGCTTTTACAAAAGGGTGGAGAAAAGCTGCAGAAAACACCAGGATGCAATTGCAGGGTCATTAATTCCAGCGTAAGTCACTGCTGGCACCTCCCCATCCCTGCTTGCTTTGCTGCCTGCCCCGTGCCAGCACCGCAGTCGTGGGCTGAGCTGTGATCCAGAGCAGGGAACTGATCCAGCCCAACAACAACCAAACCCACAAAAAGGTGATGTCAGCACAGGAGAGGAGCTGGGATGAAGAGGAACAGCAGGCAGGAGGATGGAACCACCCTGCTCTGCTGCCAGATGAAAGGAACCATATAAACACAGTTTCAGAGTTGTTGGGTCACTCCAAGCTGCTGCAACGAATTCCTGTATAAATGTATAAATGCACACCTGGATTTCAGAGTTTCAGAGTTGTTGGATCACTCCAAGCTGCTGCAATAATTCCTGTATAAATGTACCCTTGGATTGCCTTTGCAGGTCCATCCCAAAGTTCTGTAGTTTCACTGCCTTGGCTCCGAAGGCATCCAGACAGGATGAAAGACTTTGCTCCTTCAAAACACTTTGCAAAAGCTAATTATTACTCCTGTGCTGTCTTTCAAAAAAGAACTAACAAGATCACGTGCAGAGGCACAGGTTCTTCAGGTTAAGGGTTGCTTTATGTCCCTGCACTATCAGGGGACTGGATCTTGCCTTCAAGAAAACGCATTTCATGCTGTTGTGCTTCTAAAGGGAGTATCCACTTGTTTATGGCAGGAATTTCAGGCAGGAACCCAGGCTCTGCTACTCACAGATATGGGAGTCAGAAGCCACTACCTTATTTAAGGAATTAAGTGAACAGAAATTATTTATACAAACCAAACTACCAGGCTGAACTGATGCCCAGGTGAACAATGGAGGTGAACACGTGGAATTGTTACTGCGCTTCCAAGATGATTTGTTTTTTTTTTTTTTCTTTGAACTGAGATGATGATGTTGATTTGGTTTGAGGTCATTTTCCAGATCTGCTTTAGTACTAACTGAAGCTGAGCTGGTGCTTCTTGTGGCACTGTGCTGTCTGCCAAGCTTTAGTTTGAGAGTGATTAACGGCACCTTTCATGTGCCACCACCCTCATGAAAATGCCAAGTGCACCTGCAAGGAGTCTGTGGCAGCTCACAAGTCACAATTCCCTTATTCTCTGGTATTTCCTTTGTTAAAAGTCGAGCTCCTACCTTGAAATACTTGAAATCAAGGAAAGGTGTCTCCATCACAATCCCAGCACGTTTTGATGGTGACCCCCAACCTGAGCTGCAGGAGGGAGCTTGCACCTGGGGAAGGGCAAACTCCCACCTTAATGCCATGGATGGGGAAGAGTGTTCAGAGAAAGTTCACCGGGGATTTTTGTTGCTGTTTTTGCACATTTTCCTCTCTATTTTGCGTTGCTGTGGCCAGTTCTACTGCCCCATCAACAGCTTTTAATGATTTCCTTACTTTCCTTCATCAGCCATCTTTATCTCATAAATACTGACATTTTCCAGCCTCGTTATCAGCCTCCTATTTCCCCTTCATTTCCATTCCTGCACTCATATATATGCAAGTGCCCGTTTTCATACGAGTGTTCACACAGCAGCTTCCATTTCCCTTCTCTGCTGGGCTGAGGGAGGGGAAGGTGGGGTTTGGTTCCCATTGACAAAATCCTCTTCCACAACTGCAAAACAGTGACTTCTACAGCATCTGCTGAAGTTTTCTTAAACCATTCCCCATTATCATCAACATTGTTTGCTTTAGGTTCGTTTTGGCTTTTTTTTTTTTTTCCTTTCTTTCTTTTCAAACCACTTTGCTCATAATTGCTTTAATCTTTGGGAAAACAGCCCTTTTAAAGAATCCAGTCTATCCATTACACAATTAATGACTCCCAGTGGTCTTCCCTAGCGTGAGATACCTTGACAGAAGGGAAGTGGAGCAGATTTATTTGCAATGGCACTTCACAAGATCTTGTTTCAATTTCTTGGCCATGCTTCTTTCTGGGACAAGTAGGTCATAGCACATAAACAGACAGCACTGCCATCAAGTTTTCCTTATCTTCCTCAATTTAAAAGTGGGATATGAAAAATTAACTGAAAAGCTAAATTACTGTTTATGAGTTTGTAATGTTTTAACGCTCCTGTTGCTGTATGCCGCGTCCCACAGATGTGATAAACAAGCAACAGTGAAAACAAACACTGGAAAAGGGAAGGGTGGAAGAAAGGAAATGGGATTATTCCCATTTTACCAAAGGAGAATTGAGGCACTGAAAGATTAAACAACTTGCTCATAGCACAGTCACACAGAGAAATGGAAGAAGAATCTGGGACTGAACTCAGATCTCCCACAAGGCAGTCCAGGACTTTAACCACAAACCATTCTTCATCCATAATGAATAGCTGCTGGCATGCAGAAACCAGCACCCAGCCAGGGAAAGGGACATGTCTAGTCAGGAGAATATTAACACTTAGTTGCAAAATGGTCACTGGACCGTCCCTGGGAGCACAGGATTCAGCCCAAGTGTTTGATTAGATGATGAAGCAATTCAACCGTTAACTCCAGATTGATTCCTGGGATACAAAGGGCAATGATGTAAACTCGGGGCAGAGGCTGAGACTCTCATTTTCTGCAGAAACACATTCGATTCAAATGCTGATTTAGTTTAAAAAATGGAGCTCATTTAAAACGGGGTGAAGCTTTTGGCATTCTCCCACTCAATACTTCATGTAATGTACCATACCAGAAGATCTTGGTGTTCCTGCCAAACTTGCAGCCAGCAGAATCCTTCACTGGTGATAGCTGAACATTGCAGCCCTGTGAGAAAGCAGGCATTTCCCATGATATATGGGGAATCATTTTCTTATTGGCAAAGTCATTGGAAAATTGCAAAATATTCTGCCTAAAAGAGAGAGAGTTTCATCCTACTTTTTGCAGGAATGTGTAAAGAAAAAAAAATAGAAGGCAGTTCTGCAGTTTCCAGGATTTCTGTAAAAAGATAGCAAAAATGGGCTTTTTGTTTGAAGTGCAAGTGTGAGGTTACTGAGGCTGTGATGTGTCACAGCTCCTCAGAGCTACCATGAATGGAACAGCCTGACCCACTCTTGGTTTACCTTTTGGAGCTCGTTCCTGAGGCACAGCTCCCACTCCAAAGCTCTCAGGCTTTCACCTGCAGCAGGGACAAATTCCCTGAATCCCCCCACCAGCTCCCAGAGCAGCTCAGGAGTGATCCCTGGGCCTGCACTGCTGGAGCCATCAGGAGTGGCAGCACAGAGGGGGCTCAGTGACAGCCTCTGTCCTGTGCATCCCCACATCAAACCAGGCACTGAGATGCCTCTCATTCAAATCAGACGCCAAACAAGCCACAAGTAAAGAGCAGCAGTGAAGCCTGACACGGAGAATTCCAGCAAAAAAAAAATCTTTCTAGAGGGTTCAAGGAGCAGCATTTCTGCTTTCTGCCACAGGGAGATCAGCTTGGATGTGATCATGAACCTGCTGAGATTCCTCAGTAGCACTGGAGAAAAAATGTGCTGCTGCTGAACAGCAAAAGCAGCAAAGCCACACCTTGGCGTTTGGCCTCTGGCCAAACAGAAATTTGAACATAAGATGGAAAATTTATTGTTGGGTTTTTGAACTAAAGCTTTGCTCTTTGTTCAGAAATAGGGCAGAGCCCCGGCAGAGGAGCCTCACACTTTTAGGGACAAGATAAACGACAGGAGGCAGAAATCCTGCCTGAACAACCCTGAGGAAGGGTTGCACTTAGTGTGGAGATCACAATGTCAAACAGCTCCTCAACATTTTCCCTTCTCTCAGAGGTTTACTGGCTGAAAGAGAGGGCTGGAAAGGAGAGCAGTAAACGTGGCCACGTGTCCAGGCCTGTGTGCCGCATGAGATGTGTTCTCTTGCCCCTGCCTCCCACCTGGAAGCTGCTGTGCCTCCCTGGTGCTCCTGGGGCACAGTGGCAGCTGTTACTCACATCCACTGCAGGTCAGCACGACCTGGATCCACCAACAAGCTCTGTCTTGCTGCTCACACTAAATTAGGCTTGGATTATTACGTCTCCAGGAGTATCACCCAAACTGAATGAAGATTATTACCCACGTTATGTCTGCCAAAGGTAGCTCAGCTAAGGTATGGCTGTATGTCCTTTTTTTGGTTTATGAACTCGCTTGGGGTGTGTAACAAATCCCTGATTTAATTTGCAATAACAACCCCCTGATTTAATTTGCAGTATCATGAACTGGAGTCCCCGAAGCTCCTGATAGCAGAGATGGCTTCAAACTCCTTCCAAGCAGGGACCAGATTTCCCGTGTAGATCTGGGGCTGGGTTCTGCCCACCAGGGAAATGAATCTCAGCTCAGAACTGGCTCTTAAGGGGAGATGGATGATTCCCCAAAGTCTGAGGCTCTGGGGTTGGAACTGTGTTTTCATCAGGAAGGTTCCCAAGTCCACATCCTAGTTCCAAAAAATGTGCGAAACTGCTGGATGACAGCCCTGTCCCCTTTGTGACAGTGGGAGGAATCCCAGGCACTGCAGCCACACCCGCAGCCCAGCACGGCCCTAGTGCTGCCCTGGGCAGGGAGGGGACAGGCACTGCAGTGATCCTATCACAGGTATCATCTGTCACCACCCCAGCTCAGTAGCAGCCCTTAAAACTGTCTGGCTGCAGTGTGAAATTGCATCTGGAATGGGGATGCTCACGAGGCAACTTCCTGGAAAAGCACATTAGAAAACACTTTTTTTTTTTTCTTTTTTTTTTTTCAGCTAAACCCAGCATGCTCAGGCTGGAAATCTTGTTGGTGCAGAACCAAGTCCTCATCCTGGCTCAGCAGAACCTCCTGGATTAGGATGTGGCGTTTGCTGCAGGTTTAGAACCAGTCTGTATAAATTTACCCCCGGCTCCCAACTTGTCGAATCTTTTCCCCCGTTTTCTCCTTTGCAGACCTGAGTGTGCACAGAACTCAGGTGATGAAGGTCATCTGTTCCACATTACCCAGCAGGATGCAGCTCTGTGGCTCGAGGCAAGAGCGTAGCCTGTGTATTTTCAAATATTTGCCTGAAAATGCTCGCTTTGGATCAGTTTTTCTGACTTTTGCTGGGAGAGTTTTCCAGAAACGTCCACCCTGAGTGAGCTGTCGTGCTGTGCAGGGAGCCATGCTGCTGGTATTCTGGAGTGGGAGCTCTCCCCGATTTCTCCTTTGCAGGGCTGGATGCTGATTCTCAGTCAGGCTTGTGGCAGCTTCCAGCAAAATTCCCCATCCCTGCAGGTCCACAGCTTCAATGAGCCCAGAATCCACCAGCTGCTGCCCTCATGCAATTCCCGTCATTGGGAATGCTGAGCACAGGATGCTTCTTCTCTTTCACTCCTCCCCACATAGGAAAGCAAACATCTTTTTTTTTTTTTTTTTATAATCTAAGGCAGTCCAGTGACCTTTTCCATTTTTGAGAGCTCTTAGCACTCCCTCCAGGCACCTGCAAAGAAGGCAATGGGAGCCATTCCATTATCCCTCAAGGAAAAAAGAGGGATCTTTCTTTTTTTTTTTTTTTCTTCATCTTTCCCTCTCTGCCTTTGCTGCAAGATCCATTTCCAGCCTGGCCCTTTTCCCCTCTCAAGCTGAGTTTCTTTCCTCTGTGTTATATCTCTACTGCAAGGATGCAGAACTGAAGCAACTGCTTGGATCTGCTCTGCACAACCTCGGTTCACCCAGGAATGGATTTTGGGAGAAGAAAGAGGGATTACCTCATCCTTATCTTGAAGCTGCTCCTTTCTCTTGACTGTCTCGTTTCCCTGACATCCCACATGCCCCAAGTCCACTGAACACCACTGAGCTGGACAGGTGCCAGTCCGATATTCATCCAGGCTCCTTGTTAACTCCAGGATTTCACAAACCTCGGTGTAGGAACTAATGAGAAATCAGAATCTGGCGCCATGGCTGGACTGAAATCAAACCATGAAGCTCCTTCCCGACCTATTATAAAAATTACAGTGTGGAAAGTGAATTTAATGGTGCAGAGTGCTTAATTGTAATATCAGTAGAGGCTTTGATCTGGGTGACTCTTGACATCACAGAATGAGGAAACTCCCTTAATGATTTGAAAAACCGCACGAACGGTCGGGGAAGGAAATTTGTTTTATGTGTATATATTAAAAAAAAATGTTACTAAGTCTCAGGAAGAATTTTATTTTGGCAGGGGGGAGGGTTGTTGGAAAAGGGATCTGTATCACAAAGGGAAACAGAGATTGGCTTAAAAAACAAACAAGACATGGAGGACATTTTTAGTGCAGTGGAATCACAACGGCCTGGCACAATGCTGCCGAGGATTGAAAAATGTGATGCTCCGAGCAAGGCCTGTGCTGAGTGTGGGGTGTCATCCTTTAGCCCAGAAGCTGCAGCTCAGGGGTCTCAGAGCTGCCCAGGGCTGAGGGGTGAATCTCTGCCTCCTTAGCCCATGGATGATGCAGGACAGATCCTTCTCCAAAGCAGCTGACTCCAGTTGTTGTGTTGGAAAAAGAGTCATGGCTCCACTGACCCTTCCAAGTGAAAGCCCCGGAATTTTCTTTGGCAGAGGCTGGCTGAAAGACCCAGGCGGAGGCAGAGAGGAGGGAACTTCACCCTAGAAATCAAACATCAGTGCCTCTCCCATGCTCCCTCCCAAGCCAGAGGTCTAAACACCTCAGGAATGCGCACAGCAAGAGGTCCTACCTCCAGCTGGCAAGGAACAAGCACAGGTTTAAAAGTTCTGCCCCACTTCTGCTGGATCCTCTGCATCTACCTTAACGTCAGAGATGACATTTCACTGAGCCAGGTCTCCCAAAAGGAAGAATTTCCTGCACCTTAGGCTGCTGACAGCTGCCAAAGTTGATCTGGCAAGACTTTTCTCAAAGTCTGATGTGAAAACCAGAGCTTTCGATGATGCCAAGGCGCAGGAGTGTGATCTGTGGCTTAGGAGAGGAGAGGAAAAAACACATCTATTGGTACAACTACAGAAAAACAAGTTGAGGTGACTCATGAGGTGTCTATGGTCTTTCAAGGAGAATTCCCAGGTACCTGGTTTCCACTCAGGCTGCCTCAGGTAAACCTCCAAAGCCACCTGCCTGGGTGGGAAAAGTCTAATTCCAAAGGATTCAAATTTACAGCTTCATCCTAGTGTTGTGGTTTAGCTGATGAGGTGATGTTAGGTCATAGGCTGGACTCGATGATCTCAAAGATCTTTTCCGACCTCGTTTATTCTCTGACTTTGTGATTCTGTGGGGGTATTGCTCCTGCTCAGCCTCCCAGGGAATCTGGAGGTGGCCTGAGGTGGAAGCTGGTGGGGATGCAGCCAGGAGAGCTCTGCTGTGTCCCCTGCCTGGGGGTGGACATCATCCCACAGGGCACCTTCCATCCTTCCTTGGGGACTCAAGCTACACAGAGTCAGGGTGCGGCACAAGACAGCGCCAGTGAAAACGGCTCTAGGTGAGATGCCCAGTGAGTTCTTGGATTGGAATGCTTCAGTCCTTGCAAGAAAGCTGGAAGAGAACAACTCTAAAACTGGAATATTTTATCTGAGCTAAAAAAATGAGCGCCCGTCAGGTAAAAAAGCATTGATGTGAAGTTTAACTGTGTACCTGCAAAGTCACCTTCCAGGCACTGAAAAATTCCCCTGACATTCAGACTCTGGCACATAAAGCTGGACCAATGCAGCCGTAAACGGACCAAATGTCACCCCAGCACCTATGAGCGTTTCCAGCAAACACCTTTAGCTACCCTTTGCCCTGGTGCCATTTGCTCCTGTGTCCTTTCCCAGTTTTTTCCTCTGCTTTGACTGTTGCAGACAGGAATGTCTCTGAGGGCAGGCAGCTCCCGAGGCTGGGACCCCTCAGGTACAGCCATCTGCAAACACCACAAGATAAATGCCTCTCCTGCAAAGTGTTTTAAGTGCAGCGAATTTACTTTTCCCCAGCGGCTGCCCACTGATACAGGAAATCTAATCCTAAATCTCATTAGGTTCTACAAACAATTCGGCCTCTTTCCCCAACAAAGTCACCATCCTGGACTGCTGAATGTTTATATTTTATTTCCCAACTGCTTTTTTTTTTTTCTCTCCATTCCCCCGCCCTTACGATTTTCCTTTTGGTAAATATTTCTACATTGGAGAAGTCTAGCCAAAAGAGATTTAAAAAAAAGAAAGTGAGCAGGGGAGACAGAGTATCAATCATTTACCTTCAGTTCCCCTGGGAAGAGGTGGGGAGAAAGAACAGCAAGGTAAAAAGTTAAAAACGGCAGAACCACAGCGGAGTTCTTTGAAGAGCATCCAAATCTATTTCTTCCAATGTTAAGGCCCTTGCAACACGTGCCAGGACTTGGAAGGCAAAAGAAAAAAAACAACCCAATTCACTTCCAAAAGTGAATTTTTCAGCATCAAGCCAAACTACTCAATGTTAATTTGGTTATTTGGCAAAAAATAACAATAATACTAGTACCTGAACTGATGCCATCTGCATCTAAAGATTCTGGCCAGCCCACTTCCCAGGCCAAGAATTACAGCAGATACCCCTGACTATTGAAAAAAAATAGTTTGCTATTTAAATGTTTATTGTATAACCAAGTGTTGCATTGTGTTGGGAACGTACTGACAGAGTATCTCGTACACAAACAGGGGATGAGGTAAGAAAAAGTGATATATCAATTGTATAAACACTTCAGAGGCCGAATATTGGCTTCCATTTCTTGTCATAAACACACAGCTTTAATTAAACACTCAGAAAAGTGCTGGTAAAGTGACTTCTTTTCCTTTGTTACCCGCAAGATGAAAATATTAAAGAGTGTCCTCAGATGCCACATGTGGGAATGCCTTGAATGTGCAGGGAAAGGAACACGGCTGCTCCCAAAGAAAAGCTACTGGCAGCTCCCGGGGTGAGCCATGGGACAATCCCAACGAGACCACCACAGCCTTTTCTCCAAGAAAAGCAGCAAGATGTGGAGCTGGGAGAAAATATTTCAGCCAGAGGCACGGCGGGGTCAGGGACAGGGATGGAGGGAACACAGAAGAGCAGCGCCGTGCCAGGCTGATCCTGCTTTTCCTGCAGCCAGGAAGGAGCCCCGGGGAGCTGCTGCTCCGAAGAAAGAGCTGGAGGGAGAAAGGAAGGGAAAATAAGGCAGAGGTCTCTGCTCGCTGCCCACAGACCCCTCAGGGAGCTGCTCCAACCCCACTCCCAGCAGCAGGCTGGAGACAGGGTGGAGCCAGCACTCATCCTGTGCCTCAGCCATGTCCCTTGGTCACCTTTCCCACCCCAGAGAGAGCCAGAGGGTCAGACACAGGATCCAGCCCCCTCCCAGGCTGGCCCAGGGACACCCCTGGGAGAGCTCCACTGAGCTGCCTCTTTAAGACACACCAGGGAGACTCCCTCCTTCCCCTCGCCGGCGATGCATTGCATTGTCATTAATTATGTTTTGGATGACTCCTGAAAATCCAATCATTGGACAGTGGTTTAATTCAAGGCCTGATAAAAAACACGTTGAAAGCCGAAGGAAGGGTGCTGCTGGAATGTTTGTTTGCGCAGGGCTCTTTTTATGGAGAGTCAATCCTCTGTTTAAAGCTTCCACTAATGGGCCAGGCTGCTTGGAATGTTTCCTGCTGATTTAACCACTCACACCATGGACCTTTGCTCTCACACAGGACCTCTGAGAGCTCAGAGAGGACCAGGATCTCACCGGGTTCCTTCCCTCTAGACCATGCTCATGATGCAGCCAGCTTGGCCTAGAAAATGGGGATAAGGATTGTGAAAGAGATCACAAATTCTCCTGAATTATCCTCTTTTCTCTTATGAAAGGCCTTCAGACTCAGGAAATGCTGGGGGATTAACCTATCCTCCAAAGAAGGGAAAAGCTTGCAATTAAGAGGAGCTCCCGGCGTACTTGCCCCTTATCTCAGCCCCTCCCGTGGAAAGGCCAGGCAACCTCCATAAAAAATAACTTCAGGAGCAGAAATCTGGCAAATACGGCCCTTGTGGGCTGGCAGTGACGAGGCTGTGAACCAGCAGCACCAACCAGTGCCTGGGGCCCAGACGAAAAAGCTTTGTCCCAATGACACCGAGGGTCAGCCTTGATATAAACACAATGGAATTTGGACTGATTAAGGCCTTTCCTCCCCACGCTGGATATAGGATTTCCTGTACTGAAGCATGTTTGAGTATATTATTTCTATGCCAGGGAAGGGAAAACACTCTCATACACTGAGAGGAGAAAAACAGATCTCACGGCGTGAGGAAAAGATAATGAAGCAAAGAATCCCAGCTGAACGACACAAAGGTTGGGGACTTGCATCACTACTGACCACCCTCTCCCCCAAAGCTTTTTGGGAAGGAAACTCCGAACCTACAGCCATCAGGAAGGGGGAGAGAGGGAAGACAGTATGAAGCATGTACAGTATTAAAGCTCTAATTATTACAGTTAAAGCTCTAATCATTAATCATTACAGTTAAAGCTCTAATTCATGTTCTGAAATGACTGGGATAACTCCATGGGATTCTTCTGCCCCAAACCCATGGGAATTTGGAGATGATGATCAGCAGGTTGACACAAACACACTGATCAGGGCAGTTCCTCGGAGTGCAAGGAACTTGTTTATTACAATGGAAGGTATTTTCCTGCGCCAGCCCACACAGTTCAAACTGCAACAGCGAAGCAGAATTTTTACGCCACCAGGAAAACAGAGAAACGGCAAAATGGTCTTTACCAATGTGTATTCCAATGGTTAAACGCAACAAACGGGTGATGAGCTCAGTCCACCATGGAGTTACTCACTCAGTTACCACCGGGAGTAAATTAAACCTCCCAAGTGAAGTTTTCTGCCTCATAAAAATTCCCCTATGCAGGACACGTCCTGCCACTCACATGCTGTTCCGCAAGAGGCCTGAAAGAATGAAAGCACTTTGTGGTGCTAAGATGATAAAACAGATCTCCAGGACATCTTTCAGCAGCGCAAGCAAAATAGTCCCGGGACTGTTAGTGATCCCGGGGAAAATAAACACAGGGACCCCAGCAACCCTGGGATTGTTGGAGAGGCTCCGTGGGTGGCTCGCATTGCATTAAGAGCAACAAGGTTTCTTTTTCAAAAGGACGTTTTGCTGTTTAAAAAAGAAGTGCAAGAAACAGGCATTAGAAGCAGCGGTCATTCCAGGAGATGCATGAACTCAGGACTGACTGCATGGAAAAAGGCATCAATACCTCAGCTGCTCATCCATCACGAGGATCACACTTTGCTTTGTGCTCTTGCAGTTGGGGAAAACGCAGACGCCTTCCAGAGGGTTGGTTCCTTCACTCCAAGCTTTTCCCTGCTCAGGACTGCAAGGCCCTGAGCAGTGGGGCTGTGAGGAGCCAGACCAACGCCAAGGAACGTTTCCAGAGCAAAACTGCACAAATTGTCCGAATGCAGCCTTCACAGGGGAGGTTGCAGCAGGCATGGAGACCTCCAACAACAAAGCATTCCAGAAAAAAAAAAAGAAAAAGAAAAGAAAAAAAAAAAAAAAAAAGAAAAAGAAAAAAAAAGGGGGAAAAAAAGCGCCAGAGGGAAAACAAACAAAGGGCTTGGAGACTTTTCAGAGGAAAGCAAGAGTAACCCTTGAAAGGACTGCAGGACCACTGTGAAGGGATCAGTAAATCAACATTGCCTCAAGCCCGGGGGAATATGGAAATCTTCAGTATAATCCTGCTGTGCCCCCAGTCCACAGGCAGCACAAACCATCAGCCCTGCACAGGAACCAGAGAGCTCCTGCTAAGGGCCCTGGAGGGACACGGCTTCACTGCTGCACTAATTGTGTTGAAATGGAAAGTCCTGAGGAGCCGAGTGCCACTAATTAATGTTTTTGGCCTGGCCCAATGCAAATCAAAGTCAGTAGATAGTGCAGCTGGAGTATATGGACCGGATCAATACTGGGCATCCATTCCGTTCCACTTCCTTCCTCCAGTCCTTTCTCAGTCAAAACTGAGTGTGGAGACAGTTCTGCCTCTCTCCACACTGAATTACAGCTCCAGTTCCGCACCCTCTCCCCCTGAAAGGCAGGCTGGATGCTACCTCCAGGGAAATGATGCCTGTTACAACTGAATTTTAATTCACACTCACAAGTTTGAGCTTTTCAAATCCCTACTGAGCAGCTGTCAGGTGCAGTGTCACTGCAGTAATCTGATCAAGTAGCTGGTGGCCACAAGGAGAGGTTTAAATGATCAAACCAGCAAATTCAAAAGAGTTTAGAAAATCCCATCTGAGTACAAAAAGTTAAGCAAAACAGTGTCATGAAAACATTTCTGATTCCCATCCAAAAAAGCCTACCATTTATTATGAAGCCTTTAAAATTGACAATGAGGGAATTCTTCACTGTGGTCTCGCCCTCACTTTCACCCTACAAAGCAATGCTGTATGGAGGCAGAGTAAACACTCTGTGCTGTATTTTCCTAAATAAAGTGAAGGAAAAAAACAGATCAATGTCTATTCTGCTGCCAGCAGATATGGAGTCAATTAAAAAACTAAAATATACAATAACTTAACTCTTTGCACAGAGCTCCAAACATATCAATACACTGAAAATTGTTTTCCATACAAGCACTCAAACACCCTGGGTTGAAGCACACTCTCAGTTTTTAAATTTTGAAGGTGAATTTGTTATTCCAAAACCCAAGGATCAGCAGGCAGCTCTCACAGCCACCGTAAGTGTTTTCCTTGACCAGTTCTGCCGAGGATGTTCCCCAAGTTCATCTTTTCCCATGACATGTGCCAGGTATGGCCACCCTGGCAGGGGGGACATGCAGAAGAGGCTTTAGCCTTTCTCCAGGCTCCAGCTTTGGGAACGAGGACACCAGGCAGTGCTCACCCTCCTGCCAGGCAGATAAAACTAGCCCTGGTGCTCATGAGAAGCTCTAAAGAGATAAATCTTAATTTTTGAAGAGCAATTTTTGCCCTTCTCTTGTTTTCCAGTTCCACAGCTGCCTTAAAAACATTCACCTCATCTTTTCAGCCGGTACCAAACCGAAATCCTTGGATCAGCTCCCGAGTGTGGGAACGTTCTGGAGGTGAATCCACTTCCAGAACTCCAAGCTGGGGTTGGGCAGCAGCTCTCCCACACTCTGTGGGCTCTGCTGTGCCTTCCAATATCCCAGGAATTCTGCAGGCTGGGAGAGCTGCTGTCCTGTATTTTTCTCTAGGACAGGATTCCAGGTGCCACATCCCCACATGATGCCATTACATGCTGCTGGAGCCAAGCAAAATGTTTCCTTGCAAATTTTGGCTCTTCCCTCCAGCTTAGCCTTTACTTAGACAAATTCTCCTGCCTTCAGATTTTTAATTCCCATTAGCATCGCTGTTTTCCTGAATAAAAACTTTTCAAAATGGGCAAAGTCCAGGAGATTTTGTCAGAACAGCTGCACAGCTCGTGCGTTACAGCTCCATTTCCAAATGTTTCCAGCAGTGTGGCACGATGTGAGGAGCTCACACAGATAAAAAAACCACCTTGACATGCTCTGAAGAAGGCAGGGGCTCTAGCCAAGGTACGGGGAACCACCCCTGCTGCAGGCTGGGTGTAGCTGTGACAGCAAGGACGGCCACCAAAGAGGTGCACAATTCCAACAGCTGCTTTTTGTCACTTCTCTGGGCACATTTCAGTGGTTTGGAGGCAGGTGGGACTTTGTTGTGCCCTCCTTCCCCTCAGTGGTACTGGTTGGCCTGGCAGGCACTCTTCCCTTCTGCCTTCAGCTCGACTTCTTGGCTGGAAATACCAATACCAACACCAGGGCTGTGCTGAGTGGTGAAATACCAATACCAACACCAGGGCAGCCACGGTATTTCTCCATAAAATAATTCCTTCAGTACTGCAGAACTTGATTTCTAAGGTAACTTTTGTTCTCCGGTAAACACTGCCCTCAAGCCCCTGTGCTGCCCTGGAGAGGGAGCAGCTCTGAGCCCCAACCACCTGAGGGCAGGGACTGGAGCAGCAAACATCCCCAAATCAGGCCCCAGGCCACGGCATTTCACAGCCAGGTCCAGATAAAAGCTCTTCACTGCCTTCACCTGCTCTAGGCACAGAAGCTTCTGGAATGCCGGAGGAACTCTCAGGCTGGAGGGATGCGCAGCCCCAGCTGGACCCAAGCTCCTGCCTGAGCTCTTCCCAAGGGTTCTGTGAGTCCCCTGGACCACAGCTAAGCTCATCCTGGACTCTCTTTGCCCACGTGGCTTCATTTTGTCTGAGAATTTCACCCACTTAAGAGGGTTTTAAGCAACCCCAAATTTCAGTATCCAGCAGTGAGTCTGGCCACCTCTGCCAGGTGAGCAAATCCCTCCCCTGGGCCCTGCCTACAGCAGGGACAGCTGCCAGGTCAAGCCAGCCCTGAAGAAAACCAGACTTTAATGTCATTTAAGAGTCACACTTTTGCATTCTTTGAGAGTTTAATAACCAGTAGAAATAATCCTGAAGTAATTGAGCTGTAGCTTTCTTTTTTTCTTTTTATGCCCATACATTCATCCACAGGCCCCACCTGTGGCTCTGCCTATGTAGGTGTGTTAACCTCAAGCTTTTTCTGCTCCCCTTGCAGCGCTGCTCACAGTGAGGGGCAGCGGAGCTGGGGGAACATCTGCACATCCCAGAGCTGATCCAGCACTGCCACTCTGACTCTGCTGGGAGGGTGAGGATCCAGCCTTGGGCGCAACCTGTGACTTCTACAAGGTGCAGAGTGATGAACTGCCCATCAAAAGGGCGTTTTTAGTTCCTCCAAGTCGGAGAAATTGTAGCATTCACTTGTAGCCATCCCCAGAGCCTGCTACTAGCATTGCTTGGCTTGTAAAACATTATTTCCTACAAATTACTCTTTGATTACTTTCAACATTTGGGTTGGGATCTCCCAAGCAAGTGTCTGTTTCTAGCTGAATTGCTCACAGTCATTTAAACTCCAATTGTTCTGGAAAGGAGTATAAAGTTAAACGCTGCAATAAAGCGTTCGACGACACAAATTCCAAAAATTTGGATTCTAGCTGTTTCAGACTAGGCACCCTTGCTGGCTTCGTTTATTTTTAATGTGTTTACAAAACAATCCTGAGCTTCCTCTAAATGATGGTAAACCCCCATCCCTCTTCATTGGAAACATTGGAAAAAGGCACTCATCTTAGCGAAGCATTCAGGTGAAAAGCTGGGGAAACCCATGCACACACATGAGAAATGAATCCTTTCATCTCCAGACTGGAGTTTTCACAGCTTGCTGCAAGGACGGCCTTGCCCATGTGGAGGATGAAGAGGAAGAATTAATATCCTGAAGGCAGCTAATGGAATGAGCAGTTGTCTCCCACCTGGGGTGGTTTCCCCTCCCAGCATGGGCACCTGCACTCACAGGTAGCTCCTGCGGCCCTGAGCTCACAGATGAGCACAGGATGCCCACACGTGGAGCCAGAACCACTTCAAATGACAGCCCAGAAACTCTTGCAGGGATGCCTGCGCTGCTCTCCCCGGCTTTGCAGCCTTCCCTGCGCACCCAGAAGGTGCAAATCTTCCTTTGAAGCTTTGTTCGTTTACTTGTTTTCAAACGGGAAACAGCCAAAATTCAGCGACTGTTTTCTAAGTTGAACATTTTTTATTTCGCACGGGGGAAAAGCAAATCCCACAACACAAGTAATTGCCATTCAATCTCTACCCCGGGTTAGAGTTCCCAGTCGGTTTCTCATCTTCCAGGGCTGAAAGGAAAGATTTCCCCGGGGACCTGCAAACGATCCCTCCATTATGCGGAGGCCGTGCGCGCGCACTCACGGCATCACAAATCTGACTTTCCCTGAGTGACTTTGGCGTGGCTGCCATGAATCCATATTAAGCCAGTCCCCAATATTTATTGTCAGCAGCATTAGAGGATGCCCTGCCTCCTGTTTCAGAACTTAATGGCCCATTGACCGCACTTCCTGCGAAGCACAAACTGTGTCCCACGACACTAAATCTGTGCCACGCTAATGAAAAGCCCTTTTTATTTCAGGCCAGGATCCAGAGTGGAAATGATTTAGATCACAGTCACTGGGTGTTTTAACTCAGAAACTCACTATTTCTTTAGTAATTAGAGATGAGGCCCATGGCAATGCCAAGTTGTAGGCTGACCCGAACATGCCTATCTATTCTGGATACTCTCCTGGAGATTTTTATTTAACACATTTCGAATTAGAGCTGAGGTGGGAATGAAAAATTCTTTGGCACAAGGGAGGGACGCAGATGAGTGCACTTTCCACTTGGTTTCTTGGTCCTTAACGCTGCAATATTTTATTTCACGTTAAGGACACACAGAGGAGATGTGACAACAGGGACGAGCTGGATTCCAGCAGGGCCCTGCTTAGGAGGACAAAAGCAGAATAATTTCCCCTCTGCACCTTGGGGCTTGTCCTGCAGGGCGACTGGGGCAGAGTCACTCACACAGACTGGCAATCGCTTTCCTCCTCGTTTTATGTTTGTTATTTTTCTAACCTCTTCAATCTCACTTTGCTGAAGCAGAGGAAATGAGGTAAATTGGTCCTAACACAGGCCAGGAATTGCTGTCCTGCTCCTGACATGGGGTTTAAAGGCACTGTGGGAGTGGAACAGTAAATCTCTGGAGCACAAATTTCTTGTGATAACACTAAATTTACCCGAATTTTTATTGCTAAGATACAAAGTGTTATGGCAACACGAACGAAAACAAGTTCTAAGGTTTTCCTTTAAGGCATAAAGATCCACAAAACTCCACATGCTGCAGCCTACACTCCAGCAGGGACATGGTGAGCCTTCCCTAACACAACTGTGCACTCACATGCTCTTTTCCAGTCCTGTGACACCGGACTTTGGTTCTCCTGGCTCAGCGAGCACATCTATGAGCCTGCTGTATGGATTAGGATACTCTAGATCCCTTCAGTGTCATCTGCCTTCGCTTTCCCTCTTTATCTCCAAAGAGAAGCCCAGGAGCACCGCATGCACGGGTGTGTGGTGGCAGGTGGACTGCAGAGGGGTTTGGAGTGGGACTGGAATATTTTCCTGCAAGTTAGCAAGAAACAAGTGTGAAACTCAGCATAACCCAGAGACCCTCCCAAGCATATTAAATAAATGTGAGGATAAGAGTAACGACACAAAGGTCAGTGTTTCCAGACACATAACCTATGGGAAGCATTACTAATTACATATACAGGCACAGATACACACACAAACCATCCCATGATTATTATAAGATAGTTTCGGACCTAAAATCCACGTTCTTCTCCTTGAAGTGAAAGCATCACCTTGATCCCACATGGATAAAGCAAGCTCTGCAGTCTTTCCCTCCATTCTATTTTTGATAAGATATTTCTACTGTGGATCTTAGGTTAAGTATTAACTTACATGAGAAACAGATGTTTCCCCTCTGCAAGGAAAAGCATCTTTTCAAAGGTCATCAGTGGGAGAGAAGGACTTCCAGGATTTACACAAGGCAGTGGCAGTTCTGGCCACTGTCCCTTCTGCTTTTAAGATCTTTTCCATTTGGCTTTAACTCTACCCAGTTTTAAAGAAGTTCTTTCATTCCGCTACCTGGTAAAAGATATTTTCCATACTTCCATTGCAACCAGAGTCATTCACTGGGCCGTTCCTAAAACCACAAAGGCTATTTTGTTGAATAAATCCAAGCCCTGTGTTCATTCCTAAACATAGCTCAAAATATTTCAACGGTGCCTCCCCTCCTTTAGATGTTTTAATATTGGATAGGGAGATTTGCAGGATATAAGCTTTACAGCCTGTGAAGTTTTCACATCTCCAGGTGGAATTGCTTAACAGCTACAAAAAAAGAAAACTTAAAAAAAAAAAGAAAAAGAAAAAAGAGGGACAGAAGACTTGAACCTGCTGGTCCACAAAAGAGAAGTTCATAAACCACAAAGAACTGTAAAACAATAAAGTTTTCCTCACTGGTTAAACACAGTGGAATTAATGGTCTGAGTTTTAGGGATACCTAAAAGCTGTATTGGATTACTTTGCATAAGGAATAAACAGTCCCCGTCCCCTTCCAGTATTTCACCCTCTTCAGGAGGATGAGGAAGAACTTTCATAAATAATAACGTATAAATCTGCAGATGTGCAAAGATAAACAGCACACAGAGACCAACAGCAGAGCAGAGAACAGCTCAGACCGAAATTAACATCAGCACCCACAGAATTAAGAGAATTTGATGTGCAATCCTTGATCTCAGCACATGAATAAATCAGGATGGAGGAAAAGGCAGATCTAAACTGAGATTCTCAGGCTGGATCTGTTAACTCCAGGCAGGGATAACATCTCAGTCCTCTACACCACCAGCTATGGGAATCATAAATGGAATGAGGAGACTGAGGAGCTGGGGATGGAGGAAGAACTCTCCCTTCTTCCTTTTCCAACAGCCTGAGCTCATCTGATCTCCCAGACAGCCTCAGACTGTTCCTGGGAGACTTCACACCTGGGAGGTGGCACAGCCCCAGCAGCACAAGGACTTAGATCAACCCCTGCTCTTGCTCACTGATTTTTTTTTTTTTTTCCCAAAGCCCAGGCTGTCCCCAAGGTTCCCAACCCCAGCTGGCCGTGCCCTGTGCTGAGGAGAGGGAGCAGCACCCACAGCTCGTGGGGAATGTGGTCCCTGCCAACACCCACAAACCTCCCAGAGCGGAGCAGGAGCACTCCAGGGAAGGGCAGAGCGATGCCAAACCACAGGGTGGGGTGAGGAGAAGTGTCTGCAGGAATTCTGCAGGCTCTGGGACAGATAGCATCAGGGACTGACGGTGTCGGGATCACACGCAGTTGGAATTATCGGCAAGTCACCCCTCAGGAGAGCACAAACCCCAGTGCACGGCCCTGCACTGGCTTGGGCGGCTCTTGAGGCCTTTTTCATGCCTTAAATAAACAGAATCAAAGTCCAAGAGTTAAAACTTGACTTCAGCTCTTATAAACTGCCAGTTTCTGAAATTACACAAGCAAACAATACTAGAATAAATAAAACCTACAGGCGAACCCTCTCTGAGAGCCCACAGCATTGTTAATGTCAGTACCAGAGAGCGTTTGTCTTCTGTAAAGTTATATGAAGTCTTGGTTTGGCTGAACTCACGTTGTCTGGTCACTTCTCCCTTCCCTGGAGAGAATATGAATGGTTTCTATTTCGAGGAGGTTACAGGTAGCCATAAATTATCACCTAAGTGTGGGCTGCCTCAGCCCCAGCACCTTGCCAGCTCCTCAGAGCACTGGATGGCTTTGGCACCGAAACCTGCCAAGTTCTTGGGCCACGTCAACTCAGTTTTTGACATGTGTTATGTGGATCACAGGGAACCATTGCAGAGACCTCGTTATGGAAGAATGAAGCATTTTTTTCCCCATCTATCATAGGTACTTTTCAGATGACTGCATTCCTGCAGGACTAAATCATCTTTTTCAAAAAATAAAAAACGATTTTAGCTCCTCACTGCCCGTCCCTAAAATATCAGCCATGACCAGGTAGCTCAGACTGTCACTGAAAAAAGTTAATTATCACCTGCACGTTGCTAATTGCGGAGCTTTGTCTTTCAGGCACAAAAAGAAATTAATTACTACGCTGAACTTTCTGACTCAAAAGTCAGTTGACATAAAATCCTGCCACGAGTGGAGATGCACACAAAGGCCTTTTCCAAAGTACACATTCCCTTAATGCTCCTGGAATAAAGCTATTTATGTGTAATGCATGTGATATAGGTTAGCTCACTGATCTTTTGTAGTGTAGGAAGGGATGTACTTTCAAGGCAGAGTTTAATTAAGTTTCTTAACACTCCTTTGTGAGGATAAAACAATCATTCCTGTTTTGCAGGCAAATGCTAAAAAGTTAATTAAATTACAAGATCCAGACAGTGACTTAGAGGCAGAGGCAGGAAAAGAGGTCGGGAGACTCAGTTCCAGTCCCAGCTGACAGGAAACTCTCCCCAGTGAACGTTCTCCATCAAGACCGATTTCACCTGACTCCAGATCACACCACAAACCTCATAATTTACTGAAGAGACAACTTGAACAGTGAGAAACGTTGCTTTCCTATAGAAAGCATAAAATAATCTGGGTATTGCAGAATGGTAACAGTGATAAAGGAATACTTTGGATTCCAAATCTCAAAAACTCAGGGAAAAACCCCCAAATTAAAACTTGAAACAAAACTGCAAGAACCTGAAAAAAAGGCAATAAAACACCTGATTTCTTTGGATTCTGAAGCTCCTGAAGGGTTCTGCCCTATTTGCTTCCTTCATCAAGTGCAAGGTAATCCGAATTAAATGAACAAATAGTTATTGCTGGATGCAAAGATGCTGTTTGAAAGAAAAAGAAAGCTGGAGGGCAATCATTAAAACGATCCAGGTAGAAGGTCCCCTGATTTACATAGAAATGATTTGTTATTATTGTATTAATGATGTCATTTCTTTATCAAGTCACGATACAAACCCAGTCAAGTGCTTGGCAGGGGATTAAAGGAAAGCTGTAACCCAAGAGAACATGTACGGCTTCATTCTTCTAGAAGAAAGCTTGAATATTCAGT
The DNA here is from genome assembly GCF_029207755.1 of Chamaea fasciata. Lineage (NCBI taxonomy): Eukaryota > Metazoa > Chordata > Aves > Passeriformes > Sylviidae > Chamaea > Chamaea fasciata. Next base: position 18,682,383 of record NW_027094099.1, on the reverse strand, counting down.
TCATTGCGCCATCGCTGCCTTGATTGGGATAATTAAGTCAATTATGTAAAAATATTCTGGCTTGCCAGGGTAGGCAAGACTTGAGGAGCAGTGGAAAAGAACAGAGAGGAGGAGGGTGCCCCAAAACTCTTGAGAAGCACCAGCAAAGAAGGCAGATGGGTGAAAGCGAACCCAGTAATTTGGGAACTCAGAATTAGGGAAACCTGGATGGAGTTTGGTTTGTGACACAGCCCGTGGCTGAGTCATGGTGAGGCCTCAGTCCTGTGTGGATTCTGGGATGTTGAGCAAGATGTGAGAGCCTGTCAAAGCCGAAATATTCGTGGCATCATCAGGGCAGCTTCTCTGGATCACAGAAAGTGGGGAGTGTTAAATTCCTTTGGGTGAACGGCTTCAGCTGTATCTGTCTGCAGATACACAAACAAAACAGCTTTTCCTTGGAAAACCAGCTCCCAAACACACAGAACATCAGAGAGTGGCATGAGAGTGAAGGGACGATGCATCCTCCAGTCACTGGCATGGCTGGGAAAGCTGCAAGGCTCTGGAGACACCAGAAATCCACCTGGATTTAGGGCTCCGGGGAGACACTCAGAGTATTTTGCTGCTTTTAGAGAAGACCCTGCAGCACATCCTCTAAATTCAGCAAGTCTCAACCTGGTTTCCTGCTGCCTCTGACACCACTCAGCTCAAAATGCCTTGCAAAAATGGAGCAGGTAAGAATGCAGAGTGGTCCTTATCACAGGTCAGCTTTCTGTTCCACAGGGAGAACAGTCGTGGCTTCGCCTTTCATTGCTCAGTGCAGCGGAGAAAGGACGTTTTATTTAGTGAAAGGTAAACGTTTTTCTTGACAGATTATTCTGATTTAAAAATCAACCAATTTTAACACGAACAAAAAACCGACCCTGAAAACCCTGCTTGGGCCGAAAAGGCCCTTCTTGTCACTAACGGTGACAAAGTCATTCAAAGTTAACCGTGACACTAACAGCAAAGCTGGCCTGCTCTGGTTGTTATTGTCTCTGAGCACCTGCTGCCCTTCCCTGCAGAAAAGCTCCCTCTGTGTCCCTGCTGTGACCAGGACTCTGCCCATGGCAGCACCAAACAAAGTCACCCTGCTGGAGGTTTGTCCTGGAGACACGGGGACACCCCAGGGACGTCCCCTTTGCCCAGCACCCGCCGGTCCCTCTGGGCAGGCAGGGCTGGCTCTGGGCAGTGCTGGGCAGCCTGACCTGCACAAACTCGACCCAGACCCGAAAGCCTCGCGGTGCCCCCGCCCTGAACTCGTGCCCTGCACGCTCCGAAGCAGGCAGGAGCAGCAGCTCTCTGCTGGCTCTGGCTCTCTGCTGGCCTCCAGTGCTCCCCAGGTGTAGAGGTGAGCATGAGGTAATCGCACCTCCTGAATGCGAGGTTTAGTCTATAGGAAACCAGCGGAATTTATGTAATTCTGGCACGCAGGGTGTTGCTTCTCTGTAAATTTAGCAGCCAGTAGCACGCCGAGCTCCAGAACAGTGCGTGCACTATGCTGCACATGGATCCCCCCCAAGGCAGCGCGCAGTGGCAGGGCCAGGGGCCGTGACCTTGGGCATCACGCCCTCCTCAACGCTCCCAGCTGAGCTGGGACATCTCCTTGTGGCCTCCCCATCCCTGGAAGTGTCCGAGGCCAGGCTGGAACCTGGGATAGTGGAAGGTGTCCCTGCCCACGGGAATGAGAGGAGCTTGATGGTCTCCAGCTCAAACCATTCTGGGATCTACAACGCACACTGAAAAGGGGTTTTGAACAGAAACTGCATGTGTTTGCTCCCAGGATCTAAACTCTCTCTCAGGGGTACATTTCCCAAGCGATGCAGCAGGTTGCTGCATTTTCAGCCCTTTTTATATTGCAAAATGCTCTTGTACATACAGTTCCTTCACCAAGTTTAAAGTTTGAATTCCAGTTTCACTCCCTGCCTTAGAAACGAGCAGAACCCTTTCAAAGGATCAAAGGCTTGCACTTAGAGGAACAAAACATATTGTTCTAAAGGTAAGTACATTTCAGCTTATTAGTTATTCATCCTCACGCTCTCAGACAATGAGTTTTTAAGGTTTTTCAAAGTCATTGAGCTGTCCTGTTATTAGTCTTTTAAAATGTATGAAGTCCCCACGCTGCTATGACACATGTGGTGTATTAGAAGCTGTGAACTTCTGCAGGCCAGTGCTTCTGGGTTCTTTATTTTGCTTTACCAATGAGAAACATTTTATACGAATACAAGACTCCATTGTAAAAAAAAAAAAAAAAATTATATTTCCCCAGTGTCTCTTTGTGTCAACAAAGGACTTTCCTGGAGAGTAATGAGTTTGCACTAAGCAGGCAAACACAAATAAACGAAGTCTATGTGGATAACCAAGTGTGGTGTCTGTATATATTGTATCTCCAAGGATTTAAAAACCCAACAGCACAAGGAATCTGCTCCTTTTGGAAAACAATAGCCATTTATGAAACGTTTTTTGCCAATTAAATTGCCAGAGAAAAATGAACCCTTATTACTGCAGACATTCCCAAAGAGATTCTGAATAATCACTGCGCACCTTGCAGAGGGAAGAGGGTCTGGAGCTGCCTTGGGCTCGAGCTTGGCCTTTCAGTGGCTGCAGTGCTGGAATTCCCAAAGCCATTGAGAGATTTAGGTGCAAACATCCCCCTGATTCCAACGGAGATTAAGGGTTAAACTTCTCCCAAAGCTGAAAAACCCCAGCACAGACTAGGACTGGCTTCACCACCACTGTGCTGGAACTTGGCAGTGGGTTAAGAGGACACATCAGCACTAAACAACAGTTTGGAACAGGAAGAGAAGATGAATATCTAATGCGATTGAAACTCCAGAGGAAATATCACGCAGGCTGGCTGGAAGGGACCCAGCAGGCTCAGCCTAATGGCTCTGGGCTTAGGAAAAGCTCTGCTCTGCTCAGGGTCTCACCACCAGCCATCCCCACCCCACGTCAGCAGCTGGAAGCAGAGCTGGATTTGGAGTGGCCAGAACCTCCCTCTTATAATACAACTGAAAAAATCTACCATGTATCTTCTAAAATTCAAACCAGTCCATTAATGTGGATGTACTGATGGCCAGGGATGTCTGGGAGGAGATCAAGGATCAAATTCACCTTTGTGTACCTTTTATACAGAATATATGAAAAAAAAAGTCTTCCAAAACATAAACACTTCCTACTTAGGATACAAGTAGGAGGAGCATTGCCCTGTTGCTTCAAATGGAAAAAGAAATAAATATCTGAAGTCTTTCACCCAGGAGTCCCAGAAGACTCCAATATTTCCTGGTTATCTAGGAAAACCCATTTACACAAGTGGTGTTTCCCAACACAGGAGCTGTAAATCACCTCCACCCAACCTCTGCACAGGGACATCCCCAGAAGTGAAACTCCCCAGAGCTGGGACAGCAGCCAGAACCTCCGGGAGCGGCCGCCCGGGGTTCCCACACCCCAGCTGCTCCATGTGGTGTCTCCAGCCCTTCCTGAAGGCTGCTCCCATGCACATCCACGAGAATGTGAAGGAACCTGTCTCTCCCAGGCTGAGCCCATGGAAAAAATGCTAATGCAGGGCAGGTCCCACGTGGAGGAGCTGCTCCATGGCCAGGGGACCGGGGCAGGGAACGAAGTCAAACTCCCAGTGATTCATTCCTCAGCACGGCCCCTGCCTGGATCTTTGTGGGCAAAGTTTAAAGGTTCTGTCCTGCTGCAAGCTGCAGAGGCACTTCAGCCTGGCCTAAAGCCAACTTGGGGACTTATTTGTTAATGTATTTATAGTCTGGCTAGTTCTTAGCTGGATCAGTTTTCTGGTCCAGGTCATTGCCCTGAAGCCTGATGTTGGAGCAAGGGAGGCAACAGCAACAAACATCTGGAAGAAGAAGAGATGGGATTTCTGTTGTGCCAACGGCAGATAATTATTTCAGGATGAAGTGACACCTGACAGCAGCCTCACTTGCTTTTGGGAACATCTTCTGGACACACCACCACAAACTGCACTCTGGGCACTTTTCCAAAGCAATACAACTTTTTTAAGAAAGAGAATATTCCAAAAGAGAAATGGATTCACGTGAGAAATTTGGGGATTCAAAAGAAGATGATCGTTGGTGTTCAGGAGTGAATACTCCTGTGTTCCTTTCTCTCAGACTCCCACTGGTTCACTGTGCTGTATTTAAAAGCCCCATTGAAAGCTCCTGAATGGTTTTTGAGGATGAAGTAGGGAACAAAGCCTCGGCAGCACCCAGGCACAGCTCAGCCACTTGCTGCCGCACGGCTCCCCCTCGTGCCTCTCCCAACACGAGGTGATTCCCTCACACCCCGCACGGACGGCCTGGACACGTGTTCAGAGTCTCTGATGTACAAGGACGACATCTCACAAAGGACACTGAAACCTCAGCTCCTTATCAACACATGTTTCATAATTAGAATCACACCAAGCGTGGTTTAAGCAAGGTGGTCCTGTCAGGGTGAGGCCTCGCCCGGTTGTGGTTTTGATTTACTGGGCACAGTAATTGCTTTCTGAGATGAAAGAGCCAAAATATGTGTCAAAATATTAATGGCCACTGTCTAAGGAGGCAGAAGGCTTGTGCTGGCTCTTGGGTGATGTGATGAGTGTTAACTCTGTCAGTCCAGCTGAGCAGCTGCCCCGGAGGCAACACAAACGTCACCCTTCACTCATTTCCCATCTCACGCTTTGCATAAACATCTCCTGACGGGAAACCGTTTGCCCTCAAGATTTCAGGGGTCCGTGAATGCAAAAATAAATTAATCAGAGGGAATAGATGTATGCTCAATCTGGATCTCCCCACAGTGGAGCCATTTGTGCAAAGATTTCATGCCGAGGTTGCACGTGGCAATTCTTTACACAGAAAAATCCCTAAAAAAGGGATTTAAACCTAAAAAAGGTTTAAACCAGGGACCTGGGCAGCTTCCTGAACAGAAAGAGCTGGCCCAAGTTATGTTTGGATTATTCCAAAAATGACCTATCCCAGCAGGACTTTGCTGAGCTTAGCTGGGCACTTTCCATTGAGATCCCAATGTCAGGGTCCAAAATAAGATCTTCACTTAATAAACTTCTTTATGGTGAGGATTCAAACCCTGGGATCTCACTTCCCTCTCTCACACACATTATTTTGACCCACAGGACAAGTGTTATGCAGCCTTTCTTCAGCTGCAATAGAGCACAAACTTAATGCTCCTGACAAATCCATTTTTTGCCTAACCCACTTTTTCCTCAGTCGTAAATCCCCCTTGGAAACACTTTGAACTGGACACTTGCTAATTAACAGCCCCACAGAAATTTGAATAATTCTGCAAAACTGCAGCATCTAAAATGAAATTTCAGAAGTCCTGTCTCTGAAAGACCCTCAATCCCTAGATCCAGCTTTATTTCCAAAACCTGCCACATGCAGGAAAATGTTTGAAATAAGGGAAGAAATAAAGATATTGCAGCCTAATTCACTTTTTAAACATTGCCATTGGTGTTATTTCATGAAGTTTTGTAGAAGATTTAACTTCTCCCTAGGTCTCTATCAGCACTTTTTCAAGTAACGACAAATCTGATTTGTTACAGGAAAAAGCTGAGTGTATCCCAAGCCCCGAAGTGCAGCTTAGGACCAAAGAACATCGACTTCCCGGCTCCCAGATCCCTCTGGAAACACTGAATCCATTGTACAGGACTTCTTCACCTCCACTGCACGGAGCCTGCGGAGGCTGAAATGGGCTCAGCGGGATTTGTGATGGAATCCTGACTGCCCTGAGGTGAGAGAGACTCGTGTCAGGGATGTCAGGGAAGCTGTATTTCACTGCTGGAACGCACCTTGTCTCCAGGCACACACACATGGTCCTTCCACGGGCTCACACGGGATGGGCCCTCCGCGGCCATGGCTTTAAAAAGCCTTTAATTGTTATTTCATTACACGTATTTCACCATTTATCCAGCATTTTTTCATTTCGCCCCCTAGTCTGGTAGATTTACAGAAGCGAAGCAGCACAACTGGTTTGGATGCAATATTGTAGCTCCCCTTATTCCAAACGATTTGGGATTTTATTTGCTGTTGAACACAGGCTCCAGGAGGCACAGATTGCATCCTATGTGTGTGAACACAGGGCTGCAGCCGAGGGAAATCCAGAATTTAAGGAACACAGAGTCATCTCTGCGCCAGTCACCAGTTCACAGCCCGCAAACACAGGAAGCCCAGTCAAGGAAAGATCTGAAGACATGTGGGACTCCTCATGAAGGTACTGACAGCGTGTTTAACCCCAGAACCCTCACAGGGACTTCAAAATGAAACTAATAGGAAAGGAAAAACACCTTTTCCCATTAAACTTTCCCAGGGAATCTAATCTTTCTGGTTTTAACCCACTTAAGTTGCTCAGCTGCTGCAGAGGGATTTTCGTTCCTTTGCTACACTTTGGACACCAGCATCAAAGGGAGGATTTGACTTTCTGGATGAAAAGAGTGCCACCAACCACGCTCAGCCCCAGGCTCCAAGGGGAGGACATTTCCTCCCTCTGCTCTCCTCAGCAGTACCTGTAGTTGGTGTCTGTGCTCCCAGTGAGGTGGGGAATCCTCTCTGGAGGAAAAAAAAAAAAAAAAAGCCTTTTTTCCTTACAGGGGAAATCACCAGGAGATAAAAATCTGATGGATTTAAGCCTGTGCAAAGTAATACCTGAAACAGAATCTCAGCTGCCAAGTCTCCATCTGTTTTCTCCTGGCTGTTGTCACTTTCTTGCACACCTTCTTCCTATAAGGATGCTGCCTGAGCTCATCCAGAGGGACAAAGGGGACACAGGTGACTCCACGACCACCAAGCTGTCAGGATAAAACCAGCTCCCTGTAATTCCGTGGGCCGTAAGGCAACCCAGACCTCCCCCAGGGATTTTGGGTGGCACCTGAGTGCAAATGACAACCCATGACAAAGATGGCCATTAGCACTTCCCTGGGCAGAGCCCATTTCCTTGAAGGAGAAGATAATTATGGACAGGAGCCTGCAAAGACCCTTTTTTTTTTGCCGTAACTATTCTGTTTCCTCGCTCCCAGTCAGATGGTGGGAGATTTTTTTTTTTTTTTGAGTGCCCCTACTGTAAATTGCCAAGAATAACTGTTACCTCCCCTAAAATGGGAGTGAAAACAGCCCTGCGGGTTCCCTCTGAAGTGACAGCAGCTCTGACCGACTTCAAAGGCGACACGAGGTTTTTAGTGAGGGCTGTTTGTTGATTTTTTCTCCAGTGAAGTGATATTACATGGCATTTCCAACCCTCAATCCTATTAAGTGACAGAACTACCTAATAGCACTCATTAAATAACATAACTTGGTGTCAGAAATTCACTGACAGGCTCCCGCAATTGAAGTGGTGGATTTATGCCCTAAAAAAAATACGGGTTTGGTGTTATTGTGACTGGGGTTTTTTAATAAATGTCATTTATTTTAACAGGTGAAAGCGTCAGAGCCAGGACAGTTCATGGAAAGGTTATCACAGCTGAGAAGCTGGTGCCTGGGTTTTATATTTAGAGGGAAGAAAGCACTAAGAAAATGTTCACTGCTGCTGAACTCCTCCAGCTCTGGGAGATCATTTCTTGGGGGACACCACCCTTCTCTGCAGTGCTGACACAAGGCACTCAGATGTTCCAGCACTGTTCAGGAACTTTCCATCCTTCTGTCCAAGAAAACACTCAGAGTGGAGCACAGGTGAAGTATGAGACAAATAACCACGTGAACCTCTCAAAGGGCAAAGCCAGAATTCAGGAAATCCTCTGTTATCACCACTACAGCTCAAGGATCCTGTCCACACACCCTGCCCAGGGCCAGGTGAGGTTCGGCACAACCAAACCCATTCTAGGTCAGCACGGTGACAGAGCTGAGCTGCTCTAACAGCTGAAAGGTCTGTTCCACAACCTTCTCTCCTTTATTTTTTTTTTTCCACCAGCACTTCCCATCACCCAATCCTGCAGCTCTTTTACACCAGTCCGAACTTTTACCAGCCCTTCACTGCTACCTGAACAAATCCTCAGGTCTTCTTCCTCAGTTTTCTGCCAGAGCAGCACAGGGAACCTTCCAGGACATGAAATAATTTAGGTGCAAAGGGACCTCTGGAGGTCACCAGGCCCAGGACAGTGAATCACTGTCTTGGCTCTGCTGGATCAGGCAAACCATCCTGCAGCCTCCTGCTTCTGGCACTAAAATCCCAACTCTCACAATTGTCCAGAAAGATTTAAACTTTGGGGGTTTTTTTCATGCAACATGAATGCTGTTGCAAAAACGACTTCTTTTTGTACTCTAAAACAACAATAATAATAATAAAAAAAAAATCTTCCTGGAAATAGCACTTCCCAGTTAAATCCCTGACTACAACGTTTTGACCAAAGGTAGAACGCTCTAAGGAATAACAAAACAATGCAGTGAATTTTTGTGCAGCAGGAAGAGTTTGGAGGTGTTTGTTTATCATAGTTTGTTCCTACTAGACAGACAGGTTCCTAAAGAACCCATATAAAGATCTCTTGATTATTAATAGAGTCATGAAATGGTATTTCTAACCTGTTTATAAATGGTTTAAAGGAAATCACAAATACATAAAAAACAAACTCAAGTTTACAGTAAAAGGGCAGAGAACTAAACTGGCTATTCCACTAAGCTGTATGTTATATGGAACTGAGCTGAGCATGTCTGCCACCACTTTACCTGGAAAAAAATCCAAAATGGGGGAGAGGAGGAAAGATTTTTCGTTTCCCATTTTTCTTGCAGAAGCCAAACAAAAGGGAAAAGCCCAAATATTGTATTGCCCTACTGGACATATGGTAGTTTGAGTAACGCACAGAATTATTTCACAACGTGCTTTGAAGAGATTCAATAACGGCTTTGGAAATACGGGAAAGCAATTTTTAACGCCACACAAAAAAAGTAACAGAGGGCCCAATGCAGTCACCACTAACTTAAACTGGGGAGAGCTGAACTTTCAGGATCTTCTGGTGGATTTAGAACATTTTTCAACAGCCTAATTCAGATATTAGCAAAGTCTAGCCTGGCTGGCTCCCACCACATCCTTATTTTCTAAATTATTCCCCTCCTTTGTTATAATTTAAAACCAAAATATTGTTAATGTGTTGAGCCTCTGTGTATTTGGAGAGTGTCTGCCTTTCCCTGTCACTCTGGCAGCCCTGAGCACTTTGGCCATCAGCTGCCTGAGCATGGAGAGCTGCAGCCCAGCCAGAGCTGCCCACCCTCAACTGCAGTCCTGAAACCACCAGAGTCTGCTGAACTCCTGATTTTCTGCATAATATTGCCACAAAACCCAATGTCTCAAAACCAGTCAGAGGACAAATCTGGAAATGCAAAGCGGGTTCATTTTCCAGAGATCTTTAGGTCTGAAAGAGATATTTTAATGTTGTCTACACAGTAAGAAAAATGCCAAAGAGGAATGTAGGGATGGAGGTTGTGTTAGGGACCAGCCACCCTCCCCATCAAAAACATCAGAATATGGCACATTTCACAAGGTGAGCTTGCACCCTTCCCTTCCTCACCCATCCCGGCTGCAGTTTGAGGTGGTGCTGGAAACACCAAACCTCTGCATGTGGCACGTGAGCTTTCCACCACTGTCCTGCAAATCTGTTGCACTTCCCAAGGCGCAGCTGGATCAGACCAAAATTCTGCTGCAATTTATTCAAAAAGGGAAAAAAAAACCCCAAACAAATGAATACTAAGTTACTCTTTCTCGTGCAATCTCACTGGCCAAGTCTGTCCTGCAGGGCTCATCCCTTTCTGCCCGCTCTGGCTCCCACCTCGGACACACCCAGCTCTGATCCAAAAGCTCCGTGTCGTGCACAGGGAGCTCATGCACTAAATACAAGGACAATGACCCAGAGCTCTCACCCACCCCCTGCTTGTCTCACAGTGTTTCCAGCAGAATTTCTACTTTAAGCATCTAAAACCTTTCAGTTTCTGTCAGCTGATGCAACTCGTGAACTGAAACCCTGAAGCTGCACAAACACAGAAGGGCTCTGCCCACACCGTGCACCGGGACTCGAGAATCCTCTGGGGTGCCTCAGAGCCAGCTTCCCCTCCACTTCCAATGTGTTAAACCCTACAATTCAGCCCAAATAAACCTCTAAAAGATTTCTAAAAGATCCAGTGGTTCCTTTCAGTCCCCTAGTTTGAGTTTATGTGCAGTGCTGGCTTTAAGTTCAGCTCTACTGTGAACGCCTTTATCAGTGCCTGGCAGTTCTTCACATGTCCAACACAGCTCATCAGATTAATCCAGGCTGTTTTGTCTTTTCCTTCTGGTTTGGTGTTGTCCACAAACAGTAAAAGTTTCCTATTCAATTCTCTTGCTGCTCTTGAAGGGCTGAAACAACGTGGTAAAAAAAGTTCTACCAGGGTAAAGTTGGTCTTGAGAAGGAAAGTTCATTTCTCGTGCTTTTTATGACCTTGCTGACATTTCCTAGCCATAAGCTGGAAATGTTAAATGATAAAAAATACAAGATTAATCAACCAATTGAGTTGCCAGTTCTAATTTTGGATAGAAAACTGGACAGAGAAATAATCAAAGACTTACCAGAAAAGCAGATGGCCGCACAGTGCTTCTGGCAGTCATGCTACTCGCACATGGGACCACTTGCATTTAACAAATTGGACGACAGAGAGAGAACTGAAATGGAAATTGGGGCTCTACTCCATTCAAATTCTTCAGAATGTTTGTTTTGGATTTGTACCTCTGCTGCAATTTACAACTCTAGATTAGATAGAGCAAGAGTCATATTCTTGACTAGAAGAAAAACAGAATGGCTGCACTGTTTGCCAACTCACACACATTGTCTCCCTGTGTACAAATAATACCAACATATAAACGGGGCTAAATAAAACCCGGTACCAAACGTGTCTTTTACTACACAGCAGTAAAGTTGCACGAGACATTTCCCTGAGTCCAACTGCAAGGCCCACATCAGCATGGAAATGGGATGGAAGGAAAACACAGAGCAACCTGAGATGTCACAGCTGTCCCCACGCTGCAGGGACCGCCTATTGCAACTGAGAATCCATCCCAAAACACACTGCTCAGGAACTAAGGGGGCATTTGTTTCCAGCGTGAACCAGTTTTGAGACACAAGGCATAGCTCGGTGCTTCCTAATTGATCAGGAAGGTAAAAAACCACCAAACCAAAGTCAGCTGTATCAACACCAAGACACACAGGTAGCAGATGGCACCAAAAAAGGAAGAAAAAAAGACTCACTCTGTCAGTCTTCCTGTAAGAAATCAGTTACCTCAGTGTTTCAGAGGAAAACATGAAGGTCTTTCTCAGCGAGATGCCAGTTGCAGCTTAAGGAAATGTATGGCCAAATATGACATCACCCACCACAACCAAAAATTAAGATGAAAGTTGTGCTGGTCTCAGGGACCAGTCACTCACCAGGGAACCAGTGGTTTTATGTGCACGCCTTCCTGGAGAATCCAAAAATAACATTTTTCCATGGAGCAGAAATTCCTGCAGCGTTCAGGCTTTTCCTTTCAGCAACGCTGCAATCCAACGTGCCAGCCCTGTGTAATGAGGTCATCCGACAGTGTAATTTGTAGTATTTTAGCCTGTCAAAATTGATCCCAGTGTTTCTACGGCAACTAGATCCAAACAAAAGATGGAGCAGACAGAATTCGTCTCTCCCTGCCACCACCCAGATTTTTACATAAATATATATGTGTGTATATATATAAAGCATTACACATATAGAAAGTTAATGCTCATGATTCATCATTAAGCAGCGTTAGAAAATTGGCACTGGAGAAACAGCAACACACAGAGCTAACATTAAAAAAAAAAAGGTCATAAATGGATAAACTGACATCAATAAAATACATTTTAAAAAAAGGTAATTCTTCAATTCTCAAACACCTGGGAACAGAGCATGCTTTTCCCCTAAAACCCAGTCAGGAAAAGGTATTATCCATTTCTGCCTGGGAGAGATGGAAGGGGATCATGGATTTCCTGCCATGAGGTGAAGAACGTGACACCTTCCCCCCAGAAAAAATCACCTTTCGACCATTACTGTTACCATGCTCATGCTTAGGAAAGCTTGACTGAAATCAGCTGCCTAAGCTTGGGTTTGGAAGTTCTTGTGCATGTCTGTCAGTTTATTTTAGTGCCCTTGCAGGAGCTGAGCTGGGTCCAGTTGTTGGATGGGAAACTCTGGAACCCAAAGCCACTTCCAGTCAAATGATATGATTAACATCAACACCAGCCAGCCGCTTCCTTTTGAAATAAAAAGGTGGGATGAAAAGCTTGATTTCCCTACAGATGACTTCCCCTTGACATTGGAGGAGCTTCTGAGCACTCCTCAGGAGATTTAATTTGGGTTTTAAACACAGATTGCCAACCACACTGTGTTCCTCGCACAATTCCTGACAATCCATGCAAATCCCAGAACAGCCACGTGGGTCCTGACTTGGGCTTTAAAGAGTGGATGAACCTCTCCTAACAGGTGATAAAAACCTGTGTGGAGTCCATGAACGATTTTCTGACCCCTGTGCAGTGTCACTTTACAGCCTCTGGTGTAAAATCTTGGGACAGTTTGAGCAGAACCCTAAAAAGGGTGGGAGGGAATTTCTGCTGTGCCAGGTGGGAAGAGGGTGATGCACTGACTTCTGTTGTGCTGTGTCACTGCAGGTCCTGGGGCTTTGCTGCTGGCTGCCATCTCTGGAGGTCACCATGTGCCTGATTCCCAAGGCTCTGGATCAGCCACGGGATGGGACTTTGGCTGGAGGGCAGTTTGTCCTCTAGGCCAACTGCTGCTGCCTGTAAAGAAAAGGAAAGAATGTTAAATTAGGGAAATATTGCCATTTAAAAGAAACAAAAACACTCAAAAGCAGTGATCACAAACTGACTGCAAATTCTCCTCCTAGAGAACAGAATTTCCCCATCAGTTTATGTCTGATGGACAAAAAATTCATGGTGAATAGAGGAATAAAATGGTGTGAATGCATAAGCACAGGAACGTTTCCACAGTTTACCCTCCTAAAATTAAACACACTCAAGTCTTTCACCTGAGCAAAGACCCTGACCTCACAAAGCTCATCCACCCCACAGCAATTCCAGTGAGTTATGAGAAGTGAAGAATCCAACCTTGACAGAAACTGAACTATGTGTTATATTGAATTACAGATGCTTCTTCAACGACTTCTGTCTTTACAGAATATTGGCATTTCACAGCTTATCTTACAGCAAACCCAGACCTTGGCATGTCTTCGGGTGAATATATTTATAAAAATGTAGTACGCAATGAGCTGTTATCTCATTTTAACTTCAAAAAGAAAAATGATTGCTCTGCTACTGCAGAAGATGCAAAATGCTTGTTTAGGCAGGAGTGTTTAAAAAGTATAAAAATAAATGAAACTGTGGATTTCTTCATAATTATCACCAGTTTGTGGCCGTCAGAGATGATGCACATTTTCCATGTGAAACCCCTCATTACCCCCTCCTTCCAATAAAGACGATCAACACTGAATTTAAAAGTTCCTGTCTGCATCCACTTTACTGCCTGCACCATCCTGCCTTTTGAAACGGAGTCGTGTACGAGGCCCGTCAGAAAAAAAAAAAAAAAACTGGAGGAAACTGGAGATAAAAAAGATTTTCAAAATAAAACCAGTATTTACGTCTCCCAAATGGGAAGTTTGGAGCAGCGAGGGCAGGAAACGGGCGGGCATTTAAGCTGATTACCCGAGCAAAGTCCCCTCTGCCTTCTCAGCAGAGCCGCGGTGCCTCCGTCAAACCACTTCAATTAATTGGAGTTGGGGGGCAGGGGGAAGCGAGCGCGGGGCGGGGGGGGAAGATGTCAATTTTTATCTGGAGTGTTAGTGACGGCTGGCTGGAGAGAGGGGCTGGAGAGGGGGCTGCTAATTGGGCCGGTTTGCCGGGACGCCACAAGGGCTTTGTGTGACGGGCGCTAACGAGCGCCGGGCGCAGGTGGCCGCGGTGGCCGCGCTGTCGCAGCCGCTCAGCGCCCGCTCGGCTGCGCCGGCGGCTCGGGGCCCGCCGGGCACTGGCCCAAAGCTCCCTCCCCGGAGAGCGAGCGAGATCCTGCCCCTTTGTACCGGGAATTCACGCAAATAAAAGTCTTTCGGGCCGCGCTGGCCCTGTGGATATGGATCTTATTATGCGTTTTACCTAATTATCCGGCGGGCTTTTCTCCTCGCGGAGCATCCCCCCCTCCGGCTCCTTCGGGCCGCGCTGCCGTGGGGTGTTTGCACACATGTAAAAACTACATCTCCTCATTCGCACTTGCACATAACTGACGAGACAAATAATATTATCCTAGTGGGAAGAGCCAGAATTAGAAAGGAAATACTGCGGCGTTTAGATTTAATCTGGTGAGCGTTAGATCATGATTCACTCTGACATAAAAGCTCAAGAGCGCGTTTAGCCAGGGTGAAACGCATTACTGTGTTTTACATGAGAAGGAAATAAGTCTGATGTTTCATGGGCTGCATCATTTGCTGTTGAAATCCTAATGACTGCCCACGCTCTACACCTACGTTGTACCTAATGAATTGGGTTTAAATTTCAGAAAGCTCCAGCAACAAATTGGACCATCACATTTGCTTCTGGCTCTCCACCACAGGGGAGATTTTTGAGTAGAAGAGAACAGAAAAATGACAATAAATTAAAAAAAAAGGTTTCAAATGTAACACTTCATTTATCTTCCTTCACAGCAGTATTTTTGAAATAAGCATCTTTTTTTGATAAAATATTTTTTCTAACAGGTAACTTCTCAAACAGCATAAGTAGGATTGCTATCCCTGGTTTTCAATATCCGCAGTTAAATATCCCGCTCAAGGCTCAGGAAGTTTTGCTTTATCAAATGAAACACTGAATTAATGCTCCATATGAAACAGAGGCTGAATCAACACAAGTTTTACAACTGCCTTAACCCAACCTCCCGCTTTCTTCTCACACACATCCACGAGATTCCACTGCTTCCCTCCCATCACTGCCTGCTTTTTGGTGGCCACAGGAAAGGAGAAATCCCTGCAGCCTCCTCCCTGCTCATTCTCTCTCACCTCAGTGACAGAGCAGTCACTCTGGACGGCAGCACAGTCCTGGCCTGGTTTGACACAAGCCAGGACTGGCAGGCTCCAGGAGAGACCTTCTTCCTGGGACATACCCAGGCCCGGTTGTGTTTCCCAACCAAGGCTCTCCATCAGAATTCCCAGCACTTTCTCAACAGGACAGAACAGACTTTATTTCATAGGATTGTGGAATAGTTTGAGTTGGAAACCACCTTCTCAAGGCCATGAGCAGGGGGACCATCCACCGATTCCCATCCAACCTGGCCTTGGACTCTTCCAGGGATGGAGCATCCACCACCTTTCTGGGCAGCCTGTGCCAGTGTTTTACCACCCCCATTGCAAAACCTCCTTTCTTATGTCTAATCTAAGAAATTCCACCTCTCTGCTGTTTATGGGAGGAATTTCTAGTTGAGATGTTAGCCACAGTGTGCGCGGTGCCTTCCTCAGCCCGGGGCATCCCAATAAAACCCCCACGTCTGGGTTTCCAGTGTCATTTGGGTTTTACTTGGACTTGTGATCATCTCAGCACATTTCCTTCATGTAGCAACAGGAGTGAATATTATCGAAAAATCCCAGATACACAGAACAAGCTGCTGAGTCTTTCTCACAGATGCCAGTTCCCAGGAGCTGCTGGGGCTCCATGAACACCGTTCTCCTGCAAATCCAGCTGAGGGTTGCAGGGCTCTCCAAATATCTGCAATTTCAAGGCAGATAAATGTTATGTAAACTTAAATTTTGCAACTTTATTGTTGTGTATTATTCCGTGCCAAGTCATGTTTTACGTAGAAAGAAAAACATCGTGGAATTTATTTTCTGAAAAAAGCAAAATAAAATTTACAGTTCTGCCTGGTCTCGAGTTTGTTTATATATACAGGAGCAGAATGGCCTTATTACAATGGGGATGGAAGAAAAAAACCTTCTTCAAGCTGAGCATGAGCCAAGAGTGCTCTGAGCAAGTGAGAGCTTCATCTGAGTGTGGCCTTGGCCTCTTGGGCCTGATGAAGAGATGGTGATTTAGCAACAGGTTATCGAAGAGGAGACAGATCCAACTCCCTCACTTGGAGAGAAATTACAGCGAGGACAGAGCCAAACTTCTTGTTTGAGACAGATGCTGGAACAAGGGGCAACATCAAAAACTGCCTTGGCAGGCTCAGATCAGAGACTGACAAAAACATTTTTCAGCAGAAAGGTGGTGCAGCCCCCAGATGAGTGCCCAGGGAGCCACAGGATGGTGATTCCAGGAGATATTTCATGTTAAACACATGCCTTATGACACTTCTGGTAAAATATGTTCCAAAAGAACTTCTTGATGAGGTATTGGAGGAAGCACGGATGTTTGGCACTTCTTAAAAGCACCTGTCCCTCTTTTTTTTTAATAAACAAACACCTTCAAAAGCCTTATCATAAAATGCCTGATGACTTTTGCTCCATGCCCTGTATCCCCAGAATACCAGACCATCTGGGGCTTCCATGCACATGCAAACCCTTGTTCTGCTGGGATATTCCCTATAAACACAGACTTAGGGGTACCAGTGCAGGATCTGTTCATGCAAGTCGTGTCACAAGAGCAAACTCCACATATTTGAAAAGATTATCAGTCAACTACAGTTCTTTCCACTGCAGAAACAGTTACTCAGTTAAGATAAACAAAGAAATTCCCATGCACTGAGAAGGAAAACCTATTAACTGATTAAACATGTGAATCAGTTGATAAACTGGTTATCAAAGTTCTGAAAACATTTTTAACAATGACCCTTCCTGCCATGTTTAACAATGACCCATAAAAGCTAGAATAATTCAGGCCTTTACAGGAAGCCAGCTGGGATAGAAAACAGAAAGTATTTCTGATCTAAGAAGCTGCAGCTATGCCGTATGAGCTGACAAATTTAGACACTAATTATGAGTAAAGCAGCGATAAACATTTTAAATGCCAATTAAAAGCTTTGCACAAAGTTTTCTCAAAGGTTTCTAACTCTTTTCAGCACACAGAAAAAAATTGCATGGATGTTTGTAACTCATTCCTCATTTCAGGCTTTTCAGGTAACTATAAAAATACTTATTAAAAAAAAAAACCAAAACACCCTTTAAGTTTTAGGACGAGTTGAAGATCTGGAAGTGGAATAAGAATGTAAAGACCTGTGCTTTTCTTGTAACTGATCATGCAAATCCCATCTCAGAAAAAAAACTCCACCTCAGGACTATTTGCAGGCATGCAAAAGCAGAACGTAGCACAGACTAATAATGACATTTCACTTGATAGGGAACATAGTTTTACTTCTCAGTACAATTTTTAAAAGGTAAATTGAAAAAAGCTGTTAGACCTGGCCCTTGGGATAGTGGAAAGATCCTTTCAGACAAGTCCAGATCAACAGAGGAGCAAAAATTTGGGTTCCAGATGAAGATCCTGGCGAACCAACAATTGTTCACATGCAAAGTATGGACTGAACCTGCTCCACATCAGGTGGAGATTTACGTTTTCCCAAAAATCAGAAATATTCAGACCTAAGGCACTTTTCACATCGTTCAATGCTTGACATCTATTCCCTTTCCTCCTAACCTTTATATCAGACATGTAAACCAAAATATACCCAAATCCTACTTCTGCGTGGCTTCATGGCAAGCAAATTCCCTATAGGTTGATTTTCCACTATCAGAAAAGTCTGTCCAGCTAAAAGGGAACACCACAAGTCAGAGAAACCCCAGATTGCAAGAGATTTGCACCAGGGTCTTGTACACCAAGTTAGCCAAGACTTTGACAAAAACCTTTTCAATCAACTAAGAACTTTTTCAGAAGTCACAGAAAAAAAGGTTCAGGCTTTCTACCAAATACTGCAGAGTATTGGAAGTAAGTTAAACTAGTCAGTATTTAAACATTTGGCTTTATAATGATCTTAAAACAATCCAGTCTTTAAAAAAAAAAACCATCTCCCAGCCTTCTCCTAAGCTGAAATAATAACACATACAGAATTAAATGCCAGTATTCTATTTTCATTCCAGAAACAGAACATTTAAAAGCAATTAGATGAGGCATTTGTTAACAGAGGAGCATAAATAAAAAGAAAATGTCCAGAGGTTTTCAATTTTGAAAAGTCTGCTACCATTTCTGGGGACATCATATCTCAAAAGCGTGGCTTGCTCACTGTATAGAAAAACTGTATTTATTTGGCTACAGCCCTATTCTCAGCAAGCACTCATGGCTCTGCTTTTGGAAGAGGAAGAAAACAAGAAGTTCAGAGTGTTATTTTGAAGTGTATTCCAAGATTTTAATGGATTTGGAACACGGCTGAGCCCCATGCAGACCCAGGATGTGGAAGGAGCATCTCTCTTTGAAGAGCTCCTCAGTTCACCAAAGCTAAAAAGAGATGAATACACCAAGGATTTAAGAGTTTCAGTTCCGTAATTTGAAAAAGATGTCCAAACTGCCCACTTCATGTAATTAAGGTCATGCTGCACTTCTCTGGTGTCCAGAAACAAAGCAGGAGCAGAACAGTCCGTTCTCCCCATCATCTCCCTCTCAGCAGTGAGAGCTGCTCCCAGCGGGAGCTGCAGCCTCGCAGAGGTTTAATTGTGTGTGAACAGAAATTCAGAATGAGTTTCCCCATAGCCTCTGGCTCAGGCAGTGCCTCCTCCTCTGCCTCAGAGCTGGACTCCACGTGGACTTTGTGGAAAGCAGAAACGCATCTTCCCCGTGGACAATAATCTGAAATGTTCTTTCAAACGAGATGAAGCAGAAGAATGTACAGCCAGGTTTGCAGCCTTTCCTTTCTCCTGCTTGTCCCTCGCTTTGGAGGAGTCACTCTGACTTCAGCACTGCCATTTTGCAAAATCAAACACTACATTTTTACAGACACTTCTTGATTTCAAGTGTTTCAGTTGCGAAGTGCTCAGCTTGGATACCTCGAAGAATTTTAAAGTTTTCAGGTGGTGAGAGCACAGAACTTCCAAGTCTCCTTTCTCCAGACGGCCCAGAACCACAGAGCCCACACTGATCATCAAACATTTCCAGGGTCTGTTGCAGAAACTTGGTTACCTATAAATACATTTACAGCTACAGCTACTTCATCCATCCCAGTTGTGTCGGCATTCAATTAAATGCTTTGTCCTATTCTATTTAGATATTTTTGCAGTTACACGTGACATGCAATCCTTGCTCTTCTTCTAGGGATGCAAGTTGAGTTGTAAAAGCGAACCAAAGTGATGTTGAGATTCATGGCACTGCTTTCAAAGAAATCTCCTTTGGAACCTGTGATCCAATGAAGCATCATTTTCAAAACCAGGTTTCAGGCTTTGCAGATGAAGTCAAAAGTGTCAGACAAACAACACGCAGGTCTGGCCCTTGCTGGATCAAAGGCAGCAGGTCTGGAGTGCCAGGCTTCCTGCAGCTCCTCTTTGCCACTGGGAATTCCTGCCAGCTCCAGGGAAGGTGTTTTATTGCTCACACTCAGCCTGACTCATCATTTGCAGCTCGATGCTGCATCAGGCGTCCCTGAGAGTGTCTCAGAACGGCAGCTGGGGATGTGTTCCCGTGGAGTGCTGGGATGTGTGGGCACATCACCACGTCCCATGGGTGGGATACGCTCACGTCCCACCAGTTCAGCCCCTTTGTGCCTTTCCTAAGGGGGAGGATTAAGGGAAGGGAAGGTCTTTGGGCAGGGATCATTCCCTGGCTGCCAGCCAGTGTTTGCCATGGCAGAATCCCATCCCTGACACGGGGGCTCCCTCCTGTCCCATGTGTGCCGCTCATTTCCAGCTCCTGAGGGGAGCAGGTTGGACCAGAAATTAAAATAAAGTATTTCCTGATGCAAACTGTGGCAGCAAATCCTCAGTTAGAGCAAGCAAATCACTACAGTAACAATAGAAGGTGACTGAGCAATCTCAGACTAGTGCAGCCCTGGCCAGGTAGGAACTGTGCTCAGGGCAGGGAATGACAGCAAAACTTCTTCAGTTCACTGCGAAATATTTCTACTCTCTGCACCGCTGGGGCAGTTTTTCAAATTGAGTAATTCGATGAAATTGCCACGGACTGAGGAAACAAAGCAACTGTGTCAAGTCTGCAGTTTCCCTGTGAGACCTGAGGGGGAGAAAGAGTTAACAACGACCCTGAATGTCTTTATTTCAAAATAAACCACATGTTAAAAAAAAAAAAGAAAAATCACTGTCTGTAACATTATAGTTTTCAAAGACTGTGCAGCCAGGAATTACAGATAAGCCCTCTTAAGACCATAAAGAAAAATCTTTTGATAGTGTTCAGCTTATTGAACTGGCCCCTCGGTGTATTCACAGCAATAAAGCTGTCAGGCAGACAGAAAAGGAGAGCTAAGTGTTTCAAGCCTCGGCGGCATGAACTCCTATTAACCTGCATTACCATGCAATTGTTGCTGTGAGCAGAGCGTTCCCTGTGTCAAGTGCCTGTAAAGGACACAGGGAAAATCTCTCAGTGACAGACAAGGTGAGTGCTGCTCTGTCCCAGGATCTGAGCACAGTCTGCCTGGCTAGCACCGCACCGAGAGCTGTGAATTACTCCTGGAAACTTCCCGTCTGCGTAGCAAATTTCAGGATGGGAAGAGATGTGATTTCGCTTTAATAACTTCCACGTTTTCTATCCCACCAAGGTGGTGGTTTGCTGGAGTCTGAGGGCTGAAGGAACGTTCCTGTCTGATCACACACGGCAGCGGGGGCTGGGGAGGAGCCGCTCCAAAGCTCTGAGACACCCTGACAAATCCGGGGTGATGAGACAGGAGGACATTCAGGACACAACCTCAACACTTTCATCTTCCCTTCACTCCAGCTGCTGTGTCCGAGCTGAATGGGAGCACACCTGAAATTCCCCTGGACACAAACCCAAGCCATGAAGCACAGACAGGTTTTTGGACCCGGCTGCAAAGCACGTTCCCCATCACCTGGAACCAGTAGCTTGGAATCCTCTGCACCACTCCCTCAGGCACTGCAATGATGCGCCTTTAGGACGCACCAGAAGTGAGGCTGAGAGGAGACACCCAGGGCTGTCTGCAGATAAATCAGAAGGGCAATCAGCAGGAAGAACTCATCCAATCTGAAGGAAAACATTTGCACAACAAGCAGTGGCTACAAGCCAGCCCTTAATAAATTTCTGCTAGAAATGAGAAAAAGGTGCAGAAAGATTCTGGCGCAGCCTTCCAGCAGGATGGGAGAAACCACACAAAAAATGTTACTGTGGTTTAAAATGGTTGTTTATAAATTCACAGAGAAGATGAGAGGCTGTAGTGCCCTGGGACCGCAGGGACTGGATTTTCTCATTTCTTGCCATGGATTTGTGCTTCATGTTCTCCTAAATTCCCCTCCTTTCCAGCCAGGATGACATCCTGGCATTTGATGAATGCTTGCGAGCTTCAAGGGTATCACCAAAAGGATGATGTGGGAGCATCCTCAGAGGGGAAGATGTAAGTGCAGAGATAGATGTGCCTCTCCTGGGCTGATGGTTTGCTGTGTCCATTAGGCTGCTCATCGAGGCCTCTGCCCTTGTCTCAAGCCTTACCAGACTCATTTACAAGATTACAGATGCCCTGATTGATACCAGTGGATGAAATGGGAGAAGGAAGGGTGACAGCCCTCCCGCAGTGCAGGGCCTGCCAGAATAGGGGCAGTTTGCTGGAGTGACAGACTGGTGACAACATCACTGCACTGCCCTACTGGGATATTTCCTGGAATTACTTCTGTGAGTCCTGCTGGGCTTCCTTGAAGAGGTTGCTCCTGGACAGGCCTCTCTGATTAAACTTCAGTGTCTGGGAGTGAAGGGCAGCACACCAGCACGCACTGAGCAGGTAATTACGAAGCTGTAGGTTTCATAAAAGCACTGAGAAAGTTTCAGGTCCATTTACTCCCCTGGGTTTCATTCCAGGCATTGCAATGTGCCTCCCTCACCTGTCAGCATCTTGCTTTAACAAATGTAGCCCGGGGGGATTTCAGAGCCTGCATCCTCAGCCCGGGTTAAAGTGGCTGCTGCTGACAGACGGAGCTGAGCAGCGCACGGAGAACCGGAGCTCGCAGGCAGGCGGGGAGCACGTAGCTTAACTTTGCCAAATTACTTCAGAAAAGCCCTGCTTGAAAGGGATCTTCATTGTAAAATGCTGAAAGACACAAGCACGTGTGGAAACCCCTGAAACCACTGAGGTGCACGGGCAGAAGGCAGAGGAGCAGCCTGAGTTTTCCGGCCCTCGTGGTCCTGCTCCTGCTCGGCTGATGGGAACATCGGGTTAAGGCATTCCAGAGAAAATGCCCTTCACACACAATCCTACCCAAGGCCAGCCTAATTTCCACTGCAGTTAAAGGGCTGCAGAGCCCTTTAGAGCTGGAGGAAGCTTAGGTTTGCTGAAATCCATGCCAGCAGTATCCATGGAATTCCACGGAATCACTTTTGCTCTGCCTTTTTTTCTCCTGTCTAAGCAGAACTGCTGAACAGAGATTCATTCCTCAGGCTTGTTATAACTCTGGCTGTGTAAAGATCTCCCATTTCCTGCTTCATACCATCCTCATCATGGGACACTTCTGGAGGTGCTCTGGGGATGTGGCAAACAAAAAAGAACTAAAACACACATCTCCCCAGTCCAGCCCCAGCAAGGGCAGCAGGGCTCTCCTCAAGGCACGGGCAAGCTGGGGGCTGTGGCATCTCCCTGCTCTCCCAGTAGCCACAGCAACCACCAAACATTCTGTAAGGGATTCACACTCCTGCCTCTGTCAAGTGCAGATCCAGGTGCCCTTTCCACTGGAATTCCAGCATCCCTGCTGCGTGAGAGCTGCAGGAGCCTTGGCTGTGCACACAGGGCACAGACCACGTTGAGTGATGTACACCCAACTGGTTTCACCTTCATTCCCAGGACGTGTTTCAGCCTGACTGACCTACTTCTTCAAATCCTCTGAGAAAAAGGACAGAACAGGGCTCCTTCCACACAGTAGCCACCGGAATTCAGCATCCAACAGTTCTCTTTTGTAATGCAAGAGCTGTAACCACCGATAGCAACCACGATTTAGGGTACGACAGCATTCACCAACCATTTCATTGAATTGAATGTGTATGAGCAGCAAAAGGAAACATCGACAAATTCCAGATGCAGAATGTAATTATGTTTGGATGGCAGAATGTTTCATATTGTTTTCTATAGGAAAAAAAAAAAAAAGTCATCATTAAAGCAGTGGAATTTCAGTAAACTATGTTTTGGGTTACAGCCCAGAATAGTTCCACTTGGCAGTTCAGAGGCTTGGGTAAAATATTCCAAGGTTCATAAATCCTTGACTTTAATTTGTAGCTATAGGTTACAGCTTTAGTATCACTGCAAGGGGGTAAATCATGCTCCCACCTCGGCAGCTGCCAAAGGGCACCAGACCAAGCCTTTGGCTGGATCGGGCAGCGTTTAGGAAAACCACACATCAGTGTCATTCCCATTCCCATGGCACTCAGACCCTCGGTGCTCCCAGAAGATTCCTTGGCTGGAACGGACTCCGCAGCACCTATTTTTAACTCACACTTTAGATGATGGTGTCCTGTGAGGGAGAATGATACCTGGAGGTGGACTGGATGTGGGCAAGGTGATTCCTCCCTCACATCAGCTTCTATCAAGTGTCTCAGTCCTGCAGGCAGTTTGGAACTGGGAGGGATTAATTTGTAAACCCAAAAAATCCAGCAGCATTCCACAGCCAATAAGTAACTGCATTTACCTTGCATTCTCTGAAAACACTGAAAGGAGTTCCAGCAGTATGGGTTTCTTCAAAACATTTGAAGTGACACCTGTGTTAACCTGGCTCTCTCACAGTGCCAAATTTCTGGACAAAGGGAGTCCCTCATAATCTGGCCAGACTTGCTTTGTTCTTTGAATTCCTGCTCACCCACAGCAGCTCTGCAAATACAGTCTGAGGCTGAGCCAGACTCCTCCAAGCCACCAGGCCTGCCATTGTCCCAAAGAGCAGCAAGAATTTGGGTGGCTCGCCCAGGGACTTTGTCTCCTCGCTGCTCGTTTTCCCCGGCAGCCTCCTATTAAACTACAGCAACATGTCCACACAGCAAACATTCAATAACCAGGTCACCACCTAACATCCAGAAATTAGAGAGCAGCTCCACTTCCACTGTGGAGCCAAACCCCAAAATGAAGTGCTGGCCCAGATTAAAAATCCTCCCAGAAAGGGAGAAAATTGTGGCCTTGTGTCTTAGAGTCTCGCCGTGGCTCCATTTTGGAGGGTTTGGATGCTTGTCCTGGGCTGTGCCAGACAGTAAATTTTCAGTGGAGACAATCCTGCTTCTCTAGAGAAAATCTCCTCTCCTGAAAGCAAACCCCAGTTGTCCTGCATCCCAGCCTTGCCTCCCAGGCCAAATGCATCTTCTCCAATAAATGTCCCGAAAGAAGTTGAAAAATAAGTAAAGACATTTCCCATAAATCCAGATTTATATATAATATATATTAAACTGCAGATGGCAGAGGAATGTAAAATGCTTTGCTAATGGAAGAATTCAAGGGAAAAGCCAGAGTTTTAACAGGCAAAGAATGCAAATATCCAGCAAAGTCTGCAGATCCATGGCCTGAGGAGTGGACAACCCCAAAGAACGTGTGGAAACCCAAGAGCTGTTTGTACTCTTATGTTCCTGACTCCTTCAGTGACTATAATGTCTCACTCTTTAGGTTCTCCCAGACCCAGAATGTCCAACATATTCAAATCTGGGAGGCTTGGGACTCATCTTGATGATGCACAGCAGCGCTGGTCATAAACCAGGCACTGAAGCTGTGCTTTCCAAAATGACAGCTCTGGCTCCAAAGCCTGTGTTTGGCACAGGAAAAGAGAAGGAGACAAACAGGCAGGAGAAGGCAAGGGAATGCTTCCAGCTCAGGAGGATGGGCAATATTGGCAACTCAGCTTTATAAACCCAAGCCAACCAAGTCCCCGAGCCAACAGGAGCTGAGCCAGGGACCTCTGAGATCACCCCAGAGCACCATCCCGAGGAGGTGGCTCAGCTTCAGCCATGGTGATGATATTCCCAGAATTACAGACTGCTCTGGGTTGGAAGGGACCTTACACACCATGGGCAGAGACATCTTCCACTACCCCAGGGTGCTCCAGATCCCGTCCAACCTGGTCCTGGATACTTTCAGGGATGGGACAGCCACAGCTGCTCTGGATACTCAACAACCATGAAGGGTCAAGCAAAAACTGTACATGAGACAGTGAGGGAGGTTTGAGTAGTCCAGGCACTTACACAAGCAAAGGTCAAAACCAGGACACAAAGCATTGGAAAAGGTCTGTGCATCTCAGTTCACATCCGGCCCACAACAATTTCTTTTTTGTATCTTATTTACATCTTCATCTGAATAGAAACACAGTAAATGAGGTGAAGTTCAAATGGTAAACAAGAATTGCAGCTTTAAGCTTTGGTTTAGATGATCTGCTTTCCGATAGGGCTGATGTGAATTGTGCCCCTCAGTTATTTTTGGAGGCAGAGTTTATAAACAGGTAACCTACAACAATGTTTCTTAATCCCCCCACCCATTTAATAAAGTGAAGGATCACCTAAATTTAAAACAATATATTTAAAACACCAAGAACCGTTTCCTGGAGTGGTGCCTAGTTTGTTTTAGATTTTTTTTTTTAACAAAAATAAAAGAGAAGTCCAAGCTGTGAATGTTTGTTTATTGCTTTTATGTTTCAATTGTACTTATTTCTGTGCTCATACAAGTGGAAGCACATAACTTTTATTTCTACAACAGCCTTTTTAAAAAGGGAAGTCACTTCTGCTCCCAATTGTGTGTGTTTTAAACTAAGGGCCATAAGGTATGAGAAAGTGGACCACAGATTGAGAACAAAGATTAATTTTAAGAGTTTTTTGATATATCCTAATAAGTAACTGGCAACCATATTTAGATATGCCTGATTATGGGAAGCACATGATGCCCATTCTAATTTAAAAAAAAATTTAAAAATCATGCTTCCCTAAATTCTTGAATTCCCTAATCTAAATGTCTGTAGAGTTTAGAGTCTCCCTCCCACAGCTTCCCCAGGGATATTTCCTAAAGCACTGAGAAAGGAAAGATAAGCATTCCTCAGTGTTCACACTGTTTGCTGCATTGTTTCATTTCCCCCCAATTTTCAAAGAAATCTATATGATAATGGCAGTGCCGGTCTCTCAGGGAGAACCTCTGTTCCCATGGACATGGACGGCAAAACAAGCAAGGAAGTGATTCCTGGGGTGTCTGGCAATCCTTGTGGGTCCCTTCCAGCTCAGGATATTCCATGTAAAAAACCCAAACCACAGCACCCACACTGTGTTCAGGGTGAAATCCTAAATGTTATGATTTTTAAAGAATTTACAGTTTGCTGCCTAAAATGGAACCCCCCCCAAATTAAAGTGAGTTTCCGCCATACCTTCACCTCAGACTGAAATGATTTTTTTAAAAGGTTTTTCTTTAGGATTTAAAGGTAACAGATGCAAAGCGGCGCTGTGGAATAAAGAGGAGAGCAACAAGGATTGTCTCTCCCTCATGATTCCTTCAGCAGATGTTCCTTCCCTGGCATGGAGGACTCTGTGCTAAGCTCCATGAAGACCCTCCTTCCTTTAAAAGCTGTGGAAAAGCAGCTGTGGTTGGGCCACCTCTACCATGAGATTGACCCCTGCCCCTGCCCTGCCTGCTCCATCCAGGCTCCGTTCCCCAGGGACACGCGGGCCAGGGTAGAGTTTCTCGGCTGCCATTCCAAAGAAAAAAAAAAAGCCAGAAATCCAAGAGTCTTTGCTCAATAAATAAAATTCCAGCACTATTCACGACACTGGTGGCTCAGTTTACAGGGAGAGTTGACAGAGTTTTCTTCTTGCTCGGGCGCGAGTGAGTTACGGCGATGAAGGAAGACCCAAGAATGTTGATTAATAGATATTGGGATCTCCAAAAAGGCCCCAAATCCACGGCTGGAAAAGCAGAAGGGCAGGGCTAAGAGGCAACCAGAGCTGCAGCGATGCTGGGTAGCAGTGACACTCTGGCCAGATCGAGTAACACTTTGTTCTTTGCAAATCAAGGAATGACTCATGGTAGAAAAATTCTAAATATCACCACTTCCAACGGCACAGAGACAACTTCCAACTGCATGAGCTGCCGGGCACGTGCCGGATTTGAGGCACGGACCAGAAATTACTTCTTGTTCCATATTTTTTCTCTCAAACCCATTGGCAGAAGCACTAGTTAGGCTTCTCATGGGTTTGGTCTCAGAGTCTCAGGGCTAAAATTGAGGAAAAAAGAAGATAAAATTCTCCTGGCTGCCAGGAACCCTCAGGACACTGGGTGAAAGCCTGGTTTGATCCAGCTGGGGGGGCCTTGAGCTGTAACCTTGGGAGGTTTGAGGATGGACAAACAGCTGTCAAGAGTGATGTTGGTGTAGATGATCATGGGAAGGGTCTGGGAGATCTTCTGATCCAATTCCTGAGCTCTTTCACATCACCAGCCTTGCTGTAAAGCATTGGAACAAACTGCCCAGGGAAGTGGTGGATGTGGCACTTGAGGACTTGGTTCAGTGGTGGACATGGGGGTGCTGCTGGGTGACAGCTGGAATCAACGATCTTAAAGGTCTTTTCCAACCTTAACAATTCTGTGATTAATTTCTTTGTTATTCCTACCTTACTAATTTTACGACAAATTGATATCCAACATCCACAATTTCACTGATGACCCACACAAATGCTAATAAATCTTCTAAAATCCAGGTCTCTTTGAGCTGACACTCCCAGTGAAGAAAGAGCAGGACACACGCCTCACCCTGTCAGAAATCAGCCCAGCAGAACATCCAGCTCACAGCCACCACAGATCAGTCTCCAGAATCTCAGACAGGAGTATGAGGAGCAGTTTTACAAATTCCAGACAAACGGCTCGTTCTGGCATCATGACAATGCAATAAACACACATTTCAAAGCCACTTTTGTCAGGTTCCTCTGTTGTTCACTAGACAGTTGCCAGAAGGAATGAAAATGTTACCCCAGGGGTGAGCTCTGAAGGCATCTGAGCTGGGGCTGAACTGTGCTGATGGATCTCACAGAAACTCAGTTAGGAGGATGCTGGATATTCTGAATTCCACGTTAGATTTATGGAAAACAAGGTGATACTTTAAAAAAAAAAAAAATTACACAATTAATGCTCCAATACTGTGATAGATTTCTCAAAAGGGGGGGAAAAAAAAGGAACGAGAACTAAACCAAACCCCACAGTCAAGGGGAAGAAAGTAACCATCAGTCAGCTGTTAAATGAAACCTGTTCTTTCTTTCAGATTAGCTACTGTCTAGTGGTCCATAATTAATATTGATTTGAAGGCAGCCTGCCCAGGGGATCCAGAACAAGTGAGTGCAGCACATGCTGACAAATGAAATATCATAGTGGTCGCTTTGCAGCACGCCTTGAACGAGTATCCATCAGGAGGGAGGGGGTTTTCCTCCCTCAGACTCGCAAAAGGCAAAATTCTAATTTGACCAGATTTCAGACACTGGAAAATGGAACCGATACTTGAGGAAACTGGAAAGTGCTGTTCTATTTTTTCAGCTTCGTTAATCAGTTTTTCATGTCAAGCCCAGACTGCGTGTCTCGAGGAAGGAATTCCTCGGTGAAAGTCCCTGGACTAAAGGATGGCATTAAAACCTGCATTCCTGGGTGGGTTCTGTGTGAGTGTTCCACGGGCAGGGACCTCCCCACGCACTCAGGGGAAGGAGGGTGAGAGGTCAGGCTCTAACCCAGGGTTTTAGCAACCTGAATTTCATTTCTTGCCCTGCCACAGGCTTGCTATGAAACAGGGGGCAACTCTCTATCTTTTTGGGGTTGACCTTCACACCTGTGATAAGGGAAGAACAGGATCACCTCACGGAGGCACAGAAAGGATAAAAACCCAAGAGCTGTGGAAAGTCAGGCCTCTGATAGAAAAGTGTGATTGCCCAAAGGTTTAGAAGACCATTAACCTTCCGCAGCCAGAAATGCAGTGGAGAGACCAAAATTCAACAAACTGAGTGGGTTTTGATTCATAGATGCAAAGAGTAATCTCCTCAGAGGTAAAACATGAGGGGGGGAAAAGGATTTTGAAGTTTTCTCTCTCAGAGCCACAGCAACGGGACTCTGGTGGGAGGAAGGAGCGAGTCCTGCTTGCTGCCTCCTGTCCCTCCAAGTGGTTTCAGGGAAAGGGTAGGAAGTGAGGGCAGTCTCAAGTGAGAATTAAAAGGATAAACCAAAAATTGCTTGCACAAGGAAAGCAGCTGCTGTGTGAGACCTCTTTACACCGTGCACTGGGCTTTCTTTCTCCTCTCTAATGACTCGTGCAAGCACCAGAGCTCAGTGCAATTCCACGGCAGAACATCAACTCCTGACATGCAGCTACTCTGAGGATGCAAGACACAGTAAACATTACATAATCCAGTAAAAGCTGTGCTCATGACCAGGACAGGAGCTGGAAAGATTTCCTATGTTTCCATAAAACATCCCATTTCCCTCTATACAATCCTATCGCAGGAAACAAACACAACAAAACAGAATCTATTAATTCTAGGTTCTAAGACTAAAGAAGGAAATGACAAGTTATATTAAGAAAAAAACAGGGTGGCAATTTAAAAGAAAAACCAAGATGTCTCCAATTACTAAAAGCAGATTTGTGTGTCCCCTTTGGTACTGAAGGAAAACTGAAACAAATTTAGAATTACTCCTTTTCCTTCAAATTATTTTTTAACAAGAATGCTGAATGATAGATAAAACTTCACTAAAAAAATAAGGAATAATCCCAGAAATCATTAATATATTTCGGTAAGATTATTTAAACTCCTTAAACTGTTTGTTTCCAAGTCCAAAGCAGTTTAAATCTCTCTGTGTATATTCTGAGGATCCTGCTGAATTCAACAGCACAGAAAACCTTCGGCATCATTAGAAATAACACATTGTTTGCATTTTTCATAAAGACATCAAGTGTATTTCATCCCTCTGAAACACGATCTCCCCCGGGGAATTATGGATGAGCAAAACCAGAACAAGTGGAAGTTTAATTTTTTTTTTTTTTGTAAATGCCAAGAAGCCAATGGGTTAAGCTCTCAATTTATCTTTGTTTCTCCAAAGATACAACACTCTCACAGAGACATTAAGAGTGAGACCACACCTGTGTTTCTTTAGCGGTGGCCTGCTGAAAATATTTGTCAGGCATTGTGTCAGGAGCCAGAGCACATTCCTTCACTTTATGATTAACCTTTGGAGAGATTACGCTGGGAAAAGGCTCAAAGTGACATTCAGAGTGAATTAACGGCGCTCAGGCTCAAGGCTCTGCCCTTGAAGCTGCCGGTGTGGTTCAAACAAAGCCCAAATCAGACGTGGAGTGAGTGTCCAGAGGAAACAGAATCCACAGTCAAGAGCTGAAAATGAGCCAGGGACGTTTTGATAGTTGGGCAGTGGTAAATTCAATTCTCCATAGGAAAAAAAAAAAAAAAAACCACGACAGATGAGAGAAAACTGACCCCTCTAATGAGATCTGGTCACAGGGACCAGCAGATCAGCTTCAGTGGAGGAAAACCTGAGCAGAACCTGGGCTCAGGCTGTGAGCAGACCCCTCAGCCCACACCCCACACCGCCCCAAACATCTGGAACAGGTTCTGCCATCTCTGCTGGGCTTGGCACGGCTCCGGACGTTCCTCCTGACAGGGTTTGCTCCCTGGATCCGTGTCAGCTGGGGCAGCTCCAGCCTTGTTTCATTGAGAGTTTATCTCGAGACTAAAGCAAAAGTCAGAGGCTGCCTGAGTCTGGGCACTCGGCCAGCTCTCCAAAGACAAAGAACTTTGTCCAGCACAATGCTAATAAATGATTACACCCTCATTTTACAAAACATTGACTCGGGGCACAGGATCCCTTTTCCAAGTGTACAGTAGGGGTTGAAAGAAAAAAAAAAAAACACAACAAACCCGTGGCAAAGCAACAGCAACAAGGCCCGAGCAAAGGGATTTTCCTGCTGTACATTGACCAGACTCCCTCGTCCCAGAGCGGTGATTTGAACCAGAAATGAAGTGGCAGGAGCGATGCAGAGGTGGATGTGACCCGGGTGTTTGGGAGGTGTCAGGAGCACAAGGCAAAGGCTCTGCTGCATTCCCCGATCCCGGCGTGTCCACGGTCGCCACCAGGAGCAGAGGGATCCCTCAACACCCGGTTCTATTGTTATGCTTCGGCACTGCCGGTGTCTCAGCGCCCCGCCTTGGAGCTTTGCCCACGCCACGTGTTTTTCCCCTTCAGCCCTGGGTGCAGAATAACCCCGAAGGTTTCCAGAGCAGCCAGGCCGGCTCTGCGCTGCCCGGGGGTGGCGGAGCCGCGGAGGGACGGCGCTGGAAGCAGCGCCCATCCCGGCGCAGCCCTCCGAGGCTCGGAGAGGAGAACATTCCGTGTTGTGGAGCACCATCTGGTGGTACCTTGGCCACGGACACACGGGCGGCCACCTCCACCTGAGGTTCCGAGGAGGACGCGAGCTCCTACCCCACCAACTGCTCGTCGTGCTATCACCCCTTCCAATTCCTTGTTATTCTCACAACAGAGCCTGATATGGTTTTTCGGGGTGCCTGGGGTTGCTAAAAGTGTTTCTGCATTGGTCAATGCCTGTCTGAATGCAGCTTCATTTTAGCTGGAACTTTATTCCATCAGCTGCAAGTCCATCACTTGAGGATGAACGCTTAGCAGCCTAATCTCCCACAAAAAACATATGATGCCCCGTCCTGAGAACAAGGACTGCCCTGAAAACTCCTGGCGAAGGACTTCAGGACAACCAGAGGATGTGTGGTTTCATCTCCATCCCTCTGTTGCTTCCTCATGAAAGGCATGAGGATGACAAGGGAAATGGCACAGTTCACTACAGCAAATTTTCAATACTGCTTTGATAAAAGCTTTTTTCGTGTGATTGAGAATCATTTCCTGTTCCTTAATTATTAAAAGACTTGCGACAGGGATTGGTTTGAGTGCTGCAGAGTCTCAGTGTGCTCCCATTCTCCATACTGCCCCACAGGAGTTTGCTTCTGCCCTTGGAATGTAGCGAGCTGGCAGCTACATCCATGCATTTCTCAGGAGTCTGTAAACTCCAGATGGGAGCACAGGATTAAGCCCTGCGTGTTCCTAAAGCAGCCGATATTCAGGAACATCTGAGATTTCCGCAGCATCCCACAGTGCAGACCTTTCCTGCCACCAAAGCAGAAAACTCAGCTTGCCCAGGTGGAAGAGAAATAGCCAGGACACTGTGTCTGTCCCCAAAACCCAAAGATGAGCCTGCAGGATGTGGGGCTTGGGAGAGCTGTGGGGTTTTGGTTAATCAGAAAGACTTGATAGCAAGTAAATAATGGAGTTTACAGATATTCTTTCCTCGTTAAGGGACCTCTCAATACTTGGACTTTTGGGCTGTTTCTGTCAACATCAAGGATTTCTGGGTTTTTTTCTTTTTTTTAAATAAATTCCAAAAATCCTTGAAAAACACTAAGACAAAGGCATGACTCACATTCAGAATTTCCTGTTGATTTTTTTTTTTTAATGACCAGGATGTCATTGGACAGCTTGTCCTAAAATAAACTGATTGCAATGATTTTAAGATATGTGGGATATAGAAAGTTTAAAGCAGTAATTCTGCCTTATGAGCCCCTCTCACCAGCAGTGCTGTGAGTGAAGCCCCCAGGGCAATCTCTGGGACTTTTGCAGGTACAACATTCCCAGAAACGGGTTTGAGAGGTCCAGTTCTCACCAAAGACTGACAAAGCTCTTCCTGTAAACTGAGACTCAACAGAAACCAAACCTAAAGCCATCTCCAAAATCACAAATGCACTTCCAGGTTTGTCCTCCTGTGGGATATCAACACAGCGGGGGGGAGGCTGCTGGGGACACCAAGGACTGATAAATTCCTCTTCCCCTGGACCAGGCACTCTGGGAATGGGGAGGAATGTCCAGTCTGGATCACTTTTCCCTGTGCTCCAGGTCAGAGCCAGCTCTGCCACCCCGCACCACGTCCCTGCCTCCATCAGCAGCATGAGCTGTTTTCTCTCCTGGGCTGCCAGTGGCAGGGAGATGAAGATAAATGGGAAGGAAGCACGCTAGCAAAACATTAAACAGAGAGGAAGTGGTTTGGGATGGCACTTGGAAGCGCCCCAGGAGCACAAGCCATGGGGAAGTTGAGGCACATTAACCAGAAAAGGCGATTTTGGGTTTTTTCTCAGGCTCTCAAAGCACTGCTCTCTTGGAAAAGCATTCTATTTGTTCATTAGAAGTGGGGGATTTCTGCTGACCAGAAAGCCTGACTTTGAATGCCATATGCTCCATAAACCCGGCCGGATAACGCTGATGAGCTGTGAGTTATTTCATTAGCATCATGCAGCTCCAAAGGGGGAGAGGCCAACGTTAAACTCCATAAAACTCCACGGAATCCTGTGGAGGAGGGGTGGTGGGGAGAGAAGGAGACTCTCCTAATCCAAATAACACATTATGAAACTTTCAGTCAGGCTGACGGGGTTTGTTAGCGAGAAGCGCTTTCACACGCAAATTTTGCAACTGCAGAGGAAAGCCTCGGTACAAATTTCAGAAGGTTAAAAGGCAAGAGAGCCTTTTCCTCGGTCCATTCTGAAGTGGGGTGTGACTCACAGAGGCAGCTGAACACAGGATGCTCAAAGACGGGAGCAGGCCCTTGCTTTGCACCGCTCTTGATGTGAGAGAACAACAAACCGGGGCGGGAGGTGGTGAAGCCCGGCTTGGGAGCACAGCCTGCATGACTCATTTCCCCCAAAAAGCATCTTTGAAAGTCTCACAGCTGAGAAGCAGCCAGCCAAGAGACTCTTGCTATTCAGAAATTTAGTATACAAGGAATGAATATTTGTTATGGAGTTGCATATGGCACTACATCTGCAAATATTTTACATGTTCAAATGTTTAGAGAATTACAGGAATACTAACTCTTCCAGCCTTCCTGTAAATGTTCTGAACACATTTTATTGGAGCAGCAGAGCAGGGAAGTAGCTTTCTCCAAAGCCAGACAGTCAGTAGCAGTTTTGAGGAGACTCAGAGCTAAAAAACACTGCAGAATATTTAAGACTGCTCATTGCATGGCACGCACAGATTTACTACAACAGCATTCACCCCTGCCTTTATTCTTACAGTTTGGGGATCACTATAAAGTTTTAATTCAAATTCCATCACGTATTTGTGGAAAGGAGATTGGTGGCACCACCACCTTTACACCAGCTGTGACAAAGCAAATAAAACAGAATTCTTTAGTTAATTTTAGGTCCTTATTATCTCTGCATACATTACATGGTATTAATGAATATTGACAGTGAATGTTATGTCAACAGAACCAAGGACTGTGTGGAGGATTGATAATGAAACAGCCAGAGCAAAGGCTCCTTTTGAAATCCTGATTTAACTCTTTCTACTTATAAATTCCCAGGCAGTCTTTCAGGACACAGAATCATCACTGGAGAATTTGAGTTGCTCAATGAAGTACTGCACATACAAAACGATGGAAGAAAGAGAAAGCAAAAAGTTTAGGAACATCTTATGGGCTCAAATCTGCTTCCAGGGAATCAGTCCCACACAGATCATACAAGTGAACCAAGAAGAATGAAATTCTGGTAAAAAAAAATCAATAAGGAGGAGGAAAAAAAACAAATCAGTAAATTCCTGACTGCAGGCTCTGCTCAGGAGCTCCCCACTCCCCAGCTCTGTCTCCTCAACCACATGGGTTTGTGCCACACGACCTCCAGCTGGAAAAGGCTCAGCTTTGGGTGTCCTGGATAACAAAAGGCAGCAGCGCAGGGACCGGCACCGTTCCAGCTGGGGGTTTTGACACTCAGCTCTGCCCTCCCTGTGCTGGGGCATGTGCACACCCCCATTAATAAAGATGGGCTGTGCCCCGCAGGGAACGGCCACAAAACTCCGAAGTGGTGACCTGCTGTTATTGCAGCCGAGCTGGGATGGACCTTTCCTCCTCCTCCTCCTCCCTTTCACTCTCCTCAGGCACTCCGAGCCCAGATGGCCAAAGCCAGGCGTGGTTTTAGGGACTTCCACCGCTGCACTGCGATGTGAGCCAGTGTTTGTCTGTTTGCAAAGGACACAGGAACTGATACAACACATCTGCTCCCACAACACTATTTCTTTCATCTGTTGGAGTTTTGGCTTCTCGGAGAGGAAGTAATTGGCTGTTAATTATGGGGGCTGAGAACTGGTCACATCACAGAACTGTGTTTGCAAAGCATGATTCATGACAGCATCATTTCTCAGCAGCTGTCAGCAGCAAAGGCTCAGCACTTACAAGAAACTATTATAATATTATATCAGCAAAGGACGAAGACAAATGCTGTGCACAGCTGAGAAAGCAGCAAACAAAATATTTTTCTTAAACCTTTATTCGATAGAGAATCAACTTGAAACATGCTGTTTCTCAGGAGAGATAAACAACAATGCTGCCAGCACGGCTTCCCAGACCGTGAAACTGAAATCCAAACTCTTCAGATGTCCTCCCCAGAGCTGGATGAAAAATGAAAGACCTTTTCTCATTAATAGCTGGAAATTTTAAACTTGTTCTTAATACTCCCCAGACTGTCTCTGTTCCTGTGTCTTTCTTGTCTTGTGCTTAAATTGTTTGCTCCTCAGGGAAGACATTTTGATTTGTTATCTTCTTATAGGCCCCAGGAGATCTGGCCAAAATCCAGCCCTAAAGTATTTAAAAGCAGGAAAACAATCAACCTGCATCAGATCAGAAGTCCATATAGAACAGCATCCCGTCTCCAGTGACTCCCAGTAGCAAACGCTTTGGGGGAGAAAATGCAAATATCAGAGCATTGTGGACTGAACTTCTTCCTGACGGTATTTTCCCTGCTCCCTGCAGCTTAGTAAGAAACAGACAATAAGAAAGAAAATGGGCATTATGGCTCTGGTGCAGAACAGAGAGCTCTAAATGCCATTTATTGTTGCTGTCTCCGTGGATTCTTTCTGAGGGAGCTTTGGCGAGCCAGGGGACGTTTGTCCTGTCAAGTGTTGCCTCATCCTTGCAGATCCCATCACCTGAGGCAGCTGCAGACCCTGTGAGAGGTGGGCTGTGCCCATCCCATTGCACAGCCCTGTGCAGTGATACGCTGAAATCAGGGGCGGCTCAGGTGAGAATGCTGGGCTGCAGACTGAGGTGATGATGATGAAGGAATGCCTTCCGTAGGGTCCCGTCAGCCATCCCTGCTAAACCTGCTCACACACAGCACACAAACACTTCTATCCCTTTAAACAAAATCCAGTCTTGAAAAAATCTCTTCCTAGAAACCAAACTTTAGAGCACTGGGCACTGCAAGGGAGAGTTGCACGCAGTTTGTCAAAACCTCAGTTCTAGGCTGGCACAAATAAAAATGAGAAATTCTACAGAAGCTGTGGAGAGCTCTTTTCTCCTCAGCCACAACCATAAATCTCCTGTTTGCCAGAGCAACCACCGCGAGGAAGAAGATGGTAAAATGGGCAGTAGTAGTCATCAGCCATGGTGAAAAACAAGGTGGCCCAAAGACAACACACACTGAGGAACAGGGGCTTTTACAAGAAACTCAAACACTTTTGTACGGGCTTCCAACTTTTTGGTGTGGTTTTACATCCGCAGTTCCCTTCCGGATAATTGATGCTGGGGAAAAGTCTGGTTTGCAGTAGGCAGGAAAAATTAAGGCTTCATGTTGTTTGTGGGCTAAACCAAAATACCAAGACTTGTATGTAAAACACAAATGAGAAGAAAGGAAAAACAATGTTATAAAAATCCCTCAAAGGAGTTTAAAGAGAGCTGACAGATAACGACATCTCCACGAAGCAGAGCCTTTTCCCCACTGAATTCCTGAGACTTTGGAGGAGAAAATAAGCAAAATGTTTGTTTCTTATTACTCAGGAAACTTTCAATTCAGGACTACTTATATCAGAAAAAAGGGAGCTCTAGGAATTTGAAGATAATGATATACTGCCCTCGAAAGTCTGATTTTTCACATCAGATAAAAATAAGACATTTCCTTAATTTCATGAAAACTGGCTCTCCCTGGGATTAGAAACAAAATAGTGCAGTTTTATTGATGGGCAAGTGAGAAAAATCCTTTGTCCAAGAACCGGAAAGTGAGTATCAATAAGAATTTTTAAATATCTTTTAAGGTTACACAGGGGCAGAGCTGTGGTTTCACAGTGCCATGTGATGGCTGTAAGGACAACACACAGGAACATGAGCAAGTCTATAGATCAGGTTTTGTCTCTTGGTGAGCGTGAGCTAGAAAAACTGAAGGTGCTCTCAGTCCCAAAGAGTCAGGGTTTATGCTCTAATACCATGTGGCTGAGCTTAATCCAACAGTGACCAGTTCCTGATTCATAAATCTTTGTGCAACTCATCAGGTTGAGTTATTCAACTCCAAACCCAGCCCCTCTGCACCACCCTTGAGTCTGGCCAGGACACTGAGCACAGACACAGAAAGAAATAAAAAAACCCACCTCAGACACCCCTGTCCTCACACCTGTTCAACACTCCCAAGATAAATTAA
This sequence comes from Chamaea fasciata, assembly GCF_029207755.1. Taxonomy (NCBI): domain Eukaryota; kingdom Metazoa; phylum Chordata; class Aves; order Passeriformes; family Sylviidae; genus Chamaea; species Chamaea fasciata. Next base: position 18,644,813 of record NW_027094099.1, on the reverse strand, counting down.
CCCAGGCCCTGTTGCCAATGTTAACAAACGTTATTTGAAGAAAAACACCATGTGAGTCCTGAATCTAGAAGTTTGGAGTTTCTGCAAGTTTTGCAGAGCAGACAAATAGTTCTGATGATAGTTGAGAGTTTAGTCTGCAATAAATGTGCCACAGACCATAGAGCACAAGCACCCCAAGAGTTGAAGGCGGTGTTACCTGACTGATCAAAAGCCAAATGGTGAAGCTTTGCAAAATCCACACACTTCTCCAGGTCATCTTCATAATTCCTGGGCCTTAGAGACATCCAGAACAGGGTGAGCCACCCCAAATTTGTCACCCACACAAGAGTTTCCAAGCTCCTTCTGCCCCCCAATGGAAGCTCGTTAGCTCTTTAAACGTTTTCTATATTGTTACCTCTGGACTAATAACGATTCTGCCCAGATTGGCATCACCTGTGAGGATTTGACTCCCATCTTCCCCCTCACTGGTGAAACTCAAACCCTGCGCTCCAAACCCTGCTGGCTGTAAGAGCTGAGCAGAGCTGAAGCTGCCCAGCCAAGAACTCACTGCTGTCTGTGGCTGCTGATCTTCTCACAAGGTCCCTCCCGAGCACTGGGAGACTTGGTGGCTTTTGTTCCACGGCCACAATTGGAGCCATTCTCCCTCATGTGACTGGAATCACGGAGCCAAAACTCTGCCTGAGAATGGCCCTGTCTTACAGAGCTCACAATCCTGGCCAAAGTCTGATGCTGACGGTCTGTGCCGAGAGGGTTCTGCTCCAGTGGGGAGTGTGGAACTGCACCAGCCACCCCCAGGAACAGAGCAGGCAGCTCTGAGCACGGGCAAACCAGCTGATTCCCCAAGTCAATCCTTAGCTGTTCTCCTTGGGACACCCTGAGCTGGCTTTACATCCAGGATTGAGGATTTAAGGCTTGTAGGCAGGAGGGTGCCCTGTCCTGGACAGCCCTGGAGGCGCTGCCTGCCCACCCCATGTCCATTTCCAACCCACTTCTGGAGTCACGTTGAAGGTTCACCTAAAAACGAAACATCTCAGCTGGGTAATCTTTAACCAATTCATCACAAAGGAAAACAGCATCTTTTACAGAGGAAACGTGGACAGTTCCCTTCTGCACAGATTTATTGGAAAGGTTTCCATAAACACAGATGTTGGGAACGGATGGCTACTGTGTAATCATGTGTAGAAAAAGCCAAAGGACAAAATATCCCTTAATGGAGACCCACATACCATGCAATATTCCAAAACAAGGGAGGAAGAAATATGGGTGGTGTTACAAACACACAAATTGCAAGAATCCAGATGCAAATATTTATTTTTTAAAAAAAATTATTTATTCTCCCACTCTATTTGTGAGCAAAAGAGCCCAAAAAGTCCTTGCTCTGAGCAACACACAAGGCAGCTCAAGAGACCTACGTGGCATTCGAGTCAGTTTTTAGAGAATTAAGCCCAGTTTAAAACAACAGCATTGAGCTGGGAGATAACTCTCAGTGTTTCTGATATCCTGATTTAATACTTGCAAGGACTGCACACACACATTTTAATTGACATCTTAATGTCACAATTTATTTGAAGAGCTTTTCCTGGATTTTATAGAATCGCAGAATGCCCTGGGTTGGGAGGGTTAAAGATCATCCCATTCCACTCCTGCCATGGCAGAGACACCTTCCACCATTCCAGGCTGCTCCAAGCCTCATCCAACCTGGCCTTGGACACTTCCAGGGATGGGGCAGCCACAGCTTCTCTGGGCAATTTAAGGTTTTACTCTGCTCTGTTTCAGTTTTTAGAGGTATAAAATAGATTTAAAAATCTTCATGAAAATTTTTGAGGCAATGAACCCGTTGCCCTCTGCAATTCCCAGTAGCAGCACTGACACTGCTTTGTAGAAAGTCCAAATTTCTGGCTTTTAGCAGTTATTAGTGAAAAAATACGTATTTTAATTTTTCCAGAATATCTCCAAAGCATTTTTTATGGAATTTCACTCTCCCTTCCCCCTCCCTTCATTTGTGACTTTCATTCATTAATCACAACAAAATAAGATCCAAGGAGAGAAAGTTATTTTTGCCAGTCCAATATCCCTGTTATGCCAGTGAACTTTGCAGAAGAACCCCAAACTCAGGCAACTCAAGAATATATTTGTAATATTCAACAAAATAATAAATTCTGCACATGACACAGGAAATAATAATCAGATGATCTCAGCCCCAGAAGTATTTCACTGCTGTGGAAATGCCAGGTTGGAGAGTTCATGTGGAAAAGGAAAAGCCTTGTAACTTCTCCAAACATCAGTCATCACTTCCAGATACCTCTAAATACAGCCATTCATTTCACACTGCAGGATATTGTATTGAAAAGCAAGGCAGGGCCAACACAGCACCTTCCACCACTAAATATGCACTGCACAAACCTTAGCTAAGTGTGTTTTTCCTATTTGGAATAGGGCTCTTTCATTTCCAAAAAAGAGCTTCGTGCTTCTCGCAGAGCAAAATATTTATAGCCGCATGCAAAAAAAAAAAAAAAAAAAATAGGAAAAAAAAAAAAAACCAACAACAAAAGAGCATGAAAAGGCAAATCCAGAGGTATTCCAAGATAGCTCCGTGTCAAATATTGAGTGACTCATCCACCTCTTTCAATGAAAATGTTCATCCCAGATAGATCAAAGGCCCTGAGTACACCAAGCCCTTTTTGCTAAACCTGGCAGGAGAGTAAAAAGGTTTTCAATCAGCAGCCACTTGGTGGGAGGTCTGGGAACAAATGAAAGCCAGAAGACGCTGGCATTTGAGAGACACCATCCCCTACAAAGCACAATAGGGACAATGTATATAATGTAAGCACAGTTCGGGAGGAATAGAGCAAAGCCCGGCTGGATGTTTTTGTGCTGCTCTACCAGATGTGTCTGATACGAGCAGTTCTGCCTTATTTTTGTACGGGCTTTCAAAGATCCTCCTCAGTGCCTATCACCCACGTGCTTGCACGGCCACGGCTTTGAAGGCCGGGCTCTTTGTTGAGGATTTATTTGGAGTTTGGATGGATCCTGCCAGCCTGCCCAGCTCTGTGGATGCTGTGCGGTGAAGGAGCCTCAGCAAACTGGGATATTCCTGTGAGCTCCCATTTCACCGCTTGGGCTTCCACCTCTTCCAGCACCCCCACAAAGGCTGGGCTGCGGGGAAAGGGAAACCACAAAACACAGGAAAGCCTAATGTCAATGTCGAATTATAAAATAACCCTGACCTGCTGCAGCGGCTGCTTGCAGTGGGAGGACACAAGGCTAAAGATTATCGTGCGCAGTGGCGTTTTGTGCTGTGCTGCGGCCGCAGCCTCTCCCTCCGGCAGTCCAGGGATGGTGCCGGTTCCCTCGGCAGTCCCGGGATGGTCCTGGCTCCCCCCGATCCTGGGGATTCAGCGGTTCCCTGGTTTCCCCGGGACAGTCCTGGCTCTCCCCATCCCGGGGATTGAGCGTTTCCTCCGGGACGGTCCCGAATGCCCCGATCCCGGGGTTCGCCGGTTCTCCCCGGATAATCCCGAATTCCCCGATCCCGGAGGTTCCGCGGTTCCCCAGGGATGGTCCCCAATGCCCCGATCCCGGGGTTCCCCGGTTCTCCCGGGACGGTCCCCAATGTCCCGATCCCGGGGTTCCCCGGTTCTCCCGGGACGGTCCCCAATGCCCCGATCCCGGGGGTTCCCCGGTTCCCCAGGGATGGTCCCCAATGCCCCGATCCCGGGGCTTCCCTGGTTCTCCCGGAACGGTCCCCAATGCCCCGATCCCGGGGTTCCCCGGTTCTCCCCGGATGATCCCGAATTCCCCGAACCCGGGGGTTCCCCGGTTCCCCCGGGACGGTCCCCAATGTCCCGATCCCGGGGGTTCCGCGGTTCCCCAGGGATGGTCCCCAATGTCCCGATCCCGGGGTTCCCCGGTTCCCCCGGGACGGTCCCCAATGTCCCGATCCCGGGGGTTCCCCGGTTCCCCCGGGACGGTCCCCAATGTCCCGATCCCGGGGGTTCCCCGGTTCCCCAGGGACGGTCCCCAATGCCCCGATCCCGGGGATTCCCCGGTTCCCCAGGGACGGTCCCCAATGTCCCGATCCCGGGGTTCCCCGGTTCTCCCGGGACGGTCCCCAATGCCCCGATCCCGGGGGTTCCCCGGTTCCCCAGGGATGGTCCCCAATGCCCCGATCCCGGGGGTTCCCCGGTTCTCCCGGGACGGTCCCCAATGCCCCGATCCCGGGGGTTCCCCGGTTCTCCCGGGACGTTCCCCAGTGCCCCGATCCCGGGGGTTCCCCGGTTCCCCCGGGGCGGTGCCGGCTCCCGCGGCCGCAGCGCCGATCCCACGCTGCCATCGTGCGGTCGCTGCCGGCTCCTCGCACCGCTCGCTCGTCCGAGCCGCAGTTACGGAGTGGTTTGGGTTGGAAGGGACATCAGAGATCGTCTCGTTCCACCCCACGGGCAGGGAGACCTTCCTCTATCCCAGGGTGCTCCAAGCCCCGTACCACTGCCAGGGATCCAGGGGCATCCGCACCCTCACAGGGGACGATTTCCTCTCACTATCCCATCCAGCCCTGCCCTCTGGCAGTTTAAAGCCATGGTCCCCTGTGTCAAACACTGCTGGGGCTTGGGCAGAGCCGATTTCCTGAGGACTAATTTTGGAGACCGTGAGCTCTCGCAGTCTCACAAGGCAGGACACAAGTGGCCCCTCCCGCGAGGGTTAAATACGAACGAACATTTCTGGGTGTGTTCCATGCCCAAAGGTTCAGCACTTCTGTGCAGTAAAGCCATCACCCCATACTCCTCTCACTAAGTGCTTTTACCTCGCTGTCTGTGGGAAATGGAGAGAACTGCATCCAGTAAATGCTCCTTAATTCCTTCCCAATTTGCTTTGTCCTCCTGCCTTGCTGGCTGTTGTTTACCACTCCCAGCAGCAGAGACAGCAGGCCAGGAGACCTGTTTCCATCCTGCAGCGTGGCTCATGCATGGCCAACAAACAGCCAGAGGGACCAGGAATACACAGACTGCCCAAATCACCCCTGGGGAAGGCAGCACTGCCAGACCACAAGGCACAAAACTCCAGCTCACTCCACGCTGGGATACTCCAAACACAAGGAGAGAGGGATGACACAGGCTCGTGTTAACACCACACTGACCAGGGCATGGGCTCCTCCAACTGCCAAAACTTTCCAAAACTTTCCATACACAGGAATCACCTGGGCCACGATGCTCCAGCCCTGCCCCTGCAGCTGAACACAGTTTTTAGGAAGCCATTCCAATGAGAAAAAACTAAGTTGCGAGTTCCTTGAGTTTTTCTGCTATATTTTTGTAACTCTTTTTAAATATTAACTGTGCAGAATTGACGATTCCTAGGGAAGGGAAAATCCTGACACAAATATGCTTCTCAGTCATAAAGAATTCATGCATTTTACCCTCTTTTGAAACTCATTAACCGAGCTGCTGGAAGCAATTTTTCCATGACCCAAAGTAACAAACAGTTTGAAAATTTCTCGGGGTAACAGTTGCCTACAAAGCACTTAAAATTTATAAACTTCTCGTCCAGTTTGTGCCATTTATCATCGCTAGAGTAAATGGAAGCAGTGGAATCGACTATGCATCATGAGTAATATAATGCAATATTAAAGGACACCCAGTGGAGCACTTTGGAGGCTGAAGGATCTAAATCATACACTCGGTGCTGGGAAACCATCAGGAAAATGTGCAGCACCATTTGTTGGTGGCTGGAGCTGTCGGTGTTCTGTGAGCAGAGGGGTGCAGGACTGACAGCAGGGATTTACTGTGTGTGTGAATGAGGGGAGAAAGGAACACAGGGAAGGATTCCTAAGGAGGGATCACAAGCATTTCCACGCTGCACAAGCTACACAGAAACTTGCACGGAGATGAGGAGATGGGTGCAGGGAAATGAAAAGCCCAGGTATTCCCACCTTCCTCCCCACTCCTATCCATATCTAATCTTTCATTGATTTTCTTTCCCTCTTTTTGATTTTTCCTTCAGTCCCACTGAAGATACACAGAATCCTGATGTAAGAAATAAGTCACCCTTCCCACTCCTCCGTTCCTCCTCCAATAATCTGCAAATTGCATCAGCTGAAGGATGTGGGACAGGGATGGCACAGACACAAATCCTGCCTGGTGCAGGGCTGTGCTGATACTGGGGAAGAGTTCTAGCAGAAGGATCAGGACAAACCCTAATCACGTTACAAAAAGTATGAGATGAAAATGAAAGTTTCAGTTCCCGGAGTGTTTATCTTCATTTGTCCATTTTTGGCTCTTAAGATGGACACGTAGACATTACTATCCCCAGCCAAATGATGAGAGGATTTATGAAAGATGAAGCAATATGAACTTCATCTCAAAGTCTCAAAATGCCATTTAATTCATGTTTGTGTATTTAATGTCAAAAAAGACATTATTTTTTCTGATACGATGGTCAAACAGTTCTGTTGCTCTTCTGGGATAATTACTTGTATTATTAGCAAATGAGCAGCTTCTGAAATCATAAAAGTGATTTTCAGAGGGCTCTGTTTTCAAGTTCTTAATGAAAAGCTTCTCTCCATCACAATTACGGAACAAAAGTTTGGAAGAAAATAGATGCAAATATTCCAGTGACTCAAAACCACCCAGGAAACAATGAATTTTGAAAGCATACTTATCTGCCTTAAGCTTATGGCCTTTAACAAAATCTCCTGACTTTAGAGAGCATTTTTGGCTTTTGAAAGCTACCGCTTGGATCTATAAAGCTGCTCTTCACAGCCACTTCCTTCAAATCTTTGCAGAAAACATCTGGGGCTGACACAGGGAGCAAACAAGGCAGGAGGGGTCACATCAGCACGAGTGCCTCGTGCTTCCCTGGCTTGATGTTTCTATGGCAAAAGTGCCTTTATTTGTAAAAGCAGCAATGTTTTATCAGTTACCCAATCACAGGGATGCAGCCAGTGAGCAAATCTGCCCCAGGAAAACCTGGAGATCCCTGGATCTGTGGCTGGAATGATTCTGTACACCCAGGGGTCCACGGAATCTTGGCCTCCAGTGACAGCTGGGCCTGGCTGGGCTCGGGGGCTCCACTGGGAACTTCCCAGGCAGGATGAATGTGCCAAGGGGACATCACCCTTCCAGGACATTTTCAGGTCTCTCACCCGTCCAGACTGATGCTACCAAGAGTAAACTTGAGCTGGGGACATGTGGCATCTTCACCAACATGCCCAGTTTAGTCTGGGAGGAAAGATTTCCCATTCCCAGCTCTAGCTGACACCCTGGTCAGCTCATCTCCACCTCCAGATTCAACAAAGCACCTCTGCATTGTCCTCTCATAAAACCCCAGCCTGTCCTACACAGGGAGCTCATGGAATAGTAAATGAGGCTCTGAGCTTCCTGAGGATCCTTTGGGAAGGCATTAAAAAGGAGGCCATATTCGTATTCTAATATTCCAGCTATATTCAGTGCAATATCAAAGTCTAGTCCCCATGGCTCTGATTTCCAAAATGCCAAGTCCCTGCAGGACACACGCACACACTTCAGAAACAAAACACCATAAAAAGATCAAAGATCCCTCTGGGAATACATTCTCTGCACTCTTCAAAGCCAAATGTCCCCTCACTTGCCCCCTTGTAAACTGATTAATTTCAGTGGGAAGAGTGCTCACAAAATCAGCAGATCCATGCAGTGAGGAGAAGTGTTTGTACGTGTTAACTCCACAAAACCCTCTGTGTTTTTCTCTGCTCGACAGAAACAACAGGATTTACACTAATTCTCATTTCCAAGCTGCTCTTGGTGTTTCATCTGCGAGCAGGCAGCTTTTCCTTGAGTGGTTTCGCACATGGATGGGATGCAGCCCCTTTCCCCGAGCGCAGGAATAAATGAGAGCACCATCTGGCCAGGCCCTGCCTGCTGCAGCCTGCGGTGCAATTCCAAAATGTGAGGAATGCTCACCCAGAAGACTCCGTTCACATCCTCCCTCCCATTGACTAAAGCTGCTCTGTCCCTTCTGGGCCGCTTTGAGAAGAATTTGGTGGGGAAGAGGAGGCCTCTGAAATCCAAACCATCTTCAAATGTGCCTGTGTGTGGTCCGAGCAGGCAGCTTATGCAATGAGAAATGGGAAGCCACTAAAATGATTCTGCTTCTAAATATTTTGACCTTTATTGACATTTATAAGTAGCAGGCAGCTTAATTACCAATTAAAGGAAGTTATTAGCTACAAAAGGAGCCTGTTCTCTTTTTTTTTTTTTTTCTTCCCCTCATGGCTCCTTTCCCAAAGCAGGGCTGTTAGATGAGATGTCCGTGGAGGACAAGGCAGAGGAGCCCAGGAGACCTTGGCTACTTTATGGCAAATCTGTACAGAAATTCTTACAGAAGTCACCAACCTTCCTAAAGGGGATATCCAGAGACAGCCCATGCAGAACAATAGACTCTCCAAACCTTGTTTTACAGGACTGTCCCATTTTCCTACATGGAATTGCTGGATGGACATTATTTCTGGCTGATTTCCTTTCAAGGACAGCCATAAAAAGGCCTTCCCAAACTGGTTTTGTGGGGGTTTTTTTCCCCCTCTTTTATTTTGTTTTCTTCACAGTATGCATTTAGGGGTTGGCCTGAGGAGCTGAGACTATTCAGGACTTGGCTGCTAATCCTGACACACACTGTTAAAACAACTGGAAGTTCTGCCCCAGAGATGGATGAACTCCTAGAGCAAACAAAGCAGCTCCTTTAAAATCACCCAACTCTTCATACTGGATTGCAAGGGCTGGGAGCTCTACATATATTTATTGTCTCACCAGAGCATTGGGATTGTTTGCTGGGGGATGGCACTCATGAGGACATCTTAATTAAAAAATATATATTGGAATGATCAATGCTCTCCCGTGATTTTAGAGTATCTTCCAATAAAACTTAGGTACAACACGTACCAAAACTGCAGGATGAGCAGAGCTCTGATACTGACAGACGCAGGTTTGACTTCTTAAATTAAATTAGTGCTAATATGAATTTAAAAATAGCCTTGTGAAAGAATCACCCTACACTTACATTATTTTCAGTTCTGTAACACTCGTTCGTGTTGGTTTAGGAGTCATTATGTATGAAGGGAGACGCAATGTAGAGAAGACACGGAAACCCAAAGATACTTAAAACATTATTTCCTCCCTGGGTGAATAAGCTCAAGGTATGAATTCCCCAGTAGCTGGGGAGGTGGATGAGTGATCCAAACCTCATTTTGGAGTATGATACGGAAAAGATGAAAGCTCCAGGCACAGCGATTTAGCTTTTCCTCAATTCTTCTCCTGCTTTTATCCAAACAAGTCCCACAGTCCTCTCCACCAACCTCAGCTTCTGCTTTTCTGACAAACTTCTGGACTCCCAAGCAAGATTTTAGTGCTGGTTTTTTTTCTTTCCCTGAACTTCTACCCCAGATCTCCATGGCTTTTTCTGCTCTGTATTCTTTGCACCTTTTTTGTAAGCTAAAGGTCCAGGGAAAGAAGGTAGCACAGGGGAGCTGCTGCAGCCTGACACAGACATCCAGTCATCAAATGTTTGAGAAGAAATTCTGTTCAGATATATTTGCCTGCAGTTTAATAACAAGGAAAGCTTGTGCAAATACCAGCTGCAAAGACTTGGGAAAGGAAATCAAATCCAAGCTTGCAACAGTGAGCAGGTATCAGTAATAATGAAAAATTTGCCTGGATTTTGACAGCCTTGAACAATTCAGTAAATCCTAGCACTCCACGTGCACAGCCTGATAAAAATTATTATTATTATTATTATTATTATTATTATTATTATTATTATTATCAGGCAGCTGCACTGCCCTTGAGAACTGGGCAGTGTGTTCTGGGAGGAAGGAAATTGCTGCCACATGCAGTAAATAAAAAGAAGTTTAAAAAAAAAAAAAAAAGAAATGCACACAGAGTTGTGCTGCAGAATCATTCCATTGAGCCTGGCTAGAAACACAGGCAGCTACAAACCAATCATTCACCTCCAACATAAACACAGATTGGGTTCGACTTGCAGTAACATAGGTTGAGATTTTTAGTAGATGACATAAATAAATGTATTTTTATATTTCCTGACCGCATTAAGCTTGAAATCAAGAGTTCTAAAATGTGAGCCGTGCACTGTAAGGCTTCTAATAGCCAATAAATTCAGGCAGTCACACTGAAGCAATGTTTTCCCCTTAAAGGTACATTTTGCTGCAGCGTGTACAAATACAAGGGGACTTGGATTTTATGGATTTGTAATTATATGTAGCTGAACATGATCATTCAACAAAGGTCAAAGCTCTCTCAGGAGGACAGCGAGATGGAAACCACTTCAGAAGGCACAATCTCAGATCCCAAATATTATTTCTACATGGAAAGATGTTAGTGAGGAGATGGGGGAAGGTGGAGGAAAATTACTTTCTCCAAAAAAAAAAAAAAAAAAAAAAAAAGACCAGTTGAGGAAAGGTAAAATATTCTGGCTCAAGAACATCAGTGTATTCCTCTGTTCCTGCCCCACTTCTGCTACACTAAGAAAGCACAAACCCAATTCTTCTCCTGCCCAGTGCTTCTACTTCCCGCGTGTAAAGTGGGGATCAGAGTGCTGGAATTCCTTCAGGTGATGTTAAAGGAATGAATGATCCTAGAGAATCACCAGGAATACACAAAATACTCCCCAATCAAAGGTCATTTTTCATCTCCAGCCCTTACAGCACTTCAAAGTGGAGCTCAGCATTATCCCCAGGATAACCCGCACTGGGAAATGGCAAACAACAGAGAAGGAACTTTTCAGCCTCTCAGGAAGGGCCAGCAGCAACGTCAGGAGCGATTTCAGGTGGCAGAAAAGGTGTGTGAGATGCACAAAGGCTGATGCCCAGCAGTCAGAGGGCTCCCAGGGCTGAGTTAGTTTCAGCTTTGCTCCCCACACAAGCTCTGGCTGAAGGACACACTCACTGCCCAGGCTCGGAAGGCAAATCCCCCAGCACAGAACGAGCCCGTTAGTGTTTTGGACCCAGCACTTTGAGTGGGTGTCTCAGAGAGACGTGTTCCCAGTGGGGGAGCCATAAAGAGTCGGTGTGTGCTGGCTGCAGAGCCCCTCATAGCCTGGATGTGCTGGAAAAGCCGAGTGGAAATGTCTGAGTGCTGATGTCACCCAGCTCAATCTCAGCTTTCCTTGGGCCGCCCGTTCCTGGCGGGAGCCTCGCTGAGCTTTGTCTCCTGGCTGGAGCTTTGTGAGCAGGGAGAAGGGAAGGAGGCAGCTGAGAGCCTCACTTCACAACCAGGCAAATCATCCTTTTCAGGGAGAGTTTGTCATTCCCAGCCCAGTTTAAAAACCAGCAGTTGAGACTGAGTAAATGGAAGGGATGAGCAGAATGAATTTGAAATCACCGACTGCTTTTTCAAGGGGAGCTGAGCTGCATTTGGGACAAAATTAATAAGAACTTCCCCACCTACCTAAGGTTGAAGAGTCAAGTGTTGAAGGGCTGGAAACACCAGAGTTAAGGCTGCCATGTGCAGTCCTAATTCACATCTCCTGTGTGATACAATTAAAAGCTGTTTTTCCCCATGGCCTCACCCCATTTAGTGGGCAGGATGAACAGAGCTATTCAGTATTTCTGGTTGGTTTTTGTTGGTTTTTTTTTTTACCTTTTTGAGTCAATGTGTGGCCTTGGCTTTATTTATAGCTTGCCATTTAAACTCTTCACTGAAAACAGGATTATTCACATCCTTGTGGGTTTTAATGTAACACTTATCACAGAAATATTTGCTTCAAAAACATAACGAATGTCTCATGACAAAACCCCTGCCAGTGAGGTAGGATGGTAGCACAGTCCCTTGAGCCCAAATGCTTAATCAGAATCAGAGGTCCCACAAGCTTGTTTTGCTTAGGATGAGATCATCTGAATGTAATAGAGTGTATAATATATTCTTGGGTTTTAGCAAACCAGTGGTAACAAAAACCCCATTTCTCTGGGACAGAGCTCCAAAACTTGCAGTGCCCTGAGTTCTGGCTTTAGGAAAGCATCTGTTTCCTTTCAGCAGTGGCCACAGCATTTGCAAACCTTGTTCTCTGTGGTTTAAAGCAGCTCCTTCTAAGACCACGGGGCAAACAAGCAAGGCCTGATCTGAAGCAGAGTAAAGTAGCAAAGGAAGGCTGCAGTGAAATTATTCCTGGCTCACTCGGTTCTGGAGGATTCACACTGAAATTTGCAATTTAAAAGGCAAAAGAATTACTCCTACCTCTGTTGGCAGGCCTCTGTACATGCATGTGGTTATGTAACACACCTAAACCCCAAAAAGTTGTCATATCTGATTGTAAAAAACCTGAAACATCTTTGAATGTGTAGCACACAACAGTGTTAATTTTCTTTTTCAGCAGTTAACCAACCATCAGCAAAGGTTTAACAGACTTGAGCTCAGGCACTACACAGTCATTCCTCTCACAGGCAATTCCACATTTGCCCTTTTAATTTGGATCTGGGTTACAAATCAAGTAATTTTTCTTTTCATACGTTGTAGAAAAAAAAGTTGCTTCAGGTTCTTCCACAAGTATGAAACCATTTGATAAACAGAATTTTCAAGTTTCTACAAGCCTGCAGTCCCACCTGCACATCCTGCCAGGGAAATCAATCCATGATTCCCTGTCATGCTGCTTGTTTTACAGCACAGGTTCAGAGGCAAAGTGCTTGTTAGAACCATTTTTAAAACATTTACTCACTGTTCTGACACCCCTTCGGATCTCTTTTTCCTTCTTCTGGTCTGTGTTGCTTATCTCCCACTGTTCCTCACTGATGCTGTCTTCTGAAAGAAAAATGCACAATGCCAACAGTTTATATCCACCAGACTGGAAACCTGGCATGTCTGGAGCATTGTTGTTGTTATTATTATTATTATTATTATTACAACTATGTTTTGGAATTTGTCTTTTTGGCATAATGGGAAGAGTCAATCTAAGGAATGCAGCTTAGCTTTTTAAAAATGTGCTAAATGAGTTTGGATCATATCAAATTGAAGTATTTCAGAGATGACTGGGGCTAAGATTCTTTCTTGATTTGATGTAGCCAAAAGAAAGTTCACAAATATAACCTCAAGCACCACTTAGAAACATCTTAAATACTTAAATTCTGCTATTAAAAATATTGCTATTATTATTATTATTATTATTATTATTATTATTATTATTATTATTATTATTATTGTGTTTGGGCTGCATTTAACCCTTCCCGTGGCAAAGTGACAGAGGCTCTCAGAACTCACTAAGCCAGATTTTTATTTGCTACACTTTTAACTGATTTCTCTTCAGCTCAGTCCCCAAAACAGTAAGGAGGCTGTGATGGAGCAAAGCACCGGGGCAGATATTTCACTTTAAGAACACATTAAATCTCCAGTGGCATCGCTTGGTTTTGGACTTGAGCTGAAGTTGCTGAGGAGCATTAGTGCGGCCTTGCCTCTGAATTTATCCCTGAAAAAGCAAAAGTTAAAGATTTCTTTTTATATTTCTTTTTCTTTTCACTGGCTTTGTTTGTTTGATTTGATAAATAAGCTACAAGAAGTCCAGGCCGTGGCACCAAACAACTGTCACTGGAAGAGCTGTGAAAGAATTTAGATTATCCCAGTCCATGTTCAGTTTCTCCATGAGATTTTAAATTTTATTTCGGAAATAATGAGCCTGGCAGTTCAGAAAGGAGTTTCCTCAGGCTGGGCTTATGTGAGCAAAGCCCTCCTGTCCCTGGCAGCCCTGACAGAGATGTGTTCCCAGGTTCCTGAGGCTGCACAGAACCTTCTGCCCCCTTTGCTGCCCTTCCCCACCTGCCCTGGCCAGGCAGGCAGAGACATCCCTGGATGTTCAGGCAGAAATCCGAGTTTCCAGCTCCCTGGTGCCCTGCGCAGAAGCAAAATTAATCTGAATGTCTTTAGTTATTAAAGTGGTTTATCTGTCCGCTCCCTGTGAATTTGTGCCTGTCTGGTGCATGAGAAAAGGCCCTTCTGGGGCAAAACCACGGATAAAATGTGGTTTAAAACTCAATTTAAAGCCCTGAATGTGAACGTTTCATAATCTAAGCTGAATATCCATGGAAAGAACAATTGTACGGTTTTGGTAATGACCTAATTCCACTAATTCAATAATGAACTAATTCAACCCCTTCCAAAACAATTCATGAACTCTTCTTACTCATTATCAACAGACAGTGCTTGGGGACCTGCACTAATTACCACTATTCTTTGGTGCTGGATGTATTTATGTCGTGGGTGCAGGGTAAAGATGGACATGGAAAGAAAATAAAACTGGCTCTTTTTTGTTCCTACTCACAAACAGTGATGGGAAAACCTCCAAAAGCTTTCTTGCTGTTTTGTGGTTGTCAGGACACTTCATTTTCTCTCGTTCCCAAGCTTCAGAAGCTTCCTCTTTGTGATTGCAAACAGATGATGGCAGAGGCAGCAATTAGACTAATCCAAGCAAATTCCAATCACTGGTAGCCTGCAGCAGCTTGCAGTGCTCCCATCAAGTGGAGGCCCACCCTTAGCACGAAGCTGTCAGCAGGAAAAGAGGAATTAAAATTGATTTTTCGAAGCAAATTTCTGTGACCTTCCTCATTGCACCCAGGAGTATCTATAACATCTGTCATTTATTATAAATCATGGCTGGGGTTTTTAACCAACCACTGAGCTTGGGCATTCCAAACCCAACGTGCACCTTTGACTGTGTCAGTGCAAAGTCTCGGGAGGTTTTGCCCATCTGGGAGTTCCACAAAAGGAGGAAGTGTCTGCACCTCTCCGTACACACCAAGAAACGTTAAAAATACACAATTTAGGAGCTCGTTTGGAAATGACACCTTTAAAATTGGAGCTTTTAGCACAACCAGAATAGATTCTGCAGATTTATCCTGTCCTGGCCAATCTTTACGATCTTGCTTTGCAAAACAGAGGTGGCAGGTTCTCAAACAGTTTGATTTTTTTAAATAATGACCCCAATAAAACCAAAGTAACAGTGGTTAGGGATAGCAGCTACTCAGTGAGTTCAATGGGCATAAAATATGAGAGCAGTGTCTTCCATAATAGTGCAGGAGCTGCTAAGGAAATTTCGTGTGAGTTTCAGAGTCACTCATCTCCACCTTTTCTCGGGAATCCCAGTTCAAACATGAGATCTCCCAGCCTCTGGAGGTTTTCTTGCAATGGAGACTGTCTCCAGAAGCTGCCCACAGATTTCCC
Source organism: Chamaea fasciata (assembly GCF_029207755.1). Taxonomy (NCBI): domain Eukaryota; kingdom Metazoa; phylum Chordata; class Aves; order Passeriformes; family Sylviidae; genus Chamaea; species Chamaea fasciata. The sequence goes on along the minus strand of NW_027094099.1, from coordinate 18,629,634 downwards.
AGGATACCAGACCGGTGTTCCCCACGGCAAAGCAAAGCATCCTCATTTCTTTTCCTTCCAATATTCTTCCATAATTCCAATGTTTTTCTCAGAAAAGCAAAACCAGGCCATAAACCCAGCTGAGCTTTAGACAAAAAAGTTTCCAAAAGCAGCAAATATAATGCAAGGAGAGTCATTTTGTAACACAGAAAAACACAAGCACAGTTATACAAGTGTTCTTGTTCCAAGAACAATTGTAAGTGGGTTTTGTTTTGATTTGGAAAAAACTCCAATATCTCAGTGTAGCTGCAGCAGACCACACACTGGAAAAATGACGTGGTTTTCTGGTGGCTGTATAATAAGAAAGGATTTTTCTCTCTGAGACAGAAAAGGCCTATTCAAGGTTGGGAAGGGAGTGTAGCTCGGAAGAATGAAGAATCAGGAAGCTGAGGAGATAGGTCAGGATTGTGTGAGGATGATGTGGTTTCGTTGTCTGAACAGCTGCCAGGGAATTAGGAAAGACAGCTTCTCCTTTTTCATCAAAACATAAGGGCTAAAAGCAAAAAAATCCTATAAACAGCAGGTTTAAGGTGTTTGCTCCTAGGGGTGGCTCCAGCCCTGGTGTCCAGCTGGAGATAAGAGGTTTTGCAACACAAAGTGGCACAGATAGAAAATCAGGTGGGAGGATAAGCACAGTGGGCTCCGTGCCAAAGGTTTTGTGATGTGCTCACACAGAATCCTGCAGCAAGAGAAGCCATAAATCTCTCCAGCATTTATGGATGGAGGTCCACTCCAGGCTGGAGACAAGTGACCAGCAGATAAAGCACTCCCAGAGTCAGTCCCTGACTTCCCACTCATGAAGTGAGTCCATTGCAAAAGCTGCTTTCCAGGTTATTTTACTGCATTTTACTTCACTGGGCAATTTTGGATGGACTCCAATGAGTAGATTTTTTTAAAAAACATTCTTTTTACCAATAAAACACAATAAAAGATTTTACAGCCTTGATGTGTTTCTGGCATGGTTTAAAAACTGCTGCTAATAAAACTTTTCCAAGAGGAAAAACTGAGCGAGCTGTCACAATGTAAATATGATTTTTTAATTTTTTTTCTTTAATTTGGGGTTTTATGCAGGAAACTGGGAAACAACATCACAGGAAAAGATCGTGTTAAGAGAAGAAAACCAATGCAAGCACAACTTAGAGTGGAACAGTGTCATGTTCCTGGCAGCCCATGTTAAATGCACTTGGAAAGAATTGTGTTTTCATGCACACCAAGGGCTGGCTCCTCCTGACCACTGAGTCAGTGACAATTCACCAAGTGACTTCAGTGATGCCCTAAAGCAGCAGCCTGGCTCATGAATCTGGCACCAGGCAGCCAGACAAGAGCTCTGAGCTCAGTGCTGGCCTGATCCAAGCTCCCTGTGTGAGATCCATGCAGCTTCTCACATGGAGAGAGGGCTGATCTGTCAGTCTGCTCCCCCTGCCAGCTCTCTGAGCAGTCCCAGCCTCTCCTGGCACGCCAAAGCCTTTGTTCTTGGGGTGTTTTTAGGTGCAATTACGATTTAACAAGGAATGAGTAATGCCCACCTTTAATCCTCACAACCCTGGCATCGTTCAGCGCTGTGGTGACTCTGGTTCACTGCCCTGCCCGGTTCTGCAGGAGATAAAATGTGCCAAATGCCAAAAGAAACCAAAAAGTGATGAAAACGTGCCTTCAGCACCCAAGTCCCCTGCAGCAGGAGTTGTGTGAGGAGCAGTGCCCTCTGTGTGCATCACAGCTGCAGGAGCTGCTGGATTTTCAAGGATCATCACCTCTGTCCCTGACAACGCTTCCTCCTGAGGGGAAGGAGGGCAGAAAAATGTACAGAGAGACCTGCAGGGATGAACAAGGAGCTCCTGGTGATATTCCTGTTCTCATTTCAGAGCACCTTTTATCTCTGAGATCTCTGTAAGATCTCTGAGATCTCTCTTCTGACAAGCTCTGTAAGAATTGCAGTGTTGTTATTTATTTTATGCTGCCAGGCAACATTTTCAGTTGTGAAATTGGCCACGCGAGGGCACCAGCACTGCTCAGGGAAAATAAATAAATAAATAAATAAATAAATAAATAAATAAATAAATAAATAAATAAAGTTAAAAAAGACAAAAGTGAGTAGCCCAAGGAATAAACAGGAGTTTGTTTACAAACTGCACAGCTGTAAAAGCACAGGAGAGCAGGTTCCAGGCAGCAGTCACCCACCCAGAGCATCCGGCAGCTCCGGGGGTGCACAGCAGCGAGGAGGAAATCCCCCCCCATCAAAAGCCAAGGGAGCTGAGCTGCTCCTGCTGCCCCTGCCGGGCTCCCCTTGCCCAGAGATCCCTTTCCTCAGAGTGGGTGTGGAAAAAGCTCCCACACCTTTGTTGTATTCAGTGCCCAAAGCCTCCCTCTGCCCTGGCTCAGGGGCAGCAGTGACCTCCAGGCTCTTCCCCCTCTCCCTCAGCACTGGAAGGTTTTCTCACCTGAGAGCCAGGTGAGCAGAGATGTCTGAAATCACATTTTTAGCCCGGCAGTGGTTCCCTCGCTTTGTGCCTTTTCAATGGACATTATCTGTGAGAGGGACTGAATGTAATTCCAGAAGTAAAAGAAATGAGGAGTTGTAGGTTGAGCTGAACGTCCAGAGTGGGTGAGTTGTTTTTTTAACACAAAGACATCACGATAAGGAATTCCTTTAGAAAGAAAAGCAAAAAGTGTGTGATTTTTTTCAAGCCTGCATCTTAATTATCTGATTTTAAATGATGCCACGTAAAAACAAAACCCTTGGCCTCACCAAATGTCAGAGTTCTCCCTGCCAAACACCATCCACGACACAGATATTTGCACCAAGAGAAAATCACAAAATTCAGAATTGCAGAATATTTTGACTTGGAAGGGACATTAAAGATTACCTGACTCCATCCCCGGCCATGGCAGGACTCCTTCCACTATCCCAGGCTGCTCCAAACCCCATCCAACCTGGCCTGGGACACTTCCAGGGATCCAGGGGCTTCTCTGGGCACCCTGTGCCAGGGCCTGCCCACCCTCACAGGGCAGAATTTCTTCCAAAAATCTCCCCTAAATTCCCCCTTTCAGTTTGAAGCCATCCTTGGCCCATCACTGCAATTCCTGATGAAAACTATCTACAACCCCCCTGTCGAAGAGCCAGTTCTGTATGAATGTATAGATGAGTGCAAAGCTAATTTTGCTTACAAAGGAAAATCCTCATTGCTAACAGATCCCTGTGGTTAAGCTAAAGCTGGTCCTGCAGCATTGACTGTGGACACAAAAGGATTGTTCTTTTTTGTTTTGACTGGTAAGTGAACAAAATGCTGTTCGCAACTAGATGTTTCTCCCGAGGTTTTGTGATAGCCTGGATTAATTCCACGCAATTATTCTGGGAAAGTAAATTTATTCTGCGTGCCCTGGTAGGTTTGTGGCAGTTCAGAGGAATCTCCCAGATAGGACACGTCTGTTGTGGAGAGTACCAGGTAAGGCAGGAATGGGGGGAAATTAAAATAATTCCAGCTAGGATCAGGGCAGAAGGGAGCACCGACAGCACAGGGGTGAAAAGGGTTTTACAGCACCATCCTTAAGTCTGAATTTATTAAATCTTTCTGCACTATTTGAAAAGCTGTTTCTTCTGCTGTGTTTGTAGAGGCACAGGCCAGAAAACCAGAGCAATGAAGAGTTCCAAAAGGCAAAAATGAATTTGAAAAGGGTTTGATTGAATATTCCACAGCAGACCATGCATAAGATTGTTTTATTCAATGCAGGGTGATGTAAAATCCTGAAGTGTTTTATTGTGCTTGAGCAGTTCTTGAGGTACTGAAATTATTTCTAATTCTACTACTAAGGATAATCAAGCCAAAAGGGAAAACCATATTGTTGGGCATTTTTTGTTGGGTTTTTTGGGGTGTTGGGTTTTTTTGTCATTGTTGGGTTTTTGTTTGGTTGCTTGGTTTTTGTTTGGCTTGTTTTTTGGAGATTTTTTTTTTTTTGGGCGAGGTGGGGGTTGGTTGGTTGTTTTGTGTTGGGTTTTGTTGTTGTTGTTGTTGTTGTTGTTTTGTATTGTTTTGGGGTTTTTTGGTGGGATTTTTTTTTTTTTTTTTGTTATCCCGAAGTCCAAATGAGTTCCCAGCTCCTGGCAGCACTCTGTAAAAGCACAGAGCCCTGGGGCAGTGCCTCAGCTGCAGAAACATGGACAGACCCCACGGAACATTTCCTGCTCTCCTGGCTCCTTTTCCTGAGATTCTTGCTCAGTGCTAATGAGAAGATGAAGGGCAAAGCTAATTTTAAATTTGCTGACTAACCCAGAGAGCTACTGGCAATGTCTGTGTTAAAATCACATTTATTTGCAACCTTTTATTTTCAAAATAAAAGCAGTTCTGGAGTATTTAGAGCTGATTTGAAATGTTTGTAGTGTGCTACAAGCTTCTTTTAACCCTGTAATCTAAATGCTGCCATTTGGAATGCCGAGGTGGAGTATTTTTATTCCAGGACTAAAGCCTTTAATGCTGAAGCAGTTACATTTTCCCAAGGCAGGTGTGCAGTTCCTGTGTTAATTAGGAGATATGGGATGATGATTAATAAACAGAGGAACAAGAGGTCTCTGTACATTTATTACATGGTCTGAAAAGGGGGTCAGTCCTTTGCCTTTTGTTTTTTGCCAGTTTTAGGGGCTCATTTTGGTCAGGAGCCAACCTGCAAAGCAGCTCAGGTACTCTAATGCAAAACATGATTATTTTAAATATTTGTTCTGCTTTTCCTCATGGTCCAACCCCATCTTCAGATTCACCAGCAGATGCTCAGGAATGTAAAACATCCTTTGGGGACTGTATCAATTTGGGGAAAACGGTGCTTTTCTAAAAAGCCTTTCTGAAACTTTATTTAACTCAGCTAAAATGTGTCCATCTAATAGTTTAACTTGACGTCACAGTTTAAAATTGATGCTGGGACTGGATAAAAAGGACGACGTCAAGACAAAAGCTGCAATTAATTAAAACTGCAATAATTGCAAGTGTTAGTTTTCCTTTTCAGCTTCCACAGGGCTTGTTGCCATGGCAGGTGGGAAGATGCTACCAGCATAATCACTTCTTTCTTGTCATGTTTAGAGCGTTTTACTTACTGACATTTGTGGGACAGTTGGAAATTCAGAACAAAATAGGTACCAACAAAGAGATCTTTAGGATAAAGATAATTAACATTATAAGAGATATATGGCTTCTAATAATTATAATTTTGCACCTCAATCTTCCCTCATTTTCCCCACCCTGCCAGAAGCTTAACTGCTCCTTCAGCCCAAGCTTCCAGCCTTCAATTATAGTTCCCATCCGACAGAAAAAAAAAAATCAGCTTTTCCCTTTTGACCCCCTCCAAGGCCATTTGTGGAGCAGCAACTGCTGACAGAGCTGTTGTGTCTTCCCTGGCAGGGAGCAGCAGGAGATGAGGAGGGACACCCTGAGGTGCTGGGCTGTGCTGGTGGCACTGATGGGACTGAGCGTGGCCGAGGACTTCCCGTGGACCAAGAACAATCCAGGCTCCTTCTACTACGGCACTTTTCCAGCTGGTACCTCCCAATCCAGCTGCTTTGGGGGTTGGAATGTTCTGGATCTGCCCCTGTGTTTGCACAAGGAAGGTTTTCCTTGTCCTTCCAGGGAAATGGCAGGGACAGAAATGGAGGTGGCTGCAGAATGGGGATCGGTAGTATTGTGTAACTCCTTTGTTAGATGAGAGTTTAAGGGATATATGGAATTTTATGCTTATGCCTTTTTCCTTTGCTTGCTTTTAGTAATGTAAACTTGCCAGTTAGACAACCCAAAACAAGTGTCTGGGTGGCTTTAGCCAATGCATCAGGTTTAGATACCATGTCTGTCCAACAAAGCCCAGAAAAGCCATTTTCCACCTGTCTTCTTGGGACCCCAACACTTTGGGATCTACTCCTGGGAATACAGGGATCCACAAGACTCTGCATTCCACAGATGCACTTGAACAGCAAACACAGAGGAAAGGCTCACAGATGAACAGTTCATATCCACATCTCCCTGATTAAAATGCAGTGGAACAAGTCACACCTGACAACTCTTCTTTTTTATAAATTACCTACAGTTAATGAAATAAATTAAAATACCCTTTGTTATGCAGTTAATTTAAGAAATTAGTGAAATAACTATGCTGAGTTTGTTTCAAGCTCTTCAGTGTAACTGAATCCACTCTTCAGTATGGATTTATGAACTTTATCCTTTCATCAACACATATTTAAACACATTTCATCCAAGCAAAATCAAAACTAGACACAGGCACTGATTGGTTTTCATGCTCAAGTTTTTGAGTCATTTATGATACTGTATTTTGTGTAACAATGGAGAAATAATCCAGAATTTTTCTGTATATTTTACGTAACATCTAAACTTGCATGAAAAGCAGCAGAGAGAAATGATGTGGAAACCTAATTTGTTTTTTGCAGTAAGACATTTCTGCCACTCTCTCAATGCCCCACCTCATCACTGTAAAATACGGATTTTACAGGTTTAATAAACGAAAGGATTCGATTCCTTTTTCAGTGCATCAGAACAGGGCACCTTCTGTTTATTACCCATTTTCAGACCTTTTTAGGCACAGATACATTTTGAAATGTAGAAAACCTCGACCTCTCCAGCAGTGCTTTCACTTTCAGTTCCTTTCTCCTTTGAATATTTAGCACCAAGACCGATCAGCAGGAAAATGTTTTCCCCTGTTTTCCCCTTCAGGTTTCTTGTGGGGTGTTGGAAGTTCTGCCTACCAGACCGAAGGGGCCTGGGACAAGGATGGGAAAGGCCTGAGCATCTGGGACGTTTTCACTCACAGGAAAGGCAAAGTGCTCAGAAATGAGACGGGAGATTCCGCCTGTGATGGTTACTACAAAGTCAAGGTATTGTTCACGAGGAATTAATTGCACCTCTGCAAATGTTCTGGGGCCATTTCTTGATCCTGGTTTCCCATTTTGTAGGAACTTTTAGCTGCTCTAAAGGCTTGTTTAACTTAGGAATCCAAGGGCTGGTATTTTTATTCAGTACAGTAAAACCTTCTTTCCTTATAATCTCAAAGAATCAATAATCCCACAGTGTTTCCCAAACATGTCTCAGATTTTCAGGATTTTTTTGTCCAAAAAATATTCTAAATGTTGTAGGAAGTCCAAATGCTTAGTTAGCAATACAATAAACACATTTGAGCTTTAAATGAAATTAACTTTGTGTGTGTGTACATGTATGAGGTTTTCCATGTATTTTTAAGAGGTCTTAAAATTCAGACTGGACATTCCCCACTTTTTGAAAGGATAACAAACAAATAATCAGTGCAGCTCTGTTCACAACATGTTTCCAAGCCTAATACCATCAAAACCAATTTTCAAATTACTGTGCTGGAGGAAAGACAGATACACAGCAAGAGGAATCCAAATGACTGTGAGAAGCCAGGGTTACATAACTGGAATTACAACTAATTTAATAAATTATATTCCACTGAGGTTTCTCCACATACATGAAGTCCAAGGGAGAACCAGAAGTCTCAGCAAGAACTAAGAGAAAAGAAACTAATTATACATTACTCTCCTAAAATGGGAAAATGCAGGAGAGGTTTCATTTGAGCTCTCAAACCAGCAGAAGTTTGAAAGAAGAGCTTAAAAACTATCTTAGAGAAGCTGGGACTCTGAGCCTCACTGGGCTGTTGTACCAGAAGAGATTGAGGCAGAGATTATTTGGATTTGGATTTAGAAATACTTTTTGAAACCTGCTTGTATTTGTCCAGTTACCTGGTCCTCTTTGTATCAGAGCACTCTTCGCTTTCATCATCAGAATTCTCTTTGCATTGGCACAAATGCCACCAATTTCTATTTCATTGAACACTGAAGATGTACAATTTCTTAGCATAAGAACATATATTAATATGGGATTTGGGTGGTTTTCTCATTCCAGTATAAGACAGTAAAGGAAAGTCCAAGCAATTATGATTTTGAGCCTGAACTGAAATGTTTGAGATCAAGATTTACAGGCTTCTTTTATTTCTAATACAAATCCTGACATAAATATAATTGTGTTGCAAAACCTCAGCTCATTTTTCTGTAGCGCAAACATTCAGCCTCCCCAGTTACACAAAACATTCCAGGACTTCTTTGGACTGTCAAAAAAAAAGTGGTTAAAGAGGCTTTAAGGCTTCAAGTAGAATGAGCCATCACCTCAAAGATCAGAAAATAAGAGGTGGAATCCTCTTTTGTGCAAATCTTCCACAGATTTTCTGCATTCAGAATTATTTAAGACAGATGAGGAACTGAAGTTCCGCTGCTCAGCCTCAGGATGTGTTAATTGGCTTTTCTTCCCACAGGATGACATTCAGTTACTGAAGGAGCTGAAGGTGAATCACTACCTCTTGTCAATCTCGTGGCCAAGGATTATGCCCACAGGCATCAAAGGTGAGCACAATTTCACCACGTTCTTCCCAATATTCTTATCTGTGAGGAATTTTACTCCTGAGTAACCCACAGTTGTTCAACATTCCTGTTAAACAGACTTCTGTTTGTCTGCATTTAACCATTCCAGAACTCCCAATGCTGTAATGGAAAATTCCTTGGTTAATTTTTTCAGATTTCTGTTCTTCCAGTTATTTGGGAACTAATGCAGGTAATTCCTTGGGTTTTTTTATCAGCTGAGCAACTGAATGAGAAGGGAATACAGTTCTACAATGACACAATTAACAGTCTTCTGGAAAACAACATCACCCCTATTGTGAGCCTCTACCACTGGGACCTGCCACAGGTCAGACAATATTTAAGTTAGTGAAACACCTCAAATAAAGCCTTTTGATAGAAATAATTTCCTAAGGTTAAGAACTAAGAGTATTTAAATTAGAGAAGCCTGCATGGTTTTAAGAACTTGTAAATATTTTCTATTCGTTTGCATTTTATGTCCATTGAAGTTTTGGAAAAAATATCTTTCTGAGCTAGAAAGAGAAACAGAATTAAATAGAAATAAAAGTCTTCTTTAAGCAGCAGCTGACCTTCAAGTACAATCATTGAATCTTGAAAATCTTATTTCCAAAGGCGCTCCAAGAAAAGTACGGTGGCTGGCAGAATATAAGCATGATTAATTATTTTAATGATTATGCAAATCTGTGTTTTGAGAAGTTTGGCGACCGTGTGAAACACTGGATTACGTTCAGCAATCCTTGGGTAAGTCATCAATGCTTTCCTTCCAAACACTGCCATTGCTGGTTCTGTTCCCAAAATTCTGTGGAAGTGACACTAGAGGAGAGTAGGGGGAAAAAAGAGATGGAAGGGGAAAGATTTAAACCATTAATCCTTGTGGCCAAAAATCTCAGCGGGCAGATTTTGCACAAGGGCAGAGGGCAGAGTTTCAAGGGCAGAGTTTCAAGACGTGAAATTCCAGGAAAATTCTGAAAACTCCTCAGCTGGAGAGAGAGCAGGATTGGAAAGGCAGCTGTTATTTTACCCTTCCCCATTCCTCAGCTCACCCCATTTGCCCTCCTCACCAAGACCCTGCTCCCAATAAAGCCACAGCTCAGTACCAAGTAGGCAGCAGGGCAGGAAATGGGAGCCAAGGAAGGGAAAAGGGGATTGGAAGGGAGGAGAGCACAGGGTGCAGAGGATGGAGCACATCCCCTGGCTCTGGAGCCCGGAGAAGGACTGACTGTCTCCAGGACTGACTGTGTGTGTTTGCAGGCAGTGGCTGAACAGGGCTATGAAACAGGAGAACACGCTCCAGGACTGAAGCTCGGCGGCTGCGGCGCCTACAAGGCTGCTCATCACATCATTAAAGTAAAAAACCTCCTGAAGTTGTGCTTGAAATTATGTGTCAATTAAGGATTTTTATCAGATTTTACTCTTTAAACAGAAATATAGTTTCAGAGCTATGTAATTTCTAAGTAGGACACTGAAATTATCATCTGGTTTGAAACCTCCAGTGCATAATCCAAGGCACTACCAATGTTTGGTGCTCCATTTAACACCTGCAACAATTTGAATTTTCCTTCTATTATAAATGTCTCTTATAGCATGTTTCAAGCTGATTGAAAAAGAAAACATCCAGGTTAGTTCAGAAAGAAGCAGAAACATCCTGGCTTGTTAAAATGAACCTGAATGTTGCAAGTGACTTCGGGAAGTCTCTGGTAAAAATTAACTTTCATCAGTGTGAATAAATTAGGGAAAGACATCCAAAGATCAGAGCCATGGGACAGACCCCTGTCCTGAGGGCTGGGTGGCAGCTCCATGTGGATGTCCTGGAAGTTAGGGAAGGAATCTTGCACAGAGGCTTTTGTGATGTCTTACATTAAATGAAAGTTCCTGTAATAAACACAAAAGAAATTCTGTGATATTTTCAGCCAGACCTCAGGGCAAGAAGCGCTCACCAGCTTTCCATGCCATAAGAGATGAAAATGTGCACACGATTTATTCTATTTTTACATTATTTTTAGACTCATGCCAAGGTCTGGCACTCCTACAACAACACCTGGCGCAGGGAGCAGAGAGGTAATCAGGATTCATTCTGTGATTGTGCTGCTGTCTCTATTAAGGGCTTAAAGAACTGCAGAATTGTCCCTTTGTTTTAAGGGATGGTTGGAATTTCCCTAACGAGTGGCTGGGGGGAACCTGTTGATCCACACAGCCCAACAGACAGAGATGCTGCTGAAAGGTACATCCAGTTCCACCTGGGATGGTTTGCAAACCCCATTTACAGAGGGGACTACCCAGAGGTTATGAAGAATTATGTAGGTAAGTCCCAGTAAGTGTGACATGAATAGATCCACTCTTCCAGCACATTACAAGGGAGTAACTCCTTATTAATAATAATACACATAATAATGTGTGCTTTAGTCAAGTAAGGTCACAGGTGAGACTCAGCAAAGAACCAAAGGCCCCTGGGCTGGACACAGCTCCTAAAGCAGTTTGGGAACACACCAGGACACCTTAAATCACTGTTTCTCCATGTATTGTACCCAATTTAATTCTCCAAACCAAAAGGATGGAAGATGGTCTCATCTTAAAAAACCCATTAAGCTCAGGTGTCCTTGACACTAACATTAAATTCAGAAAAACCATATTTGGCCCCAGCACAGTTCCCAGAGAAGCTGTGGCTGTCCCTGGATCCCTGGAAGTGTCCAAGGCCAGGTTGGAAAGGGCTTGGAGCACCTTGGGATCGTGGAAGGTGTCCTTGCCCATGGCAGTGATGATTTTAAAGGTCCCTTCCAACCCAAATCATCCAGGATTCCATGATTCGATGACTTATTGTTGGTGAGATAAGGCAAACCGATTTCCATGTTCCTCAGAAGTTGTTTCCTATAATTATTTTGCTAGGCAGGAAGAGTGCCCAGCAGGGCCTGGGGACATCAAGATTACCAACTTTCTCAGTGCAAGAGAAAACCTACATTAAAGGCACCTCGGATTTCCTGGGAATTGGTCACTTCACCACTCGTTATGTCCTGCAGAAGAACTTTCCCTTTCTCCAAGTGTCCAGTTACCACACTGACCATGACCTGGCTGAACTGGTGGACCCCAACTGGCCAGCTCCAGGCCCTAAGTGGCTCTACGCTGTGCCCTGGGGGTTCAGAAGGTTACTCAACTTCATTAAGGTGAGTAGAGCAGTTCTTTAATTATAAAAGAAGTAAATAAAATGCCTGGTTTAGATTTAGATTTTCAACAGTTCCAGCTATTGGTCATGTGTTAGTGGGAATTTTGTCAAAAAAACCCTTAATTTCAGCTCAGAAAACTATAGAATTCAGTCATTTTAAAGTGAACCCCACAGTTAAATCCTACTACACATTTTTCATACTTAGGTAAGTAAATGTAGAAAATTCCTTTTAATGCACTTTGCTAATTCACATATTCTGTCAAAATAAAATGATTTCATGTGAACCAATGTCAACATTTCTGTTTGCAGACCCAGTATGGGAACCCCCTGATTTATGTGACAGAGAACGGAGTGTCTGAAACAGTGCAGTGCCCTCAGCTGTGTGATGAGTGGAGGATCCAGTACCTGAAGGGATACATCAACGAGATACTCAAAGGTCACTTAAAAACAGCCTTAAAGGATTTGACTTTTGGAGTGTTCTCACTTTCTGCCTGTTTTTTACTTTGTCATTTCCATCAGAGAAATAACAATTCACAAGTCAAAATGGACAGCAAAGCAGACTCATAAATTTTCACCAAAATGACAACCTAAGCAAACATATTAATACTAATAAGTGCAATAACCGAGCTGAGATTTAATACTGCAATAAATCATCAGTTTCCACTTTCAGAAAGGAGAAATTGCTATGCCCATAGAGCTCTAGTTTAAGCTAAAGACAACAATTTAAAAGAATCTAGATTCAATTAATTTATACTTCATTTTTCTGTCCTCCTCCCCACCTCTTCCAGCTATAAACCAAACATTTACAGAAGCGTATTTTAAGGCCAAACCCCACCTTTATCAGTGATTTCTGTTCTGTTTCCAGCTCTAAATGATGGTGTAAATGTCAAAGGTTACACTGCCTGGTCACTGCTGGACAAATTTGAATGGAACAAAGGCTTCTCCGAAAGATTTGGGCTTTACCACATTGACTTCAAAAACAAGAACAAACCACGGTACCCAAAGGCATCTGTTGACTACTATAAAAAGATTATCAGTGCAAATGGATTCCCAAATCCAAGAGAGGTGATGTC